>NC_051189.1:66544332-67160832 GCF_015220075.1 Falco rusticolus | reverse complement strand
GGTGACAGATAATCAACTTAAAACTCTCATTTTTAAACCAAATGGTTGCTATTTCAATTACTAGTGGGTATCCATCTAAAAAGCTACTTTTATAGTCCTTGGGTAGATTAACTATCATTACAGGAAACAGAACCATGAGAAATAACAGCTCGTATAAACACACAGATGACGTCTTGTTCAAGATATGGCTATAATTGAAATTTGTTATTCAAATCAGAAAGTACATTACTTTTTTAATATGAGCATGGAGAGAATTCAATTCCTGCATACTCTGGTAGCAGAAGAGTCTGCATATATGGTCATGTCTACCTAAGACACAGTTAAAAATATATGTTAAAAATGGATATCTATAATTTATAATTTACAAAATAAATAAAGCAGACATAGACACTAACACCAGGATTTGTTAATGTAGACAGTGTCAATTATACCAGTAGAAGAAACTGTAGAGTACGTGACCTTAAGCTTTCTTTTAAAACTTACTCTATACCAGTTTTCATCACTTTTAAGACTCCATTTTAAAAGATGATAGGTGTCTCTAATTCTATATGCTCAAGCACTTGAACATGGTACTTCTGTAATCTATGAGAGGGGAAAACCTATTTCTGGGATTTATACACACGTATTACCTGGGTGTACTTAGCATTAATGACACCTATAATTTACCAAAATGACAGTGTACTTTACAATCCTACACGAGATATTTGTGCAAGCACAGATGGTGGCAAAAGGGAGGCCATTATGAAGATATAGTTCTAAATGGAATGAGTTGGTGATGTTGAATGCCCCTGACAGCACTATATACTTCTGAAAGTTTCAGAGTCTTTATTTCTAATGACACATTAAGGATTCACTTACTGGTTTTGAGCTTTCAGATTTATACCAAATACATTTTTAAAGGGTACTCAACCTTAAGTTTTATTGTGTGGGCACAGATTTATGCCCCATCAAATACTTGGCTGTGTAATTTTGTCTTCTGTTTATCTGGTTTATTTGTTGAATGTGTCTGAATATGATCCTCTTTGTTTATAGCTTACTCCTGCCTCGTTGCAGGCATGCACAAGCAGCCCTGTGTTTGAAAGGCTGCAGCTGGCAGGAGGGGCACAGGAATTTCAGCCTGAAGCAAAGGAAGTGTGGATAAAATAATCTCTGTATTGTGATAAGAAAGGAATAATCTACTATATGTAGCATTTACTTGGAGGAATTTAGAAACTTGCAGGGAGGAAGTTTGAAGAGCTTAGGAAGAATTAGAAGTCTGAGAAAAGATGTAAGAGGATGGACAATACACCTCAGGAAGAACGTGTCTATATCATGTATTCTAGGAAGACAAACTTACATGGTACTTCATACAGATATGACGAATGGCCTAATCAGTTATAAGGTTTATCTGCTTGTATTCCAACCCAGCTGAAAACTCAGCTTCAGTACTAGGTTAAATTGACCTTGTTGCTTCCCAGCTGCAGGTAACTCTGATATGTCCTAAGGCACCAGTTTTATTAGCAGCTTTTTTGGGATAGCAGACTATGAGTGAACAATGTTTTTGCTTAGGGCCATCAATAATGAAAAGCTTGATTATTTCAGATTCTTAAACTGTGATTGTTAAAATATTTTGCAGAGTATTGCACTAATATTGTGCATGTTGGTCTCACTGATGGGAAGACTTCATTGCCTAGCCCTGAAGTATTTATTTGAGAAAAATCACTATGGCTTTCTGACAAGATTTTGAGGATATCAAGAAAGAGGAAATGTAGACAAGCACATAATTTTCACGTTTAATAAGGAAGCAATATTGTTTCTGTGGGACAGTTTTATCTACAATAACTCTGATAAGGATGCAAAGGCACTGTGTTGGTTGTCATTAACAAATGTAAAATTTTCAAGTGCTCGTTTCAAACTGGCAGACAGGCAGGAAGACTTCTGACATATATCTGGCTGTGCTACCACTCTTGTATGAAATGTTACAAATGGCTAGATGTCCCTCTCCCAGCAAAATGAGGAAACTACTGCCCTATATCACTTGAGGGTGTTTAGAGATCTATTTAGTGTATTTGACCTAACAGTTAAAATAAAAATGCAGATACGGAAAAGCCCAGTTACGGTAAAGCTGTCAATTTTATTTTGTGGTTATCATTTTTCACAATATTAGTCCAGTAATCTGGGAAAGTTCCTTATGCCTGGAAATGGCATGAGGCTGCCTGGAAACAACTCACATGCTTTGACTTGCTTCTGCTAACAAGTTCCCAGCTGTCTGACTAAGTAAAGGGGCTTTTTGGTAAAATCTGTTTCACTTTTCCCACTGAAATGGTGGGGAGCAGCTGCGGGGTGCAGCCATCCCCACAGGTCTCGGGAACTGAGCACAGAGAGCCTATGTGTGGACCCTTCCCAGCAGCCTGTGAACGGCATTTCTATGTACTGACATGAAAGAAGATGTATTTCCTCACAGGCCCCTATTGGTTGCTTGGGTGGGTAAGAGCTGTAAGGGGTTCCTGTTCCTCCCTCCTGGTTTGTAGGGAATCACCACAAAATGTGTTTCACATGAGGGCCACCAGTGAGTGTGCTATTAGTGAGTACATCTTAATTTTGGCTCCATTTCCAAATGGATTATTGATTTCAGGTCAGCAAAACCAGGACAAAACTAAAGAATACATCTGTGTGAGAAAGATTTTTCTTCCTCCAAAAAATTCTGAGAACAGTGATGGGATTTGCTTTCCAGGTGGGCACTTGGTATTGATTATGAATCTGAAACTATAAATCAAACAAGACAAAAACTAATAAGGAAATGTAAGCGCACACACATTCAATAATAAATTGAATTTTAAAAATTCTTCATATCCTAAATGTAAGAATTTTACAACTACTAAACACACAGGTGGTTGTACTATATTTCCCTAAGTGGCTTAGTTATTCTATGTATAACCCAGTATTTGATTTCACTATTAGAAAGTTACCAAGTCACCTAAAGAAAAGTAAATTATATTTTTTTGTCACCATTGTAACTTAAAATATACCTTACAGACTATCGTGAATCACTCATGACTGTCTTCTCAGTCATGGATGAAATTGGGTGATATGACACAGGATGTTGGAACAGGTCAGAGAAGGAATTTCTCTCTCTGAGTATGCTGCATAGTCCTGAACATGAAATCCAAGACCGGCCTTTGGATGAGATTGTTGCGTTGATTAGTTTCTTATCCTTTAATCCCTATTCAAGACTAAAAATTCAGTAACTGGATAGCTCAGAACATGAAAGGAGGCATTATACTGAAAAAGAAAAATAACTGCTACACCCTTCTACTTTGTTTTATTTTTTAAATTCTTCTTAAAATATTCAAAATAAGTTATGTATTTTTTTTAACCAGCTCTTGCATGAAGCATTTTGACTGATTGTCTGAGCTTGACTTTATGGGGTAGTACATAGAGTTCCCTCTGCTATTCACAAAGTTGCAATGTTCTTTAGGGTAGTCACCCTGTCCACAGCTCCTTCATTGCCAGATCTATATGACAAGCAGATCTTATTTCCCTTGCAGTTATTCAGACAGAAGCATATTATTTATGCCTAAAAAACTGTAATTATTTTTCATTCTTGGTAATTAATGTTTGTCAGTTTCTTCCTATGACACATGGAAGCAAGGGTTCTCCAGTTTATGAGTGCTGTTCATGCCTTTTCTGTGTAATAATTGGATTTCTCACACACACACACACAAAGTTATATCCATTTAGCATATGCCAAAATCAACACTCAGAAATATGAATACTTATACTGGTATGGCCCAGCCTTGGTTAAGAGCACAGCCACCACATGACTAGAGTGCTAGCCCATATGTAAGGTATGATCTGTCTTGGCAGAAACACTGTCTTATGGTGTGACTGTGACTTTTAGCAAAAAGTGAATAAAAAAATTAATTTTTTTAATTACAAAAGGACTCTATGACTGCTTTATAATTTTCTGTTACATTGTTTTTTCACAAAAAAGGGCAGGTTTTTACAAGGTAGCATATTTCTCACAGGACAGCTTTCCTTCAAGCTTTATGCTGAGAATATTTACAGAGGTATTTCATTTCAGAGTTTTTTTTTGGTTGGTTGGTTGGTTTTGGGTTTTTTGGTTTTGTTTGGTTTTTTTATAACTTAAACTGTTTTAGCCTATTGGAGCTACAGTCCAAGGAATTTTACTTTAGAATTAGCAGTTGTTATTGGGAGATCATAGAGCTTGAAAGAAAGATGATCCCATTTTTTCCTGTGGAGTTGTTCACTGGCTGGATTGCATTTTCATGATGCATTGTCTTCTCCTTGAGCATCTTGCTTGTTTTGGAGATCTGTTCTGGATAGGGATAATAATCTGTGAGTGTTGTTAAACAAAAGATGCAGTTTAATGTTGCTCTGAATGCTCCTAAGCAGTTCAGTAAGACAAAATGAAAATACGATGTGTGCACAAACAATTTAAAAAGTTTGGCATGTTTTGCCTCAGTACAAAAATACAAAACAAAATCTCTGTTGTCCTTTCTTTCACATTAATTTTAGATCTCACATTACTATTCTCACCCTTTCCTCTCTGTGCTAACCAACAATCTATCTTAAAATAAATCTTCCTGTCTTTAAATGCATAACACAACAAGCATTCTTTTTTCCCCTGGCTCTAAATTGGAACTTTTGAAGAGTCTGATCTTGCCCTTCTAACAGAAAGAGAAGGAGAGATCAAAGAACTCGGTCCATCACCTTCAGGTACACTACCTTTATAATTATAAAACATTCCATGTGTAGGTGCTGATAGCTATAAAGACCTGTCTCTGAAAGTATTACTGAATATCTAGTTTCTTACAATTTCTGTGATGCTACAGTAAAATCTACAGAGTGGAACCATAAAAGTGAGCAAAATTACATTCAATACTTTGGAAAACGTGATAACTGTTTGTTAAGAAATATTTGTTAATAAATAATTTAATTATTTTATCAGCCTGCAAAGCACTTGTATGTTCAAGAACATTTTGAAGCAAGTGCTATGGCATTCTTGCAAAATCTTGCAATAGTAAGAAAAACTTTCCTGGCCTATTAGAGTAGAGACATTTTGACAAGGCTTGAAATATATAAAAAAAGTAACTTTATAAAACATATCTGAAGCTGCTTACAAATTCTATAAGGAGAAGATGTCCCTTTGCTATAATGAAATATGTAAAGTTTCAAGATCTGTCTGATTGTTGTAATTGTTATAATAGAAAAATCTGCATTCAAAAAAGTGGTGATGTTATAGTCTTCTTCAAACTTATGGATGTTATCAGAAGAAGAAAAGTAATTATAATTTTTTTTAATAAGTTATTCACTGTTTCTATACTGGCCAGGTTTTACAGGCATTTATTTCATGTAACAATGTATTCAATGTTTATTTCGTGTATGGTGGATGTACAAATCGCATAACCATCTGATATATCTTTAAAGCAGCAGCAGCTAATCCATTCATATAAGTTTACCTTAGATTTGCAGATTTAACTCTTTACATTACAATAAGTTTAATACAAAATATAATAAATATAATGAGAAATTAATAAATCGATTTGGTATTATAATGCCAAATAAAGGTAACAGATTATAAATATTATTTGCAGAATAAAACTGCTGGACACTGAGATTGTAGGAGGAAAGCCTTCTGAAAATAGTTTAAAAGCAGCACTGAATTACAGAAAACCCTTGCACAGTTCCAGCATCAGTTGCATAAAAGAAAAAGGACCTTTATAAAATTTATAGGAAGAGAGGACAGATGAGAAATTTGTCTCCCATAATACTAGCAAAATAGATACTTGGCAGAGATACTGAAGAAGACATATTTGACAGAGTGTGTCAATGTTTCCCTCTTTGGTCTTTGCCTCCATGTTCAGCAAGCAGCACTTCCCAAGTAACAGACAGCAGTGAAGGCTATGGAGCTCCGCTATTAGTTTTACTAGATGTACTAGTCCTGAAACAAATAGGTATTGAAGAAGAGAGAGAGAAGGTGATAAAAAGAATAATGCCATTTTGTACATATATGGCAAAAGCTCTTTTAAATCAGAGATAGTTAGAGGTAGCATGAAAAAAATTTTTTACTACCTAAAACATGGATGGTTTCACAAGTTTGCTAATATAGAAAGTAGGGAGCCAGTAAAGAAAAGCAAATGTAGAAGTGACTTGGTCACAGCAACAAGATGCAATTTTTTTTCTGATCAGCATATTCTATGAATATTGGTGGAATAATCTTTAGAGCCCGGGAAAAAGCTGCTGTAATCGGGTCAAGTCAAAGATGAGATCTGCACTAAGGCTACATATGTGACTGAAGCAGGATTTTAGCTAGGTGAGCTTCCTATCTGTTGCCACTGTGTCTACGTTCAATATTGCCTGTGAATCTGCCCACACATTCAAAGAGTGGCCTAAGTTGCAATTGCAAGAATATGTTCAATTGCAGAAGGAAGATTTTGGGAAATATTTCTGGGAATTAGGTAAGTTGGAAGGTAATTGTATTCCAAAAGTTGATATTTCAGCACTTTGAATTACAGAGCAATTAGGTCTTTTTTTCCTTTCCCATGAATTATAAACTGGTACTTGTTCACCTCTCTGATTATATGAGCCTGGTAGGACAGAGAGTTGAACAACTTCATTTTGCATGTCTGATGCTTAATCTCCTCAGTACCTTTTTTTGCTTGTACTCTGCCTTTTCTAAGCGGAGTGGGTCACATGAGATCAAAGAGACAGGATAAACATGGTCATCTTTGTTGTAGGTAGGAGCACAGATGCTTGTAATCACTGAATTCTAGAAGATTTTAAGCCATGAGCTTGAGGAAGCTTCGAGGAGTTAATAGTGTAAATAATATCCCATGAATGATGGCACAAACTTGGTCACAGAGGTGGGGTGAAGTAGCCTTAGTAGTGAAGGTTTTGCTTTTTTTTTTCTCCACAGTAGGAAAGACTGTATGGTTGTGCTGTCCACAGTGGTCAGGAAGATAGTGGGGAAGGTCTGAAGGAGAGGAAGGAGCTCTGGTTTTGGCAGCCTGATATTGAGGGGAATGCTCTTTTAGTCAGATAAGACAATTCATGTCTAAAAGGCAAAGCAGAAGTGTTACTATAGATCGTAATTAGTATTTGTTGGTGATTTTTCTCTGAATAAAACGTACAAGAGAAGAGAATGGGACCGGGGAAGTGGTCCTATGGAGAATCACAGAGCAAAGTGGGTAGAAAGGTGAAGTGTCAGAAGCTGTGAGGACCATGTTCCGAAAAGGCTATGGATTAATATTTTGAGAAAAGAAGAAAGGATGGAGAACATGAAGCCATATGCACAAATGATTGGAGAATTTTGCATGCAGGTATTTGCATACACACATTTGTGACCTGACAATAATCTTGTGATATCAGTGGTAAAACTTCCATTTTTTGTTATGATCAGCCATGAGTTCATTACCTGTAAGTGCACTTACTGGATGTTGTACCTTTAACATGCATAAACACAACTTCATGGGTCTTAAAAAATCTGGCACTGTTTGTTATGTACTTTCTGGTTTCTACTCATGAACCAGAATAAATGACAGAGACATTTATACACAGTCCCAAAAACGCAGGCATGCTGGCAATCCCTTACTTGAACAACAATGATAAATACTCTCTACTTCATATGAGATCAGGAAATCACTTGCCTTTAAGCCATCCAATCTAAGGGTATTAATTATGTATTACATCTCATGAACCTTCTAAATTTAGATAGCCTTGCAGGGACTGGTGTGATTTATTAATATACTGACAAATAATTAGCTGAGGAATGTATCATGTATATTTCATCTGCAGCCTGAAACTTCAACCTCTGCCACTTGGGAACATGAAAAATCTAAAGGTCTGCCTATCACTGCACAAGTTATTGAAGACTCACTTTTTTGCCGTTGTGCATAGCTAAAATGCAACATGAAACACTGATGTTGTTCAAAAGTGATGTTTCGTCACCCCTATACTGATGGTGTAAATAAGGCTATATAAGAGTGAAGGGTACTTCTGAATTATGTAATTAAAGGTTGTTAATGAATGGAAGGCTTTAATAAGAACCTGGTTATGCTTCTTGGCAAGTAATGCACTTGAACCAATGCTGCAGCTGGTTGAACTGCTGTTACAGGAACAAAAGAAGCTGTTTTCAGTACTATAGCCTAAAGCTTTGTGACTATTTTTACTGTAACAGCTATTAAAAGGGTTGCAACTACTTCATTAGTAAATGGATTGTTTTGAGTAAAGATTATAGGCGACAGAAATTAGAGATAGGGTTGCCAAAGTAATTTCTGCAGTGTAGAAAGAATCCTGGAGTAGAAATACTTAGCTAGTCTGCAAGTTACTTATTAGCGGCATCAGCATATACAAAATTTAATGTGTACCAATACTGCATAAACAATGAATCTTTTAAATTCCTATGTTGGAAGAATATGGACAGAACAAAGTTAATCATCACAAATCAGAAAATGTGGAGCTATCATTGCTTTTGTGACCTGCAGAAATGTGTGTTCCACTGTTAAAATTGTAGTACCTTCCTTTCTTTTTTTCTTACAATTCATATTTTTTTTAGTAGATTGTTCTTCCTATAACCTGTTTTATCTGTACCTGTCTTGTCTGACTCAGTCCTGTCCCATCTCTCTTACACTCCAGCTGTCCCATTCATTGTTTCACTTCCAGTTGCTTCCATTGGAGGCAGCTGCATTGAAATCCATACTGTCATCACCAAATTATAACATACTGGGTCCCTCTGTAAGGATGCAGATTCCTCATCTCTAGGAGCTCTCACAACGTTCAACAGCCTCAGTACAGCCAGGAGCTTCATCTCAGCTCTCTACAAAGCTCTTGATAGTCCCTCCATAACAGATATGTAGACTGAGGGTTTCTTTAAGCTCATAACTTGAGCTTGAAGTATTAACTGCATCTCAGGGGTGTATTTACTTTAAGCTGTATATTTATAAAAAGAGATCTCTTGGAAGGCTCATGCAGATTCAGGAAAGAATAACAGCATAACCTTGGAAAAAAGCCAGATGTCAAGAGACTAGTGTGAAGTATTACTCTAAGTGGTTAGCAAAATGGCAGGGGTCAGGGGAAAGATTTTCACTGACAGTTATTCTCCTTTTATCTCTCAACCAGTAATCACACTCTTCAGTGTAAAACTCCTTTAGTTCTAATGCTCTCAATGTTTACTGCTCACCTTCCTCTACTGTCATTCTCCAAGCCTCAAATTTCCTATGGTTGACTGCAGCAGTTCTGTATCCAGATGCAATGTTTTGAAATGCTGTACTGAAACAAAATAATTAGCACACCCTTGCAGCAAAGTGCTGTAAATAAAGCAAAATTTCTCTCTTGACTCTATGTCAGCTGCCTAGCCAGTATCACTGTCCGTAAGTATCCAGGCTTCCACAGAAGGATAGATGGGGAAAAACTGAGAGATAATTGGTTATTTTCAAACCAAAATCACAAGGCTCTGATGAACTTCCTCACAGAAACTGTTGCAAAACCAAAACTCCAAATACTCTAACAACTGAAAATTACATCCAGGCTGTGGTTAATGGTGATGAGTAACAGAAATTACTTCCTATGGAACAGCAAAACCTGCTTTAGCAGAAGTTAGAAGGATTTTAGCTGTAGAGAGACTTCACCTGTCTGTAAAACAGATGGGTATGTTTGAAACATGACAGTAATTTCTCTTCTCTTTTCTTAAGAGTTCCTCAAACAAATTCTAGGCTGATTGAAGTCCTCAAATTCATTTCGCTGTTCATGCAGCTTTCCATTCACTACCCTTTATGTTGCAAAAGAAATTTAGATTGGTGTAGTAAAAAAATTCCACAAATTCCACTAGAATCTGCAAATTGTGTGACTTTCTTATGAGGATGAGTAGTAACTGATAAGTGACTAAGGGAGAGATATTAATAAAATTGTATCTTATGATAAGGACAGCAGAAGCTAATTTTCCTTCACTATTTAGTGTGTAAAGCAAGCTAACACCACTGCACAACCTCCTACATTGCAGCACATGCTGCAACATTATGGGTTTAGTGCTATGTGTACTAATAGGATCATTGCTAGCGTAGACAAGCTGTCAGCACTTTATAACCTTTTCCAGTGACTCCTGGAAACAAGCCCACGTATACTACAAATAAGGTCATAGGTAGTGAGACACATTCAATGAAAAGGAAAGTCCATTTTCACTGGGTCTGTTTTGCTGGTCTATACTGCTGCCGAGAAGACACCGATGTCAAACTCTGTGTGTTGCAATAGCCACTTAAGAACTCTGGGAAAGTGCGTGTGTGTGTGCATGTGCGTGTGTGCATATGTGTGTGTGTGTGTTCATATATCTGACAAAGCCTCCACGACTTTGGCTCCCACTGTTCTCTCATTAGAAATGCTTTCTTGTTTGGAGTGGTTCTTGCTGCCTTAGGGAGACAGAGTAGTTATACAAGTAGATTAAACCAGTTCAAACTGATCATATGCTGTGGGGGAGCTTCCCCTCTCTCCAAAACAAATACCAACAAACCCCACTGTAAAGGGATACAGCCTTCATTTTAATATGACAAGACTCTCTTAAAAAGCTAATCTCAACTTTTATTTTGCAAAGTATGTTCCACAAACTTCTAAACACTTTGACATGTCAGAGGTACCATTGCCTTACTCTGCAAGGATGGTTTTCAAATGGAAGTCATTATTCTGCCTTTTCTGGTTCTACTTTGCATCAGCTTTCAAAGCTACTAAAACCTTGTGTAACATGCCTTTGGTGACAAGCTACTGTATCAGCTGGAGACAATCACAAACAAACTCAATACATTTATGCAATTCTGATAGCAATGCATAATTTCTGCCATAATGTGGGACTTTTGCAGCTGCCTTCAGTTCAAAGTTGTGCTTAACTCCTGAGCTGCAAATCAGCACAGTCCGTGTTGCATATGCTAAACTATCATTGCAATTTAATCTCTGCACTAACTATATACCCAGTTTTTAACTACTACCCTCAGGCTAGGCTATGCTATACACTACCATCAGTTACCATTTCAGATGTAATACAAAAATTAAACAACTGTTGCCAGAAATTAGGACATATTTTTTTCCTGAGTATTTCAGACTAAACTATGTTTAACCCAGTTTACCCATATACTCAGGAAAAATTAGAGAAATAATACAAAATTATTTTCTTTTTGAAAATTGTAATGACATTTCCTTTCTCTTTGGGTCAAGCTGCGAGGCTGCAGGAGAGGGGAGAGGCATGGGCATGCGGAAAGTTTTATGATTCCTGGGAGGCAGCAGCAACAGAAAATGTCTTTTGGATCCATATTACAGTAGTTTGTGAAGTCTGGCTGCTTAATAGTCTAGAAATAATCTTTTACGAAGAATCCAGGAATACCTTATAGACCTGAGAAATCAATGAAGCAGGAAGGAACCCATCATCTGAAAAATGTGGGAAGGGGATGAGGCAGTCCACCAGTTTTATGTCACTCCCTATCCAACATGCTGCTAGATGGCAGTGATGTCAGACGCTCGTAAAGCAGGAATGCCTTGAGTAAGGAAAGGACTGTGTGAGTTTGGATAGCTAATTAATTTTTGAGTTTTTTTTCCCCTTGGCTCCATGCTATTTGAGTTAGTCTTTACCTTATTGCTCAGGCTTTTACATACACATTTCCTGGGATGAGGCTGCTTTACTTTTAATGCTTGAGCTATTAGTTCTACAAGTAAAACTCTTATCAACTGGTGTCTTAATTTCCAGTACTTCCATGTATCAAGACTTGATAAATTTTATCTTTTCTACTTTGATTTTTTCATTTCCTCCTCTCCTGTAATCCACTGGCTCTTTTCTATTGCATGATGGCAGATTTTCTTTATCATTCCCCTACTTATTTCTCACTATCTGTATAGTTATCAACCTCCCTTCTGCTCAGAACTCCACCTCAGTCCTATCAACAAAGATATAATTGTGTTTAACTGGTAGTTTTTCTCTCTTCTGCCTTTCACAGGACTTTACTAGAAGCACCCCCAAAGCTACTTAAGTTTCTTCTTGAATTTCCCTTTCCTATAATGCACCCATGAATTTTAAAACACTGCTCCCCATCACACTGACAATTACTGTCTCATTATTTCCATGCATTCTGAAGTTCTAGATAGGCCACATCTTGTTCTGTGTTTTTATGGTGTTACTTACAGTGGGATCATAGCTTGTGACTGAAGCTGCAGGCAGGAATATAATACAAATAAACAGTAATTAGTGGTGGACAGGTGTTATACTCCTGCAAAGAAGGCTGTAAAATGGAATGTGTCATGCTGATTAACAAGCAAGAACCAGCTAAAATTCTGACTAAACACTACACACAAGTCTTTCAGAAGTCATTTCTGAAGAGTGAATCTACATAGTACAAGACTGGTATTCCTGTTTGAAAGAATAAAGTTGGACTCAATACTTTTGTAGTTTGCTATAACGAGCTGTTAAAAAATGGAAGGGCTAAGGACCTGGCATCTAACTTTGCTGTTTCTATTCCTGGATGACATTATCTGCTTAATTTTCTTTCAAACCATGTCTCTCATTTTCACCTGTTCAGTGGGCAGGACATGAATATTGGTAGTTCTTTGGGTGTGATACAGGATCTTGTTGAAGAATGGTTGCCAAAAATAAAACCATTTACTACATGTATGATACTACTGTGCTAATCACTTTGCCCTGAGAAAGGTCTGAAAATATAAGAATAAAACATTATTGAGACCAAATAAAGAGTTTTTGTTCCATTACTGTTTCCACAACAGTAATAAGTAATATGTTTTTTGATGTTGAACACCAATAATTAACAAAGGAAAGAGTAATTCAGGTTGTGATTATTATTGTTATTATGGATATATATTACTGAATATTGACTAAGCCAGCTAGTAGGCAGAAAAGGAGTAAGTTCATACAAAAACAACGTAAAAGAAATTTCAGATCCTGAAATTTTGGCTGTTACATTCAGGCTTAGACTAGAAACTTTAATAATGACAACTGATTTTGCTTTAAAACACTGAAGCATTTGGTTGTTGTTTATTTGTAATATTTTATTTCAAATACTTGGAAGATGTTTTGATTGTAGCTTTTATTACAGTGGCAGTGAAATAAGGCTTATAGTGTTGTCCAACAGTTTTCATTGAAAGTATTGACTTTCAGTTTCTTCTGATGGCATTAAATGTCAACCATTTGTCTGAAAATTTTCACACTTGCATCTTACAGTTGGCTGAAATTCTTGGAAATATTTCATAAATTAATTGAACCATGATTGAAAATAAGGATAGGAGAGGTATAAATAGTATGGCTAGTTGAAAGTGGTTTCTTGATATTATGACATCTATATGGTTTTGTATGAGTGCAGAGGACAGTATGATACAGAAATAGCTTTAAATAGTTTGGTAGGAGAAGCAAGAAAGTTTCAGAAGGGTAATTATCTGCAAAGGCTTATTTGCTCTCTGACTGGTTGTGAAACCACAAGTGTTAAGAAGGGACAGAATTAAGATAATTTGTTCAGCCTTTCAGTTATCTTGCACAGGGAAAAGACAACAAAATTTGACTCCAAAGTCAGCTTTGCAGAAGGGATTCTAAAAACAATATACATATTTCATAAGGCAAGACAGTGCCTGCCTGGCTTTCTTGTCCTTTCTTGCTGCCTTAGTGGGTTGACATGTCATTATAGTCCTAACTAATGGTGCATGGCCTCTCCTCTTCCACGGTACCATGAAAAAAGAGTTTAAAGCAAAGTGAAGGAAAACTTCAGTATCAACCTTACTGGTACGCTTTTCTTCCACCCTTTAAAATTTCCTTTTTAAATTAAGGGAAGAACGACTATGACCTACTCTAACTTTTTGAAAGGCATAAGGTTTTTCTGAATTGATTTCTTTTGTTGAAAGAACCTGGGACCTGAGACTTAACTAGAAGATATCTTTTTTGAAAATATTTATTCTTTATTTTAAAATCTTTAGCAAACGGCAATCTAATTTATCTATGACTTTTTCCAATATTATGGTAATAATTAGATCTACCTGAAAAATGAGAATGTTGATTTTTTTTGTAATAAAGTTTAAAATTCAATTCATTTATCTATTTATTTATTTGTGAATCAAATCAATGTGGCAAGTTCTAGCAGGTCTACAGAACATTGTCTTTTCATGGTCATTTATTTTAATTTGGGTCTAACACAAATAACCAAAATAAAAGAGCAGAAGCAACATGTTTTGATGTTATGTGAATTAACCAATTTGCCTTTAAAAAACCTAATAATAGTGAAACCAATGTGTCTAACTAGTCACTGGAAGAAGTTAACTTTTTTACCAAGATGACTATTTCTTACCATTTTAAAAAATACCAGTTGTCATCACTGTTAAGTTCAATGTGTTATCAATTCACTATGAATCATATGTGTGTATACACATGCACATGCTGATGTATAAACTGTAAACAAAGCAACACAAATTATGGGTTTTTTTCAGCAGATGAAATGATGGAATTGTGTAACCTCACATGTCTAGTCCATTGGTCATTCTCCAGATATTTTTGAGTTTTGAACACTAAAGCTCAATGCAGCATTTTAGTAACTTCCACCTTAAAACAAATACAAAGGTAGTAATACCTTTCTGTACATGAGTTTTAATCCGTCTTCAGAGTCACTGCTTACCAGCGTTCTCCATTCTGTAAGTGGTTCCTATACTAACATTGAATTTTGCCATCATGCCACGCAAGGCTCAGTCTTAGCCACCTGCTGAAAAATGAGCACCACTCTATTTGTTACCTATTCTTCTTTGTGTTTTGGTTTTGTGTCATTTACAAACTTAGCCAGCAAGGATTTCATTGTGTTTTGGTTGCTAACAACCTTATAAACAGAAAGGAATAAGGAACTAATCCCTGTGGGATCTCTAAGATGCACACCTGCTCTCTGAGGAGTCTTCACTCTAGAATTAATTATACTTTGAGACTTGCTGGTTATTCAGAGTTGAATGCGTGTAATGTGTACCGTGGTAATTTTTCTGGTCTTCTGGCTTCCTAGTAATACGTCATGCAGTACCCCTTCAAACATGTTACTGAAATCTAATTGCATTACACAACCAAATTTTCATTTAATCAGCTATTACCAAGTTAGCTAGACAGGTTACATTTTTTTATATTTTTGTAATGTCCTGATTTTGCTAAGCTTGGAAAAGGAAAGACTCTGCCTCAGATACAGGCAATCTCAATGTATTCCTGATGCAATTAAAAATTGTTTAAGCCACCAAATATTGGCCTTTCATATAAAATTGCATGGTTGGAGCTTTAGGCATCTGATGTGCTCCTGGCATCTTTCAGTGTGCAGCGGTACCTGAGCAAATAAGACGAGATCACACTGCTTTAAAACTCTAATCTACCATGTCAGTAAATAAAAGTTAGCTTGTCATATGCTTCCACATCCACCCTTTGTAAGAAGTTCTGTTTCAGAAAATGGGGCCATTTCATCAGGAAAGTGTCTTCTGTGCATTAGAAATTTCAGTGCTGCAATGCACATACATTAAGAGATGCAGGATGATGCCCTTGAGATCTGTTCCTGTGTATGAGCTGTGGATAAACAGCAAATAGCACAGCTGCTGAAAACAGAATCAGTTTTTTAAGCTTACCTATGATAAGCCAAAAGTATTAAAAATATTTTTCAAACTCTGCTCCCCATGTTCCCTTGCATAGCTGTGAAATTATGAACACTTTTTCAGACTTACTATCTCTGTCCATTTTACCAGACAACTGTTTGACTTCCAGAATATTTTATTATATTTCAATTTCACGTATCAGTCACTTCTTTAATATTAAAGTTTGTCTTAGTAGGAATGTCAGTGCTTACTCAGGATAATATTTTTATTCTATCCTGTATTTCTTCTCATACAAATTGCATTATAAGATATATTTGTGATGGGATAATAATTTTTAATCTCCTTCCCCACAATTCCAGTATTTATCATTACTTTTATTACCATCTGTCTTGGTTTTTTGGTGGTTGTGTATAAAAAAAGTACCCCAAAATGGCCTTTTGCTATGTGATTTCTTACTTAAGTTACCATTTGGATTTACCCTGTTACCCTAGCTGGTAGCATACCCATAACATAAAATAACAGCCTTCTGTCCCCACAGCCTGCAGCCACTTAATGGGTAACTTCACACTGAATAGGAGGGCTAAGGAATCAGTCACTGGAAACTAAGTGACACAAGTATGGCTGGGTTTGGATGTTTTGGAGAAATCAGCAAGTTTTTTTTTTTTTAATCTAAGCTCCCAAGTTGTAGTTAAGAGTTTTCTGGTTTCCATGAATTTGAGAAGTGACAAGGTAAGCTGATGAAATACATTGGGTTTATAACATCAGGATTTACACCATCTACCTCTGTCTCCCTATCTTTGACTAGAGGTAATTGTCTTCTACTGCCTTATTCTAATAAAATTATTGAGGTCTCCTTCATACTGACTAAACTTTCCACTCTCCCAACTAGGGTTGCTTGGAATATATATATATATAAATACAATTTATTCTTCATGTATTTTCATAACAACTACTTCTAATGAGCATCTCTTTCTACCTTCTTAGGCTTAGCAATGCAGTGACTGTAAGATATGCTGCATGCTGGTTTTGATGTACTTTGCTCTGGTTCAGTCTGTTGTCTCCAGTGGTTTCAAACTATTTGAGACTCACCATTTTCAAAAGATGAATTCTTTTAAACTTGCAACAGTGGGACTAGTTCTGACATTGATAAATGAAGTGAGAAGGAATTCATACTGCGGCACCAGCAAATTCCTTTTCCATGAAGATATTTTCTAGAAAGGGGAGAAAAAGCTACAACGGATGGGCTTACGTTCTTGATAGTGTTACACTGAAAATCTAGTTATGGGCAAAAATTGCACACAACTTATGTGTGGACCCAACAGGACATTTGTTTGGGAACTTATCTTAATGATAATGGTTTGGATGTTTCAGCGGTCTGTTCAATGCACATAGCCTCCTCTTCTATTGTCCTGATTCTGAGAATGAGTAATCCTGCTGTTCTGTGGAAACAGGTGTTTCCTCTGGATTTACTGTTCCATATTCTGGAATATTTTGAAGAGGAAGATCTTATAACGTCTTCCAGTCTGAATTTTGAAGGTTTATCTAATATAAAATCTTATATCCCCAAAGTTGTTTTTTGATGTATTGATTTGAATTTATTTTAATTTTCATGAAGATGTGATAATCATGGGATCTTTGGTGGATATTTTTTCATATTTTCAATATTTGTTTTACAGCTGAGTAACAATGACAGTTTAAGGACGGCCATTCTTTGACATAATCTTTGTTTAGTTCCATATGTAAATTACATTCTAATTTTGCAAGCTGAAGAGTTATATATTCTAATTTAAAATATTTTCATCAAAAGAGAGACATGATACATACAGGAGAGATTCATTAGCTAAGGAAGATTCCCAGGAAAATTACAAATCAACTGTGGTCTATTTTTGTTGATTAAAAGGTATGTCTGAGGTATGGGGGGACATAAAAGTTGTTTTTTTTAAAAATAGAAATAGTTGTTTAACTCAGAATATACTTTTTATTTTGTGAATACATTTATTTGTGCTTTACAATGTTAATATTTCATTGGAAAACTTGATGAGCATAAAAAAACAATGAAGAAATTAGCCTCATCCTCTCACTTTGACACAAAAGACAGTAACAGAAGAAATGCAGTCAAGAAAATAATAGTGACCCTTACTCTGAGCTATCAAACAGAAAAGAAACAAGCTGGAATTTTTGTCTTTCTTGAATATTGTAACTTAATTTTTCACTTAGCATTATTTTTGGGGTATGTGAATGTATTGTTCATGATTTTTAAAAGTACCTGTTCATCTGAACCTTGTCTTCACGTGGTAAATGTGTTTGGCTAAACACATATAAGAATTAAGAGACAGGAGGGCTAATTGTGTTAAGAGGTAGTAAACACACTACTGCTTGCAACAGTTTTCCAGATGATTGATTCCCTATTATATGTGTTCTTGCACCTTGGATCCCACTTCAGGAAGCTGCATCTCTTCAAGAAGGCCAATAATCCATGTGCTGGCATTCATTCCAAAGCTACAACTTAATGACATTTTATCCCACTAGCTAGATATGAAGAAAAATGAGACTATAAATGCTTATCTTTGTAAGTAGCAGTAGAAATATTTTTCCCTAAGTTACGGAAAGCATTATATAAATCCTTTATGCATTAAAAAATCATTTCTTTTATCCTTTAATGTATTTTTCCATGGAACATTAGAAGAATAAATACAAGCTTCACATTAATGGCAAAATGTTTATAAAGATCACTTTCTGAGAATAATGAACACCCAATGTAATATTCTATATTAGCTATTTGCATCTATAATGGTACTGACCTCTGTATCTCTAAAACTTTCAGTACATCAGAAATTATTTGACTGTTTCTTCAAAGGGAGGATAAACCATCTGTTATCTGCCCTGTTTGTATTTTTGTTGAAGTGAAAGCCACTTTTGGGATTAGCATTTATATACAGAAGCACATTTTAGTTCTGATTTTGTCCTGTCCTTATCCTTATGATATCAATTGGCCTGAGGAGAATGCAAGGTTAGATCCCTTAGTCGTCTAATTTTCAAAAGGGAGGTTTTAATGATCTCAGCAATTTCAGTTTTTATATTTTGGTCTTGAGAGTATTCATGACTTGCCCTGTTATTTTGTGGTAATGGAGTCTTGAACTGTGTGGTGTGTGCAATATCCTTTGCAAGGTAAGTTTTAGGATTGCTAAATTAATTTAATTACATATTATGCGGGGGGGGGAAGAAAAATATTCTTCTTCAAGCAACATCATTGTTCAGGCACTTCTTCTGAGGTGCCCCCAGGCCTCACATAAATAGATTGTTTTCCACTGGGTTGTGCTGGAGAGAAGCACATTCAGAGCTGTAGTCTAACTACTATAATTTTGCTTTGTCTTCTCTGGAGCTGATTTTATCATTAACAATAGCATGCTGGTCAAGTGACCAAAGCATCTCCTAGTTTAGTGTAACCTCTGTAAATGAAATGTATTTTAAAAGGTCTGAAAAACCTAGGTTTGTCACTGTGTCTCAAAAATCAGGTAACTGGGAGTGGGTGGGTGTGTTGTGCAAGCTGTAACTGGGAACCAACAAGGAGGAAGCAAACTGTGGTAAGTGAACATGTAAAAATGACCCAAATGGTCACCAGAACTGGGAACAAAAGGACCTCACCACATATCACCATGATCAAACTCCTTCCAGTTCAGACCTCAGGACATTGCTAACTCCTTTTAACCCCTCACTATTCTTCTTGAGGAAGAATGAAACTTCCAACCTCAGGATCAAGAGTGAGCATAGCATTTGGAAAGAGAAATCTTTGTATTCAATGGTATCATTAAAGAGTCTTTTCTTTATTAATTATATAATTTGTTTGACTGGATGCTTAAAACTTTTACTGGGCTAACCATAAATTCTTATCTTCATATATATGGCGTGTTCCCTTTTGCCTATAACAAGATATTGAGTCTAACATGATCTGCCAACCCACATGATTCTGGCAAAAATGTAGTCTGCTGTGTCTTTTCTTGAGTGTCTTGTCTGACATACAGAGTCATGGAAAACAAACATCCAGAAGTTTTGACATGGGTTCTGCAAACACTAAAATCATTACAAGAGGAAAGCAGAAAAGTAGATGCTTGTATTGCTAATTTAGGAGAAATATGGAGGATTTTTTTATTTTTTAAGGTACACATGGGTCAGACCATTGCAGAAGGGAAATTCTTAGAAGGTTTCTGGAGGACTTGAATAGATTTACTTTAAGGATTCAGGACTACTGGATCCTAGAATGGCAGTATGATAGTGCTCTCTTTTTAAAGAGATACAGTTGTTTCCTCTTTCTGAGATGTAACTCTATCTGTATGTGAATTCTGCCTTCCTTTGAATTGCTGACAGCATTTCACTTTCGTTTTCTCGGTCTTTAAAAATCAAAAGGGCTGTACATCTATAATTATAACACCACCAATAATTTGGCCAAATAACAGAAAAAGCCATAGGTTGGCTGCAGAAAAAAAGCCGTCTTTTATAAAAGTAATTAGTATGACCTTCCATAATGAAAAGGACATGCTATCTTGTTCAAATGTCTCAGTCTTTTCTTTAGCACCTAAGCAATGTAATATGTACAAGGTTGTAGCAAGTAATTTAAAAGAATAATGGTAGAATGTATTTAATTGCAAAGTCCTGGATCATATTTAAATTTTAAGTCATTCATTGTGCACCTAAAATTCACGTTACTGGCAGAATGTGTGGCTAAAGGAATCTCATTTGTTGCAGATTGCTGTTTATTACTGATAAGTCCTATTAGTGTTTGAGGCAGGATTAATGCTGATTAAGGTTCAGCTGGTATGTTTTCAGTGTAGGTAATTAAAATGAGAAATTGTTTAGGTATTGGGCACAATGCACAGTAACTTTACTTTATGGAGAACTCTAGTGTAGCAGACCTTGGGACAGCTTCTCTTTCTACTGGCATCGGGGGCAAGGGATAGCTTCTCTTTCTGCTGGCATCGGGGGCAAGAGTCCGTCAGGCCTCTTACGAATGTAAATGATCAGGCCCTGATACTGAAAACTCCCCTCACTCAGTTACAAGGAGATTTACAAGGAGATTAATGTGACTTCATCTTAAGTGTTTACAATTAGTTCAAGTATTTCTTGCTAAAAAAGATAAAGCTATATTTTGCTGTGTGGAGAATAATTTGTACCCATGCAAAAGATTCCTGCCATAATGATATACGACTATGCATGTTTCCTCACCATTGCCCTGCTTTATTATCAATGTAATTAGAAGAGCTTTAGATTGATATTCCATTACAAATCCATCTGTTATTTTATTTATTCATTAAAAATAATTTAAAAAATAATTATATTGTTGACTTTCTATGTCTCATCTTTAGATGATGTCATTATTTGTGCCCACGTTTATTGTGGAAGGATGTTGTTTTATGTATTTGATTATTTTCATTTTTTGTTGATTGTGTCAGACTGACAAATGCACTAAACATTAATGAATATTATTGACCATTGCTGTGACACAACAAATTATTTTTACAGTCTTGATACAGGAAAAAGTCCTTAACATTCCTGTTCTAAGCAAAATTATGATCACTCTGTTGATTAAATACACCTGTGTGGGGTAAAATGTTTCCTTTTTCATGGGGAGACACAAAACTAATAAGTATTTCCCATCAGAACTCCAACAGTAACGGGCAACAATCTTTTTCTGTTTCTTCAGCATCCTTTCAGTCATACCTTCCCTTGAATGCTTACTTGCTGGTGCTTGGAGAGGTGGTACAATGCCATGATCTGTATTATTTCCAGCTGTTACTGTGGTAAGAGACCTTCCTCTGAATGAGGGGCATCAGGAAAATGTCTTCCAAGGCAAAATGAAGGTAACACTGTCGAAAATATTGTGAGAGATTATATGACTTTCGTCACAGATACTGGTTTCTATTAACATAGAATCATCAGCTTCAGATCATTAATATTTGAGGATGTATTAATTGTTTCTGCTCATGATTAATCCCATTTGATGTAGAAAGTCAGAAATGAGCATGATTGTATAGAGGCAGTGTCTTTTAGTGGATACAGAGTAATAAGTAATGAAAATTATTAAAGTTCTAAAGAGATAATAGTAAAGTAAGATCTAATGGCTATCTATTAATAACTTCTGTCATGATAAATGAAGAGTTCATTGAACAGATCTTCAGGTATCAACCTCAGCATTCCTTGCATCAGATGAATATGTTATTCAGTTCCTTAAGCATTTGCTTCTATTTTCAGCATAAATCTCATTAGAATGCTGTTATCTGACACCTTCCTTTGCTTTTGACAAATTTTAATTAACAGTCTCTTGGGACATTGAGAATGTTTAGGAGTTGTGTGTTCATTGAAATCTCAGTATTAGAAATCCAAATATACTTTTTTTGGGAAAAAAATATCTTGCTGCTCAAACGATTTCATGGAGTGACTTTCCTTACAATTGTTCTGTTCTTGGTATTTGGTTTAAAATTGACTGCCTCTGCCAAAGAGAATTATAGCTGCTTCAAACTCAGGCTAATTCTGCTGAATCAAGACAAGAGTTCTGTCAAATTTTTACTGCTAAATTTCTAGAATTTCATTTTTCTAACTTTTGAGGAGACCAATATAAAAGTGCTGATACTATCTGTACCTATTTTTGGCATGATTGGAATGCCCTGTGCATCTGTAGGTGAAAGGTTTGGTGCTTTAGACCTGTCAAAAGGAACTGGCTAAGGAGACATCCTAAATAGGTTTGAGTTTTGGTGTTTCCGTCCCCCCCCCTCACCCCCAAAAATAAAATAAATATTTGCTTTCAAAAAAAAATTCTGCATATAGACAGGTAACATAGTTATTTTCAAAGTATTTGATAATGCTCTGGCATAAACCAGAGTGAAATATGATGTAGACTCACGTATCTTTCAAGAGTTTCCTAGTCATCAACTCGAGCATCAGTCTAAGTAGAAATTATGCCACTTAAGAATATTTGGCCTGTTTAATTTCTTCTAGCCTGTGAAACAAATAATTATTTTTCTCATTAAATACATGACTCATCTTTAAAAATGTGGTTCATCCCGTTTCAATAAATGCATATTGACAGTACCAGAAAAAAGGTTTATTTACACATATTCTGACTAGGGGACCCAAGTTGTGCTAATGGGGAGTCAAGTTCAAGAAGCCCACTGAAGCATCCCGGATGTGCAGGGAAGATGCCAAACCTGGGCTGGTAGAAGAATATGCAGGATGATACTTTTATCACTGGCTAAGTCTACCACCCTGTCCTGTGGTCTTTTTTGATCCATGATGTAGGAAGAACTTGGATAGCAAGCGGTAAAGTAGCTTAGTGCTTTAATATGTATGCTTAGCTTTGTATGAATGTTTCTGGTTTTCCAGAATGATGTCCAAATTGATTCAGTACTTTAAATAATATTTCTAACTTTGTTCTGCTGCTTCATTCTTCACAGTTAGCAATGTGAAAAATGAGACTCAGAATAGGGACAGTAACTTAGTCGAGACTGGGTTCCCTATTTAGTTCACCAAATTATGGCTAAATTCATACTTACTAAATGTCAGTTGCTTATTCAGTTAACTTCTGAGCATAGACCTTGCATCAATGTTTCCATTTTCCTCCCATCCTAAGTGAATTGTCCTTTTATAATTCAATTGTTCTTGTTCACTGGTTTGACAGTTCAAAAAGTTAATGTATGAATTTTTATGGAAAGAATCCAATCACTCCTAAACTTTGCCTGAACTGAAAGGATGCTTAAGAAATTTGTATGTTAGAAGTACATTTTTAATGGATATAAATCCATGCATTACCTTCTATGCTTCTGAGCCTACTTAACTGAGAAATAGTTTAGTTTTAATCTGTACCACAAGAAATGCCTCTGTAGTGCAACAGTTCTGTTTCTTGAATCACTTCCACATGTAATTTTTATCTCTATGTCAGGAATTGTGAAGTATGAGACAATTCAGCTTCTGTTTCATTTTCAGATGCAGGAAATTTCCTCTAATGTTATTTTTTAATTATTATCACTACTGGATTTAACGCTGGCTTTCAGTGTTTGGTACAGATTAAGTGTCACTGTCCTGTTTGTCCTTTATAGAAGAAAGAGTTTCTAATTATGAGGTTGAGAAAAGAGGGAAAAAGAAGCAACAGAAATAATTTTGTTGTTTGTTTTTGGTTTTGTTTTTTTGGCTTTTCCTAACATCTGCCTGTCCCAGACAAGGTATCCAACCTCCTGCAAGTCCAGCTCATTAATGGACTTGTCACTTATATGTCTTTTTTCTTGCAACTAGCAAGAATTGCCTCCAGTGCACATGTGTAATCCTTGCAGCTGTGTATGTCCTCTCCGTGGCTATTCTCCGTGATGCAGTTGCTGCTGGTGCTGCTGCTGCAGTGTCTAGCTATGGAGAGGTTAGGAAAGTAATGTGGTCCTCTCAGAAGTCAGAATGTTGTAGGCTGGGTTTATGTAGGTGTTACCATCTTAATTTAGAATTTTTGGATGAAAAATATCCTTTATTCTCTGAAAACTAGAAAAAGACAAGCCTCTCTTTCTTTTATCTCAGGATTTCCTTACCTTTACCCTTTTTCTGACAGTAGCGCTGCATGGTACATAGCATTGTTGGTGAAAGAATTAGAGTACAGGAGCATGGAAGTTTGGTGCTGGGCTTTTACCATACATATTCCCACAGATCTTTGGTCAAGTGCTGTTTTAGAGCCATTGACATGCTCTACAGTCTCAACTAGAAGGTTAAAAGCCAGAAATTTTACAAAGCTTAAGGACACAGAGTTAGCTTTTTATTTTGCAATGGCTCCATGATATAAGTGGGCTGTGGTCATGGTTCTACTCATAAAAGACTTTGTTTAGATGGTAATTTTGTAGAATTAATTAATTTTCTTCCCTGAAATGTAAAGGTACTGATGTGACATTTATTTACTAGTTGCCTCATTTGAATCTCTCATCTCCTCCAAAAACCTCCCAAAATCTTGAGCTTCTGTATGATCTTTAACACATCCAGGTCAAATTGAGAACCATTTTTTGAACTGATGTAGTATATATGTAGAAATGTTCTTATAAAAATTTCATTCCATTCAAATGTGTTAATTCTGGAAAGATTATCATAGTAATCATTCAGATAAGTAACTGAAAAGATTATTTTGAAGATATTTCAGCAATGAGGTCTAAGGAGGACTGGGAATGACTAAATATAATGAATAAAATTTATCTGGTTAAAATAAAGATGAATTGACACACTTTAATCTTGTTTTTTTCTTAACTTACCCCAACACCTTTCTCAAATTTTTGCCTGGTGTCTGCATAGACATAAAATAAAATCAATGTGCAATTGCATTACTTTTGATTTTTCTAGGTTGTTGCATTTAAGAGAATTTGTTTCCATGAGAACAGATTGCCAAAGAAATCATTCAGCCTACGTCTTATCAGACTGATCAATGAACTCTGTCTTTTTCTGCAGGTAAAACGTCCTGCATTGACTGGATTTACATTAAACCTGGCAAGTTTAGGGATACATTAAGAAGACTTTTGTTTCCTTTCATAGAGAGGATTGCCTTACTACTTAACTAACATCCTGATAAGAAGTCACAGTACACTGCAGAACTGGTAGTCTAATTTCTGAGGAATGCATGTCCCCTATTTTTGTCTGCCTAAAGTAATTGTATGTTCCAGATGCAATATATTTATGCATTTATATTAAACTACACTAAGTAGCTGACTGAAGCTTAACATAATCAGGTGTCATAGCTTAACATAGCCAGGTATCCCAGACTCTGGAGGCAACAGAGGAAGTCTGGAGAAAGGAAGACTTTCCCTTGGTTGAGGACTGGGTAAGAGTTCACTTTATCGAACTTGACACCCACAATTCCATGGGCCCAATGGGATGCACCCCTGAGTGCTGAGGGAGCTGGCAGATGTTATTGCTAAGCCACTCCCCATCATCTTTGAAAGGTCATGGAGGACAGGAGAGGTGCTTGAGGACTGTAGGAAAGCCAATGTCACCCAGTCTTCAAAAAGGGCAAGAAGGACGACCCAGGAAATCACAGGCCGGTCAGCCTCACCTCCATCCCTGGAAAGGTGATGAAACAGCTCAGCCTGGAGGTCATCTTGGAGCATGTGGAGGAAAAAATTATCAGGAATAGTCAATATGGATTCACCAAGGGGAAATCATGCCTGACCAACCTGATAGAACCTTTTATGATGAAATGGTAGACAAGGAGAGAGTGGTGGATGTTGTTTACTTTGACTTCAGTAAGTCTTTTAACACGATCTCCTGTAACATCTTCATAGGTAAGCTCAGGAACTGTGAACTAGATGAGTGCACAGTGAGGTGGATTGAGAACTGACTGAATGGCAGAGCTTAGAAGGTTATGTTCCATGTCACAGGAGGCCTGTAGCTAGCAGTGTTCCCACTTCTGGGCAATTCAGTCATTAATGACCTGGATGAAGGGACAGAGTATGGCCTCATCAAGTTTGCTGATGGTACAAACCTGGAAGAAGTGGCTGACACACCAGAAGGCTGCGCTGCCATTCAGCCAGACCTGGACGGGCTGTAGAGCTGGGCAGAGAGGTACCTGATGAACTTCAACAAAGGCAAGTGTAGGGTCCTGCACCTGGGGACAGACAGCCCCATGCACCAGCACAGGCTGGGGCTGACCTGCTGGGAGGCAGCTCTGAGGAGAAGAACCTGGGAGTGCTGATGGGCAGCACACTTCCCATGAGGCAGCAGTGTGTCCTTGTGGCCAAGAAAGCCCCTGAGTTCCTGGGGTGCATTAGGAGGGTGGCTAGCAGGTGGAGGGAGGTGATCCTGCCCCTCTGCTCTGCCCTGGTGAGGCCCCATCTGGAGTGCTGTGTCTAGTGCTGTGGTCCCCAGTTCAAGAGAGACAGGGAACTACTGGAAAGGGTCCAGCAGAAGGCTGCAAAGATGATGAGGGGACTAAAAGTATCTTCCTGATGAGGAAAGGCTGAGAGAACTGGGCCTGTTTAGCCTGGGGAAGAGAAGACTGAGAGGGGATCTTATCAATGTCTACAAATATCTTAAGGGCAAGTGTCAGGAGGACCGGGCCAGGCTCTTTTCAGTGGTGCCCTGTGACAGGACATGGAGCAATGGGCACAAACTGCAACACAAGAAGTTCCTTCTGAATATGAGGAAGAACTTCTTTATCTTGAGGGTGACAGAGCACTGGAACAGGCTGCCCAGAGAGGTTATGGAGTCTCCTCTGGAGATACTCAAAACCCACCTGGACATGATCCTGTGCCATCTGCTCTAGATGAACCTACTTTAGCAGGTGGCTGGTACTAGATGATCGGCAGAGATCCCTTCCAACCCTGACCTTTCTGTGATAGTTATTCAAAACTCTTGATAGACCTCCAGTTTTAGAAAAAAGTGCTGGCATGGTATACATGGGAAAAACTGAGTACCAATTATTTTTCTTAATGAATGATTTTTTTCTTGTTGCACTTGAGTTTTTGCTTCTTGTGGACATGTGCTATTTTTCCTTGCGTATTAGTAGGAAAATGTTGTAAGCTAAAGGAGATGCTGATGATTTCAGCTTCCAAGCCTTTTGCTTTAGGATCTTTTCCCAGTAGCCTCCTCTTCTGATGATGTAAAAATATCCTGAAGGTTCCTAAGCAAAGCTGACTGTCATAAAGGGCACACTGGACAGTAGGTCCTTCAGGCTTGAGTTTTGTTGTTATCAGACATACTGTGTACAGTTGCTATGCAGATTCTGTAAGGGAGTTTCCCAGATTTGGTTCTTTCAGTAGCATTTTCCTTTAGAATTGAAGCACAAAGTACATATTTTTATCAGACTCTCTATTACCAAAGCATAAACTGGAGAAGAAAATTACAGATTAATGACTGTGCAGACTGTTATAAGAATGTATGTTTTGAAGCAAAAGGAATAATGTATATGATTATGATGTGACCTGTAGAACTATGAGCACGTTAAAGATCTATACACATTTTGAAACTTTCCAATTTAATTTGTAAAAACATAGATTAAAAAATATAATATATATAATGTGCATATAATTTCAGACATTGTAGTGACAGCAATTTAAATATCAGTAAAAACTCCTAACATATTAATGTAAAATTGGCAAGTAATTATTCTTTAAAATGTATATTAATCATCAGTAATTATGAGTAAAATGTGGACTGCTTGAAGCCAGCATTGTTGTTGATTATTCACTCTAGTTTGTATCTAGTCTTAATGGCTCTCATCATGTTCTGATTCTTGAAAGTAATTGATTGTGATAATGTCGTGGTTTAACCCCAGCTGGTAAGTAAGTACCACGCAGCCGCTTGCTCGCTTCCCCCTCACCCAGAAGGGTGGGGAGGAGAATCAGAAAGCAATGTAAAACTTGAGGCTTGAGATAAGAACCATTTAATAATTGAAAAAAAATTAAAATGAAAGAGCAATAATAATAATAACAATAATAATAGCTACAACAACAATAATAATAACAATAACAGTTATAATGAAAAGGAGGGAGAGAGAAGAATGAATTCCAAAGGGAAGGGAGAAAAGAAAACAAGCGATGCACAATACAACTGTTCACCACCCACTGAGCAATGCCCAGTCAGCCCCTGAGCAATGATCAGAAGGCCTCTGCCAATGCCAGCATTCCCTGCCCCACCCCCACCCCTGCCTCCCCCCAGTTCATATACTCAGAATGAAGTCATATGGTATGGAATAACCCTTCGGCTAGTTTGGGTCACCTGTCCTGGCTGTATCCCCTCCCAATTTCCTGTGACCCTCCAACCCTCTCACTGGCAAGGCCGGAGAAACTGAAAAGTCCTTGGCTTAGTGTAAACATCACCCAGCAACATCTACTAAGAAGAAAATTAACTCTATCCCAGGTGAAACCAGGAGAGTATCCACCCTTATTCCGTATAATTTATGTCATGATACATTTTCCAATACATCATCACCTCTCCTGTCCTTTAACATAAATACACAGATATAATTTCCTTAGTCTATGGACCGTTCCTCTAAAGTCTGTTGAGTTCATTTAGTCTATGACATTGGGCTCCATCTGTCACAGCAGTCTTTCTAGGCAGGGAAGATGGTACAAGGTGTTGGATTGTTGCATGTTAAAGCCAGTTCTGATTCTATTACAGCTACACTGATCTGGTTCACCAAAGTCATTCTTCATTGGTGTGGCAGTTGAAAATGGATCAGGTTTAGATCTGCAAATCCAAAGCGGTAGAGATTGGCCCCACAAGATGCCCAGTACTAGCAGGCATATAGAAGTGACAATATACAGTATTATGTAACAATTAACATCACACAATGCAATTCATTGGCTATTTTCACCCAAAATCAAATCCCCTCAAGGCACACATCAAACTTTTCCCTCCTCCTGCATTACCCAACAAGTGCTTCCAGATCCTTGAGCAGAAGCAATCCCAGAAATGGGTTTGACTTTGCCTGAAACAGGAATGACCCAGACTGTTTTCCCAAACATATTTCTAAGGTGAACTGCAGGAACTTTGTCCACTTCTACAGTATGTTAAAAGCTTTGACTGGGCAGGGCCAGCTCGCTTGGCAGATCCTCTGGTGTTGACTAACTTGGTAGCTGTTGCTAAATGTGTATCCCAATGTTTTAAAGTTCCACCACCCATTGCTTTCAGTGGAGTATTTAACAGTCTGTTACATTGTTCAGTTTTCCCAGAGGCTGGTGCAGCATAAGGAATCTGATATATCCACTCATTGTCATGCTCTTTGGTCCAAGAGTATATGAGGTTTTTTCAGAAATGAGTTCTGTTGTCTGATTCGCTTCTTTCTGGGGTGCCACGCCACCACAAGACTTGTCTTTCAAGGTCTAGGTTAGTATTTTGGGGTGTGACATGGGACACAGGCTATGTTTCCTTTTTGGATCCTTGAAATACCCTCTCTTAAGATAGTCTATGCCAAGGATACAAGGAGCCTCTGGGCCAGCCACAATGGGATTTTTTTGACACTCATTCCCAGTCAAGGTTATTTCAGCTTCCAATACTATTGAGGTCCCCCTAATTACTAAAATCATCATAAGATCCTAGTAAATAGAGAATAAATCAGGAACAAATGCGCTACAGGTGTTTCTACATTTTTATCCTTCAGCACAAATGTTAAAAGTTAGCACAATTAATGCAGATAATCTACCTGATAATCTATACTTTCTACTATCTAACAGTCTAGGTGACAGTAAAACCTGATTTGCAGTGTTATGAAGATGTGTGACATTCAAACGAAAAATTAGCCTGTTTGAATGTTTTTTAGTAGCTTGTGGGAATAAAAAATGGGTAGCACTGTGTATATAATAAAAAATACAGTTTTTCTTCCTGAATTCCTAAAACTTCTGGGACAAGCAATGTCATATAAAAGTTGTGGCCTTTATCTCTGTTTTGTCTATGTGACAATTCAACAAAATCTGTTGACATATGGAAATCAACAAAACATTACATGGCAACTCGTTACATTGCTAGTTTGCTTACCATCAGTCTTTTATTTATCTTCAATTTGCCTGACTTACTGTTTTTGAAATGATGTTGCATCTAAATTTTAAGTAAAGGTGGTTGGAGGTAGCCTACATGGCTTCACTAAGGGCAAATTGTGCTTCACTCTTCTAGTGACCTTCTACAATGGAATGACTGCATCATCGGACAAAGGAAGAGCTACTGATATCATCTACCTGGAGTTTTGTAAGGCCTTCGATACAATCCTCCCTAACGTTCTTGTTGCTAAATTGGAGAGAGATAGTTTTGATGGATGGACTGTCCTGCACCTGAGAAGGAACAACACCATGCACCTGTATACGCTGGGGGCTGCCCAGATGGTAAGCAGCTTTGCAGAGAAGGACCTGGGAGTCCTGGTGGACACCAAGTTGAACATGAGTCAATGATGAGTTCTTGTCACAAAGGCTGGCTGCATCCTGGCCTGCATTAGGAGAAGTGTTGCCAGCAGGTTGAGGGAAGTGATCCTTGTTTCAGAAATAAGTCCCATGGTTTGATTCCATTCTTTATGGAGTGTCATGTTGCCACAAAACTTTAAGGCTCCACGTGGGGCCATGTTCCTCGGCTGCAGCATAACGCATGTTCTCATTTTTTGCCTTGTCTGGACTGACTCAAGGGCTATTGCACAAGCTATCTGTGATTGTTTCAAAGGCTTGTCACTGCTCAGGGCCACTTGCGTCTTTCAGGTCACTTGATACAGATGGCTCACAATGTGACTTTAAGCCAGAGTGTGCATTCTCAAGACACCCAAAACACGTAAGAAAGTTTGTGTTTCTTTTTTTGTTAACTGGGGAGGCATGGCTGGTTTTTTATTAATTGCATCCATTGAAATATGATGATGCCCATCTTGCCATTTTATCCTAAAAATTGGATCTCCCCTTCAAGTTCATTGACATTATTTTGTTTTATGGCAAAACAAGATTTCAGATGGATGTGGTTTAATATTTTCCCTTTTTCAAACAGTTCTCTGCCATGTTGACCCACATAATGATGTCAGTACAACATGGTCCTGGGCTACCAGCTCTAGGTGACCCTGCTGGCACAGTGGTTTGACCAGGTGACCTCCAGAGATCCCTTCCCACCTCAACCCTTCTGTGAAACTGCTGTTCTGTGATTCTGTGGTTATTAAAGCAATGCTATGTGGTTCTAATCTCTAGTGTTCTGACGTAGTATTGCCTTTTTTGCCAGCAGGGCATCTGTGGCACATCTCATGTATTTAAAGCTGGTCACCTCTTGCGCTGTCCTTGTAGCGACAGGAGAAGGTACCATTCCTGCCAGTGGTGTGACTGCATTTGAGGTGCTACAAGAATGTGTATGTGAGTAACCCATGCACCTCAATGCTAAACTAGCTATGCTTAATGTGTTGACATTGAACCATTCCAAAGCGAGTTTCATTTCTGTGTTATCAGCAGCCAATTTTTCTAGGTTGATCATGTGTTTTCTTCATTTTTCTAGATATAAATTTTATCCACTTTTACTGTAAACATGACTTTTTATAAATGATTTAGTGACTCAAAGCTTATTCTTCCTGGTACCAAGGCATCTGAAGATGCCATAAAAAGTCATTAAAATTTTCTGAAGTGTCTGCATGTTTGTATACAATTAACTTATTGTTATGGGCTTCTTCCTCATTTAAATATAATGCCAGTTTCTGAATGAACTCCTTCACTCCAATAGAAGAGCAGCCAAAGACTATCAGAATGGTGATGCCTGTAACTCATGGCATAAGGATGGGTTTAGCATGGGGCTGACCCTTACAAGTTAAAGCACCCAGATGGACCTTAAATCCCAGAACATGTGGAAGCAGTAACAACCCTTAGAAGCCCCCAAAGGATCCCTGAGGATATACCTTATTGAGTCTGGTTTTCTTTCTAAATAGGATTTTCCCTCTAAATTATACACAAACTGATGCTAGGGAGTATTGCTTGGTAACTATTATGATTCTTGACATGACATGCCCATAATGAAGAGAAATAGTGGCTTCTCCTCAATAAAATGTTTAGATCCATTAATGCAGATATTTTTTTAAATCATTCCTGTAAAATGCTTCACATACTATAAAACCCATAAGAAATAAACAATTGTAATCCAAAGAAACAACTTTCTAGATTCACATCCCAAGTGTTTTAAGGACTGCTTAGTGTTATGACCCATAGCCTGACAGACAAACTTTATAAACTTTACTGAATTAAAAGTCTACTGTGAAAGAAAATAACTTGAGTTGCCACTTTGCTTTTGTTTTAATTTACTTTATGAATATTCTCAGATATGATCCACCATTGTCCAAGCATTATTTTCCATCACCAGCTCTCTCACCAGCCCTGCAGTAGTCATGTTCTCAAGACCAAGATGATAAATTTCCTATGTTGATTCTTTAAGGAGAGAAGCGCATTAGATGCAGAATAAGAGTTGCAGGCTGAGGCTGTTATAAATCTTGACTCTTTACACTACATGGAGCTCTAAGGAAGTGGTATCTAGGATTATATTTCATAGGCCTTTCATGCATTTCAGGCTGTATTTGCTCTATGCAAGAAATATATTTATGATGTGACCTGAGGAATTATATGTGTGTCACACTGATAGAAAGGCAACAGGTAACTTTTAGAGATGAAAAGTAGAGACGAAAGCATGACACACCTCTAATATCAAGAATTAGAAGGCAAGGGAGAGGAAAATATGAAGGGAGAGGGAGAAAGAAAGGATTTTTTTTCTAAAGCAAACCATAAACAAAGGAGAGTTGACCTAAACACTAATCAGTGTGGGATCCTCTCCAGATGTTCTGAGACGATTCAGGGCTTCCTTTTCCTGAAAGTTTTGCAGGTTAGAAGGATTTGAGTCTTAGGTAAGTATTTGAAATGCACTCTCTGTTTGATGTTCCGTTAGTTTTAAAGACAGATGGAGATTCTGCATCTATTTTTCATTTCCAGTGCTATGTATGTTGTTTAGCTGGAGAAAGAAAAAATGTGTTTTCACATTGTCTGCATATGGATGTACTGGTCATACAGGGAAAATGATAAAACTGACTGCAGCTTATGTAAAAAATAATGGTGCGAAATGCATAAAGTACATTAACTGATATGATTGGAAGAAATCTATTTGATCACATTGATTTTTATTAAGATAACATTTGCAAAAATAACATAGTAAAAAATCCAAAGAGCTTAAATGACTTTTAAGTTGGTGGTGTTCCTTTTTAATTTAATTAAAATTAAACAGTGAAAAGAGGTTCAGGAGGTTCAGAAGTGAGGAGAAAAAGAGTAGAAAGAACAGTCTTTTGCACATCTAGGTGTCTTGTTACCTATGTCAGACAGTTGTTACACTAAGCAAGCATCAGGAACTCAGAGTATTGGGATATTGTATATTCCCTTTACACAAGTTGTCAGTCTTGTCAGTACCTTCAGGATTTAAGACAGGAAATGTCTGTAAGAATTATTTATATGAAATATTTATATGAATGCTGAAGTATTCTGCCACTGCATGACTTACAGTGTCCATACTGTAACACAGAGTGGGCACTGTGTGTAGGGTTTGCCCTGATACAGCCAGGCTTCTGAATAAGAAAAGGGACTTACATGTATTCATGGCATGATTCAAGATCAGGTCATGTTCCAGTGTGACAAGTCACTGAGTTTACTTTTAAAGCAGCATTAAAATGTTGCTTTCTGAGAAGCAGGACTTCATAGTAAAACATAAAAAAAATATAAATCAAATGCTACAGGTTTTCATCAGGAGATACAGATGTTTCCTCTGAGGTATAAACATTGCACACACTGGGGTTAAATATCTCCAGTTTGAGATTTCTAGCATAAGACAGGCTAGCTTTATTGTTTTTATTGTGATTTAATGTCTTTATTTAATGTTTCATTGTCCTGTTGAAGTTCTACAAAAGTTAGCATTGATGCCTTACAGTAATAAATACTGAATCTCAGGAGCCTCATTTTATCTAGAGAAATCAGAGCTGATAATATTAGCTATAAATGCTGTTAGATGCATCCTCAATCATACATTTTTCCCATATATAGTACACTTAACTGTTATTTTATTGTGTTAATGTCAGTCACTGTTTAACTTTGAATCACAGAATTATAGAATATCTCAAGTTGGAAGGAATCCGTAAGGATCATTGAGTTCAACTCCTTGCTCCTCACAGGACTACCTAAAAATAAACCATATGACTAAGAGCATCATCCAGATGCTCCTTTAGCTCTAACAAGCTTGGTACCATAACCACTTCCCTGGGGACCCTGTTCCAGTGACTGACCACCCTCTCAGTGAGGAATCTTTTCCTGGTGTCCAGTCAGAACTTCCTCTGATGCAGCTTCATTCCATTTCCTCTTGTCCTGTTGCTGGTCACCAGAGAGAGGAGATCAGCACCTCACCCTCCACTGCCCCCCTTGAGGAAGTTGTAGGCTGATATCTGAGGTCAACCCACAGCCTTTTGCTCTTCAAGTTGAACAAACAAAGTGACCTCAGCTGCTCCTCATAAATCTTGTGCTTGAGACCTTTCACCTTTTGGCTGCCCTCCTCTGGGCACACTCTAATAGTCTGATGTCATTCTTACACTGAGGCACCTAAAACTGCATACCATACTCAATGTGGGGCTGCATCAGTGCAGCGTAGAGTGGGACAATCACCTCCCTTCAACAGGCTGGCTATGCTGTGCTTGATGCACCTGAGGACATGGCTGGCCCTTTTTGCTGCCAGGGTCCACTGTTGACTCAACTTAGCATAATTTTGAAGAATTTTGTAGGCTTAGGTCCCTCTTGACCTAATTTACACGTTTATTCACCTCTAAGATAATTTTTCTTTGCTCTGCTTCATCTTATTAAAGTATCTATTTAAACTGATAGATTGAATTTTTCTCTGCTGGATTAATTTTCAAGTAACCATTTTTGTTTTGGTTTTGTTTTCCTTTTTATTTGCAAGTTGTGCTGGGCACCACTTTGAATGTGGAGCTGATGGATTAAGGTTAATGTCCACTCTCCTAAAACCCAGGGCTGTAGTACTTCATTTTGCCTTGCTCCCTCCTTAGGATCCTGAGCTCTACCACCTCACCAGGCATTGCACCAAAGTTGCCCTCGATTTTCACACCCACAACCAGCTCTTCCTTTTTTGTACCAGGCCCCGCAGAGCACTTTTCTCCTCCATCACCTGTGTTGGCTCCTCAATCACCTATGCCAGGAAGTCCATCAGTGGACTCCAGAAATCTCCTAGGTTTCCTGTGCCCCACTGTTCTCCTTCCAGCAGATGTCAGGGTGCTTAAAGCCCTAGATTACTGATTATTTACAGAGCATTGCACGAAAAATGATACTAGATACAAGTGTTTTTTATTATCGGGATAATTACAGTTCTTTCACACAAAATGTACTGTACGCTCAAATAATTCAAGATTCAATGTGAGTTTATGGAAAACTCATTCCACTAAACTACCTGTATGTAATTTTACTGAAAAGTTAGGTATTACAGATTAGTTTATATTTTATTAATGCAATGATAATTAAATTTCTCTAACACATTGTAGTTATTATGCAAAATTTTTATTATTCATCTGGAATGGTATGAAAGAAAAATGGAACATATTAAGTGGATTGATTGTGGATTAGATAATATATCCCTAAACAGAATGTGGAAAAAGCCATTAACTAGCTGTGTCAATGCAAAAGATTTTGGTCTTTTATTGTTTTTCTTCCAAATCACTGACAAAATCTTCACTGATAAGTGTGAATGTGTTTCAACATTCAAGAAAACGGTTATTAATGAAGAGAATACAGCACTTGTACAATTTTATTTATTTTTTATCCAATTACAAGAATCTTACTTTTTGTCATGACAAGGTGTGTAATCGATCATACATCAGCAATAAAGAAGTTAGTTATTCTGCAGTTCCCGCTTACAAGATTAATTATTGAGAAGTGTTTGTGAAAAGCTGTAAGAACAATCATAGTATACAGAGCCTTAACATTATTATATAAACAGTGGTATGCATAGAAAAACTAATCTGAAGTATAATGCCTGGGCATGACTGATGTGCAGGTAGAAATGCAAGGAAAGTAAGCCCTGCTGGCTGAACAAAAGAGAGAGAAATGTTCTTTCCATCTTTCTGCTGAATATGGGGCCCCTATATTGCTACCAAAAGTTGAACACCCTGCCTTCTATCTAGTTTGTAACTGAAGGATTGGAGATACACCTATTGCAATAATTGGATCAAGAACATGCAAGTAATTAGAGTTGCTTGATAGATGTGTGACAGATTTAGTCACTACACAATAGTGTCTGGCATCCACCTGTACGAGTAGTTGTAGCTGCAGCCTATCAGCAGAAGCTACTGGAAGGTTAGAGCTTACTGTTTCCATTAAGCCAATGATAGCCCCTTATCTTTGAATTAATTTAGCTGTAATGAAACAATGATGAACCTAGAGCTCACTCATGCTTTCTGCCTGGGTGAGCTGGGATCCCAGAAATGTAGGAGAACGAGATGTGGGGCAGTTGGAAGCAGAAAGAATGGACCCTTGGTAAAGATCCCTTGGAAGAATAACACCCTGAAAGGCACAGGTAATAGGAAACTATCAGGTATCATTAGCCCGAATGAGATAGTACACAAATGCAATAAAGACGGAATATTGGCTAGGTATATATTGACAAGGCTTTGGTTTGAGAAGAGTGGACCTAGGAAGTGAAATGTGTAGTGGGTGTCATGTCCAAACTATTTTTCGGTTATCTTTACTGAATGGTTTTATGTGGAAAAAATTTTACATGGAAAAATTCAGTCTGGGTTTCTGATTGCAATCTCCAGCTTTTTCATTCTTGTTTCCCTATGGTGCCAATCAAAGCAGATTCAGCACTAAAATCTTAATCTGCCTCCACTTCTCATTGGAAAATTTAGATTAAATAAATCATTTAAACATTTTAGTAGTTGTTATTGCACTATCATAGTCTACTTATGCATTTCAACTTGTCTAAGAATGATGGGCTGTTATGGGTGTTTTAATGAAAGACTATATTAAAAATGCATGAGTAATGTAAAACTATTGCAAATGAGTTCAAAATTAAAGGCACTTCATGTCTTTTATTGGATTCCTACAGTTTTGCTTGTTTTCAAACTAATGGCTGATAGTATGTGATAGGAATGCAGAAATCAAGCTGATGAATCAAGTATGCTCAAACACTAGAGATTTACTATTTCCTTTTCCACCTAACTGCAACATTGAATTTCATATACATACATATGTATTTGTGTAAAAATTCCTAAAGTATATGCATATAGATTTAACACATTGCATTTAAATAGATGTATACTCATATTTATATTTTATCAAGATAAAGGTAATGCAAGTGGATCAGCCTACCTAAGGAGGAGATAACCTTGAACTGTAGACTGCACAAGGACTTTGCAGTACATTTCAAGTAAACATCTTAGGCCACCTTTTTTTGGTATAGCTGGGAAGATTTGCAAAGGATGGGTACCGTGATCTGCTTTTAAAATCAGCTTAACTAAGTATCCCTGTTACATCTTAGACTCCGGATTGATGTGCAAATGTTGATGAGACTTTTATGTTCCAAAATCTTCTAGATGCCAAAAGAGGACCAAGTAACTGAAATATCTAACTATTTAGAATAGCCCTTGATTAAAAATCTGGCTTTATGTTTAGATTAATTAAGATTGGGGTGCTGCACCTTATCTTCCCCGGTTTATGTCATTATTCCACAGTTAGAGAAGGCAAATCAGTGAAGACATAAACTGTCTCTTATGTAAAACGGAAGAACTGTATGTAATTAGACAAAATTTTCTATAGGAAATTCAGTTATATGAACGAAATATCCCCAAGATCCTCAGAGGTGGATTGTGGGAATTAAGTGGATAGTAAAATAATAAAGCAATTTCTCCTTTAGCAGACTAAAAGAAATTGTTAGTGATTCACTCATTCTGTGTCTATGTCCAGGATGGCATTTTTTGGTTATTTACATTCTCAACATTTTCAGGGGGAAAAAAAAAAAAAGCAGCTAAGAAAGATTGCTCTTTTCAAAAATGTTTTAGACTCCTTTAAATTGCATGCATATCTGACAAGTAAAACACAATACTTCCTTTGTATGGATTTATCATCATGCTTATATATGAGTAGGAGTAAAGTGGATAACGTGATGGCTGGAGGGCCAAATTTTGCCTCTCTTTCATCTTTGCATTCCTACTGAAGGTATTCTGGGATATATAGGCTTGAAAATGTGAAGGGGGAGAGAAGTCAGAGAAGTGCAGGTCCAGAAGCTTATTTAAAGGAAAAAATAATAAAGCTCCCTTTCTGAGGGTCCAGATTTATTTCAAGAGCTCTGGACACAAGAAAAGCTGAATTAAAATCCTTGTGTATATTAATTCCAAGGAGTTTTACAGCCAGTTATCTCTAGTTTATAAAGCAATGTCTTATCCAGTACTGTAGATGTGCTGGGTTAACTATGGCCAGCTGTCAGACACCGAGCCAGCCTCTCACTCCCCCTCCTCAGCAAAAGAGTGGGAGAAAATAACATGAATAATTGTTCACATTGTTCCCCTGCTACAGAGTAAGGTGATGTCCCTCCTCATGGGCTGCAGTCCTTCACAAACTGCTCCAGCCAGAGTCTTCTCCATGGACTCCAGGGGAATTTCTGCTCTGGTACCTGGAAGACATCCTTTCCCTCATTCTCTGACCTGAGTGTCTGCAGGGTTTTTTCTCTCACATTTTCTCTCACTCCTTTCTCTCACAGCTTCTGCACAGCATTTTTTACTTTTTCTTCAACATATTTCCCCACAGGCAACACCAGCTTGGCTGATGGTCTTAGCTTTGGCCAGCAGTCCGTCCATCTGAGCCAGCTGGAATGGATTGGAACCAGCTGTGTCCAGCATAGGACAGCCCTTGATCTCTTCACTGCAGCCCCTGCTGCTACCAAAAATTTGCCACCTACACCCAAAACAATGTGGCCAGTGTATCCTAGGTATTGGTTCTTTGCACATCTATATCAGCAACATGGTTGAAAAAACATTTGTTTTTTTTCTCTGCGATTTTTTTAACTGAATTGCCCTCTTAGGTTTTCTTTTTAAAACAAAAAGCTTCAAAATACACCAATATTGAAACACAGCATAAAATAAATTAAAAAAATTATGGGTATTTTAATAAATCTATCAATTTTAGTATAGTTTGCCTTGAAAATTGCTGATGTACTAACTAGAAGCTCATTAATATTTGTCTTTAGACAAAGTGAATATTGCTCTGTTAATGTACCTTTGCAGGCACTGCTTGTGACCACGTATGGTGATGGGAGCAATGCAGTCTCCACCTCCTGTTGCCTGCTAAATGCCATTGACTGAAGTCACCAGAAGGAAGGAGAACTGCACAAGAAGGAAAGCAGTACCACACAGTTTAGATGTCTCTTTCCATTCATTGTGAATGGCCCCTAGGTATCTCCACAGCATAACTGGAAAACCTCTGGACTTTTGAAAATCTGCTTTTGGAAAACATAAAGATAAAAAAGAAAAAAAAACAACAATCTTCATCTAACCCCTGGGGCATTCTGCCTGCTCTTAATAGGTACTTAATGGAGTAGAACCTCTGGAATAATCACCTATTAATCAATAGCCTCATGCTTCCTCGAGCATTCCCTCCTGGAAGCATAGGACCTGAGTTTGGGCAGCTGCTGCTTTTTTTGTTTGAAGTTAGGCTGATGAGTTCCTGGAGTGCATGGGCCATAGGATGTTGGGGAGAGCAAGACATAAGGACATTCACCTCCGGCCTAATTTTGAAGGCAGCCAAGGAACACGAACGGAAGTGGGCTTCCAGAGCTAGTTATCTGAAATACACATTCCTTTACCTGCAGTGGTATCTGGCTAAGGTAGCAGCTGTGTCAACAGCCTAGAATATGCCACTCTTTCAGCCCTAAACTAGATTGGCTAGGTTCAGACTGCCGTTGTTTTGTGCAGTATGACCTGCAATTTATTGACTTCTGGCTTCCCAGTGGCTCAGCTTCAGAAGAAGCAGAGCCTGTCCATTGCAATGAGGTTAATGATATTCTGTTTTTTCTGAGATGTTACCTCTTTCTCAGGTGGAACATAGGCTTTATTTCTGATGATGAACCCTCTCATCAGTAGATTGTCACTAAAACCTAAGAGTTCTTGCTACGTGTAACTTACCTCCTCCAGGATTCCTAAATCTTACAGCAAAGTAGACCTGAGGAAGCAACATAAGGCTTGAGGAAGAAGGGGCCTTTCTATTTCAAGCAAGAACATCTAAGTGTGGACAGTTAATTTAAGCCTAAAGGACATTAAGGCTCAGTAGAGAAAGGATAAAATAATATAGACATCTATTTACAGTGTTGGAGACAGAGGGGAATAGATTGCTAAATGTAGATATGTTGCAGATGATTCCATTTCTAGCTGCATTTATGAAGACTATTTCAACAAACTACTCTTGTATCTTTATGAGATAACTGAGTTTTATAGTAAATGGAAATGGTATATTTCTCATATATCTTGGCATTAATGAAATATTTAATGCAGTACTAGGTTGAAAAATTCAGGTTAAAATGAGGAAGACAGTCTTTTTGTAAGAATTATAAAGTGCCGGGGGGGGGGGGGGGGGGGGGGGGGGCTGCGAACTAGCTGAAGGAGAGGAATTGACTTGTGTCAAAAAAAAAAAGAAAAAGAAAAAGATTACTAATGAAAGTCTTGAAGGTCAGGTCTTAAGAGAGGCCTTATTTAGTATTTTTATTACCTTGAAGGAAAATAATAAGGGGAGTGGTAACTTGACGTAATTATTTTATGGAAAAAAAATTGGGAGACATTGTCAGTACAGAGCAAGACTACAATATCATGTGGAGGGATGACCTTACCCCATCCAGTTTGCCTCAAAGTCTGGAGTAACAGAGCAGGAACTAAACTCAGTAATATAGAAGTATCACCATATGCTTTAACAAAAATTGACCCAAAACCTTAATGAAGAAATCTTGGAATCAATGATAGGATTACAAGATGTCAGCAATGAGATGTAGCTACTAAAGGTGGCAGCAGTTATTGGATACATCAAGAAAGATACATCTGCATGTGTAGAGAGGAATTACAATGCACTATTTGTCATTTTCAGTACTAAGTATAGTTCTGTTCATTATAGTCAAACTAGAAAAATTGCAAACACAGCTCCGTTAGAATAGTGTAGGGAAGGATGTGCCCTTTCCAAAAGACTGGCTGTTTAGCAAAATGAAGGCATAAGCAGCACATGATTGTTCTCTTCAGACACATTAGTTGAGGTACAAGAGCTGTTCAAACAAAATTATAGTTCTAGTATAGCTATAAGTGGTTGTTAAACTGCACAGGAATACATTTAAGTAAAAAAAAGCAGAAGACACTTTTTGGCAATCATAAGAATGAAATTTTGGAACAGTAGCCAATAAAAGTAACTGGCATAAGATACCTAACCTTTTTTTTTTTTTCTTTTTTTTTTTTTCTTTTTTTTTACAGTGGAGTTTGGTATGTTTATTCAATTATTTCAGTAATGTGGTTATCTGCAGTAGAAGGGGAAGACTGAGGAAGTCCTGGGTTCCTAAATGAAATAATGTACAGTAGTGATGGATATCAGAAATATTTAAGATGGAGTGGTCATTTGTCTATCATTCTTCCTCCCCAGTAGCATTGAAGAATTTTGTGAATTGAGTGGCTGCAACACTTTATTTTTCAGGTGATATCTGGCAATTGATTCTGATCACCAAGGCACATTCCATATATATCTTCTGTTATTATTAAAAGGTTTATCTGCTTTTTGCTGCAATGTATATCCTGCTTTAGTCACAAAAGTTTCCTTGAAACATAAGCAGCAGAGGCAAACTACCCAAAGCAGAACATGTGGCTATCTACTGTCTACCTAAGTATTTATGAGTTTGCATAATTGCACTGGAAATTATTTCTCTTCAGGAACTTGAGAACTTACAGAACTATAAAAGATTTACTACAGCCAGAAATATTGTTATTGCTTTCTACAGGAGTGAGTGTGTGCAGTTTGTTATTTGCTTTCTTTTCACATAGCAAGTACTGTAAATGAGAAATAAATACTAAAAGGCTGCATGGCACTACATCTCGCACACAAAGGAAAGTAATTTTAAAAATAGCTCTATCCTTTGGACAAGAAAGTGAGGAAACACTCAGGATAACAAAGCACTTCGGCTATTCAACAGTTCAGTAAAAACAGGAATACATCAGAGGTTTTCCCTTAACAGTTTGGCTGAATCCTTTTCTAGTAAAATATAAAAAGATCAGTTGTGTTCCATGAAATTTCAGGAAAAATGTCACTTCACTGTCTTTATTATGCATAAATATGTTAGGAAAGGTTATAGATTTTTATATTAAATACAATAGGGGATAACAACACATGTATTAAAATTGTGAGTTATGGAATCAGAAGATTTCACCAACTCAAGTTCAAATATATTTTCAGTAACTCACTAATGTCTTTTATTTTGTTTAGTTTCTCTCCTTTGGAAGATTTCACTAAGTAGGATTATTATCAATTTAATAATGTGCTTAGCACACATATATGGAGTTAACTGACAGAAGGAAATTTTGTTGTATGCAACTAGAATTTGCAGAAGACCAAAACAAAATGAAAAAAAGAGAAAGAATTAGAAAATTATTTGTGAAAAAGGAACATGGAAAGAAGAGAGAAAAGTATGACCTTAATAACAGTTAATAGACACAGAAAGTTTTTCGCACTTCCTGTTACTTTCTGCTATTGTCCATTGGGGTTGGAAAACAGGTAACTAATTTTTTTACAAAGTTATCAAAACTATTTTTAATACATGCTGGACAATCTTAATGAAAGTTACAGTGAACTGAAAAAAATTCTCAAAGTTTAAAACAATTCAGTCCGACAAGGATGAAGGCGAAGTACTATGGCTAAATGTAATAAATTACAAAACAACCAGAAGTTTAGTGCCAGGCAAATTAAGTTTCTTTTCATACGCGCAGTTCTCACTGTTCAGCAGTGAACACCAAGAAGTTATGTTTATGCTTAACTGGATTGATATTCCTTGGTTTTTATATTGTTACCCCAAAACAAAGAAGAGATGGAAGACTACTGCAGCTTGTTTTGAAAACAGCTGTCAGAGCCAGCACTGAAAATTGAAATTGCTGGTACCTAAGCTCCCAAGTGTTTATCAAATTCAGGCATAAGAAAGTCCAAGAGAGAAGCAGTAATAGTTAAGAGTAATGGTGGGGGAAAATTAAGTTACCTTATACTTATTTTTCATTTATCATTTGACGCCCTGAAGAACTCACAACTTAGATAATGCCTTGTGATCTCATTGTTTTATCCTGTTCTAATAGCGACTGAACAGAAAGCCATTTCCAACTCTAAGACAAAATTCAGCTATAGATAAAAATGTTTTCAAACACAGAAGCAATTTGGAAAGAGGATGCAACCTAACAGCCTTGAAGGGAAAGATAAAATAATGTGGGTTTTACATTTTCTGGATTAAACCCGTTTCATTTAGAATGTTCAGTTTGTTCATGAGAAATGCCTGGAGGGAGATTAATGAAAGAGGAAACAGTGGGAAGGGCTGGGGGTGGGCGGGGGAGGGAGGAGGGAAGGGAAGTTAAAATCTCCTACATGAACACAGAGCCATAGACAAACCTGTAATGTGCACAATTCACATGATGATGATTGCCTGAAAGCATGTGTAAGGACTGAAATAATTTCAATTCAGTGCAGCTGAATTTGGGATAGTGAGCTGAGATCTTGTGCCTCTGCTTAAACATCTGCTGGATTTTTCCTGTCAGAAACTCTATGCAATGTATCAAAGGAAATCTTTCTTTTACATCATCTACCAAGAAGGCACAGAACCACTTTGATGAGCGTTGGCCTGGATTTACGGACATGGTTAATATGTGGTCTAATAAGACAGCACATCACAAATATGAGGTTTTGTTTCAATTTGTTTTCCAGTGTGAGCATCAACCTAATGCCTGCTGCTTCCCAGTGCCCTTCAACCTGTACTCAGCATGCAGGTTCTGAGCTGTACTTATTTCATGAGGTCACTGAGAGACACTGTAAACTTTTGTAATGAATTTGAGAAACTTGCTTCTGTACAAAGGAAACCCAACTGTTTTTGTGCGAAATCCCCCAACATTTTAATAGCTCCTTTTAGGCTGAGAAACCACATTTTTTGAGAAGTTTTGGCTAGGCCTGGTATCCTATTACTGCATATATTGCAGCAGGGCATTGCCAACCATGGATGAAAACTCTATAGGGTAAACAGAAATTTTCAATTTCATGCATCATTTGTAACTTGTTACACTGATTTCACAAACTCAGAAGGCTGTTAATAAAAGCTAATGAGAAAGACTAAGTGTGTCCCTTTATACTTCTTCAAAATTTTCTACTATTGGATTCTAATTACTAACTTCTGTGTTTTTCTGAGGGCAAAGAAGTTGACTTTTAATTTAGGAGAAAAAATAACCCTTAACTCTCTTTGTGCAAAACTGTAGAAATATTGAGTATGCATTAGATAGAACCCTGCTTGTTCCTGAGTTAATTTTCCTCCTTTGCCTGCTATTTCATCTTTTAGTTAGTAGTTTAGAAATGTGTTAATATTCCATTAGATGCTTTCTTGTTTTCCCATGTTCACAATTTCTGTGTTTACATTTACAGCTAGGTTTGCATTCTCTGATTTTCACAAGAACTCCTCTGCTCAGTCACAAGGTAATAGCCTGTAATAAGACTTAGCTTTAGAAATGTCAAACATAATAAACCCCAAAGATATAGCAGACAAAAAGGACCACAAATTTTCCTCACTCCCTCCCTTTGCAGGGATGAGAGGGGTCTATTATTTCTGATGAAAGTAGCCAGGTGTTGATTCAGGATTATTTCACAGGAAATAAATACCTTCTGCACAACAACTAATCAGAGAAAAATGGGCCTTCTGATGGGATTAAAAAAAAAAAAAAAAAGCTTTGCATGAAGGTATGAGAGATTTGATCCACAGAACACATCAGTCCAAAGGTAGACTCTCATCAAAATCATTATTGGCTGGCAAACCACTGGCTAGAGAACAGAAGGTTGAAGAGCAGGCTAAAAAAAGCTAAGAGGGGACAGGTTATGTCCTACTCTGACACAAAATTCACCAGTGAGTTACTGAGAAATCTGAACAGTGTGTCTTGAAATGCAGTGTCCCACAGGATGCTCATCATCCACTGTCACTAGTAATGACCTCCATGGGCACAGAAAGTGCTCGCACTTCACAGAACCAGAGAGTGAAGGAAGCATATGAAAAAACTTTGATTAAGATACAGGAATTTGATATCATTTGTATAAGGAGTATGGACTTCATGTACATGTGAAATTATTATGTTTTTAATACATACTTTGAAAATCTATCGAATAGGTCACACATTTCAAGTAGGCATGTTCCGTAAGTTTGTGTTTGCACCCCTGCTGCTACATCTGCAGAATAAGTTTCAACTCTTGGACTAAAATTGGTTTGGCTGACAAACTCATTGGTGGAAGAGTACACATATATCATTCAAAGTAACATTTCTTCTCTCCTTTCACTTTCCTCTTTTTTTTCCTTTTTTTTTAATTTCTAACTGAAATATGATGTTAATTCTGTTATTCACTTCCTTGCATAAAAATGGATTGAAAATAGCTATCTAAGCCTCTTGAAAGCTGAAGCATGAAATTTTCAGCATTAAGAAAGGCAATTGGTTTAGCGTTCATACTCATAAAGTGTTCCCTAATAAGCATTCAAAATCACTAATCAAAAATCTTGTCAGTTTCAGACTGGGTAGATGTTATCTTGTTTATCTTACACAAAAACTTTTAGAAGTTTTCTCTTTCAAAGACCCTCTATCTTTTTGCTATATGCAACATGTGAAAAATAAGATTTCTATAGCTGATTTTATTCTAGGATAAGTATTTCTAAAAATAAAATAAATAGTTAAAACTCTTGCAGTAACTTGTAGTAACTTTCTTTTAAGGATGAGAACTGCAAAAAGGATAGTTTCTGGTTGCAGTTGAACATATAATTTAAGCCTCTGGTGGGCAAAATTTTATACATCTGAAAACCAAGCTGAGTGGCTGCAGTTTAATCACCTCTTAAAATACTTTAAAAAGGTAAAGAGCAAGAATGTTATTTTCAAAGGAGAAAGATGAGAAACAAATCAATCAAAATTTGTTCTGAGAATTGAGAGCACACGGGGGTGTATTTTCAAAACAGAAACTGGCAGTCGAGAAACAAATCCTATTATTGCTTAATAGGATTTTTTGGGCAGAATTGCCATAAACTGACTGAGCATTTACTCCACAGTAATTTCAGTTACAGCTGAGGAAAGGAGTTGGCAAAACAATTTTATTTTTTCAGTGAAAGAGGCATGTGCCCCAGAAGAGAGCTAGTCAATTCAATCTATCTCATTTTGAAAGTCACTCAGGCATTCCTTCCTTAACGTACTTACTCTGAAGCTAAAATACTAAATTAGAAGGAGTTATTTTTAGCCCAACCAAGGGCTTAATTTTGCTCTGGGGGAAGAAAGTGGGGCTTCAAAATTCAGTGGGAAAAGAGGAAGCACAATAATGGTTTGTGGAGAGGAACAACAATAAATATACACTTTGTATTTTTTTCCCAAATCTGCTGCATAAGGCACTGGAGTATGATTTAAACTTGTAGTACCAAGCAGTCAGCAGACCATTATTTTACCTTCTGTAGCACACTGTTGTGCTGAGTCTTCACATCTCATCCTGAGTTTAATATATTGTAAGGCACATTAACGTAGTAAGTTCAGAGTACTTTCAAAACTCTAAGGCTTATTATTTTATTTTCAGGATATTGTAACTTAAGCACCATACAGAAAGGAAGTTTCTCAATGTTGCCTGCTTATTTTTAGGGGGAAAAGGAAGTTTCCTGATTATTAGGAGTAGGGATGGGTGATGCTGCCACTTGAGAGAGGAACTTTCTAATCAGGTGTTTGGTCTATATAACCCTAACTCACATGGGTAGCTTGTTTGACATGTTGAAACCTAATGAAGTTTTTCTTCACTCCTTGTATCCTCAGCAGAAATGGCCTCCCTAATACAGAACAACATCTTCAAGGAGAGGCAGCAAATGCCAAACCCTTCATTAAAGAATAAAATAGATCACAAAATCACCTCTGTGATTTCCATTTTAAAGGGTCTTTGTAAATTATAGATCAAGATTTTTACTTTTTCTGGATAGCTTTCATCACCAAAGGTTTAGAATTTACTGTGCAAAAATCAAGGATGATGATTTTCAAATATGACAAGACTGTCGGCTCTTTCAACATTTTTGGCCAAAGCAAGTGCTCTACTTTTTAAATGTACAATGTTCTCCAAAAAACCAAACCATTTGATGCTGGACACCCAAATGTATAGGCATTCAGTCTAACAAATTACCTGTGGTAATATTCACTGGGTATTTCATTATCTCTTAGGTCTTCCAATATTCATAGTCTTTGCAACACTTTCAGTATGATTGTCATTGCTTCACTAAAACAAATTGCCTTTCCCCTAGAAGTAGATATTCATTTGGCTGTTCACTGTTTCAGGACAGGGACTGTGTCTTTCCTAAAATGCAAAAATAAACTTCTGAAAAATGGTCCCCTTGCCTTCAAAAGAAGTTATAGTTTCATCCATTTCTAATGAGAAAGTTATACTTAATGGTATTAAAATATGTGTTGAAAATCTCATTCTTAAATATTTTTTGTTCTTCAAGGAACTCAATGTTATCTGTACCAAGCAACTAGAAAGAAATGATACATGGATGGAAAGTTTTAGGATGCATTTTCAGCAATTTTGTACAAAACCAGCAGGATTTGGCAGAGTTCCTTACTTATGAAAAGAGAGGGATATGCAGAGCTAGGAAGCTGTTTAAACGTGGAAAACCAGCAAAGATGAAAATAATAATAATAAAAAAAACCCCAACAACTGCTTTTTGAAAATGTTTGCTAAAAGCCCTGTTTTAGAAGTGAAATTTTGCAACAGTCTTGCCATGAGAGTAATTGAACCAGAAAGATGACAAGTTGTTAGGCAACACCTGAAGATTTCTGAAAGTGATTTTATGACAGTGGCCTACGATCTCCAGAGGAAGCACCTCAAAAACTATGTCTTCCTCTCATGCTACCTCTCTTGAATTCTTGGCTTCCATGTTTGTGACAGAGAAAGAACAAAACAACAAAAAAGACATGCAGCTAAATGAAGAAGTGAATACATACATCAATTAAATAAGGCATTTAATTGGATTGCTTTAGTCCTATAAACTTTTCATTAGCAGGTTTTTATTTATGATACAAACATGCATCCTCAGCACTGAAAAATTCTTATGCTTCTTAGATACATGCATAATTACAAGATAGGCGGACTACAGGGCCTTTATAATAGCAATTACTTTGAAACCTATAATATGCACAAGACAATCTGCTCTCAGTTACCAGAGCACGCTGGAAAGCAGCTTTTATGTTTTGCCAGTTTTATTTTAGCTCACCATTTCTGTTTGTACATTTGAAATGATTTTATAACAAAATAGTTCCTGGCAATGTTGTGTCTGTTAAAGTATTACTATTTTATAGTATAAAGTGGAAGCATAAAATGATTCCTTAGAGGCTGTGGTCTGTTTCTTCATAAACCTTTTCTTGCTTTGCATAGGGCCATAAGTTTATCACTATCACTTTGCCTACAAATGAATTGCATTTAGAGAAACATATTTTAAATAGGAAGAAAACATAGTCAAATTTATTTTGCAACAGGCATCCTTCCCCTAAGAAGAATGTAATGATTTCTACTCTTACATATTAGAAAAGAGGCTTTATTTGTGGCCTGTTAGTCTTGGCACTTTGTCTTTAAATATTTTTTCTCATCAAATGCTTGTCATGCCATGATATCAAAAGAAGGCAAATGTCTAGACAAAAGCTTTCATCTTCCAAGAAGCACAGGGAAGTCAGTGAAATGTCAGCCTGGCTTTAAGCTTGCTTGTTTAGTATGTATTCCTATTAGTTCTAGTCCATCCAGCAATAAATTAAGTAGAATTTACAAGACCTTAGCTACCAGCATTATTCTTAGATAAGTCATTGAACTACAGCAGTTGATCTGGGACGCTTTTACACCTGATAGAAATATTGAAATACTTCTATCCAATTACCTCCATTTTTTTGCATTGTATTTCTCTTAATTCTAAATAGCCTTTTAATAATATTTTGCAAGTACTAAAGTCCCGGTTTTCTGCCATTTTCCACTATGGACAGTGATAAACTATGGGGGGAAAAAAAAAAAAAAAAAAGAAGAGTAAAAAAGTGCATTAGGAGACATGAGTTAGGTCACGCTGACTTAATATTTTACATTTGATTTCATACTTTTTACAGCCTGGGTTGTAGTTCCAGTGCTGTTTTTTGGATTATATATTATAAGTTAGAAGTGGGAGACAGATTTTACATAGATTTTTATAGCCTTTACTGAAGACAAAAGCAGCTGTTGGAAAGGCCACCAGAGGTAAACCATAGGGAAAATGAAGGACAGCTTAGGCTGTAAATGTTGTAAATTTCAAATGATTTTTCATCCAAACCTACAGATAGCTACAAAACCTGCTCACACAGATTCACACAGATGGGGCCCTTGGAATGACTGTATACTACACAAAGCAGATATCTGCACTACATATGAAGTGGTGCCACTTTGCCCAAGGTATGCCTCAGCAGAAATAAGGATAGGAGTTACTTCTAAATACTAAAGATATTAAAATAATAAAGCAGAATATTGATGTCTTGTTCTTAATTTGCATTGGCTGGTATGTGGACTCTGCCATTTGGAGTATCTAATTCAGGTATCTGCCATGCCAAGTGCCATGTTACAGGTCTGCTTCTCCTTATGAGGAGAGGGAAAGAAGTCTGGTGGGGACAGAAAAAGGGATGGGGTAATATCTGGACCCAGGAATTCAGAAACTCCCAGTACACTGGCATAGAAGGAGTTTCTATGAATATAGCACTCCAGTCACAAAGGAGTATACAGCAATGGAACTGACAAGTCAATGAAACAGATGATAACAGACGAAATCTGAATAAGCCTGTTACTTTGATACCATTCTATGCTCTGGACCCTGAATGCTTTCATTGGCATCACTGGGACTGAAACAATGTGCTTAGGTATTAAAATCCCTTGTTTATACGCAGGTTAAGAAACTAACACTACTGAGTTGCAAGTATAGTACACAAAAACATCTAATCATTTCTCAAAAATGAGAATACCTTTCTGCCTATAAAAATCAAAGATAAAGAAATAAGCTGTTGATAAAGAAATAAACTCATGTTTTCTTTTTGCCTACTCTCCTTAAACCAAAGTTTCTTCTGTATTAGGACCAATCATGAGAAAAAAAATTGGGGGGAAAAAAAAAAACAACAACAAAAAAATCAAACTTTTTTAAAAAAACAACGTTGGTGGATAGGCATTTTTTTTCTTAATATAATGGTAGTTTGGGACAGATACCAGATTGCATCATTTAGATTTCAGAAGGGAAAATTTAATTACTACTAGGAGAAATCTAGTGATTGCTCTACACCTTGTTTTCTTGTTTAGTTTTCTAATATTTGCTTGACATTTCTATACATCTGATTTCCAACATATATATGACATATATAAATATATATAATAAATCCTTATTGTTCTAAAGTTTGTCAAAAGCTGCACAGAAACAAACTGTCCAGTTCCTCTGTGTTATGACAATATTTCATCATCTTTCTAGTATTACCCTTACCTATAGTATTACTACTTCATGGATCATTTGGTTGCTGCTTCAGATGTGAACAAGGTGTTTGTTCATTTGGAAAAAAACCCTGTGATGTCTATTGTTTTAGTCAATCAAGTCAATTAATTGGACTGTAAATTTCAATTCAAGTTTCATTGGAACTAAGTTAGGAAAAAATGTATCAAAAAATACCAATCTGATTTGAAGTGGTTGAGTCACCATGCCTGGAGTATTTGAAAGATGTATAGATGTGACACTTAGGGACATGGTTTAGCAGTGGGCTTGGCAGTGCTAGGTTAAGAGTTGGATATGATGATCTTAAAGGTCTTATCCAACCTAAATGATTCTATAATGCTCTGATCCTATGATTTAGGGGTTTGTTATACGCAGATTTGACATGGAAGGCATTTGTGTATGTAAAACAGATTAGCTCAATTTTTAAGACAAGCCCTAAGGAATCTTATGCTGCACTCTAGATTAAAACCACCTCAACTTCATTAGGCTAAAATTATTTTCTGGTTTTGATTCAGAAAAATAAGTGATAAACTGACTAGTAAATAGATTAAATTAAATAGGGAGAAGTCATTTTTATTCTGCAATAAAACGTAGCCATTTAGTTTTATTCAATGACAGCTATTACACTTAACATTCACACCCTATTTTACCCAAATCAATGCTCTAGTTAAGAAAACTGTCAGGAAATGAGACAAAATACTTTTGGTGTTATATGCCATTTGCCATGGTCTTGAAATGAGTTTAAAATGGGTACATTCAAGTTAATTTGCATTTTAGATGAAAGGTTTGTTGATTCTTGTGTTTGCTGGATGGGTTTCCCCAGGCCTAGTTACTAATGGACACAGTGCCAAAATCAGTAAAACCAGCAGAAGCCCCTGAAGCACCAATGCGTTTTTAATGTTCATTCCTGATGGCACTGATTGTCACAAAGGGGAAATGAATAAAACTAGTGTATAGTCAAGGGGAACCACATCTAGTACTTCCTAGTGTTATTTCTGTGTTTACGTATAAGCCTCTTCCATGAACCTTAACCACCATTTCTGATATAAGAGCTTTTTTCTGTATAGCGCTGACCGTCTGGGACAGCCTTGCTATATTTCTCTGTCTCATTAACACACTGTCTTTTTTAAAAATCTCATGGAAAAAAAGTTAAAAAATTTTCGCCATAAACAGTTTAATTCCTCTCGTCCATTTTCTTGTCTCTTAGATGAGAGGTGCTGCATAAAATAAAAATATATTCTCTCAGTAGACAAAGCATGATAAAAAATTGCAATGCAAGATAACACCAAGTGCTCCCAAATAATTTTCTCTGCTTATTTTGCTTTGACAATATTCCTAATTGGAATTTCAATAGAAAACACTCATCTGCTTCCTGAAGTTCCTAGGTGATAGCTAGGATTGAAATGTAGTGGTGGATTCACATTTTCCTAAGGGCAGTAAGGGAGCAGAGGAGGGGAAGGTGATAATATTAAACCTTAGAATTCTATATCTCTTTTTATATATTTTAGAATTCTTTATATATATTGGAACTTCATTTAACTTTCATTAGGATTTAAAGAAGTCTCTCATGATGGAGAGAAAAAAAGGCTTTTACTATATCTGGCAAAATGATAAGTTCTGTAGGACTTCCCTCTTGCACTTGTTCAGCTGCTGTTTCCCTGGGCCTGAGAACAAACTCAGCCCTCAAATTAGTCAGAAAACTGAGACATTTTCTGGTTTAGGCATGTCTTTTTATACCTGTTTTTGATCATCTTTCTTCTACAGGGAATTGAAAGTGAGCAAGCAATTGAAGTAATTTCTAGTGAAGTGAATTGGCAGGGTTATGGCTGCTTATAACAACAATTTACAGGGTGATTAGCAGCTGTATGCTAATTATTCAGGAAGCCCTTGATTTCCTGAAAACACTAATTCTCAGTTCAGATTGTATAGTGTCTTTGTTTCATCTCTGGTAAGGACGTTTTCTGCATATATTATGTTCACATCTAATATTACAGGAAAGATTTTCCAGAAAATTCACCAAATACGTCCTGTTGAACAGTCTTCTTTAAGTATCACTGACATATAAGTAACTCCAGCCTTATTACTAATGACTGCTGTTTTGAAAAAAAAAATATTCATAACACGTTATACAAACCTGTATAATTGTGTTGGTTGCTTTTTTTTTTTTTTCTTTGTAAAATGCTATGAATTGATGCAATGGATATGCTCCATTCAGATACTGAATTATGCTCAGAAAAGATTATGATGGGAAAAGGGTCTACAAGCAAAGGTGATGAGTCAATTCTGCTGCAGTCCAGAGGCTCATAGCATATTAGGTTTAGGAGTTTAGGTTTAGGAGTGCTAGGAGATTTATTGGGTTAGTTTTACAAATACTTAATCTGGACAGTCCCAGAGAAGGTGTCATGAAAGAGGGTGACAACTTTGCTGCTTTTCGGTTAGAATTTGTATTCTGGTTCTGAATGCAGACATCCTGCTGCAGTGGGAAGGAGTTATATATGGGCAAAAGGGACCTCTTCCATGTGACTCGGTGGAAGACTGAGCACCACACTGAAAAGGCAATATTAAGCTTTCTTCTCTCATTTTGAAAGTTTTGGTATTTGCACTAAGAAGATGGAAATGCCTCCAGTTTGTCACTATCCATTACAGCGCACAAAATCATGTAGTCACAAGAAACAGCAAATTTATTATAAAGTTTGTTGCTGTGAATTACACAGTAAATAATGCTCTCTTTAGCAATAAAGTGAATCCGTCAGAAAAGAAATGGAAACAAATAAAAGACTGTTGTGCTATATGTTCATAATGAATACCCATAGCTGCAGTAATAATATTTGGGTTTAGGTACCTACTGGTCAGATTGGAATTTTTCATTATTAGTAATCAGGAAATGTCATGATCAACACTAGATCTTTACTATGCATGCATGGATATTTTTTTTTCTTTATTTTAAAATATACAGCTCCCAAATGTTACTAGTGGTGTTAAGCTTCTCTGAACATGGGAATGTAAAAGTTAGCATCAGTGAAGATGGCCATGTCTTTTCTGTCTTCAGCAAAGTCCAACAGGCCTTTTTTTCCCCAGTGCCTGTTTACCCATACCTCTGCACACAAAAGGAAAAAATGTGTATTTTAACACGCTGGTGTCACATCTGTCTAGCCGGACACACTCTGGAGCCTTCGTGGGCCACTGCCATGTCTGGCCATGCAGTCATCCACTACCACCCATCACCCTTAGTCTCTTAGCTCTACAGCTTCCTTTCCTTTGATCCCAATGGCTCACCCCTACTGGCGTCTGACCTGGATTCCTAGGCTCCTCCCTGCCTATTTCAATGTGATCCAGATCGCAGGCTATCCCCACCTGTCTCCACTACATTGAGCACCGCCGTCACCACTCAAAACTTCAAATGTTCCCTTGCACAGCCATCACCGCTCATTACACTCAGTCTCATAATCTGAAGGTCCTGAGTTCAAGCCTCACACCAGGCCCCGATTGTCACAGCACTAGCAAAACTAGCCAGTTGCAACAAGGCTTTTACCATCACATACCAGGTTAATGTTGATAACTAGTTCCCACACCTTGCCCCAGCACAGCCACCATCCCCCACAAGCTTTTAAAAGTTCATGTACTGTCCATGCTGCCAGTCCACCCTGCTTCTTGCCTCTCCTGCATCCCTTCTCCGGGCTCCTCTTCCAGCCAGCCTCTACTCATCCAGGCCCCCTTCCTCTCTCTGTTTCTCCCACGGCCTCTCCTTGTCTCTCCTACATCCAAGGTGCTCTTTCCCCTCCCTCTGCTTCTCCCAGGTCTCACTTCATCCAATGCTCTCTCTTCACTCAGTCATCATCATCTTTCAATCCTCCTCTTCCATACCCCTTAGAGTTATTTGACTACTTGGCAGGAACCAGCCACAGCTGCACATTATCCACATCAGCCAACCCACTACACCTGAAGCCAGCCCATAGCTGTATATAATCAATGTTAATTAACCTGCCTTCATTCCTTTATAATTCCTCTACATGCTGGCTTTTTTAATGCTGATAGATAAAAACAAGACTTCTGAAAAACTGCCTTTGGAGTTGTTCATTTTTGACTTCAAGCTCTCCTTCACAGAGGCCATTTTGGACCGATTTTCAGGCCCCTGATAATAATTACAGCCTCAACCTTAGCCTCAGAGAGACAGAAGTTAGGAAGAACTGGCAAGGACCAGCTCTAGTAAGCCTTATATATTGCTGAATATGGCCACTGAGGAGCACTGTCATCTGCAGCAGATGAGATAATCTTAGCAAGCACCATGTTGCAGGGTGCTAAACGACATAATAAAGAACAGAATATATCTATCAAGCTGTGTTTGTGGGTAAATTGGAGCTAATTAAATTAGCAATAAGGCCCGTAGAACAACATGTTCTCTTTATGCTTGTTGTAGTTGGTTCTTTTGGAGTCATTTTTTATGTAAGCAAAAAGATATTTGCTTACATACATGTTGCTCTAAAAAAGCATAAAATTATAGCGGTGATATAAGTGATACTAGTTACTAAGTCATGTGTAAGTACCTGAAAAAGATGATTTTTCAAGCAGCTTGATTTGGATTGGTCAGGCAGACCAAAAATTTAGTGCCAAACCATTTAAAATATCATTTTGGTAGTAAACATTAAGTAGGTAACAATATTTACTCCAGATTTTATTAAGACATCTTCTGAGTCAATCAGAAGTTATTGTTCATCTGACACTTTTCAAATGAAGGTGGGTAATCACACCCCTGATACAGATCTTCAAAGTCAGAAAGATTGCTTACATCCATTGTTTGTAAAAGTAAAAAGTAATATGATTTAAACCAGCCCAATTACATTTGAAACAAGTTGTATTTAATGAGTTGGAAGAAAAATATTTCTGGGAATTAATGGTCTCAAAGGAAATCCAGGTCAAACTGCTATTTGCAGTCCTGTGCATGTGAAACTTTTTCAGAAATAATGCCAAGAGAGGTTTTGTTGGTCATGTAAAAGACCACAATTAAAGTTAACAAAGAGAAGAAATGATTGAGTGAATTGTCAATGGGTGGGAACAACCACTGTTTTAGGTAAGAAGCAAGACTAATCTTCCCCATATCAGCATTCTGTAGGGGTAACAGGAGGGATGCTGTGATATGCCTGCCAAGGGAGATTTCTCTTCAAGACATGAATTTCTTAGCCTTCAGACTGACCCTCCAACCTGGCACATAACAGGGTGGCAGACTTCAAAAGGCTTGTATATTAAACTTCTTAGCTTTTATAGCTAGTTGAAGGCAGCTTGTGAATTTGGAGATCCAACAACAACTCTTGTCTTTTTGTTTGTGGTATGTAAGGAATTAGTCTTTTTCCTTACACATTTACTGATGGGTGGGGAACCGCTAAAATATCATTATTGCCTAATGTTTCACAGAATCACAAGCAATTCAGGTTCAGACAGAACCTCAGGAGGTCTCTAGTCCCACCTCCTGCTCACAGCAGAGACAGCTCTGAGATGAGATGTGGCTGCTCAGGGTTTTGGCCTGTTGTGTCTTGAAAACCTCCAATGATGGAGACTGCATAGCCTCTCTGGGCAGCTTGTTCCACTGCTGGAGAGTTCTCAGAGTCAGGTTGGTTTTCCTCATATCCGGCCTGAATGTTTCTTGTTTCAATTTATGCCTGTTGGACCTCATCTTCCCACCACATGTGGCTGTGAAGAGCCTGTCTCCCTGACAACCTCTGGACAGGCACTGGGGGGACACTGTGAGGAGTCCCCAGAGCTCCCTTGTATCCAGGTAGACACAATCCCTCGGTGTCTCCTAACAGAGCAAGTGCTCCAGCCTTCTCCATCCCTCCAAACTTGCTCCAGTTTGGCGATTTCTCTCTTGCATAGGAGATCCCAAAACTGGAAAGGGAATTGCAGCTATGATCTAATGAGTGCTGAGCAGAGGGGGATAACCACTGCCTGTATTAGCTGGCCATGTACCTGTTGATAGAACCCAGGGAGCTCCTGGCCACCTTTGCTGGCTGAGGCTCAGCTCACTGCACATCGGGCCCCAGGGCCTTTTCTGCAGGGCTGCTCCCAGCCTGTCCATCCACAGCCTGTGCCATCACAGCCCCTCCTCTTTCCCAGGAGCAGCACTTAGCACTTTTCCTTGCTTAATTTCAGAAGTTTCCTGTCTCGTCAGTCTTCCAGCCTGTTGAGGTGCCTCTGAATGTAACCCTGCTCTCAAGACTACCAACAGGTTCCCACCTGACTTGGTGTCATCTGTACACTTGAGAAGTGTGCACTCTGTTATCTCTGACAGGTCATTGATAAAGGTGTTAAATAGGAGACATCCCAGTACATGCCCCTTCAGTTGTCCAGAGTTTACCAATATGCTGGGAGAGCATGACCGCATTAACTATGACCATCCAACCAATTTTTGCCCATTGTACACTCATCCAGACCATAACATCCTAACTTGGATACATAAATATTATGGGAGACAGTGCTGAAAACCTTGTTGAAGTAAATGATGCCTACTGCTCTTCTGTCGCAGCACTCTCCAAACTAGCCAGCTGCAACAAGGTCTTTTACCATCACATACCAACATACTCTTCAGGCCAGACCCTCTGGTGCCTTCTCCTTGTCTCTCCTCATCCCATTCTCTTACCTCTCTCTGCTTCTTCCTCTTCTCTCTTCCTTGGCTGCCCAACCTCTTAACAGAACCAGCCACAGCTGCAACTTGTCTACATCAGCCAACCCACCACCCCTGAAGCCAGCCCACAGCTGTATATTATCAATATTAATTAACCCAACTTCATTCCTCTACACTCTTCTCCCATCCCAGTTCTCTGATTAGAAGAATATAATTTACATCGTACAGTTACTTAGCCTTATTTTTACATTCAAATTTCCCTCAAATGTATTCAACAGTTTGAAGTACTCTGTTTCCATTGTGTTTCCACCTGCAGACTGAAGGTTTGCTAAGAAATTCCTAAGTACTTAATGAAATATGTACCTGGCTCAGCCTTTTTCATAAGATGGCACAATATAGTAGTGAAATGTATATTGGCGAATTTCAAGTGAGGGCAGAATGAAATGTGTTTCTTTCTAGTATTGCTCTTCCTGCTTCTCTAACATCTTTTTTCCCCACAGCAAAAATAATAACATATTTCTAAGTGTTTTGTAATTTTATTGCAATTTACTTTCTGCTCAGCAGTAAAAATAAGAAAATTATGTAATTCAAAAAAAAGAGAAAAGCTAAAGTAAAACTTCATTTGTGGATTGTTACTGAACTCCTTCAAAATTTTTACCTAAAATATCTGTAAAGCTAATATCCTCTAGAACACAATTTACTTTTCTCCATGCTATATAATTTCCCAAATCATTATATGCAGAATTTTTCATGGTCATAAATAGAATGCTGGTATTAATCTCTGTTAAATTGCTGTCAACAATGGCACTTAAAATGTTTTCTTATACACAGATGTGATTCCTTAGCTTCATTTATAATGCTTTTTTTTTAGAATTAAATCACATCATGAGATCCAGGCACTTTTCAGGGTTGCTGCTTAGAATGCTGGACTCTTCCATTCCTTTAGATATTAACTTTCAGGATTAATTTGAGAGGTGTTTCACTTCAGAAAAATAAATCTCCATCTAAATAATGAAGAAATGTTTGTTCCTTATTAGACAGTGAAGTCATAAGAGGATGAACATGTCCTTTTCCTAGAGCATTTCTATCTTGTCTCGTAAATTATGTTTAGAAAAGTGTAAAGTACTGTGATTTGTGTATCTGACTGTGTCTGTATGGCCAGACTTTCAAAGGCATTTCAAACCCTCTCTCTCAGAAGTCTACTCAAGCTTCCAAAACCAGTGTGAAGTTGTGAAATTGTGAAATCAATGAGAAACACCTAGTCTGTACAGATATTTTTATCTCCACTTTTTAAATACCTAAATATCTTTGAAAATATGACTTCTACTTTTTAATGTCTTAGTAAGATAAATTTGGCTCAGACCTGGGGTAACGAAGTGAAATTTTATGGCCTGCAGTATTACAGAGGTCAGGCTAGATGATCATTCTGGCTTCAAAAATCCATCAGTCCCTGAATGAGGAAGCTGAAATAACTCACGGTCCCTGGTTTCAGGCTTTCCTCTTTATTCACACATTTTCTCTGTGTCCCTCATGCTAGGACATGCTTCTCTCTCTCTTTTTTTTTTTTTTTTAATATATAAATCACAGTACAAGAGTCATCAGAGATGGTAAAGATCTACTTAATCATTTACCCACTCCCTGCCAAATAGAATACAGTTCAAAAATAGATGATATTTCAGATATTAATCTGATAGCTGAATAATACCACACTTACTTTTAGCCCAAGGGCCTATAACTTTTAGTAAGTAATTTCTAGCTTCTATCACAATCTATTTTAATCATCAATATTATTCTTGCCCTGGAGGGATGCCCTCCAAACCTCCTTCAGCTTGGCACTCTTAGCCATAACAGTTCCCATTCCATTAAACCAGCCCATTTAAATGGAGAAGTTACCTCAGTTCAGTTCTGGAGGATTATTATAACAGTCACATCCACAGAGATTTATAAAGTCACTTTTTTTTTTTTTTATCTCCAGTGCCTCCTGGACTTTAAGCTCCTCCATTAATAATCTTTTCATTGTAGAGGTTACACTTGATAAAAAAAAAAAGGGTGCCATTCTCCCACAAATAATTAGTTCACACTGTCCTGTTATATTTAGGTGTTACTTTCTGAAGCTAGATAAATGTTTTGGAGCAGTGTATCCTCATGTACCATCAATGGAGAAGGGGTTGAAAAGCAATAACTACAGAAAAAGCCAAGTGAAAAAACTGTCCATTGAAAAACATTTCAGAAATCTTCCATATAAGAAAGCAGGAGTCCAGAAAGAATAAACAAACCCAGAAAGAGCTCAATGTCTTCATGAGTTTCTAAGAAATTATAGACTATGGCATAGTAAGCATAATGAAGTTGTTAGATGTTTACAGACAGAAAAGCTTTTACCAGCCCTGTCACTACAAAAGGACAGTGACAGGAAAAATCCTTCATTCAAATATCAGGAGGAAATACTCATGTAAAAGTCTTCCCCCTCTAGCAAGAACTCAGGGAATAGGATTCATGAGAAAAAAGTTTATTTCATATTAGGAAGATCATAATCCACAATGTCCAAGAAGTACAGCTATCGTGTATATAGATATACACAGTACACACATCTCTCTAAAGATACAAACCTACTGTATAATTGGAAAGTTTCTGAACATTCAGTTTCAATAGAAAGGTCAAAAAGGTTAAATTAGCCTGAACTGCTTCCTTCCATCCTAGCTGACCTGTGCAGGGACACCCAGACTGAGCATGGGATACCTGGGTCACAGGTAGTCATGTCTATCTCAGTTGAGTGGCTTCTCTGTCCTTAGCAGGCAAACTCCCAAGAGCTGTCTTCTAACAAAACAACTAGTGCTTTTTGGGTCTCTGCATCCAGGGCAGATCAACCAGGAAAACTGAGTCTACCCTTCCCCTTTGTCACAGGACAGGGGGAAGTCCCCTGGAGCCCAGACAGAAGCTTTGATTGAACCACTGCAGGCTCAAGGAGCGCTTCTAACTACTTTGGAGTGCTCTTCTTTTCCAGCCAGAATGTGAAACAACATGAACCCATGGCTTTTTCTGGTCAAGCTGCATAGCTATTCAATATTCTTCATTTTTTAGTGTATAATTGGAATCTTTGGCAATTCCATGATCCTCTTCAAATGCAGATTTTCCTTTGAAATGAAATCTTAAAGGATACCATTGAATTAATGTTACAAATATTTGTGTTACTGACAGATATGCAGCTCATCTTTCTTTAAGAAAAAAACCAGTCTCAGGACGTGGGCAAGTCTTGGGCAGCCATGCATCAGGGTAAGTGTTTAGTGCTTAGAGGAACCCAAGGTTATACTCCAGGACCAAAGACAAAACAGCAAGAGATATGTTTTATGGTCTTTCACAGAAACTAATTTTGCATATAGTCTTTTGTAAATATGAGGACATTGACAACAATATTGCAGTTCTGCACAAAACTAATGAATACACTGAACAAATGTCAGACTTCACTGGCTGTCCTGTTAATGATCTCAAATATATTAAAAAATACACAATCCTCCAGTCTATAGGAAAAGAAGCAGCTAAAAAGGATTTTCTCTACACAGAAGACAGCATCTCCTCCTCTAATTCAGTACAGAAAATGGAATATTTTATTTTTTTTCTTTTATGTGATTAGCTTTTTGTGTTAATGTTCAACATCAGTGATTGTAGACGTCATGTCTCATTCTCTCAGTTCTTACTTATTTATGCCTTAAAATGTTTAGACAGAAAGCAATAAATCATGTTTTCTGTCATATCAAAAAATAAATTAACCCATTTCACTGTACAACCCACAACCCTAAGGATTAACTTGCCCCTCAACCCAAAATAACATTCTTACCCTTCCCAAATAAATTGAAAAAAGAAAAAAAATCTTCCAATTGTCTAAAACAAAGCAAAACCAAAATAAACCAGTAAGAAAACGTCCCTGTGTCATGAATTCAGCCATGCTGCACACCAGCCACACCTCTCCCCTCACAAAATCATTACATGTTAATTCTTAATTTTAGGTTCCTTGACCACATTAAATTTTCTTTCAAAATAATTTCAAGGGTCAGTGATCCACTGTTTCTATTCACCAAAACCAGTTGAGCTATCCACTTAGATGGCAATAATACAATTAGCAGATATATTAATGAGGTTTCTTTTCATTTGTAGTGGGCTTCCCTGGTTTTACGAACAGGAAAACAAAGAGGGCTGAACTGCTTCAGCAGCTTCAGTTCACTTGGTTAAAGGAACAGCTTAGGGGCTTGGGTGAAAGGACACACACATTAGGTGCCCCAGATTCTAAAGAAATATTTTAAACCAGCAGTGGCTCTAAATGCTTATTTTTTTGGAAATGAGACCATGTAGATAAGAACCTCTCAGCAAATAATAAATGGAACAACAAACAAGGAAAACTATTGCCAAATCACTGTAAGAGTGTAAGAGAGAAGCTGAAGAAGAGAAATAAGAAATATTTTTAAAATTCTCCTTGTGAGTTATGTTTCTTTTTTTCAGAGGAAAGGTCCGAGCACCCTAATAAACTAGTGCAAAACAGGGAGACTAGGTATGGCTTTTCCTTTCCTAGAGACTATATAAAAAGGCAAGCAAGCAGCCCTGAATGTGTGTTTGTTTAAACCAAAACACATTTCCCTAAAGGTGGTATCTGACCCCATCTGTTACTGCTGGGGGCTAGAAAGAAGCCTGGAAATGCCACGTCCCCTGGCATAAACAGGAGGAAACACTCCCTGTGCTGACTATGGTCTGCTGTTGACAGACCTGCTGTTCTGCTGTGACAGAAATAGATCTATAGACTTTCAGAGTTGAAATTAATACAACAGTTCCTTTTGGCTAAAAATAATCCCAACAGGCTTCTCACAGATTTGCCTTCATATTTACAATGAAGGTGACCTCTTCTCAAGCAGAAGCCACCACTCTTACCCAAAGAAAGGGCAAATAAAGTGAGAGTGTGCTGAAATGGGTATAGGAACAATGAAACCTGAAGGTTTATCCTAGCGAGTCCACTAGCTTTTATCAGTCAATTTTATCATTCAATTTTTGTAAAGTGTTGAAATTCTGGGATGCAACAGGCCATATTATTGTTTTTAAGCAACAAAGAATTGTTAAGGAAACATAGCATGTGCATGCATGCATAGTGGGTGGGTGCACATATGTATGTGTATACATGTCGCGGCACTCTCCAAACTAGCCAGCTGCAACAAGGTCTTTTACCATCACATACCAACATACTCTTCAGGCCAGTCCCTCTGGTACCTTCTCCTTGTCGCTCCTCATCCCAGGCACACATTCTCTTACCTCTCTCTTCCTTGGCTGCCCAACCTCTTAACAGAACCAGCCACAGCTGCACCTTATCTACATCAGCCAACCCGCCACCCCTGAAGCCAGCCCACAGCTGTATATTATCAATATTAATTAACCCAACTTCATTCCTCTACATATACATATGCTACTCAACATGGGAATGTATGTCCAGATACACAAAACAAAATCACAGATTGTAAACAGTCGATTGATAGTCTGTTGAAGTGAATGGCTCTGGAAATTTCTGCAGTTGTCAGCATGGAATAATCACCTTCTGATTTCTTTTTTGTATCCTATTTGTATCTTTTCATCGGGAAAAATGTAGTCAGTTTTACAGAGGGAATAGAACATCCTCAAAATAATACACTGAGTGCTGAATACCCACTGAAAACTCCAGTTGATGCTGATGATGGTCTTAACATATAGCAAGTAATTTGTATTCTGATCCAACAGATAGATGTACTACTGTGAACTCCTGACAAGTTGGATCTGATGCTAAGAAAAGCCTTCAAGGAGTAGCACCAGCCCAATTATAGTTAATGAATCACTTACACTTCTTGATCACTTTAGCCAGTGTTCTCTTTCCTGGAGGTTTAAATTCTGCATCTCCTACTTTGATCTTAGACATGGAATAAACTCTTCTTACACCTGAGTACTTTTAAGTTAAAGGAGCTCATTTAAATGCACAGCTTTGAGAGTTTGGTTGGTTGGTTGGGTTTTTTTTGGGGGGAGGTGGGCTTTTTTTTGGTTTGGGTTAATGTTAGAAACAGCCCTTCCAAATCTATGTGCTTTTAATGTGTATCTTCTTGGAACCAAGGAGTTTCTGACCCACATGCAAAAATTTAACATTCACACTTGAGAAAAAAAATTAAATCAGCAGCCCGGAGAGAAAATTATTTTTATGTGATGTGATAGCCATTGCTTCATGTGTTGTTATTCTAGAAAGTATTTTCTAGTTATAAAGGGTAGGGGGGAAACATAGATGATAATAGTCTAACAGCCTTGTCCTGTCAAAAAGAGTTGTGTATTTGATATATGGTTATTGTATATAGAGCAGCGTGTTTTGTTTTAAGGTCAAAATTGGCATGATTAAAGTTAGATAAATGAAAAATTCCATAAAACAAAATTAGTTTTCCCTAGGCCAACTACTCTGTGGTCTATGAGGTACATTATTTCTTTATTAGAAAAATAGTAATAATCTTTTATTATTTCTTTATTATAAAATTTAATTATGTCATTAGGTTGGTGAGAAACACCAAGTGTAGGTAGTTTTGGCTTATTATTTTATTGTTCCTGACTGATTATGACAGATTGAGACAGGTATGGGCACTGGGAAGGGAATACCTCTTGGGATTTAATTAAGCTCTGTTTCTTTTACTGCTTGTGACAGACAACAGTCATCTAGTTTTTGCTTCTATAGGTGGCTTGCAACAGTAAGCTAGAATAAAACCATGCATATTTTGGCATTGCAGCAAGACTTTCAGCCCTGCAATAGGCAGTGAAGCCTCACTGTTTGTGTACAGCTATGCCTCTGTCAAGGTGACTGACTGAGGAGGGAGTTTCATGGAGCAGTCAGAAGAAATACTGATTTCATTGATGTATGTTAAAACCTGGCACTTCTAGGGCATAAGAACTTCAAACTTAAGCAACACCTTAAGCTCATCATGGCTTCATCAACTTAATCTGTTTTATGAAAATGTGTGTGTGTATATATTGCTTTCAAAAGCCTAACAGGAGCCAGTAGTTAGAGCATTGGCCTTGAAACTGTAACATCAGTTTCCTCCTCTATCTGTTGGAAACAAATTTCATGGGTTTTTTTCTAGCCCAGAGAACACCCTAATCACCTGGTGATGGGCTGTTCTAGGCAAGGAAAATGTTAAGACTATACCTAAATTTTATACCTTAGCTCCTCCATTTGGTCCCAGATCCCTATTCCCCAACTGCCCACATTCCTCAAATTTTCATTTTCTTCTGAGCAATTTTTTTCTTTTCCTTTTTCTGTGAACCATCTTGTGCTCTCCAAAACAAAACCCAACTGCCCATCTGAGTATTGTTCGTTCCAGTGCTCAGTCCCAGCAGGTGGGAAAGGCAAGACTGTAGTCCTTCAGTTAATCACAGTACACTTTGTACACTCAACACCCTCTGCTCATGCTCTACATCTGTAATTCCATACTATTAGAAGTACTGCTCAAGTGAAGTGCAACATTGCTTTTACTCATTTCAGACACACAGAACTGAATTCCTCATCCTGCACCTTGTACACACACTTATGCACTCTTACAGAGGCACACCCACTGGCATACACAATATTTTTTGGAGTTGTGAGAACACTACACTGGAGCCAGAGCAGCTCCAAAGTTAAGTACAATGTAGCATGGAATCAGCTGGTCTTTTCTACAGGTTGACAATCTTGAACAGTGTGAACATAAATTATTTGTAACCACTTGGTTGTGGGGTACTATGGACACTGCCTGGAGAGGGCACACGTTGAACCTGTAACCTCATTTCCTCCTCACAAAATTGTTTCATTCCAAAATAGGTGAGCATGAAGCAATATGAATGTCTCCTAGGAAGACAAAATTAAGGGATACAAATGCGGTGGCTGAAAGTGTACCCAGAAGTAGTATTTGATTGTCAGGAGACTCATGCTGAAAAAGTATGAACCGTGCCATTGTCAGGAGGCAGAAAGGTGAGTCTGGGGCTTCAGCTTCAGCCTTTAAAGTGGTGTTTAGCAGACTTATGGGTCTAATTCCTTTGTTGCTCCATCCTTTTGTAGTTTTCCTGAAGTAACTAATATTTCTGTTGTAAAAATCCTGTCTGCAGTTGTCATACATCTATATGTTGCTTGTTTCCTTCTTGATTGTTGGTAAGTCTTTGTCATAGCTTACATGAGTTTTAGTTCAGTAGTACTTTCCAATATAATTTTCTCTTTCTTTTATTTTATGTGCATCATATACCAGGTTTATTACTTATTGTTAGCATAGCTAAGTGAAATGGGAATTTTCAGAATATGCTGCCTGGTGGGTCTGATCTCTGACAGTTCAGTTTCAGAAGAGCTTTTGTCTGTATGTGTATTTTGTGATTTTTTGAGGCAGATTTTCTCTTTCTTATTTATTAACTTAATGAACAATAACTTTGTTGTCAATATGATGCCATAACAGTAAAACACTGAATAACATCAAAGACACATCTACTCAACTGTACTTAGCCACGTATTTAAGGCATATCTAAAATTACATGCTTATTCCCCTTGAAGTTTTGAAGACACTCGAATGTAAGGAATTATGTCAATGAACTCACTTTCCTTCTAAATTCCCAGAGAAAGTGTAGCTAGAACTTTTGAGGCACTTGTTTTAGCATATAGTTTGCAGTACTGTTAATAGTTTACAGATGCAGACAGAAAAGAACATTATTGTACAGATGATTAAGGCCAAGTGGGAGAATCAGTAAGACTTTGAATTATGGCATTTTGAAGGACATTTTTAAAACTCAAAGTTCATTTTTTGCATGTCTCTGAGAGTCCTGTGGTGACTTCCATAGGAGAAACAAATAAAAAACTCATACATGTGGAAGCACAAAACTGGAAGCATAGGCAGGATTGTTTAGAGAAATGAACTGATCTCAGTAGTGCTTTAACACTTCACTTTAGTGCTTCTTTAACACTTTCCCTTTTTAAAGTTATTAATCTATTCACTTTAGATATGTTCCATTAAATCTTTGTTCTCATTGTGTAGGTTTGCTTTGGTCTTCTGAATTTTAAGTCTTTTCCAGGGTTAGGAGTCACAGCAAGAGTATAGTACCTGTATGACAGTTAAATCACACTCAAAAGTCTGATGCAAATCTGTATACTTTCTGGCAAAACTTAAGGACTGGAGTCCTGTGCATGAGTGGCTCAGTAAGATCAGATATAAGCAAATGAGTTACATCTTAGCAAAGACAAGTGGCAGATCTTCATTCAAATTTTTTCCTTAGTTTCCATTTGAAGTGGCAGAGCTCCTTTCCAGTGAATGAAATGGAAGTTGCTTCAGCTTCTGCACTTGCTTTTCTTCCCACAAGGTGAGAGACTGACTTAAGCCTTCCCACAGCTGTTTCTGTCCCAGCTACTCCCAGGGCTTCCTTTGAACCTGGAGTCATCATGAGAAAAAAATGAAAAAGCAAGAAAGCAACATGAGTTTAAGTCAACCAAATCTGTCTTGTGCAATGATACAGCAGGTGCATTATTTTTTGAGACCTTTTAAAAAATATATTTACTTTCTTTTTTGAATATTCTTAGCTTTCCCTTCTTGCAGGGAAAGCAGAGGAATTTTGATCTGTGTATTGCAGTGGTAAAAAGGGATTGTTAATGCTGGAGTGCTGTATCCTTTCTGAATAAAACCTAACACGTGGACAGAAATCTGATCCCAGTGCTCAAACTCCCTTCCTTTACCTCATCAGGTCTGTGTCGAGGTAGCTGGTGATGCTTCTGAAGGAAATCACAGGCCGCCAAATTAGGCTAGACAGCAGACAGCAGTTAATTAACACAGGTTGTGGTACCTGCAAGGACCTCACTGAAGAAATTCACCTTTAAAAACTGTTAAATGTTCACTCTAGCTCTCTGCAAACATTATCTAGAAACATGTCAGCTCTTTTTTAACATTGATTCCCCATTTTTTGTTTTCATTTGTAGTAATAGCTTTCTTTTAATTGAATAAAAACCTGGAAAATTCCTAGCTGCTTGCTTTTCTTGCTGTATTGGCTTTATGTGGCAAGGTTTTGGTAGCAGAGGGACTACACGGGTGGCTTCTGTGAGAAGAGAAAATGTCAGAAGCCTCCCCCATGTCCAATCCAGCCAGTGCCAGCTGGCTCCGAAACAGACCCACCACGGGCCAAGGTCAAGCCCATCAGTGATGGTGGTAGTGCCTCTGGCATAACGTATTTAAGAAGTGGGGGAAAAAAACCTCATCAACCGTAACTGGAGAGAACGGTGAGAATATGTGTGAGAAACAGCCCTGCAGACCCCCAGGTCAGTGCAGATGGAGAGGCAGAAGGGGTTCCAGGCACCAGAACAGAGATACCCCTGTGCCTGTGGAGAAGACCATGGTGAGGCAGGCTGTCCCCCTGCAGCCCATGGAGGTCCATGGTGGAGCAGATATCCAGCGGCAGCCTGTGGAGGACCCCACACCGGAGCAGGTGGATGCACGTGAAAAAGACTGTGATCCCATGAGAAGCCAGCCCATGCTGGATACAGCTTCTGGTAGGACCTGTGAACCTGTAGAGAGAAGCCCACACTGGAGCAGGTTTGCTGGCAGGACTTATGACCCCACTGGAGACCCACATCAGAGCAGTCTGTCCCTGGACTGCACCCCATGGAATGGACCCATGCTGGAGGAGTTCATGAAGAACTGCAGCCCGTGAGAAGGACTCATGCTGGTGGAGTTCATGGAGGACAGTGTCCTGTGGGAGGGACCCCATGCTGGAGCTGGGGAAGAGTGTGAGGAGCCCTCCCTCTGAGGAGGAAGGAGTGACAGAGACACATGTGGCTGAACTGACCACAACCCCTGTTCCCCATTCCCCTGCACCACTAGCGGGGAGGAGGTAGAGAAATCAGGAGTGAAATTAAGCCTGGGAAGAAGGGAGAGGTAGGGGTAAGATGTTTTAAGATTTGGGTTTATTGCTCATTATCCTACTCTGATTTGATTGGTAATAAATTAAACTAATTTCCCCAAGTCTGTTTTGCCCATGACAGTAATTGCTGAGTGATCTCCCTGTCCTTATCTCAACTCGGGAGCCTTTCGTTGTATTTTCTCTCCCCTGTCTAGTTGAGGAGGGGAGTGATAGAGAAGCTTTTGTGGGCACCTGGCATCCAGCCAGGGTCAACCCACCACACTTGCAGACAAACTCACTAGTAAGGAAGCCAGCGTAGAGAAGGCAGGTAAATTTAGCTGATTGATTGCATAGTCTTCTGTATGAGACTGAGATGAGCACAGTTTAAAGAGAACAGTGAATTTTGGAAGGACTGCTTTACATTTGTCAACAAATATTCTTGCTTGAGAGTGATTTTCCTATTGATTTTAGAGCAAAGGAGTATATGTTTAAATATTTAGTATACAGACCACAACATGTTTTAGTATTAGGCTTACTGTTTAAATTATTAAAAAAGAAGGAAACAGGCCACAAGTGTTTTTCACTGTTGCATTCAGACCATTCCTAGACATGAAACATGACTTTTTTTTACAGAGGTCAAAGTTTCAGCAAAACAAAATTTCCTTCTCTCAGTAGCCATTATCAGTTCAGTTTAGGAGCATATGAAGACCTTGTTATGTAGACCTCTTTGTTCTATTTGTTCTGTGCATAAACAACTCCTAAACCTCTAACCCATAAAAGACTATGCTTTTAAAAAAAATCTATTCTATAATTTACGAACAGACAATGGTGCATTCATTCTTAGAAATTAGTGTCTAGAGGATGACTTTTACATTCTGAACAGCAAAATTTTATCAAGTGATTTGGCTCATTATAATCATATTACTAAGAGTAAATAAATGTTATGTAAAATGACAAATATTATATAACAATTCTCATAGCAAAACAAGCAATTGGTAGATATTTAAAAGGAAAATTATTAATGAAGTTCATCTTACAGTTAAAGGTAAAAAACAAGGAAGTCTTCAGTCATATGTCTGCTACCTGGTTGCTGCCTGCTGCTCCATCAAAAGTGTTCAGGTTCAGGTTGGATGGGGTTTTGAGCAACCTGACCTACTGAAATATGTCCCTGCCCATGGCAATGGTGTTGGACTATCTGATCTTTAAAGGTCCTTTCCAGCCCAGACCATTCTATGATTCTGTATCTTGTTTGCTTGAAAGAGATTACTTTGCAAGAAATTTGAGTTAGCTTAATTGCTTAAAAGTTTCAAGACAGTAAGTCTTTAGATGTTGACTATATTATTAAGAGAAAGTAATATAAATGAAGTGATGGAAGGAAATGATATTACATTCATCTAACGAAGTTGGGTGGTGATGACTTAATTTAGCCCAAAACCTCATTCAGTTAACAGGTATGGTGTCAACTTGTCTTGCATTGTATTATCAGGAAGGAACTGGATGAAAGCTGTCCAAAAACAGAGGGAAAAGAAATAATCAGTGATCAGAATAAAAAACATAGAGAAAGCATTGCATAATTTTCCTGAGATAAGCACAGTAGCACAGCTCCTATTGAGCTGGGCAGATGGAGACTCCATTTGGCTGAGTTAGTTTATTCTCCTGTTCTCAACTGAGAAAGGGCAGAAAGTATTTATACTTTCTGCTCTGTTAGCTCCTAAAAAAGAAGATTGGGATCCATAGAGACCTTGTTAGCAAAGGTTTCATAGAAGCACTAAATAAGTACAGTTTCTTGCAACCTTTTTCTTTTCTTCACATTTTGAAACTCAGCATTTCCATTTTACAGGGATATTTTGGTATTGTGATATTTGTTTGCATCCAATCTAGAATAAAACCATGCATATTTTGAGTATCCTAAAGCCTTTTTTCCCATCCATGTTTTGTTACAATCTTTGCTATCAGAAGCTTCTTGGGTTCAAAATTTGTAATTTTCATGGAATTTTAAATTTAATTGTTTTTTTATTATTATTTTCATGCAATCAGGTTGGGGGTTTTTTGTGTTGCATTCAGCTGCTGTTGTTTTGAACTGAATGAAGAATTTTGACTTGCTTTCTAGGTCCAATAATAACGTTTTCATATCATAGTCAAAGAAGCTGAAACTTCGTCCATACTATATTGCAGAGATGCTTAGATATGCTAGGCTTATTGCCTCACACATAGTTCATGCACACACATGAGTAAAAGATAATTTTGAAGCAATCCATGCAAGATGCTAGGTATCTACAACCTTAAGTAAGACACTGCAGGTGAAAAGATTCATGCTTTCATAGGAAGAGATTTTAACTCAGCAAGCTAAACTGTCATCAGCTTTTCATAGCAACCACCACAGAAATTAATTAAGAATGTTTAGTGACAAAGTTATGAAGTGACACTAATTTCATACAGTAATTAAAGTTGTCCATGCATGGTTAATAGCTGTGTACAATTAACAGAGAAAGGAAGAAAGGCTGGAAAGTATGTGGGTGTACAGTGGAAGCAGTAGAGTGGATGGTTGGTTGACCTTTATGTTTTAAGTTTTTTTGACTCATCTTAGTTAGAGAAATGAATTTATGTCATAATTAACTGTAGCTTAGACTGAAGCAGATTTATTTTAAAGAAAAGTTACCTAACTGACCAGAATGCTGATTATAATTTGATAGTGAGGTGAAAGTAAGCCACTATAAAATAAGTTGTAAAAGAGATGATTCATTAAAAAAAAGAAGAAAAAAAAAAGGTGAATTATCTTCTTTTGTTGAGGATATTTTCTATCATAAGACAATATGAAGAACAAGTAAAAACACTGTCTTTCCAGAGTTAAATCAGAAATAGTATTTAGGGAATCATTTTGTAATGGGACACAGTTAAGCAAGGGCTGTCTACTTTGTGTCTTTCCTTCCCATGCTAGGCATGGAACCAGATTTGCCCAGAGAGTCTGTTTGTGCACAGGATCCACTGCATTTTGGACTGATGAGTACAGGCATAGCATTCCACAATATTTTTTTTTTATATTTCCTGATTACACATGCAATTAACTAGGTATCAAAAAAATCCAAAACCCAACAACCCAACATTTTTCTCCTCTCTTTTGTCTCACTTTCCCTTACAACTCTAACATTGCAAAATTAAACCATGGTTGGCTGATGTCTGGCATATAAAAGATCAGTCCAAAATAATAGTCTAATAAAGTTACAAAAATATGAATATAGGATCAGATAATTTAGTGGGAAGTACGCTTAACCAACAGTTCTGTGCAGTAACAGTGCACTGTGTAAGACTTGAAACATACGCTTAGAAAAGTAAATATGTGCACTAGGTCAAATGACTTATTTCCGTTAATCAAAAAGATAGGGATATAAATAACTCAGGTTTTACCAAGAGTAAAGAATACTCATGGTCTGTATCAAGCTTTCTCAAATACAACGTGGCAGGTTAATTTGTTTGGAACTTAATTAGAATGCTGGTTCTCACTTAGACAATTTATGAACTTTAAAGTGCTATTAAATTGATTTGAATTCTCATACAAAGAAGGCATGTTTATCCCTTGTGGCTGTGGGGTTTCAATGAACTGTCATAACAGCAATGCATCTTTTCAAAAAAAGGTGCTGATTTTTATACTTCCTTTTTAACTATATAAAATTATTTTCTACAGTAACATAAAATTTGCTTAAGTAATCAAACCACATTGATTTTTCCTTCAAGTTGGTAAAAGCATCACAGGGAGACAGCAGATAAAGTCCAAGATGGTTTAGACCCAAAAGGTAGTGAAAATTGGTATAAATCAGATTATAAAAAAACAATTACAAATTATAGTAGCAAATATCATAGACTCATAGAATCATAGGATATCCCAGGTTGGAATAAACTTTGAAAGATCATCTAGTCCAACCTGTCATAGGAAAGGGAGCCTAGATGAGATCACCTAGCACCCTGTGCAATCAAATCTTGAAAAACTCCAGTGCTGGGGACTCTACTATGTCCCTAGGGAGGTTGTTCCGGTTAATGATTTTTTTTACTGTAAAAAATGTCTTCCTTATGCTGAGGTGAAACCTATCCTGGTGCAACTTGTACCTGTTGCCCATTTTCTTCATTGTGTGACTCCTTGCGAAGAGAGAGCCTCTGTCCTCTCTGTAGCCCCCCTTCAAGAACTGTAATACTGTGATGGGGTCCACCCAAGCCTTCTCTTCTCCAGGAAGAAAAGACCTGACTCCTTCAGTCTTTCCTCATAGGGCAGGTTCTGCAGCCCTTTGATTTCCTTTCTGGCCCTGCGTGGTACCATCTCCAGTCTGTCCATGTCTTTCTTGAATTGTCGGGACCAGAACTGGACACTTTACTGTAGGTGCAGCCTGACAAGTGATGAGTGGGATGATCATATCTCTATCTCTGCTAGTAATGACCCTGCAGGTGCAGCCCAGGATCCAATTTACCTTTGTTGATGTAGCAGTACACCACTGACTCCTGTTTAGTTTGTCCTCCAGAACCCCCAAATCCCTCAGCAAGGCTGCTCCCTAGCCACAGAGATCCTGGGCTGGGGATCTGTACTGAGCTCTTAGGTTACTCTGTCCCAAGTGCAGGACTTTGCACTTGTCTTTGTCAAATGTTCTTGCTAACACAGTGTTCCAGCCTCTCCAAGTCTCTCTGTAAAATAGGTCTCCCACATGGTTTGTCCACCCTTCCATGCCTTTTAGTGTCATCAACGAACAGTGAGGATGCTTTCAGTGCCATCATCCAGACTACTTACGAAGGTGTTGAACAGCATGGGGCCCAGTCTCAGTCCCTGGGTGACCCTACTTGTGACAGGCTGCCAGCCTGAGTAAAATTGTCTATTACTACCCTCTGAATGTGACCTGTTTTAGCTAATTTCCTACCCAGACCACTCATCCAATCTGTATTTTGCCAATTTGTCTAGCAGAAGGCTGTGGGAGATGGTGTGAAATGCTTTGCTGAAGTCCAGATAAACGATATCCACTGCACTCCAAATTTTCCCAAATATTGAAGGCTAAATGTTGCTGCTACAAGAACTACATAGATTTTATTAGCAGTTAATTTTGAATACAATAAATTTTGATAAAAAATACTAGGTAAGGTAATATAAGAAGCTTCCAGCTGCATATGTTCTTTGTTCTGATCCAATCCACTTTTTGACTCTAACGTGTTAGTGGTAAATTTATCCTGCTAGATCGTATAGATGAATTAAGCATTTAGAAGACATGGGATCAGGAGGTATGATTTTGATGATTCTCCACTCCTCAAATACTAGGAATGACTTCAAACAAATGTTTCCATGTAGCACTTAAGAAACTCAAACATGGGAAGCCAAGCAAATCTCTACCTCATGCTCTTTCTGATCCTTCAGCAAGCCTTGTTTCTTCCACGATGCCTACACAATACTGCCTACTGCTAACTGCTTGGCAGGCAGCAACTCACACATTCTGTGTGGAACATATTTTTGTGTTATTGTTGTTCTTTCCTTCCTCTTTCTTGACCCTACTCATCTGTGTGTTTTGCCTATCAGTTCTGTCATTAGCATAGACCCTGATCCTTTAAATGCTTAAGCACATGGGTAAATTCAATGTGTTATGTATACCTTTTTGTAGGTTCTAGCTTGTGAGAACTCTATTTAAAAATAATCTTTACTGCTGGTATTGCTGCTTAGCTTGCTTGTTAAGAATGTCTTGTAATCTTGGCACCAAGACTGCATTGTGAAAGGCACTTTATGAATACAAGGTAAAAATCATGGTCTCATCTTCTGTCTGTATGGATACTGAATTATTCTATAATAAGATACTTAATAAATATTTACTCTTGCCTGCTTTTACTTAGTTTTATGTTTCTATGAATTGTGTTGTAAGATTTTACCCATTCCTTTTTCTGCCCTTTGATTTTTGGTTTTTTATTATTATTATTATTTCTGGAATGATATAATATATGAAGATTTGATTTCTCAGAACAGTTTCTGATGTAGTTCTCTTTGAAATTCAAAATATGAAATTAGAATGCGAAGTGCCTAAATATGTCATCTTAGATGCAATATAAGGCAATTTTTGTCTGCATATTTTAATTCTGTGAAATACTGAACCAGAAGCCAGAATCGCAAGCCACTTCCTAAAATTGATGGGTTTAGTTCTTTTTAGCTTATGTTAGTTTGACAAATTACTGTGATACTCTTTTTCAGCATGCAAAGATGCGAATTAAGTGAGCAAAGATAGTTCTACTTGTAAGAAATAAGAAGAGATTTACAAAAAACCTAAGCACTCCTTATGTGTAGGAACTAAAAATCCACCTACATTCTGTCTGCAATACGGAGTGTGCACTAAATAGCATACCTAATTTCATTTTTGCAAAGTACCATATCTCTGTAGTAAGTATTCTTTGCTTTGCCTATATTGATGAATAATTTTGAATTATTGTCATGTAATGTATTCATAATCACATACATATATATTGGCACCTGCTATTTGCTTTCCACAAAATTATCTCCTTGCTCACAGTCATAAATATGTTAATGGATTTAAGCATTCAGTAAAATTTGCATCTGAAATTATTTTACTTTCATAATGATCAATAAAGCCTCTCCTTCAAATATTTCTGACAATCTGTACCTCTAGGAAATGTAATGAAGTCAAAGGTACAACAATTAAATAAGAAATTTAGGACTTTTGCATTTTGATTTCATTGAAAATACTACAGAACTCTTATCTTCTTACTCAAATAACCTCAAAACGCAACTTATTTTTGATCAAACCCTGCATAATAAATACGTACCAAAATCCATAATCTTTTTAGCTGATGAGCTAGCATAACTCTTGCTGAAAAAGTGTGATTTGTTATATCAAAGTTTTCTTACAAAGGTATTCCAGAACACTTCATTAGCAATAAGAAACTGCAAAATTACCATCAAGCCAGAGCATAAGCCCTCATGAACATGTTCTATTTGGAATTATTGCACCTACCTGTGAATTCACGAAGGCTTTCCCTTGTACGCCAACTGGTAAATGAACTGAACTGTTAAGTGCAATCTGAATCCTGACTTGTACCCTGTTTTTTAGGAGAGCAGCATTTTGGCCTGGAATAAAGTATGAAACTATCATTTTCTACAGTCATGTCACAGATGGAATGATGCACTTCACTCATAAGATAGAAGTAGCAATATTTTTATTGGTATAAAACAGCAATTTAACAAGTTTTATAGTAAATGCATCAGTGATTTAACAAGATTCTATGCCAAGGTACACTTGATTATTTACTGTACAGAGGACAGGGTCAGACAAAACCCTCCCATTGAGTCATGAGGTTCAGAAGGGACGCCCTTCTCTTCTAAACTCCTCCTCAGAGAAGAATATAGTGCAGCTAGATCCAGGCTTAGTCTCAGACTTGGTCAATCATTTATATCTAAAGGACTATATATGCACAATCAATCCTTTATACCACTTAACTAAGATTTCAAAGTTTAGCATGCTATTAATCACTTACTGATAATCTGTTGTGGCGAGGAATCTCTCAGCCTTGAGGAGTAACCTTGAGAGGCATCCCTACTCACAAGGAGATCCTCATATGCATCCCATTGCTGTGCAGGAGGGCTCAACAGGAGAGCTCTGGGCTGTCCCACTATTTATGGTGTAAGATATTTGACTCATAGTCATATTTACATACTAACTACAGATGTTAGTTTCTTCCAGACTTGGCTTGAGCTGGACCTTGACCAGCACTGTTAGGTGGGCACATTGTTCAAATTAACCCTTGGCTATTGTGTTGTTATGTGTCTCCCCTGAATTCACTTTGGGTCAGATATGGCTATCACGACCAGATGCATCCATTTTGACCGCCACAAGTGGTTATCACTTGAACATTGTTATAGAAACAGAGGTCGGGGGGGGGGAGGGGAGTACACCACCACAAGTCAAAACTTGTAGGATGAAGTTGTACTCTGTGATACAGTCTTTTTCCATAATACCAGCTTTGAGCTTGAAACGCTAAATTCAAGACCTGCTTTATGAAATACAAACCTATAAATATGGTCATTCAAATTGTGCTACCTGTGCCCATACAAAAGTGATTTCTGAACAGTGTCAACTAAGTTTAATTTATATGTCCATAAAATATGCATTTCAGAACTTCTATTGAGTAGCTTAAAGTGTTTATAAGTTTCTCATATTTTCAGAATAGGTTGGTATTGATAATGCATGCACATACTTATTCTCAGTTAAACGAGGGAGTTAAAACTCCCTTTAATACTTTTTGTCTTTCAAATGTATTATTACCATTTATTAATAATGATTATTATGGGATGTTGAGGCCTCATCCAAGATATGTCATTTGATATGTGGGAACAGACCTATATATGAGTTCTTCCTGAATAAAGAAGCACCAAAGCAGAGTCTTCTCACCTTTAGTCTTTCTTATGAAATAAAAGGTGCCATTGAAGCAAATGTCTCATTAGTTCTGCAAGATTCCCTTATTTTTTTGGTTAGTTAAAAGAGACACTGACTCAAATAATGAATAATGAAGGAGAGCACTGGAAATAATATTGAATAAAACAGAAGAGTGTAATCGGGGAAGATGTTGAGCGAAATTGGAGGGAGGGAGGACTGGAAGCAACAGCCAGCCAGTGCAAAGCAGCCAAACTCTTGGGCAAACCAGGGACTGCACTTCAGTGAAATTAGTTTCCTTCTGTATAAAAAAAAGTTTATTCTCTACTGTTTAACTAAACACATCCAAATTTCCCTGTATGTTATGTTGCTTTTCTTTAATGATGAAAATAAGTTTAAAAAGCAAAAATACTGATAATTTACAGTAAAATTAAGTTAAATTGTTGTAGTCTAGACAACTGCCAGTATCCAGAGTCAGACAACATTGCTTTAAAAAACATGAAGACTCTTATTTCCATACAAATATACATACATGCACAAATGTACACAAAACAGTCATTTTGCCCTGGAGCCAGGTTACTCTACCTGAAAAACAACAAACAAACCCAACCCAAACAAACCCAACCATTTTCTTTTACTGCAGGTAATCACTCTTCTAAAAAACCCCACTAGCTTCAGCTCTATATGTCATCCATCTGAATCTCCCATGCCTCTTTTTTGGCTTCCTTTGTTTCTCTCACCTGGGGTTACTGGCTAGTTCCTCCTGAAGTTTTCACCTGGCATATCTTGGAGTGGGGCTGGTATGATTCACAGATGACAAGGTTTTCTCAGCACAGTTTTGCGGCCAAGGAAAACAGTGATTTCCAGTGGACAGGTTTTCCCCACAGAATCCAATAGAGAACTTTGACTCTTCTCCCCTTTGTATGAAAACTGTTAATCTTCTATACTCCGTTCTCAAGTTACAATTTAATGCTATAGTGTGATGACTAGTCCTCGTTTTTATCATTTGCTGCTTAGAAATGTCTTTAAATTGGGGGAAAAAAAATAATCAGTTGAAATATCCGGAGTCCTTATAATTGAATGACTGATACGTTGCTGTCCAAGGTATACCTTCACTTTTGTTATACAATTTTCTCTTTCTTGTGTCTAAGTGATCTTATGCAAATGTATCTTTTTTCCCCGAAACTTTTAGTACAGAATATTCCAGCAACAATTTTAAATTTTTAAGAAGAAGTAAATATTAAATGTCTTTTTAACTTTGAATTTGATGAAGGTAGGGAAGGGATTCAAAGACAGTTTTGTAGTATCAGTCTAGTTTCAGCTGAGGGCTGCCGCATTTCAGTAATAATCCTAGAAAATGTATTGAAAGAAATAATGTTGTGTTTCTGTCAGGACAGAAGGTATAGAAGTTGAGTCATTCTGTGATTCAATGAATTTCAAAAGAAAAAAGCCCTAATTGTACTAATCCAACTATCACTTTATTGAGAATTATTGTCAGTCCTTTCCTGCAGCATTACAAAACCAGGAGACATAATAGAACCTGTTATGTCCATTTGTATTTTTAAAAAGGCCTTGTTACTGCTCCATGAAAGTTTGGTTGGAAGATTTCAGCTGGCTGGTATCGATTGTAGCACTATTGGAGACTGAAATCACTATCTGAAATACTAAAGGAACATTATTAAAAAAGACTAATGCACAAAGAACATGTTAGTAGAGAAATGCCTAATGATGTATAGCAGGATGTCTAAGGGGATACAGGCTGTACTTCTAATGGCTTGAAAAAGGATACAAATATGCTTAATATATCCACATTTAGGAGTGCATAGGGATCCATATATATACATAAGTGGTTCACAGCAGTACAAACAGATTGAATTTGGAATTACAGAGTGAAAAATGAAAAGTCAGGGAAAATTAGCTTAAAAGATTTACTCAAGAGAATTAAGCTTTTGCAAGTTGGTAATTTGGTAAGAGTTGTCAAGGATGAGTAGAGTGAGGATGTGCAATAGCATACAGTGAACTGCAGTTTGCTAATATGTTTATAGTTTGATATAGTTGCAGAGTTCTGCTCTGGTTAACACAGTGGAGGCTGATGAAACTAAGGAATATCAGTACAGGTTTTGTATAATTGCAGTACGCTGTATTGAAAGACTGCTGTACACTCTTGCTGTATGTTCTTCAAGTACAAATTTAGCACACATAAACCAAAGATGATAAAAGAGTGAAAAAATGGACTTACAGATGTAGCAATTTCCTTTAAAAGAAAAATCACAAAGCAAGGAGGTTTCATTTATAAATAAAATGTTTAAAATATATTTGGTAGATGCCAACATGAAAAAAAAAAGGTAAATAGGCTTTTGTTTGAAGATAAGATTAAAGTGTAAAATAGTTGAAAAGAAGAAAATGCATATTATTGACATAAATAGAAAATAGAAATGTCTCCTGTGGGGTGAGGTGAAATCTAAAATAGGTAAGAAAAAAATGCTATTTTATAGAGCACTTATTAATTTGCTGCAGGGTATAATTTTGCATTGGAGCACACTGGGTTGTGCAGAGGAGGATTTCCTTCCTGCAGCTCTGCCCAAATTTTTATCTGTGGTATTTAAGATAATGATATTCTAGTCGAAGGTGTCCCTGCCCATGGCAGAGGTGTTGGAAATAGATGGTCTTTAAGATCCCTTCCAACCCAAACCATTCTATGATTCTGTGATTCTATGACAGTAGAAAAGCCTTTTTCACTTCACAAAAAATTTCCTGCCTGCAAAGTTGATATGATATACAAATGAACATCAGGAATACTGTATACAGATAACATATCTCTTACCGGGCACAGGAGAAGGACTTCTGAATTATAATTTGGTCTTATTCACTGTAGGTAAGCCCACTGAAGAGTTCTGCCTGTATTTCAGGGGGCTTGGATCAGGTCCTGTAGCAATAAAGCAGTTGCTTTTAACTTCTGAATTCTTCAGTGTATGTTTTACTCATTAGTCAAACAGATATTATACAATCATTAATATTAGCAGAAAGCTTTCATCAGTATTATTCACAAAATACTTTTACATGATAAATTCATTTTTTTCCTCTTCTATGAAAGTAAAATACATATTTTTAAAAATTAAAGATTCTCTAGGGATCCAGAAATTTGAAACTGTATATATTACTCAATTGATAAAAAAATGACTGAAAGTTTACTATTGAACATGGCTATAAATTGTTAAGGATTATTCCTGAAGGTGTGAGGTATCACGGTTTTCATAACACTGTTTTAGACCACTTGTTGCAAGCGTGGATGGGTATTCAGATACCATAACAGGCATAAGTATAGTCTTATGACAGCCATGGGAACTGTCTCCATTTCTGTATTACAATAATGTATCAGCATAGCAGTGTAATCTTTTTCTGTTTCTGTAATACAAGGTATGGTGATACTTTAGGAATCGCAAAAAAAATTATGCAGATAGGCTTATCTAATGTATCTTCAGTCCAAAGGTTTTAAGAACATTACTCACTGAAATCATTATTCTTATTATGAGTTTAACAACAAGCATCTTATTTGAAAATGGCAAGTACAGAGCAGAGGAGAAAAAAATAATCTTATTATGTTCTATTGCATTGGACCTGGCCATTCTTTAACTTCACATCTCATTCTTATTAGGAATGCCAGGATCTTGAGTGGCTTTGGTTTTGAAAAACAGGCACTTATTCTGTTCCTTTGCTTCTTGCAATTCTTCACCTCAATCTGATTCTGTAATTTTGTTTGTTTTTTTTCTTAATGGATTCACTTTAGCGATGGGTGAGTAAAAGACTGTGTAAATTCAGGTTATCAGTACCAGCCACTTAAAATGTGCCACTTGTTAATCTCGGTTGTACTAGGGGAGTTGGCTGTGTTCTCTTTTCAGCAGCTTCGCAGAGCCAGAGTGGGTTACAGATGTTTGGTTTCGTTGATAACAGAGGAAGCTTTAATAATTTCTTTAAACCCATCTGATGGTAGTTTTGAATGAAGACATGAGCCCCCTGTGTTCTTTTTTCTAATGCACAGTGTGAAGCTCTAGCTGTTTCTTCAGAAGAAAGTATCTTTCTTTAACTATAAAGAACTTTCCTAGGATATTTGATAATGAGAGGCAAGATCCCCCTCCACAGCATTGTGCTTCCTTCAAGATGAAAGCAGCTGCTAGCTCTATTACTCCACTCTTCCTCATAGACAAAATACTGATGCACTGTAACGTATCGTTAAAGCCCAAAGCAAGTGTGGGCTGAGTCACCCTTGCTGTGCAAGCTGAGGTGAGAAGGGTGGGGAAGAATCAAACTTCTAAGCTAAGGAAAACAAACGGATGACAGGCAGCACAGGGCAAGAACAAATTAAAATCTGTTTTAACAAGTGTTTTCTTCTCTTAAATCATAGCAAAAGAAGGAACTGCTAGGGCAAAGAGCTAGAAACAGGACATGATTTTTTGTCTTGCTTCTGCTGATTTTACACTGAATTCAGTATGACTTTGGTCTCCACACCAGTTCACTTCAGCATGTAAAGCAAATGTAAAGATTAAGGCTGATGCTGCCTAATTGAGTTGTGGACTTTTCTTGGGCCACTTTAGGTATTGAAATATGTCAGTTTGTAAGTGTCTCTAGCCTGATGGACATATGGCTGAGTTAATCCTGAGCAATATTCTGACATAAACTGGTACAGCTCCAATTAATTCAAACAGAAACCATGCTCTGATCACTTATTATATGACCTAGTATCTCATTGACTTGATTAGAGTTATGATGATTTATATCAACACTGATGGTTGATTCTTGTTTGGCTAATTATTCAAAACAGCCTGTTCTGTTTATTGAGAGGGGTTAGGAGGAAAGAAATGTCTTAAAAAACCCTCCAAATTTGGATGTCATTTATCCTCTTCAGTTGGGATACCTGTTTAACTCACAAAACTTTTCGTATTTTTGTATGGTTCTGTAGTTAGGACTTGAACTAACATGAAAATTCAGAACTGTGCATTCATATTTTATTTCTACTAATGTAAAAATTAAAAATAAAATATGTAATACTAGTTATAAAAGGAAAAAAATAAGACTGTTTAATAAACAGAAGTAGCTGAAAAATGCATTCAGTATCTCCAACTATTCTCAATTTTGCTGACTTTCATTTCCATATGTATACCTATTGTTTATTCAGATGGAAACTTTTTTTCAAAGAAATTGCAACTTTCAGATATTTAATGGATGGGCTTCCAATTGTCTGGGCCAATGAGAATTTAAAGATCGCACATGATGATTTTCTAAGCTTTTGTTTGATTTCCTTTCCAACTTGCTTTTAGCTTCCTCTGACTGTATTTTGCAATAGATGCTTGCATGAGCAAGATCTGTTCCTCCACTACAACATATGCTGCCTTCTAATACAAGCACATGGGTGACTGGGTGCACTGGGCTGCTGTGGCCACAGGGTGTGACCCACTGGCATTCTGTGAGGTTGAAATGGGGGCAACATCCTGAGCTTCCTAATTTCAAAGCTCAAACAATCTTAAAGCCTGAAAAGGACACCAGAATACAAGTTACTAATTCTTACTCCAACCAGAGCTGTGATTTATGCACACGTGAATGAGTTCACTGAAGCATGTTCATCCAAGAAAGCCAAACCATGCACAATGATGCTTGGCTCTGTTTTAAGTAATAGGAAGTGACTACATGAAATTCACCAATGTTTGATGATTTCCAAATATTTCAAATTCAGGTCCTGCTTTTGTTTTCCAGCCTTAAAAGCACCATAGTGGAGAAGATGCAGAGAAAACATGCAAGTTTTAGTGAGGGTGTGAAAAATCTTGCATATGAAAAATGAGTGTTCATCCAAGAAAAGGTGACTATAAGGAGAACGTGAGAAAAGTATATCAAATTATTAGTGGCATAGGGAAGCTGGATGAGGAATGATTGTTCAAATGTTTACCCACTTAGGACTAAAGGGCATCAAAATTAATTACTGGTGGGTTCAAAACAAAAAAAAAAGAAGACGACATTTCTCACAGCCCATAGCTGTGGAACTTCTTGTTAAATGTTTGCATGGATTCTAGAATGGATTGACTTGTACAGGTTTGGATGGATTTTTCTTCTCTGATTTTGTCTGAAAGCTCTACCTCTAAGTCAGGAAATCCATCTAAAATCCAGGGGCTAGGAGAATCATTATATGTTTCATTTGTTCATGTTTTTCCTTATTATTGCTTTTATGTACCTTCAATATTTTCTGACTGAGAAAAAAGAAGTCCAAAACCACTTGTGTTCATGTGTACTTGTGTGACTAAGATATTGATGAGTGTGGGGGAAGAAAATAGAGAGGCTAAAGTGATTTATTATTTTTAAAGACTATATATTGGCTGTTACAATTACATAAAGAATATGAAATCATACCTTATAAATATGAAGCAAAGAAAGAAAATGCAACCATTCTCTGTAGAACATTTTTTCCAGTGTTTTGAAATTCAAGGTTATAGAAAGTTTGCGGAGACAAATTCCGTGACTTGGTTTTTAAGTGCTTGATAAATTAATGAACTGTAATGTAATTTGCATTTATGCAAACTAAGGTAAAAATGCCATGATTTACATTGTGAGAGGAAGGCCTGCTGTGTACAGAAAAGATATTCTACTTCAAATGGCGTGCTCCTATTTCTTTGCCAGTATCTGACTGAACAGTGAGGGGACAGTAGCTGTGATGCGGGTTCTTAAGTACTGGTCTGTGGCAAAGGCAGAAGCTTTGAAGGTCTGGTGTGCTATGGAAAATGCTAGGAGTAGTAGCAGGGAGGACAGAAATATAATCCTGGATAAAGTCACAGAACCTGGAGTTTACTAGTGACTGGTACAGAAAATACTTTCTTGTGGGAAGTATCCAAACCAGGCAGTTACAAGTCTGTCATACCAAAGCTTTTGTGTCTAGAAAAGTTACTGGAAAAATTCCAGTCTCTTACTGGAATTTCAATCACATCACAGTAGCTATAGTGGTATGTTCAATAGTTCTGAGGTCTGTGATTATGGTTTATGTGTGAGATAGACTATTGGAAGGCACCTCTGCCAAGGTGCCTTATGCAGTGTTGCCAAACATGTAACTTCCAAGGACAGTGGCCATCAATTACTGTCACATCCTTGGTATGAAGTACAAGTTGCAGCTAACAGTATGTGATATGCTAGCTAGCTCAAGGATAGTGTTTGGATGTAGGCTGGGACTTGAATTGCAGATCCCTGTGGAGTCTGCAAAAAGATGTGTGGATTTTACATCAGGAAACCACACCCACTTCATGTAGTAAGAGATGAAACTGAATTTGTATCTTTTTGACAATATAACTTGAACAAGTATGCCTTCATGGAAGCCACAGATGTGTGTGCAATACAGAATAGTGCTAGAAAGATGTTATTATAGTAGGTAGCTCAGGTAGTATACCAATGTATCTGTGGAGACCCAAAGAACGGGATAAATTAACTCAGTGTAAAATGGAGGCTGATACTGCTATAACTTGCATTTATCTCTTATATACTTTTCCATTTGCTTAAAATCACATGTATTATTTCAGTATAGGTGTATTGGAACTGTAACAACCTATTTTATGGCTGTCATAATAGGTTGTTTCTGTCTATTTCTTTTCTGTCTGAATGTACAGATATATTTTTCATATAGAGTCAAGGAAATATGCCTTGCACAAAAAGTGAGTATCTTTCAACTGTATAGTTACACAGGAAAGTTCCTGCTAGCTCATCTGAATTTCTTACTTTCTTCATTTACTGCTACTGCTTTCTGCTGCATCGCAGAATGTGGCAGCCCAGCAGTCATTGGTTAAGCAGATGAAAATTTTTGTTCTTGTGTTCAAATAAATTATTTAAACTTCACATAACTTTGTATTTTCAAAGGTCATTAATGAGGATTTCAAACTTTATGCAGCATTTACATGCCTAAAGCCAGTGGAAAAAAAGTCCTAGATATCCAACTGCATATTTAGATACCTGAGTACCTTTGAAAATCTGGTCCACAAAATTCATCTATTAGTTATATTAAGAGAATCTATAAACCTGAACAAGAATAGGAGTTCAAACAAGAACTTCCAACTTTCATATTTTGTACTGTGGGTGAATGAACAGATGTGTACTCATAATATAATTTGTATGTTATTCTTCATATTATAAGCCCCAAATCATTAAGGTTTGGAAAATACTTGGTTCTTAATCTGCTATCACAAAGTATTATAATTAAAACTAAAACATACATATTAAGGGGGGAAAAAAAGGAAGCAGGCTTTAAATTTAGGCTGTTCAAGGCCTCGTCTTTCCCACTGCACTTCTCAGCACAACTAGAAGGTAACAGGTAAAGTACATAAATGGAATAGTATAAAAATTTCCTAGGAACACTTTAAAAATCCCCAAACTTAGCTCCCAGCCCTTTTGCAAGCCACCTAAACCTTTGTGATCCTCTCTTCAGACGTTTCAATAGTCTGTCTGAACTTCAGATTTACTGAAATAAATCCAAGTTTGTCTGCCTGTTCCTTTGAGTTTCAGGGCTGCTAATTATACTGCGGTGTTTATCTTTGGCATGTGGAAACACCTGTTCATTAACTTACTAAGTCAAGAGTCATCTTCACATGATGTAGAAGTTTAATAGGCCCTCAAATTGTTTTCTGTAAATGAGACTCATTAACCCTGCTACCCCTAGAACATTTGAAATTCTTGACTTCAGTGTTGGCCACAGAGAGAGGAAGAGACTGCTTTTTAATTCTGATGCTGAATATTAACCCTATTCTGACTGTTTGTTACTGAATCCATATAACAATGTTGCCTTTTGTACTAGGAAGAAGAGAGATATTCAAGGAGATTTTTCTGAAACATGAAATAAGACCACTGTAGAAAAGAAAACAAAAACCATATCTGTTGCAGGCAAATACAACTCCACTAAAAGTGATGAATCTGAGGCTAATATAAAAAAAGAAAACATCATTTGTATTGAAGAATTGTTATATAAAACAAAAAGTTGAGGAGTCATTCAGGATGGAAGAGCCCTCTCCAATTTCTCAAAAATCTATTGTGTGTTTGTTTTGCTGTTCAATTCTGTCTCTGATTGTGTTGAAAATATAAGAAAACACTCAAACTAAAGCTACTGACTTGCAAAACAGAACTGTACATTGATTATGAATCAATGGTTTTCTGTTTATGGCTATTATTGAGGATTTTTGGTGCATATCACAAACGGCAGGAACAGCAGCTTGTGCCTTGTTAAGCCACCCTGGAGCACAGGCATTGCGGGGTGTTGAGGGTTCACCACCACCTACAAAATAAAACCGAGCAACATATTAGAGCTCAGCACTGTCTGTCAGGCCACAGTAATTTGATCCCTCCAATTTACCCTGGATATTCTGAAAATAGATTTGGCTCCTGTTCTTTTAAAACCAGATGAGCTGTAAAGAACATCAGTGGAAATGGAAACCAGCATGAGGCAGGATTGTATTAAATAGCTTTATAGGAGGTAGACTTGTATTAAATAGCTTTATAGAAGAATGCGCTACATGCTACTAAAACCAACTGGTGCTGTCATTCTTTATATCTGCTTCAAAATGATTGGTATCAGGATGATATTTTTTTGCAGATTGTAAAGAATGAAGATGTACCATATCTTCTGTAGCTCAAGGATACACATTTTTAAGTATAAGAATTAATGATTCACATGAAATGTTGTAATCAAAAAGTGAGCTTTAGAGTAGTGCTGTGTTATAATAAAAACACTGCAACTGACACTGAATTATTATTGTTGTATTCTGGCTAGCAGTGTACATGCTGCAATTTTCTGTAGAATGAGTACTAAATCCATAGACTGCTTAGCTTACTGATTACTCACTCCCTACTGTATATTGAAGTACATTTTTTTTAATATTGATATTAGAAAACCCTAAAAGCAATCTTCCAGTACTTTAAGCTTCAACATTTCAAGTGTTCTTGGTCTTGATGGACTCAGTTTCAAACCTCCATTTGTTTTCACCATAATTTAATTGCTAGGTATTAGATACTGTATCCGTCTGCTGATGTGTCAGCAGCAGCAAATTAAGCACTTAAACATCTAACTACAAATATTTTCCCCTGCAGTTCACTGCATGCACTAGGATCACACTTTCTTTTGTCAGAAAAGGATTAATTCTATTGGCCTGACTGAGATCCAGCTAGAAGTTTTTTCTCTTAAGTGTTAGCTTTTAAAGACAGCAGTAGGCAATTGCATTAAAATCAGCAGAAAAAAAACTAGAAAAAATGGGACACGGGGACTGAAAAAAATGACCTGGATTTATTTTCTGTGTTACCTAGAATTGAATGAATGTGGAATTATATATTTAACATTAATTTTCCAGAACAGTTTAGAAGATAAAACATTTTTCATTGGCACAGTTCCAGTGTTAGATCTGGATACAGGGCTCAGCTCCAGGTTTCTGTCCACTCACCCAGAGGAGCTTGGTGATGTTTCTGATGCTGTTCCAACCCCTGGGCAAAACAATCACAGCTTCAGCGACCCCAGACGTCCCTTGCCCTTCACCTTTCCCTATGCGTCCTAGCAGGATGTACTTCATGGAAGGCAGCGCAATGCCTTGGCCCTTAGCATTAAGGTAGCTGCACTACTGATCCTTGCAGAAGGATGCCTGCAGTTTCACTGTGGTGCAGTGAGGTACAGCTTGGATGGCTCTTTGTTTGTGTGAAGATTTTTGATACTCTTTTTATTGGAAGTGCCACTTGTAGAAGAAAGCATTTGGCACAGCAGAGCCGATGAGGATTTTGCTTTCCCTGCAGGAAAGAAAGCGGGTTTGAAGATTTCGCATACTGTTCAAGCAGGATATGCTGACCAAGACTTCACTAAATGACCTCTCTTGTTAGGTGTATCAGTCACAATGTGACTTACTAATCTAGCAAACCTGAGAGAGTGAGAAGAGTGAGGTCTAAAAAATACAGAGCAGAGATTACCACATGCTCCTCTAAAAGGTCAGTCTGTCCTCACTTCGCTGTAACCAGCTGATCCTGTTTGCAACATCTATCATTGCCCTTTCATTTACTTTTTTTAAAAAAGAAAACTCTAAAATGCATATAGTTTTGAATAAATAACTCTTGTGTGTGTATATGTATATGTAGTTAAGCTTTCATGCACACATACGCTCATGCATGCATGCATATATAAATATATGTGTAGAAACCTTATACAAAGGGTCATTAGTTTTACATATATATAATACAGATAAGTTATATAAAAGTGAATATATAGATTTGTGCATACTTAACAGAACTATTCATATTTGCATTATGTATATCATTATTACTACTATTATTATTATTCAAGATGTGTTTTGCAAAATGCGTCCCAGAGTTTTCACACCATTTTCATCTTGTTTCCTGGTGAGCAACTGCTTTTAATGTTGGCACACTTAGTACTTTTCAGTTTGGTGTTTGGATTTAAAGCTAATGTTGCTCCACATGCTGAAACCATTTGCATTGCCCTTTTAAAATCCTATTGTTTCCAAAATTGTTATTCACTAAGTATTTTTTTTACCAGTAGAGAAAAATTTTTGCTGACCTTACACTGAGGAAGGCCAGGGTTATCTCTTGTTCAGCCATGAACTTCTAATTTGAATTTGTAATGTTTTAAGCAGAGACACTTTAAAAGAGAAATGATCTTTTTCTGCATGCAGTACAGTAACTCTAATGAAGCTAAATTGCACAGGGGAACACATTGGGCTGTAGGAAATAAGCAATGATGTTGGGGTTTGCATAACCAAAGCAGAACGGACCCCTGGAGAGGTACAGACTGTACTAGCAGCATGCTAAACACAGCCCAATGATGGATGGTGGATGGTGGCCCATGGGAGAAAGCAGAGAATGAAAGATGTGTACACACACAGGCACAAAGCTTTACCATAAGACAACACCTGAGAAGGGAAAGTGGAGGATGTGTCTTGTCCTGTTGCGTCTTCTCTTACTCCCACTCCAACATATCTTGGTCGTGTGAGAAACTTAAGCAGCATGGTATGAAATGGCCTCTGTAGGTTCTGGCAATCTTTGGGAAGAGAGGTGATCGCTTAGCTAGGATTAGTTTTTATTTCTTAGAACTTGCAAGTTGATTTGGATTATTAACTTAAGGCTTAGTGTTCTTGATGGAAGGTCAAAGTCTAAGTTTTTGGAGCTGAAATACATGCATGATGGGGAAAAAAAAAAAGTGAACTAGATGTGCATGTGTTTGCATGTGGATGGATCCCTGGATGTTTGATTTGTTTTTAAAAGTTTACTGTTTCTATCTTTGTCATGAGATATAATACTGGGAATTAGGGGAAGAATATGGTGGGTTGATTCTACAAGTGTGATTATATTCTGTCATCTTGACTGAATGAGCATGACTAGGCACATTAGGGATTTTCTGTAACATTAATGGGATTTCTTTATGTATAGTGAAAAATGGATAAATCCTTCCACAGAGCAGAACAATAAGAACCAAAAAGTAAATTTCTGCACTGTTTTCATTACCCATCCCAGATTCTCAAAAAATCCACTTTGGATGTGTCAGCCTAATTACTCCTGTACATTCTAGAATTGAAGGCTTTTCATTATTTCTAGAATAGAAAATCCCCTTTGTAGATTTATGGTGGTTAAGTGCCTCAATAAGGTATCTTTTATCAAAAAAGCTGAATAAGGACTTCTTATTTTGAATAATGTTATTGCATTGGATGCTGTGGAAGAAAATTTTACCACTTATTTTAAAAGACTGCCAAATATTGTTTGCTAGATATTTTTATTCCACTCCATTAAAAGCAATATTAGCTACAGTGGAGGTCTGTGATTGATCAAGTACTATTCTGCCAATTCATTATGTATGTGAGGGCTAGGCAAAACTGCAGTCCTGGCAATGGGGAAAGATCCCTTCATAATTTTCTTGGAGTGGGCTAAGCTGAAGAGTTGCTCCTCAAGTGCTGATGCAGAGTCAGATCACAGAGCTCCATATGCTGGTCTGTTGAGCTGTCTAGGTGTACCCAGAAAGAAGTATAATGATTTATGCATTCTCAAGTCAGCAGTGAAAAACACAATTTTCACCTGCCCGAGCCATTCCCGACTGCATAAGTCACAACCTTTCTCCAGGAATATATGTAAAAGATCATAACTTTCTAAAATGTGAGCCCGGTGATGGTTCTTCTATTTTTTAATTGAGGAACAGTGTTAACATCTGTGGCATTCCCTGGACTGCAGGTTTTAAAAATTACTTGCTTGCATGTGAAGATGTCATGTACTACCTCTAGCAGATGTCTCCTGATCACCAGAAAATGTTATGGAGAGGAATTAGTTTAGGGTTATTTAAATAATGAATCATTGTGACTAAATTGCTTAATAAGTCAACATAAATGCTGACAACTGATATTTGCCTCCCAAGGATGACTTTAAAATCCTTTTGCATAAGAGTGGGGTCCTACTTGTCTACAAAAGTGATATGTAGTTTGTTGTGGTAAGCTTTGCAGTACTTTATGTCTATTTATGTCCCTCAAAAAAATCTAAATATTCCTCTCACTCTCCCCTAAAAATCTATAAAAAAGCCTACCAAAACATTTAGACAAGGTATTGAAAAAAGCAGAAGGGAGCTATCTTTCTTAACTTCTGAGCCCTTGTGGCCTATGAATCAAATACAATTAGTGTTATGGATACTCAGCACAGAAATTTCCATTAGTATTTTAGTGGACATTTCTATACACAGAAATTAATTCTTTTGTTTCTGAATGCTTGCAATTTGAAAGAAATTACTCTGGAGCCCAATAGTTCCCCTCCCCTCCTGCCCCCACCCCCCACTCCCACCCCCGCCAGTAGATGTATAACATGCACCTTCATGAGTCTGCAAAAGTCTTATATAGACGAAATCTTTCTGAACTTTTCCAAGAATAAGACACAACCTAATATTCCTTTTTGTGACTCTGCCTCATTTTTGGCTTCCCTTACAGTTTCATTGAAATGTACACATTTTTTAGCTTATCAGAAGAAAAGTATCATAATTTTAGGTTCTTGCCCTCATCCAACCTTCTGCTCAGCTCATGCCTCTGTGTGAGGGAAGTGTCCCACAAATTCTTCTCCATCAAACTTCACCTGCTACCACAGATTTTCTGGTAACATCTCTTTTGCCTGCTTTTAGAAGAATGAGACAGGTGCATCAGTGGACATCCTGCAGGTTAATGCTGGGTCAGTCTTCAAGGGCCTGTGTCTTTCTTGCTTTAGGGACTCCAGGGAAAATGGTTCCTGAATGATCAGCTAAATCCCACCAGCTGTGACTATGCCCAAATATTCGCTGGACTCTTGTATCTTGTACCTCTTGTATCTTGAAAATACCCATATATTTGTGTCTGGGTAGAAAGGAAGAAAATGCTGCATGGTGCAGGGAGCTGACTGCAGCTTTGTGGCACATCTCCAGGTAATCACATTAGATGTGTATCTAAAGTGTTTTTATAGCACCCTATATTATAGCACCCTCAAAACGTTTCTGAATATTAAACATCTATAAAAACATAGACTCAGTAGCCACCATACACAGATGCAGCTGTCCTTCCAAAGCCAGCTCCAACAATGAAAATTATAGCTCAGCTGTTCAATCAACACAGCAGTAGGCAAATGTTGGTGTGAAATATACTCAAAGTAATTTCAATTAACAACAATTAAATTATACTTGGTTTTAAAGTAGGATGCCAGAAGTGAGGAGATGCACAGCAACTCTACAGATCTGGTCTGTTGCTACCTGGTTTTTTTCAGATTTATTCTAGGGAGTAACAGTAGCAGCAGAATCACAGACATGAGCAGAACAGCAGTTAGTGGGAGGATATAACGTGAAGAGGGAAGTAAGAAGTAACTTGTTCAGCCTGATGGAAACAGAATGAATGCAACCTTTTCTCAGCAGCTATTTTCCTCCTAGCCTGGGAGGAGGAGAAAAAAGAGAAACAGTTAGCCAGGATGAAGATATTATACAAGGGAACAGCACAAGTTCCTAACTACTGTTATTCTCAATTTATGGCAGAAAGTATATTCTTCAGCATAGAGATACCAGAGCTTCAGATATAATTCAGACAGTTGAATGTTACTAAAATGCATAGCTTGGCAGAGGCCTAGTAACTCCAGATTTTTTTTCACCACAATGATTGCACTTAACCTGAAGAACTAACTGAGCAAATAATTCAGTAGACAAGCCCCTAATTTGCAGTGACATTCTCAGTAACAACTCACTGTGTGCTTGCAGACCAGGAGTTCTTACAGACAGCTAGGCAATTCACGTCCTCATCAAAAGAAAAAAATCCCCACACTTTGCTTTCAGTATTGTTTCTCAAAAGCAGAGTAGTATGGGAGGATTTCTTTAAAAGTAAAACAGAAGTAATACTAATAAAAATACAACATACACGCAGGCTAATGCTAGATCTTTCTTACTGTTCAGTTATTATAATATTTTAATAATTTAAATAATACATGGTATGATCAACATACTGTTAAGTAAAGATTACTGTTCTATCTTCATAATTTTATTCCAAATCAGTTATTTTTGCATAGCTGGAACATTATGAAGTAGAATCAAACTTGTTCAGCACTTGGAAGTGTTTTTCTCAACCTGATTTCTGCCAAGCAGGGGCAGGTGACAAGACTACAGCTTTATGTGTTAGCAGGACATCCATTCATTTGCTATACTCACTGACTATCTCATTACCATTAAATCACATAAACTCATTTTAACCAGATGAGTCAGGGACAAGGTGAGCCAATAGGAACTGTGACAAACTTGTCTGATTGCATGTTGTTCTTTGCTCGTAGACAGCTACAGAGAATGGCATTTTGTGGGAAAGTATGCTCTGCACCTAAGAAATAAAAAATTATGGATAGTGCTGAATCAAAGTACTACTAGCAGTGCATGGTAAAACATGCTGAATTTCTGTTACAAATGCATTCATTCAGGTTGCCTTTTTCATAGATAGTGTTGTCTCTCCAAAAGTTGTGACAAATGTCAAATCTAAGCCAAATCTTACAATTTGTTTATATGAGAAAAGGAAACTATGAAGTGATAAAGTTTTTCATACTTCATATTTGATGATATTTTTAATGCAGTTTCAAATATGAGATTGACAAACTTGTTCCTGGAATAGCTGAGATAATAGTAATTAGTAGCATAAACCAAGGCTGAAGCAGCAGTATGTTTTTTCAATACTATTGTTACTCAGCTTTTTCAATAATTCTGAAAATGAAGTGGATCAAAATTATGTGTTACATTTTTTTAGGCCAAAAGTATGTGTTAGGCATTTCATGTGCAGATTCTTTTTTGTGTGTCATTTGTGGTAGCTTGCTACCACACCATTATATGGAATGATGATGAAGTATTCTGAAAATATGGCCACTTAACCATAGAATCATAAAAACATTTAGATGGGAAAAGACCTTTAACATCATCGAGTCCAACTGTTAACCTAGGACTGACAAGTCAATCACTAAACCATGTCACTAAGCACCACGTCACCCACTAGTCCTTCCCGTAAACAGCAGGTCCAGTGGGGCACGTCCCCTGGCTGGCTCACTGACCAGCTGCATCAGGAAGTCATCTTCCACACACTGCAGGAAGCTCCTAGATGGTTTCCTCTCTGCTGTGTTGTATTTGTAGCAGGCACGTGGTAAGCTGAAATCTCTCTCGAGAACAAGGGCTAGCAAAATATCTATCTGAAACCAACTGAAGCAGCACTAAGAAACTAAACTTCTCTTCATTATTCAAATAACACATCTTTATAATATCACTTTCCCCTGGAGCAGTATTTCCTTGCTGATCCTCATGCAAACTTTTTTTTCCTGTGGACTGCATAGATCAAGCTGAATGTTAGATAAATAGCAAGTTACTTGGGGTTGTATGTGTTGTTTACCAAATTGACCAAATTGTTCCTGCTACACTGTCCTCCTCCATTTCAACTTATATTAATACCCACAGCACGACTTGAGAATTAATTGCCTATTTAGTGCTGTTCTGAAGAACAGTTGAAAATTTATGCTAATAAATTACTTGATTGGTGTCATTTGACACAATGTGAATTATTTGTCAGTGGCAAGTGTCTTTACTCTTGGGAGAGCGAAGGTTAAGCAGAGACAAAATAGAAAAGCAAATGTGTGAACATCAGCATCATTATTCCTGAAATAGAACAAGAATATCTTTCTCTCTTTCCTGTGTCATGGAGGTTCTTGTTTCCTATTTGATAACCTTTTCTGATGACCAAACTCATTTTTGTGTCTTGCCTGCTGAAGGAGCAGTAAGATATGAAAGACCAAAAAAGCTACTAAGAGTTTGAGGAAATAATCTTTTCCTACACTAACACATTTTATCTAGTTTACCTCAACATGCAGATTTAAAACTTAGTACACCGTCAATGGATCTTTCTGAAGGTGACCTTAAGTTGTTCTGAAGTATTAGAATTGGATAATATGCGTTTTCCCTTATGTTTGTACTTTAAACAAACACTTTTCATATGCCTTTTACCATGTAGTTATTGTGGTTTCCTGATTTAAAGCTGAATATCTAATACAATGGTGTTTACCTTCTGTAACTCGGCCAAATCACAGTAACAGTTATGTTTCAATTTGTTTCAACCAGGACAGTTTTGTGTTAATATACAATATGCAAAAAAAGGTGAAATATTTCCTTTAGAAATAACTGATGTCTCCATTAACTGTTGTTTGTATTTCTGTAATATTTAAATATGTTGTTCTTGGATGATGCTCCCACTGTTGTAGCTACTGTACAAATGCAGGACAAGAAAAAAGTGCCTAAGAGTTTGTGCTTGAACTTTATCACAAGAGATCAACATGTGCAGAATGATTGGTGGTCATAAAGAAAGAGCGAAGTAAATTACAGGGTAGTGGGTATGACAGGTAGTCATTGCTGCACATTTTAAGCTTTGTTATTGTTCCTTAGGTAGGCTTCATGAAATGGGAGGTTTGCAGAAAGATACTGTGGTGCTGATTTTCCAAATGCTGAGTGTCAATGTAAGGAAGGGAACAGTGATCAAAAACAAACACACAAAAAAGGGCAATGACAGCTGTCACCATGGAGTAGTCAGAAGTGAAACTATTATTTCTATTTTACTTTGGGAAAAGTTTAAAAGGGAAGTGGAATTGAAGACAAGTTGTAGAAGTTTGATATTACAGTAAAAGTAAAAAAAGTGATAAAAGCATTCAGAGATATGAATCATTTGGTCAAAGAGACAAATCATGGATCTAATCTGGCAGACAAAATCCTGAATGATTAGCGGTAGAACAACCCCAATCTTGCTCAGAGAAAAGCTTTTTGGATTAAATGGAATATAAAATGACAGCTGAGAAAGAATTTCAGTTGTATGGATGGGAAGGACAATATGTCTTTTACTGAATGATTCTGAAAATATGATACCTTTCAGTGTTGCTAAGTTTCTTGTCTTTTTTTTGAAGGTTTTTAGATGGTTTTACTCATAGCTATGTTTGAGAATAGGCAGCCGTCATAAATCATTGCAGAGCATTCTCAGACCTCTCTAATACAGAATTTTCACCTGGGTTTCAGGCTTAACAGAAGCTGAATGTTGCTTTATTAACCAAGGTTTGTTTTGCACAAGAAGTTTCTGCCTTCTTTAACACTGCTGATCAAATCTATACTCATCAACAGACTGGACAGTAATTGGGAATGCTCTTGCATGATATTGTCTTTCTTTTGGAGTGAAAAGGAACTCTCCAGTTCTATCACATGCATGGTACTTCATGTGTTGTAGGCTTTAATATGCCTTAGAGAGAACAGTGTCTTAAAGAAATAAATAAAAAGGTAATACATCTTTGTAAAAAAACTCAGGAGTCAGGAGAAGACTTAGCATCAGTCTTTTCACAAATAGTTGGGGAAAAGGAATCTCTTGGGAACTGGGGAAGAAAATGACAGGAGAGACCATCACTCTGAAGCCTGATGGAGCATTAAACAGCAGAATTGTTGAGCTTGGAGCAGCAAACCAGCAGGGTTGTGGGCTGTGTGAGAAGGGAATTTGATGAAGATATAATAAGTAGAGACATGCAGTACAAACAGAAATCAGAAAATGATTGTTTAGCCTGACAAGAAAAATCCAGTCATCTTGAAGCTGGAAGTCTGCATATTTTTCATGTTGGATTCTAGTTCAGAGATGCAAAACAGGGAGAGTCAGGATATGCATACTAAGAGGAAGATCAGAGATTATAAAGATTATATTTTCTTTCATTTAGACTTCATCGTTCCAGACAAGTGAATTCTTGACATGCTTGGTGGACCAAAACACCTAGCAACCCCAACACCTACTGAGAGACCTGGAGACATCCAGATGGAATGATATATTCCGCACACATTCACTGAAAACTTGCCTGTACCACAAAGAATAGAAGCATTTCAATAACAGATTGGTTAAGGAGAAAGAATGACTAAGATGGGGAGCTCTGCCTCCAAAGGAAAGAGATTTGCTTTGCAAATGTGCTTAGAGATCAAGGGCATTGACAAGAAGAAATCTTTTGGAATAAAATATTTAGAAAAGGTGAAAAGGAGCTACACTTGAAATTTTGTTCCAAAAATCAGAGAAATCTGGACACAGATTTTTATGTTGTTGGGTTTTTTTTCTCCAGATTTACCCTTGCTGTTCATCACTGTTGTCAGCTGGTGAAACATCAAGCAGTAAGCACTATCATTTCATACTATTCTAGTATCGATGTCGTGGTCATTTGCACCATCTGTCACACAAATATTATTGGACAGAGCAAGCACTTCCTGAAAGCAGTGTTGAAAAGGAACTGAGAATCAGAGAAACAGTTCCTGTGGCAAAAATCAAGGAAGTAAAAGATACTGCTACAAACAAAACGGAAGAAGGAAACAGAGAAATTAACCATGGTACTACTGCTGAGTCCTGAAAGAACCTCTACTGCAGCCCTATTCCTGCCATTCATATTGAGTTAAAAAGATGGAATCTAGACCCAGGCTACAACAGACTGCTGTATTTTTAAGACAGAAATAATGCAGAACACATGCATTATTACATGAGATCCTGATGCAGAGGGAAAGTATGTATTGCATGTTTATTATTAAATGCTCTGGATGCCACCAAGAGTGATGGATGAGCTATAACTGGTAGCAAAAATGCCTCCTAGTGAGATCATTGACCATATTCACAGCTTTCAAGCCTTGGTGATTTCTTTTAGACTGTGTATCCTTGCACTGTGAAGTTACTCAACGTAACTTTCAAAGTAGGCAGGCTAACCATGCTAGCGTGGAGCTCAGCTTGAGGGAACTATCAAGTCTCCTCAGCAAGGTAAATTAGTGCACATTCATGCAGCTGCAAGAGCTCTGAGCAGCTGTTCGTTGGCTGCTTGTGGTACCTGTACTAGATCATTTAAACTGTCTAAGGTACCGGTATGCTGCAATGTCAACTGAAGTATGGATATAGCCTACATCTACAGAAGTAACGCTATCTAAAGTTCAGTGCAATAACCATGAAATCTCTGAAGCTCTCTGACTGGAATAATTGTCCTCCCTCAGAAATTTCTTCTGTAATTGCACATCTATAGCAAGGCATTATTCACTAAAATCAACATTAGTGCATAGTTCCTTAAAGCCACTGCTTTATTTAAAAGGCAGAATAAAAGGTAGTTGCCTGTGATATTACCCCATATTAAGCATTTGTATCTCTGGTTGTTTTAAGTGGTAATCACTGTAAAAGTAGATGTTTCTAGAGATTTTTCCCCTGCTGTTCTGGCCTGTTCTAATTAATCATGTTTGATTTTTAGATTTGGGAGATTATCTCTGGTATTAGGCCACTACTTGCAAGGGCTTGCAAATAAAGAGGCTAAGGGTTTTTTTTTTTTGTCTTTTTTTTGGTGTCTTTTTTTAAGTGGTAGGTTAACTCTCATATACCACCATATAGAGATTTTTACCTAAATCCCATAAACACCTCTACTGTACCCAAATAGTTCCCGTAAGACCTAAATAGCTTTCTTTTTAGGCAGCCTGAAAGCAGAAGGGAGTATAGCAATGCATTTTGCTTGTACAGGTTAGGCTGTTCTTGCAATACGAGGAAACTCCAAAGAAATAAACATCACTAAATGTCATCACATGTTACTGTCACAGGGAATTCAATTTGAGAAGGCTGCTTATTTACTAGTGTAATTAGATAGCATTTCCTACAGTAGAAAGATGCTTAGCCTTAAGGAGCTAGGGATGCAATTTCTCTGAATGACTGCCTTATGGTTAGAAGTTACCTCAGGAGAAAAAAAGAATGCCTGTATTTCAGTGCTCAGTGGTGCAAGTAGAATATGGATTTCCATCCTATGCCTATTTAATATGCTTTCTGAGGAAAGCTTGTACTTTGAAAATCTTTTATGATCCTTGTAAGTGTTTTGTCAATATGGTAGTTGGCAGGGAAACATGGATTACATTATCAGTGTTGGTGAAGATAGTGTCTATTATTAACTCGCAGCTAATATAACTTTATATGAGTTGATAATCACTTTATTTTGTGTGCAATTGATAAGCATGTATGTGCTTGTATGCAATATTTCAATTGCCCCAAAGTCAGTATCAGTGTATTCTACAAAGGATACATAAAGAGCAAGCCATTTAGGCTAAATAGTATGACTAGATAAAATGATGTACAACAGAAAGGCCCTGGAATTTTTCATCAAAGAAAGGTCCTCAGTTTTGGCAAGTATCATTTCTGGTGGCACAAAATATTTCAGGACATCTTCAAAGACCTGAATGCTCTAATAATTTGAATACTCAGCATTCACCGCTATTTGCATCAGCATAAAAGGATTCACTGCTTTATTTAAAAATCCATAGTAGTCCAATTTCTACCAAATGAAAATTATTAGTGAGTGGAAACACCTTTCCTGAGAAGACAATGTTTTTGCTGGATAGGTTTTTCCGTGGAGTTCCTTGAGGTTTAGTCTTAGGGGCAGTCTTTCTTTTAATGGCACTGGTGCAAACAGCAGGATCACGCTAATGAAACTTGCAGATGACGCAAAGTTAGAGAGATGAAATCAGCACAGAAGAGGATTGGAATATTTTACAAGAAGATGAGGGCAGTGAGCTGCGAGCAGAAGGCGGATGGCAGAGCTGCAGGTGCACTAGAACAGCGCTTAGGAATATGAAAAGCATCAAAGTGCTGTGCAATAAAGAGCTGATGAACATTCTGCATGAGTAGGGGAACAACAAAAATTCGGTGCGCGCACACACCCACACATATCCCATTTGTCAACTTTTTAGTGGAGCTTGCTCACTTTATAAAAAAGACTATAATATTCTACTTTTAATGGCAGGACAGCATTCCTACATTCCCATGTTCAGTAAATGTTGGTTTTGATAACAAAACCAGAAGTTGCACACAGTCAAGGACAAATATAAAGCCTGTTGTACTAAAACTCTTAATAACTGCACTCAGGTGGATTTTGATGTCATGATATACCAGTAACTCCAAGATTTGGTCATGTTTTCATCACAAAAGGTATTTTTCAGTTCTAATTAAATTCCATTGTTAATTTCTAATTCAACATACCAGCATTTAGAAGCAAAAATGCAAATGCATATTACCATGTCAAATAGGTTTTGAGTGGGGAAAATTACTCCTTTATCAACTCATCACAGTACTGCTTGAATTAAGTTTCTCCAAGAAATCAATAAAATTCAAAGCACTTGTGTTACTGAGGTTTATAGTACAATAGCAAATGCTTTTCCTTAGACAGAGGTCATGATTCTAAGCTAGACCAGAGCCATCCTTTTCTGGGGTGCGGAGAGAGGAGAAATAAACATGTCAGCATGCTTGGATTTAGGCTGAAGGTGAAAACCCCCAAAAAGTAGGATGAATAAAATATTGTCTTTTAAATTAAGTGGCATAAATTAAACCATTACCATAAAAAAAAATAATACTGAGTTTTGTGGATAGCTATTTGTGTCTTATTCAAGACAAAAGTTGTGAATGCTGCTTCAGCTCTCAAAATACCCACTTCATTTCTCTCCTGTGACCTGTCAATTGGCATGAGCAATGAACACTTCTCACTAGTTTTGCATATCTATTCAAAGGGCAATGAGTGGATAAAGAATACTGGGTCAGCAGATGACTGATTATCTTACTAGCAACAGTTAGAGAAACCCAAGGAAATTCCAGTGATTAGGGTAACATTTGTGATTATGAAGTACTTTCTTCTTGCCCATCCTTTGCTGTGTACATTTCTTCACTGATACCACTGATAGAATTTTTAAAACATAATGTGGCACGACATATAAATGTCTTTGAGATTATTTTAAGTAAAGCAGATACAAATTAAAGATTCTGGAAATATGAGAACTTATTGAAAGTTCATTTGAAAGTTGAAAACCAAGTAAAAATTGTCAGCCACCTCAACATGAAAGTTGCTGTCCAGCATTCTTTGAGAATGAGATAATGAATAAACAATTTATAGTAAGCACTACACAGTGCTGTGGCAGAAGTGAACATTAATTTACCACTTTTCTGAGATGATTTCCATTCTTAAATATTTATACTATTCTATGTGACTTGTTAAAATAGATTGTTTCAAGTTTAATCTCGTTTAAGTTGAAAATGTTCATTATTGGTAGCTGAAACCTGACATTTACAGCTTACAGGAAACCCTGAAACCAGCATTACTTTAGCTGCAGATGATATTATATATATTGAGTACTTTGCAACCTTTTAGATCTACACCAAATATTTCAAAAGCTGTTTAGCTGAACTGATAGTTGATTTGCATCTAACATAACATGTTTCAATAACTAATTCTAAAACATCAAAACTTTGAGATAGTAAACCTTTATTTTATAACATTATTTTAATGTAGGCTAGTTACAGTCACCACGTATACCACTTGCACAGATACATTCAATACATAAGTGCATACACACACAGAATAGCTGGCTTCACTTTTTTTTTTTTACTTTTTTTTCCCCCTGCCATTGGATGTTTTATTCCTATCCAGCGTTGCTTTGGTGTTTAATAAAATGTCTGAACCAGTTCTAATTTTCTAAATTTTCTAATTGTTTTCTAAAGCATGAATTGAATATTGTAAAATTAATTTATTATTTTAAGGATGCAATATGCACGTTTCTTAGCTTAGGAGAGACATTTGCTTAATATACTAACACTGACAGTGGTGAAAGTACTTTAAATACAATGTGCCTGAGCAGAGTGAAAGGCTTTGCTCATTTACGTAGATATCTTCAAAACAATATATCCACTCAGTGGAGACAGATTAAGATAATTGCTTCAAACAACATGAGCTTTTATAAAGGGCTTTTCTTCCCACTGCGACGTGAAGCTTTGAAGAGGGTTTCCACAGAGATACGAAGCCTTTACTTATGAAAGGAGTTGATCAGACTTCAAACATTTTTCACATCAATGGGGGGAAAAAGATTGCAGAAATTATAAAGTTGCTCCAAAGGCAAAATTCCAGACTGGAATATGTACATCAGACTAAAGTCAGGAGAAAAAAAAAAAAAAAATGTTTACCTCATCAGACTGTATAAATGTCTTGTTAGGAGTATACCTTTAGTAGAAATACAACATCCGTTAGCAGAGCTTACTGCAGACTTTACAGTATTACGGATTTTCCTCCAGGTGACATATAAGATAATTTCTGAGCTCTGTAGGTAAAGAAACCTCAAGTACTATTTGAGTCTTGTGTAGGCTAGGTGCTGCCTACTGAACCTGGTTTGACTTAGTAACTAAGGTAAGTTCCTCCAGTTCTGGGAAATGTTATACAATTTTCCAGATAAAAGTATGCTGATGAGTTTAAACTGTCTCCAGCCTACTTAGAAGTAATAGGTAAAGGAGACAAAGGCTGAAACTCTCCTTGAGTTTTTCCTTGTACTCCTCACTGCTAGAAGTGTGAGGACTGGCTCCTGCCACAGTCTGTTTTCTCCTGACCTCCTGCCCCTCAGATCCAGTGAAGGCCTGAGCTGAAGAGCTAGGACCGATCACTGCTAAAGGCCAACTAAGAAATGTGCTTTGTGCCATTTAAAAAGATAGTAATAATTTAAACATCTGGCCACTGTTCATCATTACTGTCAGGGAGCAGTGAGGGCCAGCTGCTCCCTGAGGGATGGGAAGCCAAGATCTGTTGGTGTACCAGCATGGGCTATGCCCTCCTCATTCAGCCTTTGGGTAAACTTCCTGCAGAAACCTGTTGAAAGCCTACATCTGTCTGTCCCAGACAAGCTTCTCCTCTGTTTCTGATGGAGCTCCACGTAGTTTTGGTAGGCATCTTCATCTGTGTCCTACAGAGCTCACTCTCTGGTCAACACGGGTGATTCTCAAGCTCTGTAAACCTTTTGTATCTGGTATAAAATGTTTAAGGTAATAAAAAAATGTTTCCATATTTCACTTATGCCTTTTCTCCCGTGACTGTTCTGAGTATTTCCTCACATGGAACAATGAGGGTTGAGGAAATTCTAGTTGAGTTTCAAAGCAACTATAGGTGGGTTTCAAGGCAATTTGAAAACATTTTAGTTGGAAGTAAACATTAAAGCTTACAGGTTACTTTGTGGGGGAAAAAAAACAACTAAAAAAAACCCACAACAAAACAACTTTATCTGGGATTCAATTCTGACCTAGAATAGATTTTTTTTGAGCTTTTATGTTTTGTGGGGTTTTTTTAGAGGAGAGTACTTTGTATTCTTATATAATGAAAAAATTGACTCAGAGTGAAAGAAATTTGAGCTTTGAAGTGGGAAATGTTCTGTCCCAGTTCATACTGAAACTCAATAAGAGCTTTTGGTGCCAAACTTTTGAACCTGTCAGGCTTAGAAGCATGGGCATAATGCTGTTTTTCTCAATTAGATCTACAAGCACATAGAATTTCTAAAGTGCCATATGTATGTCAGAGACATTATAATGTGATATAATCGTTACTACTACTTTAAAAACAAGGATAGTTAGACTTAGAGTTGTAGAAAATTACTTTTAGAGCAGGACAGAACTGAGACAGCTTGCTTCCCATTGATGTCTTCCATCTGTAACGTCAGAGGTGCTTGATTTTTTAATGAAATATTCCATTCTGTCTTACTTCCTGAGGACAAAAGTATGGAATTTGCTGGTACCCCACCCCATGACATCAACTTTCTTGAGGACCCTGCAAGCTTTTGCTGCTATTCTATCACATAACATCACACAACATCACACCTTTGTGTGGTTGTGTGACCCCAGTACTCAAGCAGTAGTGGGAGCATTGGTACTGCATGGGATGCACAGGAACACAGAAGCTTGGGAAAGTTGCAGCTTGCACGTTCCCCCATTCAACTGGAACTGCACCCATCAGGGAAGATGGGCATGTCTGCATTACACTTGCGTGAAGAACATATTTGTGATCACAAAACAAGACAGATAAGTGTTGACAAAAACCCAGAACTCCTGTGACAATCCAATGTCTACCTTTGCTTCAAAGACAATATATTTGGTCTACCAACTATAGCAAAGTTCACAACCTCTCTCAACCTACCTACAGGACGTTACACTAGTAGGTGAATTGTTTTGTAGAAACAGATGCTATGGATAAATAAGGTGAGCCACACTGGGCACTTCCGTAGAAGGGACATTTGGAGTAGACAATATGGGTGTAATACGTATGGTAAAAATATGTCTTACAGACATAGCAGGAGAGAAAAAAATGGAATGATGGTAAAAGGAAATATGAATAGCACTTGTCCAAAATGGGATTTTCCTTGAGGCAGGAAGTTCCAATATTTCAAAAACTTTGTCCCAAATTATCCAAAAAAATTTAATAGATATTTAGTGGATTTTTTTGTTTTAAATATGCGTTATGTCCAAATAAAAAGGCATAAATCTAAACATGTTAATACCATTTTTAATTATTAAAGTCAAACAAATGCTTGATTAACTAGATAAAGGTACATTTTGACTTTCACTGTTGTTGCTGTTTCTAAAAGACATGTTTTGTTTTTCACAAAGCTGGTTTTATAATTTACACCTGCTTTGCTGAAAAAAAATCAGTATGCCCTACTGGAAGATTCTGAGTTGCAAGAAAGAGTATTATAGAATATAAAAAATACTAAAAAAGAAGCAAAGTGAAAAGCTGGAACTTGATACAGGATGAGCATATGATGTGAGAAAGAGAAAATTATATGGGAACTAGATTTACAGGTACAGCCAGGAAGAGCTTGTTCAGTTTGCAACTCAAGAGCCTGACATATTTAGCTGGCCATTGTTGCTGAAAACTGAAATTATATAGCTCAAATAATCCTTTCAGATACAAATGCAAGACTTTGATAACTCTGTGAAATATGTCTTTGTTTCTATACTTATTTACATATATAAATATAGACTCATGCACATCTTTGTGTGATATATACATATTAAAACTAATTCAATGACTATAAGAGCTGTGAATAAAGTTTGTGATGGATAAAGCAATTTTGACAACCCACAAAATTGTGGTTACTCTGTGTATATATATATATATATATATATATATATATATATTTACATATATAAATAAAATATCTGTGATAGAATAGTGGACTCAGGAAAGCCAAAGTCATTGTTTTGTTCTAGAGAAAGAATATGTAGATTCAAGTGCTGTGATATATTACAAATTCCAAAAATAATTATATTCACAGTACACTTCATACTTAAATACATTTTCACTTTGTTGTAAAATTCAAAGTTCATCTTTACATTAAAAACCCAAATAAATTACATGAATTGGCTTGATTGAAAAATTTTGCCATAGTGTAAATGTTTGCTTGAAACCATGTCAGCTAGTTACGCAGGGCCACATGCCAAGTGATGATGATTGCATTCTGGCTACATCATCTCCTGTTGCCCTTTGCCAGAGCTAGTGTGGGACTGAGCACCTGTCTAGACTGACTCTACAGTGGCTAAGAGTCTTTCCAAGCCAACTGCCTTTTTAGCTAGTACGGTTTCATGTTTCCTTCTCTTTTTGTATTTTGGAGCAAATCAAGATGCCAGACATTCAGACATTGGAACTCAATTGTTTTAGTCTTTCTTCACATAACGTAAGAAACAACTATATATTATTGTCCTGTTGCTTGTCCCTCTTTCCTTTCTCAGCCTTACTGAAAGACTGTCATCAGTTTGTGTACCAAGGAAGACAAGCACAAGCAGGCTAAGAAGAGTGAAAGCCAAGTCTGAAATGCCAAACCCCCTGTTGCTAGTAGTTTTAAGCAGAAGACCAAAGTTATGGGAAGCTGGCTGAAAAACTGAGGGATGAAAAGACTTCAGTTGAAGACCTGGGCTGTGTTTCAAGGCATGAGTTGTTAAGCCTTTTCTTCTAAAAAAGGAGCTCTGTTATGTTAGGAAGATTTTACTATAACTATTCTTTTCAAAAAAAGTTTAATATATATTATTCAATTATAAGGAGGTTTATGAGTCTTTCTAGAGACAGCTCAACTGCTGTAAGCACTGGAAGTAGAGTTGGTCTGGAAATCAATACAGACCTCTGGTTCATTAAAGTAGAGGGGCAGGCTGGAGAGGGACTTGATAGATCAAATAGTCAAACTGTTCCACATGTTCTGGTTGTGTTTGTGAACACTGTACATTAGAAATAAAAATCATTAAAGCATCTAAGGAAATCTGTACACTATGGCTTCATAGTGAACAAAAATGTTAAATGGGATTTTATTGACTTGTTTCTACAATATGTTAATAATTTGAGTTTTTCCATCTACAACAAAAGGAAATGCATAGGAACAGCAATATGAGTGTTGGTTTAAAAACAGAGAGTAGTATACTATACTTTACTAACCAGAATAACATATGACAGTGTCTTTGTGTGATTCAATTAACTTGTGCTCTTGGCTTCAATAGATTATTTGCTCCACCTGCATTTCAATACCAAAAAATGTTGAGGTATTGATTTTGTTTATTCTTTCATCCCTAGCACTAAGTTGCCTTATATACAGTGAAAACTGCTGACAGTTCCAAAAGAAAATCACCAATTGGCAGACATACAGGATTTCACAGATAGCTGGTTAGGTTGCCTCTATAATGGAATATTTACAGAGTTGTGCCAATAAATTAATGACGAATGGAGCTCAAAACCCCTACAGGATATGCTTCTTTACTTCACTGTAGGTATTAGAATATTTTATTAGTATTTTACTTCTTTGATGCCCTGACTTACTGGTTACAACATTTTAGTCAAATTATTTTGTTTATATCCTAAACCTTTAAAAACACAAACCAGAAATGTTAAACAATTCCTCTTTTACATCAGTATCATTGCATTCTGAGCATCATTCCATTTAAAATAGTTGGGGATATGAATATTCTTTGGATTAAAGATGCATAGAATTCTAGGATTTTTTTGAACATTTTTGCAGATAGTTCTAGATACTGACACAGGAACTCCCAGCATGTCCATTCAGTAGCCAAACATTTCTACTACCCTAAACCACAAGTAGTCTGATAATTAGCACTGAGAAATATAATTTTTCATGAATCAGAGAGAACTCCTTCTGAACACCGTTATTAAAAATCAGTTAATATTAACATGCATATTCCTTAATTAAAGAGACATAATATTAAAATACATGGATTGACGAATTAATCTTCATATTCATGTCTACAAGAAAGCAAATTAACAAAAAAGGCTAAACCATAAGCACACAGGTGAATTACTGGAAAACTGGAACACTTGATCTTGATTCCTGTGTGTCTTCTAACATCTCGATATTGAAATTAACAACAAAAGCCCATATGTTGTCAAACTAGCAGAACTGACTTAATGTCTATTTCTCCTTCTCATGTAACGAAGATAATTACAACTATTTTTTCCGTTATTGCCTGCAATTACTGCATAATCCCAATTAAGTGTTTAATATCATTGCTTAAATAGAGTATTTTATAAAATAATTATATTTTCAGGAAACTTCTTGAATATACTTGGAGGGATACATTGGTAATCCCTTTTCTCTATGCATTCATTATATTCAGTATAGACAGCCAGTTTAAACTTCTGGACATAAGGAAAGCCCATAATAACAGCCAACATAGTTTTCAGAAGAGCTGTGATGGTATTCAGTGGTAATTTCTTTGGGCTATGTTAAGATAAATTCCTTACTAAGTATGAGAAAACTACTATCAAAATTATTGATACTGGTGTACTGACAGCTGGCTGTTATCTTTCGTCTACAAATGAACCAGAAGAAGAGAGTGTGGTCTTTGCTATAGGCTATTTGGCAAGGTTTAACTTTCTCCAAAATTTCCCCAATTAAAGTGCATCCTACTTGGCTAATCTATAGCATACCTTCTCTACTGACTGATCTCCTTAAGCGTTCATGGAAAACTTCGAGTAACTGAACAGTGTGTGCAGCTCCATTGATCAATATCTACTAATTCTCCCCCCAGCATTTAGTTAAAAGCAACCCGTAGATGACTGACTGGCACAGAAGTCCACAAGGCTCACTGTCCTTGCAGTGCCTCAGATGCAGTCTTCCTCAGGGCACAGAAAAAATCCTGTGTTTGCTGATCCCTGGAAGCAGTTTCTAAGTTCCCAAGGAGGGCTGAATCAACCTGTTCACTGCTAATCTGCAACAGAGGTACCCTGGAGGGATTTGTAGGTCCTCTCAAAATGGTCAGGTCCCCTCACTCGTGCATTTGCACTTGCTTCTTTTTAAAAAATAAAGCAAATGGATGAGGTACCAGCATATTTTTTATAAAATAATGGTTAAATATTTGATAGGGAATTGAGAGATCAGTTTCCTCTGCAGTGTGAGGGGTCTCACACAGCCTTCTGAGTGAGTACCCAAATGATTAATTAAGATAACATAGTCTTAAGTGCAGGAGAGAAAATAAAGCCTCACCTGTTGAAGCTGTGCAACTGTCCTCTGGATTGAATCTCGAAATAGTCCTACAAAAGAGAAAATACTTAAGGAGTTCTAGATGCAGAGACCAGGTGTCTCCTGGGTACGGTTTCACAGCTTCAGGCAAAAGGATAACATTACATACAGTCCTCCAGCCCTCTCGGGTGGGGAACAGGGATTCAAAGTCACTCCAATCAACCAGGATGTGGGTCCAGGCTCCATTTCCCATACAAGTGCTGTGGCCATGAGGTTTTTCTGCACAGGGCAGGTGGTTGTACCAGTTAACCTCCTTCTACAATCTTGCATTGAAAATAAACAGTGGGCTCAGGTTAGTTCTCCAAAAGGAGTGCTTTAACCATCTTCTCTGAAAAAGGATCACTAACTTTCCATAATAAATAGCTTAGAGGTCCTTCTGGATCTGCCCAATTAAACATTTCCAACAAATAAAGCACAGGTTTTACACATAAAAGCACCCTACTGAAGTTCACAGGGAAAAGGTCAGAACTGAGATTTGGGAGTTGGGAAGTTCTTCAGGTTTTCAGCTGGCATTTTATTTTAGACAGTTCATGAGTAAGAACAAGACTCCTTGATAAAGAATATTATATAGTTTTGCAAGTGCCAGCAGCTTTTCCTGAGAGCATACCCTCATTGACTTAGATTTATTTAATCAAAGATAAAGTGCTTCCTTAAATAAGATGACCAACTTGAAAAATTCTTGTAGACATAACTAGAACTATTTGCCTATACAATAAGTACGTTTCACACCGAGGCATCACACCCTTCATAGAACATTGATACTTAATACTTCGATATCATACTCATTTTAAGCTGTTATCAACATAACTAACTAATCAGTTGATTAATTTAACTTGTGGATTCCATCTAACACCAGAACATGTTACGATCCTCATAATTAGAGTTCTTTTAACATAACAAGATGTAAAAACATTTATTTTTTTGTGCTAAACTCAAAACCTTCTCATGTATATAAGGGAACACACATTATAGTTGCAGCCAATAGCATATTGTTAGCTTGTTTCGTGATTTAACAGCCAAATCAAAATACATCAAAGGGTCATTTTAGTCATAGTTCACAATATCTAATTAACACAGAAAAGACTCATTAGTAATAGTTAAAATGGGTTTTATTAGGTGTAGGTGGTAGGGTGTTGTCAGTGGGGGAGCTACAGGGGTGGCCTGTGTGAGGAGGCTGTTCTGCCAGCCACAGTCAAGCGGTTCCAGGTGGTTCCAAAGGAGCCACTGCAAGGCAAAGAGGAGCCTCTCATCCATCGGTGGGACATCTCTGGGAAAACATATTTAAGAAAGGGAAAAAATACCAGAGGGTGAAGAGAGAGGACTTGTGGGGGGAGGGGAATGATATGACACACAAACAAACAAAAAGTCCCCACACCACCACCACCACAACAAAATCGCTCTGCAGACACTGAGGCCAGAGAACAAGAAGGGGTAAGGGGTGCTCCAGGTGCCAGACCAGAGATTCCCCTGCAGCCCCTAGAGAAGACCATGGTGAAGCAGATTGTCCTCCTGGAGCCAACAGGGAATCCCATGCTGGAGCAGGTGAATATTATCTGAAAGAAATTGCAGCCCATGCAGAATCCATGCTGGAACTGGTTTACCCTGAAGGACTGCATCCCATGGAAAAGACTCACCCTGGAGCAGGGGAAAAGTCTGAGGAGGAAGGAGCAGCAGAGAGGAGCTGTTATGGACTGACCACAACCCTCATTCCCTCTCCCTGGAACTGCTCTGGAGGGGAGGAGGTTAAGGAGCTGAAAGTGCAGGAGTGAAGTTGAACCTGGGAAGAAGAAAGGAGAGGTGAAGGTGGTTTAGAGTTAATTTTAATTTTTAGCTCTGATATTTTTTAAGCACAAAAATATGTGGAAATGTCATTTTTATACCCTTTCAATGATCACCATCGCTATAGGAAGCTTCTTTATAAGCATAGAAGCAGCCACAGTGTTTTGCTGTTCTTCATTACAAAATTCAGTATGTTGACACCTTTTTATCCTCATATCAGAGGCTAATGTGCTTTTCATTCCACATTTGTCAGATCAATGATTAGATTAGGAGTGGGATGCTGTGGCTCTGCAGATATTGTGGTGACCTTTGTCTCACAGACCAATCTGCATTCAGTTCATTTCTTGTCCTGAGATTACAAGTTAGAAGACATGTTGTTGATTGACAGGTGGTAGACAACATAGCTCACTAGAAATCATGTTCAGCATCAGCAGTTAGGGGTCAAACTTTGCTAGAACCTAACATTATATAAAGTGCATATTTTCAGCGTAGGCAGGTCGTTGGCAGCCCCTTTTGACTGTTGTTAATTTACATGCATACATCTCAAACGCACAAACAGGATCAGTTTTCAAGGTCATTGTTAAATCCTTTGGTAAACTTCCCACTCACATGTCTTCTCCTTTCCTTACCTCCAGCTTCAGTGGCAGTTTGGAATGAGTGCAAATAATGAACAGAAAATGCTCACGAGTGACGTGAGTTCTGTCTTTGAAAAGCTGAGTTTGCAGTATCTTATGATTACCCCTGTTCAGATGTCTTATTAATATACCATATATGGATCTCTAAAGAAACACCCTTTGTTTAATGTAGCTGTTGTAATGTGATTAAAATGTCATGCTCATTATTACTTATAATTGGCAGCATACATTACAGGGCATTTTTATCTCCAGTTTGAAGAAAAGAGCTTCAAATAAGCAACAGCCATGAAACCATGTGCTAAAAAAGAAATAAACAATACAGCATTACAGCTGGGAGATGACTGTCAGAAAAGGATCGCAGTCTGAATGTGGGGGAATGGGCTTTCCACGGAAAATTGTGTTTTCTGACTGCAGTAACCTAGGCCATATGGGGCTGATAAAACTGCAGAACTGGCTCAATTTCTACATTTTTTAATGTTTTCTCACAAAAGAGATTAATGCTGCTCATCTTTTCAACCTATGCTGCTTTTAAATACTCAATAAACTTAAAATTTCCTTGGCTTACAGTATATGATTCTGAGGTCATGTGTGTAGCCTATTAAACACATGTAAGGAGAATTTCAGGCTTGAATACATTTAGTAACAAATTCTTCTCTTAGGTGCATGTGGATAACTGTTGTTGATTTTAATGCATGTATCAGCAGGTCACATTTGGCTCATGGTCAAGGTTAATTTTAATTGTAACTTTTATTCTTGTACTGTCCTTTGTAAGGGCAGGGCATAAAAAGCTGTCTTTATTCCAAAATAAATATATCCTTTTGATATTAGCCTGTTCTTACTCAGCCCACTCAATTACAAACCTGGAAAATTTCAGAGTACAATTTATTTATTTCTTCTCACTAAGGTTAGAATCTTTCAGCTTCTGTACAACTGAGAAACAACCAATTTAAATAATTTGGTACTTCTCTCTGATTTCTGTGATAATTTGTGTACATTTCTGTAATTTTCCTATTTTGATTATACTTAGAAAATAAAAAGCTCATTAGTATTTTTTAAGATCTACTGTAAATGAGAGATTATATTTAAAACTACTAAGTGTTCTTGAAATAACCAAAGTTGAGGCAAATAAATACATCAGATATGCTTAATAGCTTATTATTTCTTCAGTTAGTCCTTTTCAGATTTAATTTTATTTAAAAAAAAAAAAAAAGATTTGGTACTTAAAAAACCTGTATCTCAGCAGACCATTTTAAGTATTCACTGAATGCTCACAAATTAATACATTCTAGTGTTTTACCACGCCTGTTTCACTTTAAAAGACTATGTATAAAATTGCCTATGTGTGTGTTATACATAAGCTCACTTTTCATTGCATTTACTTGGTAAAGAATAGTATACCAACATTTTTAAACCACTCATATACACTAGCTATATAATTTCTCTGCTCTTTCTGTTCAGTCTTTTTTTCTTACTTGTGTAGTGACATTTTAAACCAGAAATTCCATGATTTCATAATCATAAAGTTGTTGAAAAGATTAATTGTCCCACTGCAGATTTATCTCAAATATTATTTGTTATTATGTGGGTTTCTTGTTTAAATTATGCATGTAAAGGCTGAGAGTCACCTAAAGATAGCCAGCTCGTCTTCTGTCTCACCCCCATATTATGATAAACAGCAAGATTCATCTTTGGATTATGACTGATTAGTCAGGAATGCAAGTCAGTTTAGATGCATAATTTTGTGGGGGATATAACAAAGATTCTTTCAGTGCATTTCTTCATATTATGCCTTGGATCATTTCTAAACTCTGTTTCTTCCAACAGTTGAAGAACAAGTACATTTTTTGAAAGCAGTCTGGTCAGAGACCACCTTATTGCACATAACCATAGAAACAGTAAATTTATCCTCAAATATGCACAATGCAATTAAAAAAAAAAAAGTATTAAAATTGTTGAACTAGTCAAAAGCAAATAATGAAAAGAAAAAAATCTAAAAAATATGCACATGTGCTCAGACTGCAGTTTGCACTGCTAAACTAACATTTACACTCAGATGACAAAAAGACAGCAGTTGTACAATAACAGAAAATATTCGAAATGTTGGATTGATTTTTTATAAGGCATACTAAAAACCTAATTCAATAAAAGCAATTTTAAATATCCCATGCCATGCTTAACCTTTAGCTTCAGTTAGCACTTGCAGAACATAGCCCCCCCACCCCTCAAACCCAAATAGGTAATTTTTCATTTGCTGTCATTACTCTGTGTGATGTGTGAGTTATTAATCTAATAAATTAAATTTATAAATAAAACATTGATGTTTAAGGAAGTATCATAAAAAAAAAAGACTTGTGTGTTTTGAATTTTGAAAATAAAACCCTCCTGATTTTGTTAAAATCTGTACCTCTTAGAAAATGGAGGGTGGAGTAGATTATGGAAAAGGTGCTTTTCTCAGGCTCTTGGGGAAGTAAGTGTTTGTTTGCTTTTGTATTCAATCCTTGCTAATTAATTTCAGCCATCAGTCTGGTCACTGCCTCAGAATCTGTGATCACTTATAGTCAACATAATTATCATGCCCTGGATTCTAACATTTTCTCATTATACTGTATCTGTACCATACACTTTTTAAAGCTTTTTAATCTAAAGAAAGTCTTATCATTCTTGGTCATAAAATATCTGTCCAGAATTTTGGCCATTCTTAATAATTCACAATAATATAGTGTAAAAATATATAAAAAAATAAAGTTAACACGTTGAAAGAGAAGTAAATGAACAGATTTGTGACTAGTAAAGGCTGGAAGCCTCTTTTGGTATTCTCTCAAAGGCACTAAGATACATTAGAGAGCATACATTAAGGGAGCTAAAGGTATGACTACACTGGATAAGTCACAGTGCACTATAGATACTGTCTTTTCAATTTTTTAATATTTTTATTACTTTAAAAAGTCATTCTCCAAGGAAGGTAGATGGGAAGAGGCATAAGATAAGGAAGATAAAAGTGTCTTTATTTGTGGTATGGATTAAGAGGAGTTAATTATAAATGTCCTCAGATGACTTTGCTAATTTCATTGGTTATTTAAATATTTTTTTTTTTCAACAAGGATTGCATAAGATTTCATACCATGTACACATAAAATGCACTATCAGGTGTGATAGGGGGCTGTTTTCTTTTCACTTGGGTGTTAATGTTCCAAAGTACATAGCTGCTGTTTTGGGTGTTTTTTCCTAAATGTAAGTGCAAAGGTATGACTAAAGTTCACTATTCCTTCATCTAGAGAAAGGTTATTGTCTTGGTGAGAGAAAAGTGAAATGAACAATTTAAAAGGAATTCAGTTTGTCAAAGAAAATAGGAACTATCTGCTGTCTTGGTGAAATGAGAGAGTGCCCACTTAGGTTGTTCATTAAGAAGAAAAAAAATGGGTGGAAGTAGGTCTTGTTTTCATTTAGCTATTAAGTAGACATCCCTAGCAAGCAATGGATATTATTTGGTCAAACTTGGCAAGCCTCCTTCAGAGAACTCCTGTCCACAGTTCCCCTGCAAAGATAACTACATTTGCAGTTCTACATGTTTCATGCAAGATTTTTTCAAGCAGTTTCCAGTCAGTGTCAGTGAAGTAAACCTTTTAACAATGTTGTGAGATACTGAAAGCTTTGTATCTCTGTTTTGTGACTTGAGGTATGAAAGTTCAAAGCTGTAATCCATAAAAGGCCTTCTGTGTCTGGTATAACAGTTAAATGGAATTTTAGGAAGCCTGAATCCAAAATGTAGGTCTTCAACTCTTCCTTCACGTACAGTCTAATCCAGGTGATGCTTAAACTCTATTACACTCTCAAGTTAATTTCTTGGGGAGAATGGTTTGATACATAACTGGAATAAAAATACTAAGCAATTGGAGCACAGATTTGAAACCAGCTTTCCTTCCTCTCAGGTGAGGGTCAATAACTTTTTCTTAAATTTCTCAGTCCAATGAACGTTTGCATAGTGTACATCTTCCAGAAAAGAAATATACAGTGATGGTCTACTGCCATGTGGTCAAATAATTCTCCAAGGGTTTTGGAGAGAACAGAACCAGATTCCAACATCCTGAGTGGACTGTTCTGAGTTATGAGCAGTCATGTCTTCCTAAAACATTTTAAAAATGGAGTACAACGACAAGAGATTCAGAAAAAAAAAAAAAATGGAAAGGAAAAAGGAAAATCACATGGGAAAGGGGATGGGGCAGGGGAGGAGAAAGGGAATGGAGACTGGGCAGAGGTGTCTATATACAATATGCTAAGAAATTAAGAGATGTATTACATTTAAATGGCTATACTGCTTCAACTTCTTCAAACAGATTGGCTATCTTGGTAAAGTATGCCTTTGCACAGTACTGAGAAACCCACCATAGTACTGTAAATGTATTACTAAAAATAAGAAGACACCAGTTTATGTCCATACCAATGTTTGTTTGGATGCATTTTATATATTTCTATAATACTGGAAAAGAGAAGTACTTGAGTCCCAATAAAATATATCACAACTTTCTCCATGAGATGAAAGCAAAAACAAATCAAGAAATGTATTCTGAAAAGATCTGACATGAAAGCAACGTCATACTGCAGCTGTGGTATGTGCAGCTTTTCTTCTAACCAGCATAAATGGGTAAAAATGACCATTATTTCTTCAATAAAATCCTGGAAAGGAAATTCTTTGTTTCACAAATGAAAAGAAAATTCTAGTTTTGCATTGGCTGTCCTCTGGCCATCTTCCAAGCATTTACATTTTTTCACATAAAACTGATGACTCAGTCTGGCTTCAATGCTTCTGATTCTGTTAATAAAATCCAGGCTGGAATTTACAAAGGAATCACAACTCATGAATTAAGAATAATGGTGTACATCTCTCCTTCTGCTTCCACTGAACAAATTAACACTCTTTCTCGGAATAACTTTGAAAGAATGCAGAGAAGTGTTCATGTGTTTTAAAAGAATAAATGAACACAAGATGTATCTTTCCTTCCATATATAGTTAACATGTCATTAAAAGTTAAACATATTTAATCAAACTTGTCCATTTGCTTTTGCAAAGTCAGCTTCTCTTCTAAAGTTAGTAAGAAATTGAATACATTTTCTATAGAATTTGCATTTTTCCTTTCCTTATTCTAGTCCAGGTTGAATTTCTTAATTTTTATGGTTTGATTTATGATTTTCCACTATACTCTAAACTTATTTTTTAGCTTGATTTTTTTTTCCAGTGAAAATAAAGATACCAATACTGTGCTTTACAGAGTTATTTGCATTATAAAGGAGTGACTCCCACAGTAGTTTATAGTCCTTGGATGAAAAATATCTTGTGTTCCTTGTTTTGCATGTTTGCCATCATCTTGCACACCAGGTTTTTAAGAAGAGAAGATAATGATACTTTAAAGAACGCAAGATATGTACTGGTCATTACTGGTATAAATGACATACCTCAAGTATTAATACTGGAAAGAATAAAGCAAATCCATTATTGACATAGAATAATTTAGGATGGAAAAAACATTTAAGATCATCAAATCCAACTGCTAACCCAGGACTCCCAAGTCCACCAATAGACCACCTCCCTGAGCACCGCATCTATGCGTATTTTAAATATCTCCAGGGATGGTAAATCCACCACCTCCCTGGGCAGCCTGATCCAATGCTTCACCACCATTTCAGTGAAGAAATTTTTCCTAATATCCAGTCTAAACCTCCCCTGGTGCAACTTGAGGCCCTTTCCTCTTGTGCTATCACTTGTTACCTGAGAGAAGAAACCAATCCCCACCTGGCTAGAGCCTCCTTTCAGGTAGTTGTAGAGAGCAATAAGGTCCCCCCTGAGCCTCCCTTTCTCCAGGCTGAACAACCCCAGTTCCCTCAGCTGCTTCTCATAAGACTTGTGCTCCAGACCCTTCACCAGCTTTGTTGTCTTTCTCTGGGTGTCTTCATTTGAGGACTAACCTTCCTATATGGACTTGTACTAGCTCTCCACCTTCATTCCTTACTTAAAATTTACATGTTCTTTTCTCCTTTGTAATTTTTATGTTTGTGTCCTTGATCTTCTCTCTTGCTTTGGCTCTCTTTCTCCACTCCTGCTTTTTCCAAAAGTACTATCCCTTCCCGTTCCTTCTCCCTATTTTTTATCACTCCTGTTTGCCTATGGTGTAACAGTCATTATGATAAGAAACACACAACTGAAGAGCATATAGCGTAAATGCCGCTTGTTGTTAGCATTGTTTACTGTATCAGGCTAACACTAAATTCTTTGAATAAAGAAAATTATTTTTTAAAAATAAAAGTACTTGATGAGAAACCTACCTATTCTGGACTATTGTCCAATTCCTTTCTCTTTCCTCATCCCTCTCTCACAAGTCATGAAACCTATTATGTGCTCAATACCTCTAAGCTCTTCTAAGCATCTAATAATGAAAACATGAATAGTAAAAAAATCTAGCTCTTGCAAGATACTGTGTACTTGCAAGGTATTGTGGGAACTGGTGGGGCTTAATTTCTTTAATTTCTTACAGCATTATGTAGAGCGATAATAAAATTATCTCTTATGTTATAAACAAATACTTTCTAGTATAATTTTGCTATGCTGCAGAATTCAGATATATTTCTTAGAAGTTATTGTTTATTAGTTTTCCATTATTTTTTTTTTTAGTTTCCTATCCAAAATCTGAGATCCAAGTACTAAGAAATGTATAATAAAAGATCAGATTTTTTTTTTCTTTTTATCTGGATTTACAAGGGCTACCTGAAGCAGACAGTAGATGCTCAGAATTTATTTGACATCATGAAAAATCATGGATGTTAAATTTGCCTGATCACTGAATAGGAATTATAATAGTTGTATTCTCCTGGAAATGTTCTAGACATTGGTGTATTTTTAAAGAAGTACAGTAACTGTTGACTTCAGAAGTAATGACCATTTATCTTAAGGAATACTTGTAACAGTGCTCGAATTGCATTGCCTTTGCATTCTGAAAGTATGTGACAGCATGCTTTTAAGAAATTCTTGTGTGCTGCTGGCCTTAGATCTCTATAATTGATTGAGTGGGTCACTGACATGTATCCACAAGTGTTTTTTTAAAAAAAGTATACTGATTGTACTAGTCTGACTAATTTTCATCAGCACTTGTTAAGCTCCTGTATTCCAAGTGTCTGATTATCTATTGAGAACAAGACCATTTTCTCATAGTATATTTTCCATTTCCAGTATGCATGCTTTTCACAAACTGTATCCATATATATCTGCTCTAGAAGTGACATAGAGATTAGAACAGAACAGAGGAAAATTGTGTAAAATTGTACATAGTAGGTATTTCCCTATGTGTATTCAAGCATATAAATTAAATTTTGATCTTCCAGTGACTTCTGCAGCTTTGAACAATGAATGTCTCTTTATGTTCTACTTCTAAATGCTTTGTAGAAGCTGTCCCTTTCCAAGGAAAGGTAGCTCCCATCAAAAAAAACCCACAAAACAACTAAATGCAAGGAAGTTTCTTTTTTCATTTTTTCTTAAAAAGGAGTCACACATATTCTATTTTCATATAAATTATTTTAAGGCTTGTATACTTTTGAAATACATAGTGAAAGCAGAAAGCATCAAGTTAAGGTTGTCCTTCATTAAGGTTCAGAAACTCAATCAAATTTTGCCTTTTAGAGAGCTAACTACCTGTTTTATATCACTAAAAAAAAAAAAAAAAAAAAAGGAGACAGAGCAACAGAAACAAAATTTTCACTGCATATAAATATATTATTTCTAAGAAACATTAAACAAGCTTCAGGTTTTGTGATGTAAAGCTTTATTGAATTGGATACTTCCCAAAGTTTCCAGTACTTTGGACGCAGTCTCCAGTCTTAATTGAGGCCTGTGTAAACATTTCACACTTTCTTGACAATTAGCTACCGCACACCTTGAGTTTATGTTAATAATATCCAAATTCAAGACACTCACTACCACTTAGATTGTAATACTTAACTTTTTTTTGTGTGATAACCTAACAGCTCTTTCAGGACATTGACATATATAGTAGAAATATTTCAACCTAGTCACTGTGGAACTTTTGATCCCAAGGCTTTTCACCCAGTCTAATTTCAGATGTACAGGAAGATATTAATTAAGTTAGAGTTTTGGTCTAAAGTTCAGTCAATTTTGAGTACAGTTTTGATTGTATGCTGCGATGGAGAGACGGGACGCAGCTTGATGCAAGCAAATGTCAATTTATTATACAGAAGCACGAGTTTATATATACTTTCAGAAGCTGCACGTTTTAAACAGATTGGTTCTTTTAAGCTAAGCACTGCATACTAGGCAATCCCTGACTGGTGTTAACTACCAGCAATTAACAGCAAGGTGTTACCTTTCCTTGGCGCCATCCTCGGCGCCATCCGTCCCCCACTCCCCTATGCTCTCTCAGCGTGACTCATCATGTTAATTGTTGTGTCTATTCACACTCCTTGTCCTCCCAGGGTTCGTGACCTACCAACTCCAGCACATTCCCCTCAGCTAACTGATTGCCATGCATGGTCCTAATTTCCAGCCCGCTCCTGCAATTGCACAGCTTGGTCAGCATCAGGCGGCATAGTAAATTCCTGTTACATTAGATCTATCACACATTGACTTTGTATCATGTCCTGAAATAATTAAATATATTTGGGACATACCAGATTCACTCTTGTATGTGTACTAATGTTCTGTGCATGGGCCGTGCTCATTCCCAGGGCTGTAGTAGTGCTGTAGCCCAAACAGCCAGAGCCTCAGTAGATCACTGCTAAAAGAAGCAGGCCTGTGACTAGTATTTTGCACAAGGGCAAGATAAGAAGGTATCATACTATCTTTCTCTCTTTTCCCTTACCACCATCCACCAGCATGCTAGGTTTTTGGTAATTTTGAAAGAAGTAGTAAAAATCTTGGTTTAGGCTTTGCCTGAAAACCACAGTCACCACTTTATCACTCATAACTGCCTGTTCCTCCCTGGAGTAGGGTTGTGCAAGACAGCTTTTGCCTAGTGCAAACCTGAACAATTCTGCTATAGTAAATATTCAAACAATAGCTATTCTTTCAAGAGCTCCTAAAAGCTTCGTTTTACTCTTTTGTGCCTTGCCTGTGATTCTTCTGGCAGCAAACAAGTGTTGGTCTGCAATTTTTTATGTGCTCTGAGGTGACCTTCCCTCTGAGAAGACTTGGATATGGGAGGAAATTCTGTCCTCTAGAATATGCTTCTGTGCTGCTACTTTAACTCCAGAGAGCAATGGTATAATAGTGATAATAACTCATTTTGGAGTTGTGTCTTCTCAGTAATTAAGCAAACATCCCTAATTGACATTATAACCAACAGTGCCATAAATATTAATCCCTAGGAAAGGGGGAACACAAGGACTCCAAATAACTTGTCTATGATCTCACAGCAATTAAAAGAAAGATGCTAGACTAGAACTGCTGTTTTGCCTTACAGGTCACTGACAGCATTGTATCTTCAGCCTAGAGGAGAAGTCCCATTATCTAGAACCTGTGCTGTCAAATCAAGTCTGAAAATGAGTCCTGAGTGTTGCAGTGGACAAAGGAGGTCAGGTTAGCCATACATTTAACTTGAATTATATGACAATATACCTAATCGCAGCAACACCTAAATTCATGGATTAAATTCTGAAATTTAATCTCTATTCCCTGGCCATATAATCTAGGTGTGTTTCAGGAAACTGCTCCTTTTCTGGATAAATGCAAAATACTTCTTAGAAATCATAATGGCTTTCAACAGGCTAGTAGAGGAATGTTTTCTCTAAGTAAATAAGTTAATAGTTGAGGCTGCAGTCTAATCAGCTAGATGATGACTTCAAGACCTTGACTCTAGTTAACTTCTACAAAATTAGACCAGGCCTCTGTCCTTTAATATAGAAAGAATTCTATTACCTGTTACTTGCAGAAGCACACAGATGTATTTTCTAAGAATGTAAGATGCCCACTGCAGGTTATACCTAAGCCCCAGCTAAGTGTCCCCTCTGTTAATGCAAATGCCCCAGGAAAAAATATACAAATCTGTGCAAGTATGTAGTGATACTCCCTGAGTGCATTCCCAATAACCAGTTATCTGAAATCCAGGGGCTCCTGGTGACAGAAGCAGGATATTCCATTGTTTACATAAAAGGCCATGGATCCTCTTTGGTGAAACTGTCCGACCCCTTTTTGAATCCTTTAGCACTGGAGAAGTTTTGTGACACAGGAGTTCCACAAGTCATCTATGCACAGTGTATGGACAAGTTTTCTGTAGTTTCTTTTGTATCTGCTGATTTGTTTGATGCCCTCTTGCTCTTGGACTAGAAAAAGCAGTGAAAAATATTTATTTTCCCCTTCTTTGCATCAGTCACGGCTTTATTATCTGAGAAACAGCCAGTCAGAACACGAAAGGAAACAAGACATTAAACACTAAACCCTTGAAACTTCCGTAATACTTAATTTATATCAGATATGGATATTTTTTTTTTGGACTTACAAAATTTGTTTTCAGTCTCATCTAACACAACAATTTCATATAGTCTAGCTAAATTTCCAAGACCAAATCAAGAGCTGAAAACACTGCTTTAAAATGGGCTGCAATATTTCTAGCACACAGCAAAAAATACTGAGAAGGCAGTTTGGTTTTACTCTGTGAAGACATCTGACAAGGTTTCTGGTATTTTTTTAGAAGGTTGACATTTGCGTCAAATGGAGAAATCTAGAAAAAAAACATTTATACAAAAAGTGAACATAATAAAAGACAGACCATTTATACAAAAAGTGAACATAATAAAAGACAGACACGAATTGATTGGAAAGAAAACAGTTTAAGCCACCCTTTACTTCACCTTTTACTAGTGTTTTGTTTTATGATGATTTGGGAAAAATATACTTAAGCAGATGGTGTCATTAACTGAGATGTAAATCTTCATGAAACTAGTAATGAAGCCTGACATTTTCCTACAAGGTTAAAACAATGTTACATTGCTGTTTGTCCACTTCTGTGAAAGAAAATGCATTTAAGAAGAATTTGCTGAACACTAGAAGCCACTTTCTTGAGATTACTGAGAGAATGACTTATCATTTTGATTATCAAGCACTTCAGGTCTGCAGTTGTGTAGCAGCAGCAGCAACATTTTGCCTAGACCAATGGACTTTAAAAACTCTGTAGTCACTATGTGGGTGCCTTTTGCTCTCTGTCAGACCTTGCAGCACTTAGCAGCTTTGCAAGAGTTTACTCAGAACACTTGTGAGCATCACGTTTTGGAAGCATTTGGGAAATACCACAAGTCTTAGTTTGCAGGAACTCTACAACAGATAATGAGCAAGATTGATTGGTGTTCAGTGGGAAAAATGACATTTTGACCACTGCATAAGGGGCATTTGCCACACAGGGTTGATGTTACATCTCAGCTTCCACTGACAATTAAGCTACTTCTGCAATAAAAGTCTCATTTAAGGCCAGATGGTGGCATGTTTATCTTTCCAGGTAATGAAATGTAACAATACCTAAGGTGAGAGGGCATGATCTCTTTCCCTTACTGTAATGTCCCATGCCTTGTTTTGATTCCAGCCAAAAGGCACAGAGCACTTCTGACCATGACAGCTAATAGTCTCCTTTAATTTTATCTTTCCTTGTGAACTATACTGTAGAGGTTAACTAAAGTTTACTTTTTATTTTCTTAAATTTTCTGCATAATGTTCTGGACCTTTAATGCAATATTCATCAAGTTGATATATTCCAAATGTGCCACTCTGTATAATTTTCTGTGCCATTTCTTTTTCCTATGGTAGCATTTATTTCTATTAGCCAGTAAAATGGAATATTTTGATATAGCAACACTGTGGACTGTGGAATTTTTTTGCTGAGTTCAAATATAGTAATTTGTTAACAATCTATGTCAATAAAATTGATCTATAAAAAAAGACAATTCAGTAGAAGATACCTCAACAACAAATTGAAATATGTTTCATACATTCACTGTTATTTAAATTCTCCTTTCCTAACAGTGTTTTACAAGGTGTAGCAATTTTGTTGGAGCAGAAATTTAATTCTCTAGAATACTGAACTTTCAAAATATCCTTATGTACCTGGAAAATTAAAAACATTTAGTCTAAAATCTGGATTACTGGTATGAATCTGTCACACTGGATACAAATCACAATTCTGTGTAATATTACTGTGGGGCAGTTTCTAAGTTACTCGTGCTTCTTGGTCATTAGATTCAGACTAAAATTAAAACCAGGGACTAAGTCCATTTAATCTGTGATGTAAGGAACAATGTTTCTCTTTATTCCTACTCCTGGCTTTAAAATAGCTTTTATTTTTAACATCTTCTAAAATGTTACATCGTTTATTACTGTTTTTCCCTTTGCAAAAATTATTAGTCTCATATTCACTTTAAGTTTTGGGGAATTTTGTTTATCAGCCTGGAAAACATCACCTTCTTTGAGTAGCTGTCCAGCTTATTTTGGCAAGAGTTTACCTATTTCTGGCAAATCTAGTATCCTCCCAGTGAAACAAGTCTGACCACAGAAATTGTATGTGCCATTGTATCCTCTTCAGTTTGTGACTGTAGCTCATTTCATCTCTCTCTAGATGTAATCCATCTTCCCATTTGTAACTGACTTGACATGAATCTCTAATTTTATCTGTTCCACTTTATTTGTTGTTATAAATGCCCATTTCGTCTTCTGGTATCAGTGTATAATTGGGATCACTGTCTTTTTGCTGGCACTTGCAGAAAAATGCTTTGGTATTTAATTCCATTATCTTTTATGTTCATGGTATTCTATGAGTCAAAATTGTCTTCTCAGTAATACTGGGGAAAGAAATGTGCCACCACCTTTGCACTGCCCATGTGCTCTCTGACCTGTCTTGTGTCTCTTCTGGAGCCTGTCTTTCAAGTGCTGAGATTTTTTAGAGAGCTGGAGTACAACAGTAAATCAGTCAATAGGACAGCACAATTTTTTCCCAAGAGTATCTTGAACAGCTTGCTTCACTTAACCCTTTGCTGCCAGACAGTGTCCAGGATGGCAGAAGCCATCATTCCTCTTGTCTTTACCATCTGAATAATTAGGTGGTTGAAACATAAAATATTAAAGGAACTTGGATCTCACTACCACTGATTTTCTGGTCTTCACTTGTCTTTGAAGGTATATGCCTAATTGCTGAGGTAGAACCAAACCTCTTTGAAAGTTTCCAACATGAATGTATTCAGTTTATCTCACTAGAGCTTGGTGTTCAATGTGTGTTCTTCTTAGAAACATAGATTTCCTAACAAACTTGTTTCTGGAGCATTTTTTCAGGTTGTTCATCTTAGAAGTACTTTTGACCTTATGTAATGTTAAACTTCAGAATTTAGTTTTAGGATCCTGTCACTACTGCATTTTGAGCTGCAGAAATTAAACAATGTAATAGCAAATTGAATGTCCATATCCTTGAAGTTTGAGAGTATTTCTCTGGCATTTTTGTGGCACTTCAACAATGTTCTGGGTTTTTTCAGTAGGGGACATGGTGAGTGGCAGAGGTGGTGGTGGTGTGGGTGGGAAGGGTATTTGTTTTTGTTAAAATGCTGTTTTGTTTTGTTGAAAAATGCTTTTAACATAGTTGGATGACTGGTCTTATATGCTACTGAGTTTCATCAGAAAATCTGTTACTGATGATATATGGTCCATGTTTTGATAGATACTATAATTTTGTTTTACTTCACTATGATTCTGATTCCCAGACTGATTCCCCCCACAGGGAGGGAAAGGAGGAAAGAAATAGGAGCACTGAGATGACTTTTTAAGGTTTTTTTTCAGATCACCTGGAAAAATCTTCTACTGGAAGCACTGGCATTAGCATTGGACAAAATGTAAGCTATTTAGTTTTATCTCATAGTGTATCAAGGATGTACCTAGCTTTCGACACTTCTTCTTGTATGTACAACCCTCTTCCTGTACGGCTATTGCACACTGCAGAATGTGTGCATGACACTTTGTGTTTTTCTGATATAGGGGTCATTTATGTCTCTTTTGCATCCTTTCCCATGTGTAAATGATAATGTTGGATAATGATGGTTTGGTGTGCTCTTCTGACTTTCTCCTGTCAGGAAGTGAATGAGTTCCTTTTCCAGGACAGACTGCAGACACTCACTCAGATATATAATATAGCAAAGCATAAAAACAAGGTTTCATCTCAAGCAATCTTTGTTTTTCTCTAATAATTTATTGTGATAGAAGGCTTTTAGAGTTGTCTTAGTTTTAGTAATGAATAATGGATGGTGTAATTACACAGAAAGAGCATTTAATTATGTTTTTTTCTTTGCACATTATGACCTATTGGCTACAGTTATTGAGGCTCATTAAACTACAAGAGACAATAGCACTCGCATAGTGTGTCTTGGACATGCCAGAAACATTTTATACCATTCTGTACTGCTTGACATTGCCTTATTATGTTTGAGTGACTGCAAGAAAATATGAACTCTGTTATAGTTAAAATTAAAAATTCAAAACTAGTTAATATTTGAAATAAATCTTACTTCACAATCCTAGCATTGTTCCTGAATGCTAGCACTTTATGCTCTTTCAGTATAACTTTCTAAGGAAGAAATTCCTTTCTAAAAGGAATAATTATTTCTTAATGGGAAAACATATGAAATGTTAAACACATTTAGCTAATACTACTCATAAGCCATAAACCACCTTTTGCCCCAAATTAACACAACCCTCGAAAAACGTATAGGATAGCAAACAGTTAAAGAAATGTGAAAATGTAAATATGTGAATCAAGGACGATTCAGAGTGACAGGTATCAAAATTGGAAAATTAAAAGGATTTTTTTGTAGAGGGAACAACCATGTGGATATCATTACCACTGTTTCATTTTCACTAATACAGTAAGATTTTGGGAAGTGCATGCATACACACAGGAAGGTGGTTTATCTACTTGTCAAATTATTTAACCCACTAGTTATCAAGGGACCTGATCAAATATAATTAAGAGTTGGTTATATGGTCACATCCAAAAGGTAGTGGTCAATGGCTCAATGTCCAAATGGAGATGAATGATGAGTGGTGTCCCTCAGGGCTATGCATTGGGACCAGTACTGTTTTATATCTTTATCAGTGTCATAGACAGTGGGATTGAGTACACCCTCAGTAAGCTTGCAAAGAACACCATGGTGAGTGGGGCAGTTGACACACCTGAGGGACAGGATACCACCCAGAGGGACCTGGACAAACTCCAGAAGTAGGCCCATTTGAAGCTCATGAAGTTCAACAAGGCCAAGTGCAAGGTCCTGCACCTGGGTCAGGGCACCCTTGTTATCAACACAGGCTGGGGGATGAAGAGATTGAGAGCAGCCCTGACGAGAAGGACTTGGGGGTACTGGTGGATGAGAAAATGGATATGAGCCAAAAATGTGTGCTTGCAGCTCAGAAACCCAACTGTATAGTGGGTTGCCTCAAAAGAATCATGGCCAGCAGATTGAGGAAAGTGATTCTCCCTCTACTCTGCTCTAGTAAGACCTCACCTGGAGTACTGCATCCAGCTCTGGAGTCCTCAGTGTGTTGGAGCAGGTCCAGGGGAGGCCCAAAAAATAATCAAAGTGATGGAACACTTCTCCTCTAAGGAAGGGTTGAAAGTTGGGGTTGTTCAGCCTCAAGAAGAGAAGGCTCTGGGGACACCTGATTGTAGTTTTTCAATACTTAAAGGGGGCTTAGAAGAAAGATGGGGACAAGCTTTTTAGTAGGGCCTTTGGTGGTAGGACAAGGCATAATGGTTTTAAACTAAAAGACAGTAGATTTAGCCTAGATATAAGGAAGAAATTTTTACAACAAGGGTGGTAAAACACTGGAACAGGTTGCCCAAAGAGGTGGTAGATGCCCTGAGAGGTGGTAGATGCCCCATCCCTGGAAATGTTCAAGGTCAAGCTGGCCTGTGCTCCGAGCAACCTGATATAGCAGAAGATGTCCCTGCTTATTGTGCAAAGGGTTAGATTAGATGACTATTAAATGTCCCTTCCAACCCAAACTGTTCTATGATTCTATGGCATGAAGAATGAGAGGGGTGGGAGGAACATTCTTGTACTGGTAAATAATAATTCATTCACTCATATCAGTGAAAGTGCTGAAGGACTGATAAAAAAATAAAAAGCCTTCCGGTGAACTGAGGACCTGAAATATAATAAATGGCAAAACTATAGAAAGTCAATGACAATGAAGTGCTATGAGTAATACTCTTCACTGTCTGCCTGAGAGAATCTGATTTGATTTCTGGATTTGTTCTTTTTCCTTATCAAGCCACCAAGTGACTGCAGGATTCTAGCCAACATTCCCTTTCCCTAAAATAAGCCTGTGTCTTTGGATGTTGTCCAGCCTTTGCTGAAAGCATAGTGACAGCTTTATTTTTTAACACAGTTGGTGCCCCTTTAGTATTTAACCCATACATGATAAAATACTGAGTACCTTGAGTGTGAGAAGAGCTACACAGGAACTAAACTATGATTTTTCAGTTACTTATTGGAAAGGATGCTGGAAAAAGAAATTCCATTATCAGTTAAGTTTTTATCTAATTTCTATTCTTACATTGTAAAACAAACAAACAAGAAAAAAAAAAAAAGGTGTAAATATCTTGGAGTCTAATCTTCAAATTAGACAACACAGACTGAAATCTTTCATTTGCCACTTGAATTTTTTTCATTACATACCACAGTAGTGATGGGGATAAAACAGACCATTTAGTAGGAAATGCCATTTATGTTAATATGAAACAGTAGTTTAAAGTAGTTGCTTCTAGCACTGCATGTAGATTGCATGGAGAACTACTGTTCTCTAATGTAGTGCTAAGGATATGAAGGCTGAACGAGGATAAGAATTTCCTCCATTTCCACAAATTTGCAGATATCGAATCAGATAATTATTTTTTTTTACTTCAACATGTTCTCCTTGAGAAATAATGGTTTAAAAGAGCAAGATAGTTGTACTTACTAGTTAATTTTAGGAAAAAGCACTTTAAAAAGCCTAGGAGAATGTCTCATCTGATCACCTTTCTATTTGAAGAGCAACAAACCAAAGTCACTTGTACAAATATTTGGCAGTGATACTGGCTAAGATCATTAGAAGCTTTAAAATCCCAATGAATTCTTGGGGCTTGGCAAGCTGCCAATGTGACTTTCCAAACTCACAAGCCTAATACATGTTATGTAAGACATAAGACTAGATAATTCCAACTGCTTGACACAATTTACTCATACATTATTCAACTATACTGTCTAAGACACAGTTACTATTTGGGATGCGTTTAGTATGCTGCAGGTGCTTTAGTGCTAAACCACAACCTTCAAGTAATGACAGATATGATGCAATCTGGGATGCAGCAGCTGCTAATAAGTATTAATGTTGCATAGGAAAAGCAGTTCTTTTTCTTGGCCTTTCAGGCTGGATTTCATTAGAGAAATGCAGCAGAAATATTCAATTAAACAGTTCTTTCAGAAAAATGACCTGGTGCACCTTATTCTTTGAGTGTTTCCAGTGTGCAACTGGACCTGTATAATCTCCTGTCAGTCTTGCCAACTCCTGTTGAGTTTTAGCTTTTGTCTTGCTTTCTTTAAATATTTTTCTTTTGCAGGCTTTTTAACAAACTGGATTAATGTGCCATCACCATCAGCGGTGAGTGAATATCCCAGCCACACCACAAGAACCACAGCAGAAGGTAAGGAGACCACACTGGGAGCTGTTGCAGGGATCTACGTACTTTCAGTCAAATTGGTGTTGTCTTCACAGTGTGTACTTGTCTTTCAGTTTTGTGTAATTTTATAAGCAGTGGATGAAATGCCTTGTTATATTGAAGATGTAGCAATGATGACTTATAAATCTCCCCTTCTCCCATCAAGCCTTCACTATATGACTGTATTGCATTTCCTATAAATGAAGAAGGTCTTTTCTAAGGGTCTGAGACATGATGACTGACCTTAGGAACCCAGACTCCTAGTCCAGACACAACAGCTACTGTCAGGCACATTAAGCAGTCCTTTGCCAGTCCCTGCTTGCCAACTCGCTTGGGAAAAGTTCTGAAAGTGCAATTCCAGAGTGACAATACTTCAGAAATTTCTGTTATTGGGTCTTGTGAGTCTATGAGAAGCCTGTCATTTCCTCAGAGGTTTTAAACACATTTAACTCACAGCTTAGTGTCTTGGTTAAAGGAAGATTTCAGGTCAGAGACAAAACAAAACTCAGATCCTTCCTTTCTTCCTTTCTCCATTCAAAATGGAAATAGCTTCCATGTGTGGCATTCTGAAAAAAAATCCTCTGTCAATTAGCATGGCTATTCCTTTTGGAGTCTGAATTTTGTATAATATGTGTATATAACTTGTTTATTTCCTAAATAATATCTTTATCAAAATCACATGAATTATGGAATCATCTATTTTGTTCAGTTTTGCTAGCTTTGCTGAGCATGGTGGGGTGGGTGAAGGATGCTAATTTTAGCAGAGATCAGCTGATGTACATTGTTTGTTACTCCTGGATAAATCTGGTCATGTGCCTAAGTCCTTTCAAGTACTAAACATGATAAGTGATGGTAAAAAACTTGTTCCTTGTGATTTTGTGGCTGTAGAACTACTCTTTTGCTGTGTCTTTCTGCTAAATATTTTTTCTGAATCCTTTACTTACCAGTCTTCTCAGTCAAGGAAGAAAATCTAAAAAGTTGAAAAAAGTGTTCATACCTGTATTGTTTAAGTCCCCCCATATTCAACTGATACGGAGCACAACCTTGTCCAAAGCACTGCAATATATCTATATATACAAGCAGCATTGTGCATATGGGATGGGCAGAACTAAAGTATCTCACTTTTTTTGCTTCTCTTGTAATTGAAGAGTGCCAAATAGAACACAAATTTTTGGACAGCAATTGTTCGTACCCTTTTCTAGCCAATATATTATAAAATTGGAAAATATTCTTTTTCATTTCTCAGTTACCAAGAGGCTCAGTTACCTGTAGGAGGGGAAAATAGTAACTTAGAGTGAATCCTTTAGACAGAAGTGTATCCTAGAGGGCCATAAAAATTGGAGACTTGATGTCTTGCCATTAAAAGGTGTCAAGCCTTTTTATCTGAAAACTTTGTTTAATACAAAGTCCAAATTCTTGAATTAAAAAATAAAAAAATAAAAATCCGTCCTTCCTTAAACCTTTTAAATGCAGCTGTCTGTCATGAGATTCATTTGCTGCTAAAACTGGAAACACTTTGAGCCTGAACAGATACCCAGGATGCTCTTTCTTTCAAATGGTCTCTGTAGAGTCCTTAACTGTAGATCAATGTTTCTGAATTTTTATACAGGCTTTAAGGGAAGTATTGAAAGGAAATGCTCTGTTTCCTAGGGCTAGTCATGAGCCGTTCCATTTGGAGAGATTTTAAAAAGTAGTTTCCTTACTGGTTTGTCAGTGTCATTACCTGAATGACCTGTTAGGCTTAAGTTGATGTATCTCATTCTTTCCCCTCTGTCCACACTGCTGGACAGGGATAATATCCCCAAATGCTTTGTAAATATGAAAAGAACTCCCAGTGCTAGAAAAACTGCTAGAGAGAGCAAGCAGAGCAGATACAGGTCACCAAAAATGAGGGGATTCTCAATAAAAAACGAGGAGTGTTACAGAATAGGAGGGAGTGTTCTTCATATCATTTAAGACCACATTTGAAGGGCTTTCTTAAATCAAGGTTGAACCTCATTAGGTATAGAAATGCAAGATTTCATTGAAACTGTCATTTTCATTTTGCTTCTGGCCTGATAATTTCAGGCAAGCAACCTGAAAAAAGGGAATTGGGCAAAATACTTATTTTAGATTTTTCAAGGATTCTGAAAGTCTTAATGCTCCCAATTGTTCAACTATGATCTCATCAACCTGGTTACCAAGAGATTTATTTTCTCTTCCAGTTCTAAGAAATAAACCCTCATTCTTGTAATTTTCTTCGATGTTCTTGGAATGCTAGCATTCCAAAATGTTATTCTAGTAGCACATTACATCTTTCCTTACTGGTTCATACAATCAATTTCTGTAAAATATTTACATAGGAAATCCATAGGATGTATACAGCCAGTTTCTGAAATCACACATCAGGTTTCAGTTAGCAACATAAATCACTGAGGAAGTTACACAGAATTAAAAACAAAAGCCTGTGTAAATACAAATTTAAAACAGGATTCTTGAGTACACACCAGTTAAATCAGAGATTCATGCCCACTGACAGCACTGTGTAAATCTTTACCACTGTACTCCCTGATAATTAGTACTAAATTGTAGAAATTAATCTGAATTAAATCATTGTTACAACATCCTGTCTACAGTTTAAAGTACCTGGGGTTTTGTGTGGGTTTGGCTTTTTTGTTTGTTTGTTTGTGGGTTTTTGTGGATTTTGTTTTGGATTGCTTTTTTCTGTGTTTGGGTTTTTTTTTTTTGTAGGTTTGGGTTGGTTATTTTGAGGGGTTTTGTTAGTGCTTTTTTTTTTTTTTTTTTTTTTTTTTTTTGTAATATAGGCAACTTTATATTTAGGGTGTACTGAAGTAGAAGTTGATACCCAGACCTTTCTGAACTTCAGTCTTTTGCATACTTACAGCTCTGGGTGTGAATGTAACGGCTTGGGCTGATTTCTATGGCATTGAAATTTGTGAACTAGTAGAATGATTTAATTTCTTTTTATCTTGCATTTTCTTCATCTTTCCTCTCTTTTTCATCCACCTCTCCCAGCAGAAATAGAAAGAAGAAAATGTAGAAAAATATGACAATAACACTTGTGAGTACCTGTTTTTGATGGGGTTTTGCACAGTTTAAACTTCTAGAGGAGGCGTGATCAGTATCCAAAACAGAAATCTGTGTGAAATGGGAACTACAGTGAAATATCACATTACAAATAGGAAGAAATATGGTGAAGTTACTCAAAATTTTATGAGCATGTAGTCTGCTTCATGATGCGATACTTGCTACCAATCTCCAGTGAGCTCCACAGGAGAAAAAATATTTTATTTCCTCTCAAGTCTCAGTATTAACAGACCAATACCCTAATAAAGGAACAACATTCAGTGCTTGTTGTTAAGGGAGCAAGAGAAAATCTGATATGTCCTGCTGTATTGTCGCAACTGAAATCTTCATAAATAATTGCATTTGATCATTAAGAGAAATTAGCTTTGAGATAAGATCAGAGAAGTACAATGTATTTAACTTGTGCTTTAAATGCAAGCACAAATTAGTCAATTGATATTTGTTCATACAAGAAGCTTGGTGCTGACAGTTTTGTTCTGTATGACAAATACAACTGCAGATAAATGACCTTGTTTTACAGCAAAATTAACTGCAATTAAAGAACAACAAAATGTAGAAGTGTGGATCACAGCTCTCTGTTGAGTTATACTGAATAATCTGAATATATCATTACCACTGTTTCATTTTCACTAATACAGTAAGATTTTGGGAAGTGCATGCATACACACAGGAAGGTGGTTTATCTACTTGTCAAATTATTTAACCCACTAGTTATCAAGGAACTTGATCAAATATAATTAAGAAAGAAATCTCATTAGTTGCAACAGACAAACAGATACACACATAAGGATGACTAAGAGGGAAATAGTTTTGACCAAGATCTCAGGGAGTTGTTAAAAAGAAAGAGAAAAATTATTTATTCTTTTTTTCTTTTCTTATTTTTGTTCCACAAAGAAGGACATGGAGATTCACTGTGGTGTTCCCAGGCTCAAATTTCCCTTCTACCTGAGCCACACACAGAACTTCAAATCTGTTCTCCCGAATTCCAACAAATGCTCTCTCTAACTTCTACATCTTGGGCTGTTCTGCTTGAATATCTCTAAATAATTAGTCTGAACAAATGGGCAAGAGTTATGTTTTCCAGTCAATTCTTTCCAGTTTAATGAATCAGCTATACACCATTTCTGAGTCTTGTCTTGTCAGCTTCCCTTAATTCTGCCCTGGAAGTATATGAAAGAACAGTTTATTCTTCTTAACTGTTAGTAACTTTTGCTAAGTGATCTCACAGGATGCTTAATATGAACAACAGTCATATTTTTTCAGCCTTGATTTACTCTCTAGGTAGATCAGTGAAACACATTGCTGAACATATTTTCACAGAAGAACAACTTCTAATTGTAATCAGTCTGGATAAGCTTTGAACCAGGTTCTTGAAAAAGGTGAGAAACAGTTGTTCATGACCTGTTGACTGTCTTCACAAAGGGTATCCAAAGATGTCGCGAAGTTACTGTGGATTAGCCTTTCAAGTGGACTAATTAAATTACGTTAAACCTCTGTGTGGTGATGCTTAATCAGAATTACAGGATTTCAGTTCTGTTCAGTTTAGTTTAATGTATTCTGAAGTGAATTACACGAAATCAATTATTCCATTTAAATTTTGAATGAACATGTTTATATGAGTAGTAGATGAGGTTAAGTAATCTATTTCAGACTCTCACCTTTAGTTAAGTAAGTTTTTGACAATGCCCAGGTAGCCTCAGTCAATTTCAGAATTTATGTAGGCAAAAGAAAATTTAGCTCCTTTCTTTTACCTTTCTTTATTTTAGAATATTTTAGAATAACTACAGAGAATGTAGAACTCCTTTTTTTCTGAAATTACTTTCTCCCTCTGACTGCTTCATTAAATCAGATCAAGGAGTTACTGAACATATTTCACAAATTAAGAATTACAGTAATGATGTCTTAGGTGCTTGATTTTAAAATAACTAAAGAAATATGCTTCTTACTTAGGTAAGTAACATTCACCAAAGTTGATACTCAAGGAAAAAAAACCCACCACCTTATTATTTTCTTTTTTTCCTTGCAGAAGAACTAAGTGTAGAATATTCTCTCAGGAATTTTCTCTTAGCCAAAACCAGTTTTGATTCAGGGAAATGAAATCAGTTTAATTTATTTCTAATTAGCCAACTTTTCATTACTGATTCCTGTGTTGAAAAATAAAAACAAACAAATAAACACTTAGGGTAAACAGCTTCCATCTGGACACATCTCCTCCCTGCTTCCTGGTCTCCGGTGCCCTCACTGCAGGTTACACTTGGTCCCTTTGTGGAGGCGACAGGTGGCACAGGAGATGGGTGTCAGTACATTGTGGTTCCTACTCAGCTGCTACAGCATGAGTTCTCCATCAGCTGCAGTGCATTTGTGTTCATGCGTCTTCCTGGGTCTCCTCTTTGTCCCCACTTTGTCTTTTGCTCCTGCCCTGCTCAGGGTGGTTAGCTTTGCTTTGATGTTTTTCCTGCTTTACTGATCCTCCTGCTCTGGCATTTTCTTGCTTCTCATTTGGCCCTGCCCTGACATTGTCTCTTGCATCTCCTCCATTCTCCAACATCCCTCCTTCAGCATTGTTACCTTGATGTTTACCAATGTTACTTACATCTCTTCATGGAGACACCATCAACTCATCACATTGCTTCAGTTTTGGCACACTGTGTGCCTATGCTCTCTGCTGTGGAGATGCCTGGAAGCAGATGTGTCTGGCTCAGGGCAGCAACTGGCCCCTTCCTACACAGGGTCCCCCTGTCCCTCTTCACTACTAAAACCCTGACAGTTATGTCCAGTGCAGTGATGGGCTCCTAAATTTCTTGTTTGGTTAGACTCAGACAATAAACTTGTCAAGATTGTTCCAGTGAAAGATCTTTAGAGAGCCAAAAGGTGTGCACTGTAAATAACAGATTTCCTGTTATTATTCTGCACCCTTTTATGCCTGAGGCTGTTCTGCTTCTGTCAGTGACCAGTTTAATAACCCATTGACCATTTTTTATAGCCTTCATCAAGACAAAATTTTCTTGGCTACTAACATGCTGGTGTTTCCAAAGTGACACAGGAATGTCCCCTTACAAACAAATAATAAAGGACTCACCATGTCTGAGACGTTTGCTTGCAAAAACGTTATCTGCTGGGAAAACCCAGTCTATTAAGATGTCAATACAGAAATCAATTCAGATTTTTTGACTTTTTTGATTTTCACTTAGACCTTGGCAGTCCCCACCCTAAACAAAACCAACAAACAGTTCCTGAGAGGATGGTCATTGCCCTCATCAGGCTTTCATTGCGAGTGGATAGTTAGCTGATGAACTAAATCAAGAAGAGAAATTACCTCTTGCATCTCATCCTTAAGTTAAATCACCTGAAATTATCATTTTCCTATTAAAAGGTGGAGGAATATAAAATTAAATTTTGACCCACCAGTCACAGAATACCTGAGTGAAATACCAAGGCAATATGCCTCAATCTTTGCAAGTAACTATCTGGCAAACCTTCTAAAATATGACAGGTCAGTAACTTACTGTGGCTATTGATTGGTAAAAACCGTGCAGGACATCCTAGGTCACTAATTTTTTTCTAGTGACACAATTCCAGCATCTCCAAATATCCTTTCTACACTTATTTAATCTATATATAAACACTTTTTTGATGTTTACTATAATAGTTCACATAGCTGTGTAATCATGAACATTTTATTTCAAATTAAGGAACATGTATGCTTAATTTAAGCATGTTTTTTACTTCACTGCACGCAAGTGCATCCAATATAGTAAGAGCTAGACTAACCGCACTAGGTATTCAGGTTTTTCACAGCTTTCAAAGACCTTTACAAAACCAGTTTTTAAAAGTTGTCCTGCCCTTCTCAGTGAGTGATTCTACCAGTTTGTAGGGCAGCAGCCAAAGACGGTTTTGCAATGAAAGCTTCCAACGTGTGAAGGAAACTAAGTATCATTATGCAGATCATCATTTAGCAGACACTCATATCTGAACAGATGGTGAAATCAATTAAAATGGATATGTAAACATATTTTCAAAGATCACAGCACCCAAAAGGAGAGTGCTAGAATTTATTTATCTTAAACAGTTTTTGATGTCTTAAAATAAGACAGAGATAAGACTACTGAGACAAAAAATTTCACTGATAATTGCCATTTTAGATGTTTAAATCTGAAGTTTAGATCCTTAAAATCTCTTCATAGCTGCAGAGATTCCAGAATTTACAAAATGCCAAATGATAATGCCAAAAGGACCCTTATAAGCTACAATTTCTTACAAGGGGCATACTTCTACCTAACTAAATTTGACCACTCTTTCATGCTTAGTTTACACTGAGGGTCCAGTGACATTCACAGCTTGCTTCAAAGCTGTGACCAGCACTACCTCTGTCTCTCTAGACAAAATTTGAGACAATGCATGTTTTTCTTACAAACTATAATCCATTTACAATCCACCTGGAGAGCTCACCTGGAACATATGAGACCCAAGACTTAACTTGTCCTTTCCTGCACTTCCCTTCTTTTCCCTACCTTTCCTCCTTGTCACCATCTTCTATGATCTTGTTTGCTAAATTCTGATCTTAAAATAATTCACAGGCCATTTATGACCGACTGAAATCATAAAACTGTATTTTTCTTATGATGATAGACTTTAATTGTTGCACTCTATTTTGGAGGAAAGCAAGACCTTGGCCTTGTTAAGAACACTCAAGGTAGTTGCATGCAACTACCGTAGAATCATCTTATCATAGTATATACTAAAAATCATGTTTATTATTGCCAAGCACAGCCAGGCTGGAGTTTGATTTAAGGCAGCAGGTTTAAACATTGAATTACCTCTCTGTGTGGTAATAGCAGATGACACAAACCTAAGTCCTGTTTCAGGCTTGTACTTACCCTACTTCACTAAATGTGAAGCCACATCTATATCACATTAAGGGCTCTGAAGGTTCAAAGTGATGATCACAGAGGTGAAAAGTTTATAGCTTTGATGAAATCTACTATACATGGAATGAGAGGTTTCATTTAGGCTGTTAATTCTTATGAATGAATGAATGAAAAAGAAAATATATTTATTAAAAAAACCCTCTTCTTATTTGAATCTGAATGACCATTAACTATTTCAAGGAATGGGATAGTTGCTCATATTTAACTAATGCTTTACATAAAGAAAAAAACATAAAACAGTATTTTCACTTAGATTTCTTGTTATTCTTGGAGAGTAAAGCAATGACATTTGTTGAAGATAGCTGTCTTGTCACTCGCTCTTGCTGGATTACAACACTTTTTTTTTACTAGTATACCAGGATTTTTGAATTAGAAGTGATGCCATTTATGGTGTGAATACAAGTTCTTACATTCTTTAAAGCCTCAAGGCCACAATATATTTTCCTGAACAAATGAAGACTCCATTCCCCTTCCATTGCTTCACTTCCTAATCCCCAGGTCCTGCCAGAGTGCCTCTGAGAAGTAAGCAAGGACCAGCTTTTATATGTATTCAAACAAAGGCACATTAAAATCATGCACAATGCTCATGTGTCGGTACAGACAATTTAGTGACCATGAAAGTCTTTTGGAGCATAACCAACTAAAACTTCATTTCATCTGTACAATTTCATTGTCATCTGAAACATGTCTATTTAACAGGAATAGAGGTTATCCTTAAACCCATCTTGTTGTATTCTTTTCAACTCTCACTGAGCCAAGAGTCCCCATGTCAACTCAGAGCACCTTTTTTCTATTCCACCTGCTTTTTTTCCTTACTACCCTATAGTTGCGAGAACAGCAATTCAGAAGTGGGCCATACAGTTTATGTATGGAAAGACAAGGTAGACAAATAAAACCACTTTAAGTAATTTTTCCTCTTGGCAGTGGTCTGTGTCTGCCTGTGTCTAAAAGCAGTTACCCTGTGCAAAAGGAAATTAGACTTTCTGATGTCCATGATGAACTCTGTATTTATGAACACACACAGACACACACACACACACACACACACACTTGTTTATATAAATGGACTGTAAACAGAAATCTTAGATTGAAGGAATAATTATGAATTAAAATAACTCAATTTATATGGCAAGTTAAACAATTTACCTTTAAAATATATTGTAGAATAGTTCATTGGAAAGAAAGGTAAACAGTGAAATCATGTTTTTCCTACTGTTCCATTATAATCAAGATTAAAATCAGGCCATACAGTTTTATCATTTCATTTGTCACAGTATATGTTTACTGCAGTCCTCACTGTACCCTGAGGAGCTTCCAGGAATTTGCTGAGTAATGTAACAGTAATTGTCTAAGGTTAAGACATCTCTTGATCAGATGATCAAGATGATAGGAAAGATTGCAAAGGCTGAAGAATGTTAGGATTCTAGAAAAGTAGTAAGTAGTAATAGCAACTTGAAGGAATAAATCAAGAAGAACCCATTAGCTGTTAAAATCTTCCCAGTCTTAAAAAAGAAAAAGGTTATATTTTAAAGCACACTTTTCTGCTGACTTTTATATTTATTTTTCCTTTTTCTAAAGCTTCCAGGTTTCTTTTGTATCTGATTGGAAAAATGCAAATCTTTCATATCCCATATATCTACTGTAGCTCTAGCAAAGTGCTATTGCAGCTCATCTGAGAGCAGAAAATTACAAAAAAGGAAAAAGTATGTGTCTAAAAAAGAGCACTTTACTGCCTGATGTTGTGGAGAACTTACAATGTGTATTGTGATTATACTACCAAAAAATCTTTCTTTGGCATGTGCAACAATCTGACAAGATAATTATCAACATATATTTTTGGAAGAAAAAAAAAAAAAGCAAATATTTGTACATACAAACAAGAGATGGTTAAATTTTAGTTTGATTTGCCTGTAATAATCAAGGCACAGAAATGCCACTGTAAGTTTACACTTGTAGCCAAAGGCTGGAAGAGAAATAAGATTAACAACAGATAAAACATTGTCTGCTAGTATGTCTTTTTATTAGATTTATATCTGATTGGTTTGATTTCTGAAATCAGATTATGCCAAGATGTGGTGAGATCTTTGCAGCAAAAGGCTAACAGTTTTCACCAAAATAAACCTAATAATCTAAAACCCCAAAGATGTGGAATCCTTGAGACAGACTCCTCACTTACTGTCAGTATGAACTGAGCCACAACATTTGTCATGGAAAAAGGAGAGTATTTAGATGGCAAAACTACTATACAGTAGTTCCCGAACAGCAGAAGTTAAAGGAGTTCTGGTGTATTTCACCTCACCTTGTACAATACAATGAAATTATTTTTGCAATTACTGCAATGCAGCTGGAAAAAAAGTACTGGATTTTTACAGACTGAAAATCTGCTGAAACCAAATGCACTGAAAATGCAGTGAAACTAAGCAATAAATTCAATGTATATTTGAGTAATTGAACTTTGAATGTGCATGGCAGATGATTTCTCTAAATATTATGAAGTTATGTCACATAGCATCAAGACAAGTTTTCTCATTCCTCTTTCCAGTCAAGAAGTTTCTGTCTGCCTACAATTTAAGGAATTGACTTGTCTTATTTGTCTATTTAAGTATGTTCCCTAAAAAACCATAACGTATGGTTTATTTTTTCTATAAAGTTTGATGATTTGTGACAAATTTTTAAATTAGGCAATCTACAGGGATTTGTTAATGGGAAGATACCACTTCTGCTTTTCCAAAACCAGTCAGGGATAAAGTTAGTCATGCCTAGCTAGGAGACAGTAAGGTCACAAAATATTTGTAAATTTGAAGAAAAGGTTAGGATACTTAAAATACATAAACTGTGAACAAAAGGATAACAAGGTGAAGAAAAACTTATTTGTTAGTGTATTTTTGTGTATTTTTTGTTCATGTAAGCACTTTATTCATTTGTATCTTTTTTATTTGTGCTGTTAAAACCTGTTGGTAAGTTCAGAAACTTCCTTTAATTGTCACTGAAAAATTACTGGACATTGTCCTGACCATAATCGTCAGCCATTCTTCCTGACTGTCATTGGACTGAGAAAGTAAGATGGCTCAAGAAACTATGTTAGAGCCTTAAAACAGGTACCTGTACAACCTCGTACCCTTCTGAAACACGCAAAAATGCCATAAAGTTTTAAACAATTTCTATGGATGTGTTTCTTTAATAGGGTAGGCATCTTCATCTGCCTTGATTTAATGTTGATTTTCCCTTCATACTGCAATTATCCAGCTGGCAAACACAGAATGGTCTCCTTAGTTATTCCTCACCTTAAATTTATAGAGATTCTTTCAAACTCAGTCTGGCAACTGAAATGTGAAGCTGCTTTGGAAGATCAGGAAGAAAATAGCTCGTAATACTTCCACCTGTCATTTCTCAATGTGTTTCAAAATAGAACTGCATGTATGAGTAATAATTCATTTACATGAGTGAAATGCAAGTTATGGTGCATGGAGTAAAGCAATCTGGGTGTGTTCATATTGCCTTGTAGCTTGAGCTCCTGAGGAGAACTTTTGAGATCAGATTTGCTGTGCCATCATCTATCTGCACATGCAAGATACTTTCCTAGGCAGAAGTGCATACCATCGTAAATTTCCAGGAAGTAATTTGAGAATGTGAGTAGAAGCAGATTATGTAGCTGTTTCTTGGATCCTAACAAATCTCATTTACGTACTTTTAAAATTCAGTGTCCTGATTAACTAAAATCAAAATGAAAGAAAGTATAACCCTCTACTGACAGTAAACATGATCAGACTTCTTTCTCTTTGGACAATTAAACCATATGATAAAGAGCTCTTGCTTTACCACATTTGAAAGAAAAAACATTCTTGCCAGGAATCATATACTGGCTGTAACTTTTAAAGGTGTTCTGAAAGTGTTTTGATAAAAATAGATCAAAGTGGAGATTCTTAGACAAAAATGTGCTCAGAAAGAAGTACTACTTCTTACATCAGAACATTTTTTGTTGTATTGCATTTTTTCCCTATGTTAGTGAAAATGTTATCTCAGGCTGATTGCTCCATGTCCTGACCTGCAAATGTAAGAAATTTTAATTGAGATTTTTCAGTGTAGACCAAAACCTGTTTTGAATCATCGTCATCTACGTGAATACCCCAACTTTTATACTTGAAAGGTGTGCACTTAAAGTATTCAAAGGCTTCTATTTTATTTTGAATCAAAAAATAAAAATAAATCATAAGAAGAATGCAATTATTATCTGCTGTTGTGTTCTATTCACAGAACTTGCAGCTTAAGGCAATGATCTGTATCAGCTTTACAAAGGATTACAGCAGTCACTTGGTGGTTCGTAAGACACCGGAAATTCAAGTGGTTGCTTATTTTCAACTTGTAATAAAAAATGCTCAAGGACCTGCTATTAATATCACTTTATCATTCATGTCACCATTATTAGTCTGCCTTTAACAATATTGTAAGTGCTATTTACCCACAAACCGGTGCTTGAATAGCTTCTATAATATGTGCCTCCCTTAAAAATAAATCACTATTAAAACTTTCATATCCCCAGACATGCAACTATACCGTTAGGAAGTCTGTTTTCCTACACGAGCTTTTTCGATATATTCACAAAGTCTTATTATTCTTGACACCACCAGCATTTAACACCATTTGAAAGATTTCAAAATGAGCATCTGCAGGTGTAATTGCTAAATGAAATCTTGTTCGACTTTTTGTTACCTCCTGGAAGAACTACATTTTCGTTTTGCAACGGCTATCCTGTAGAAACAGAATATACTGCTCAAGGGTATTTTGCAGACAGATGGCATTTTCTGCACAGTGTTTTTACAAGATGGAATACCCTGATGATTTTGAAACTCTAATGTTACGTTAATATATCTGACAATGTAAGATGCTTTTGCAACCACATGAACATTTGTGGCAAACCTAGATATGTCTTATCATCTCATTTTTCAAGCTACTAAAGGATTCAGAGATAAATTGCCACACATCTTCTGCCCCAGGGACAGTGAACTGTAGGTGTCAAAGCAAAGAAGACTAATCAGTCACCTTTCACTACCTCAAGGTCAGAGGAACAGGGTTTCTGTAGCTTGCATAAAGTGATCATCTATGCTGTTTTATGACAGAATGTCCCTCTCCATCCTCCACACACTACCCCATACCACCAGTATGGACAGCCATGAGGAAAACACTGTGATACTGAAGTTCTATTTTTGCAAAGTGCTTTGGTCATCATCAAGTTTTTGTATTATTATTTCCTTCATGGAATCAGCTGTTCACGTAGTCATCTTTGCTGTGTTTTGGTAAGTGGACAGTTTGCCATTGAAATCTTTATCTTCACATGCATTGTGTTGTGTTTTGGATCATTTTGATGCATGTCAGGATTCTGCAACTTTGAAGGCTATAGCCATCTTGTACTTCTATGCATTTAATGTGCATGTGTGGTAAATGATTGTCCAGCCTTATTCAAACTTTCCTCTTATGATGTCTTTGAAATGGTTTAATGCTACATCAAGGCTGAAAATAAGTTCTTCATAATTTCTAATGCACTGTGTGATGTCTGTTCATTCACAGCTGTTCAAAATTTCACCCAGTGTAAGCTTTATCCCAGTTAACATTACTTTCTTCAAAGTATCCTGTAACAGTCGCATTTTGCACCACTCAGTATTTATGTAGTCACAAGTATTGCTCAAGTAAAAATTTCACAACTTAATAATTAAAAAACCCTCACAGTACCCCTGTAATTGTCACACAACTACAATGCAGAGGCACATATTCTTTTTTAAATGGGTTTATTTTACCTGTGAAAATACCACATCTCTTCAACCTTGGCCAAGTGATTCAAAACAGATCATCCACAACGATATTATCCTTTAAGAAGGGTAGTTGGGATGAGCATGTTAGATTTTCAAGAGAGAAGGGGCTCCCTTTTGTCCTGTAGGAGAATGAAAGCAAAGTTTTGGCAAATGCTCCAAAAAGACTTCTACTTATTCTGGAATATGGCCAAACCTTATTAATACAGTTCTCAAAAATATCATCATGGAGCCAACACTCCCTTTCATCTATGACATCTGTGAGGTACGTAACAAATTAAACCTACTAGCTGACACCTTCATAATTTTTGGTACTATTTTGTTCTCTCTTCATTTAGTCACTCATACAAACAGTGTCTAAAACCCATCCAAAATGCAGTGTCCAAACCTAAAGTAGTTTAAAAGAAGAATCCAGTAAATCTGTAATTAAGCACAGAAGAAAATGTGAATATGTTATGGATCCATGTTAAATCAAGAAAAGAAAGGAAATTCAGACAGTGATTAAGGATGAGACTGGCTTGGAAACCAAGAATTTAAATAGCTTTTTTCCTAACATGTGGTTAGGATTATTTCATTGTATACTGTGGTTGTAACAAGATTTTGGGACCATCATTCACTCAGTGCATTCGAAACACACATAAAAGCATAGTACATTGTGGACTAAGTAACAGCAAAACTTCTGAATTAATTGCATTTTTTTCCTTTTGCACCTTGAGTCATACAAGGCAAGTGAATTTCATTTGTTCTTTTTAAAATATGGCTTTTTAATGTGAAAAGAGCCATATGATTATTTGAAAAGAGACAAAAAATAAAAGAGCTCTATTTTCCTCAGGACTGTGAAAAAGAGAAAATACTTGACTCAAAATGCTGCTTTTATTATTGTCCAACTTCTGAATTCTCTGTAAAAGTTCTGTAAAAGGTGTTGAGGTTTGTTTGGTTGGGTAAGGTTTCTCTGCACTCCTCAAGCAGTCTGTGGCAGACCTGAGCTGTAGAATGAAGAGGTCGATGCCTGTATTGATTAAATTTAAGCTGAAATTTTGCCTCTGGGAATGTAAATTAATCAGATCAAATAACTGATTATATATTTCAAGCATTAAAGCTATGCAACTGGCTACAGGATTTTAGCCAAATTGTAGAATAAGCACAGGCTGTAACACATTACTGGTGTATTGACAGTGAATCTGAGAGTCAGGATTTCTAGACTCTGTAGCTGCTCGGTGTTAAATTAGGGACTCTAGACATCCCAGGAAGGATGTTTGGCCAGGAGAGGACCTTCCTGCTCATACCCAGAGTAGGAAGAACCTGAAAACTCTAGACTCTTAATCTCATTCAAGGACACTTAGGAAGACTCAGAGGCCTTGGGACTTCCAAGCACCTTGAGGAGCCTTGGATATTGCAAGAGCTCTGTGGCTATCAAGGCAGAGGAAGGTTGCTTGGCAGGACTCCCTTAGAGCTTGAGAATCTGAATATCTTCAAGTCCTTGTGATCTGCTTGAGAATGCACAGGTTAAAAAAAAGAAGAATCTTTCAGGCCTTTTGTAGTTGGTGTAACTAGGTACCTGCCAGGGAAACAGCGAGCTTTGAAAGAACCAGTACGTCCTGGTTTCAGCTGGGATAGTGTTAATTTTCTACTTAGTAGCTGGTGCAGCGCTGTGTTTTGGATGTGGTGTGAGAACAACATTGACAGCACACTGATGGTTTTGGTTGTTGCTGGGGAATGTTTATACTAAGTCAAGGACTTCTTGGGCCCTGCCAGAAGAGGCCTGGGGGGACACAAGAAATTGGGACACAGCCAGGACAGGTGATCCAAACTGACCAAAGGGATATTCCATACCATATGATGTCATGCTGAGTATATAAACTGTGGGAAGAAGAAGGAAAGGGGGGGATGTCCAGCATTATGGAATTTGTCTTCCCAAGTAACCGTTACACATGATGGAGCCCTGCTCTTCTGGGGATGGACGAACACCTGCCTGCCCATGGGAAGTGGTGAATAAATTCCTTGCTTTGCTTTGCTTGTGTGTGCAGCTTTTGCTTTACCTATTAAATTGCTCTTATCTCAACCTTAGAGTTTTACATTCCTTTCCGATTGTCCTCCCCATCCTCTGGGTGAGGGGGAGTGAGCAAGCTGCTGTGTGATGCTTGGTTGCTGGCCAGGGTTAAACCACAACACAGTATCACCCAACAGAAGTCTGTACCAGCACATACTAGTACTGGGCCAGCAATTCTTATCACACAGATTGCATGCATATAATGCTTTGACACGCATATTTTTGAAACAGAGCCCAAAAAGCATGCCAATAAGAATGTATTAAAAAAATATGCATTACGTCAACCAAAATCTTGTTCAATGTCCTGTCCCACACAATGAACAAAAGTCAATTAAAGGAGAAAAAGTAATAAGATATTTACCCTCCAGCTTCCCCAGTTCAACCACTTCATGTCACTAATAATTCTGTGGGCTCCCCATCATATCTGGTTGTCAGTAGTCTCTCTCTAAACCTACAGAAGTGATGAAATTTCTTTCAACATACTGTCTATCTTTTGAACCATATTTTTTCATTTTAATGTAATTTTTTGAGATGAGTTGAACAGGACTGTAGGCAGCATGTGAGAACATGCATTCTAAAGAAATTGCCTATTTTGTTCTTTTTTTCTATTCCTGGTCATGGTTAACACATATTTTACCTTTTTGCCTGCTGAAAATTCTGATATTTTCAAAGAGCTACCTACAAAAGCTTCAAGAGATCCTTCATTCATGATAATAAAGCAGAGTCTGTTATTGTGACTGGGTGTTGCTGTTTTTTCTTTTAATAATTACCTTCTATTATCTCATTTGAGTTAATTGAGTTAAACTTTATCTTCCAGTTTCTTGAGGCTTCATCCAAATGTTATAAGGTTCTTCTGCAATACTTCACATTCAGCTTTGACTCTTCTGCATGATTTTGTATTCTCAGCAAACTGTATCACATTGTTGCTCATATAATCTTCAGATTTATCTGTGAACATATTTAACAACAGAGACCCAAAAAGATTTCTCTAAGAAGTCCCTGTAACTGGGAAAACTGACCATCTATTCCCACTTTTTGTTTCTTACCATGGGAAAATCTTATGTAGTATTTCTGATGTCTTAGTTTATTTAAGAACTTTTGTGTAGAATACACTGAAAAACCAAGAATAGTCTATTAACCAAATTACCTTTTATTTTCTTAGCACTTTATTGTTGTCTTCGGGAATTGTAGTGCATGTATTAGACATGTCTTTCTTCTACAAAAGCTGTGATTACTCTTTGTAGCATTGAGTATTTATCTTAGGTCATCTTTTCCTCTTGTTTCTACTGCTTTGCCCACTGCGGAGCTCAGGCTGATGTACAGTTATCCAGATCATTATCCAGCTTTCTTTCACAAGCTGGTATTGCTAATGTCACCTTTTATCCCTCTAGCACCAATTCCAGTTTAAGCAATACCTTTAACTCACTCATAAAAAATAGTTCCAGAAAGGGAACATGCTCACCTTCTCTGTGATGAAAATCAATACACAGAATGCATTTATTTCTTTTTCTAGCAAAACTTTAGTTTTCCTGCATATTGTCTATATATTTTTCTGTATCTGCCTTATGTATATGCCTTATATATCTGCCCTGTCAGGTTTTCATTAAACTGTGAAACAATGGAAATTAAAATGAACATATTCCCCTTTCCCACTACATCATGTATTTCTGATTCTGGAAGTGGTATGAAATCCAATGCTAATCCCATTAAAATTTTAATCTTGTAACTCAGAATGTGAATGTGGCTTGTGGTGGACTTTTTAGGCAAATACAGCATTTCCTTAAATGAAATTAATGATATGTTGATTTGGTTCAGATCTACTGTGGAAATTAAACCTGATCAACAAGACTTTTTAAATTGAAATGGTTTATTTTGCAAGGGTAAAGACAACCTAGCGATGAATTTGGGTCCATTTTTTAAAGTACATTTCAAATAAAAGTTAAGGACAGTATCAATTTTATAACGCAATTGTCACCACACAAAAGGATGAGCAGACTGTAACTCTCAAAGCATTCTTGAATTAACTTTTGAATGATCTCAGAAATGTTATCACCTTTAATTTCTCCCTTTCTGTATGGCAGGTGAGTTTCTGAACATTTTGAAAGTAAACTGGTATGATTTATGAAGATTGTTGTTTTATTATTTCCACAAATGCCATCATCTGACTGTTCCTTAGATTAATTACAAAATTTAGGGATTATCTGGAAATTATTTACGTTCCAGCAAGCATGTTCTGATCACAGGCACTTGTGCTTGGTACCTTAATATCATATGCTGTGGACAAAGCACAAAAACCTTTGTGCTTACTTTGCAATTTATCTTTCTTCTTGCTTATTAAAGCTTTATGCAGGAGTGGGCTATGAGAACGAAATGACGACTAGAAGGAGCAGCCAAAATGGGCAAGGTGAGCACTAGTGAGGGGCATTGCCTCATGTGCTGCACTAGGCAGCCAGGAAGGACATCTCCAGGAAGGAATGCCTGACGCCCCAAATGTCTCAGGTATGTGGTGTCATATTATATCCCACACCACAAACAGCATAAATGGTATAACAGAACTAGAACTGCAATACTTTCCATAAACCACTAAGAAATCACTTAAAGTATCTCATATAAGCTCACAAGTGCAGCAGTTTGGCAGAGTTCCTCTACAAGTAGTTGAGAGGAAGGAACTATGAGCATTAAACTCGCAGTTTATGTTTTGGGATATCTCTTTTTTTTGTTGTCTTCTTTTGTGATCTCTGTTTAAGCCACAGACTAGACTGATTATAATGTTAAAGCGCAAAATCTAGTTCGCTTGATGGGGAGTAAGCTTGAACTGAGCAGCACCGCTACATCCAGAGAGAGCATCGTAAGCCTAAAATCTCGTGATGCTGGCCTGTGGTATTTTGTTAGTATATGGTGGATTTGCATCCAGAAAGATTCAGGTTGGATAGCATAACTGTTTGTAATAATAGGGTTGCTGAAGCATGGAAAGAAATTGCCCATTGAGACTTTGCTATCTCCTTCACTAAAGAATTTGAGGACTGGCTACACAAACATGTATCAGGAATGGCAAAGATATCTTGCCTTGTGCCAGAGAACTCAGTGACCTCTTGAAGTCCCTCTCAGCTTTATTTTCCTATGATTCTATGAAGATTTGAAAATAAATATAATAAAAGCTTCGAGAACCTCACAGATTGCAGTAAAGGAGCCACATAATGTTTTGAATAGATGACACCAGTGCTGTCTTCCTGGGACTTTTGCCAAGTAAGTGACTTTGAACGACATCTTTTCTGAACACTTATACTACTGAATCCCTCAATTTATTTCCAGTGAAGCCTTTATTCGTAAATCCATATAAATAAATAAAGCATCTGAACAGAAGGGAACACATTCTGATTGTTAAGAATTGATCAGTAAGTTATAAATGTTAATACATGTAAATAGCTTTATAAAGAACATTTATCTGATTTAGTCCATTTCCTTTTTGACTTTGGAGACCTCTTTCAATTCTGATTGCTGTGCTGATCATCTGATTAGTAACATGTATGCACAGATCTCAGAGAACTGTGTGAGTCTTTTGGGGCTTTCAAGCTTTTTAATATTGTTAATGGAAAAAGGCAAGTTTTCTGTGGTCAAAAGCTCATTTTGATATAAATTTTAAAGGATAAATCTAATCAATAGTGTCAATTACTGCAATGTAATTTAGTTATGGTAATACGTATAACATTGAAAATTACCTTTTAAAGTACCTGAAAATATAAATATAATATACATTCAGAAGTTAGGTGTGCTATATGTAAGGTTATTTGTTATCCTAATAATATCCCTTGTTTGTATAACAATAGTACAGACCTTAATTAAATTATCACAATCTGCTTTTTTTCTAAAAAGATTTTTTTTTCCACAAGAGCAAAGCAATAGCACCATCTAGAAGAAGTATACTTTCAGTTGTGTGTTAGTCTTTTTATATTTATCTTTTTCCTCTTTCTTTCCTGCTGGGCGGAAGATAGCCCTAATGTGCTTCTCAGTGTCTTAATTTAGTCAAGTATTGATAGACCTTTATTACTTTTATTATTTGTATAAAGTATTAGAAAATTAATTTAAATTCAAGTCCTTCTGTTTAAAATAAGATCTCTATAAAACTTTTCAGTGATATAATCATCATAAAGAACTAATTAGCAGAATGTTTTTCCTTTAAATCAGACTGAGAAATAGCTGAACCATTCTTGACATTTTTCTCAAGTATGAAGATAGAAGGCAGAAAAAGCCTGCAAATAGATAAAGCTTAGAAAAGTAAAAGAAACTAAGAATGGACCTTAAAATTGAAATTGCTGAAAAACTTGGGATAAACCTTGATGCACCATACAGGATTTGCGCTCATCAGTAATGCTGGGCCAGTATTAACAAGTCACAAGACAACAGTGCAGCTTGTAAAAAATTCTGTCTCATATAATACCATGATAATCCTGGTAAATTTTTCTCCCATAATAAAGATGATAACAAAATTTTATCTGTAGGCAAAGAACAGTCACTCAAGTGTGCAGTATATCAAAAGCAAGTTTCACTGATCCTGGATCAGTGAATGGTCAAATCATTGAATGCTTAAACTCATTCTTTGAGCAGAGAATGACTGACTGAACATCCCTCTCTGGGTATCTGCTGATAATACAAATTAAGGAGCCAAATTCAATAATGATTTTAGTATGGACATGTATGCTTCACATTTGGAGTTTCAGTCTCTATTTCTGCATCTGATCCTACCTAACACATGAGATGAAGAAGCTCCATAGACCGTCCAACACAGTTTTTGTGTTGCGCTAATTACTGTGACTAACTCAATTGAGTATTTGATACCTCATTATCTTCAGTATGCAGTGGAATGATTTGCTTTCTTTTTTTTTTTTTTTTTGTCTAGCTTGCAAACATTTTATCTTGTATTTTAGAAGGGCTAGGATTTTTTCAGTACAGCAGTTTGATGGAAAAGGGTTGTTTGGTTTTTTTGTAATTAAAATATATTGACTTGTTGGAGTGAAACTTATGGCAAAGAGCTAGTTTCAAGAAAACATATTTTGGGAAAGGTTTCTTGTGTCCAGCATTGTTTTTTCCAGGAAAGTAAGTAAAACAAAAGGCCATGGTCAACATCTTGATAATTACTTAGGGTACAGCACCCCTAGATTAAATCTATAGTCTGAATCAGGAAAATAACAATACTTGAACCAAGGTTTTCCAGATTCAAGATACAGGTTTCCTGTCTAACTCTTTCAAAGTGTGTTAGAAAAGACAAGGTTAAAGAGATGAATGTTGTAGCTGGGAAGAAAGGGGAGTATTTTTCTGTCCTTTCCTTCATAGCGGTGATAAAATCTTTCATCAGTTTCTTAAATTTTGTCTGATGCTTTTACAGGCTAGACCTATAATCTACAGCAAACTTTTGATTTTTACTTATTTAATTACTTAATTCTTTTACAAGAAGAGTAAGCCTGTTGTCTATGTCTTCCTTCCTAAAATTTGAATTGATCTTTTAGTTCTCCTGGGCCCTGGCCATAAAGTAGCAACTGAATTTGAAATTATAGGGAAAGTCATGTACCATGGAGAGAGAAGGAGAATCCTAGTCTGTTGTTTTTGTCAAAAATATGTGCCTTTTACTTGCTCTTGCACAAACTGGAATTTTTTCCACATGGGAAGTTTTGTGGTGATACTTATTGCATTACTGCAGTTCAGCTACAAGGTAGGATAAGCATGATAGGCATAAGTGACATGGCAGATCTATGTTGTGCAGATGAACTTTCCACAAAGATACCTGTGCTGATACAACCATGTGGCACATACAGCGTCTTATTCTAGAAAATAAACCATGTTTCTCATGGGCGCCTTGTAGAACAAGCTTCTTCAGGCCATGGTGATTAACTTGATGGAGATTCCTCTTTGGCAGCGAGCAGGATCAGTGCTAGTTTGGGAGCAGCCATGCTATCCACCATGGCACGCTGCAGACATACCTGCTGAGACTTTCACTGCTTGATGGAAAGACAGAATCACCAAATGGGAGACTCTAAAATTGTAGTAGAAACCAAGTTGCCTAAAACTTTAGTTTCTTCACATGTACAGTGCCTTCCTTGTAAATTTCAGACAAGCTGGAGAAGTTGTAAATTAACAAAGCACAGAAAGCACTGCTCGACAGTTTCAGAGGAGAAGTGTTCTGGACCTCCCATCTTCTGTCGACCTATAAGTGGGAATTGTCATAACTGCACAACTGAGGTCTGGCATCTTATGTAATATGAATATGGTGAAAAATGCTATTATGTACCAATTGATTTTCATACTCAGCACAAGTTTGAAGATAAGAGAATCAATAAGAAAAATGGCACAGCATAAATAAGAAATATAGTATATAATTGCTCTAACTTCTGATTTTTTTCTTTTGAGTCTGTACAAATAGCAGGAATAGGTATTTGTTATTTTATTTTTATTTTATTATATTTCAACTTACATTTAAAATATATTAAATGTAACTGATTTAGATTCTTTTTACTCTAAGTACAAAGAAGCAGGACAATAGTATTTAGTGTTCTTTTAATTAAAATAACAGTTTATTCTAACCACTAGAATTAATTACTTTTTGAACTGCTTCTCTTCCTTGCTAATAATGTGTGATAGTTTTAAAACAGAATACCTAAACTTATCATAGAATCACAGAATCATATAATCGTTTATGTTGGAGAAGTCCTTTGAGATCACCAAGTCCAACTGCTAACCCAGGACTCCCAAGTCCACCAATAGACCACCTCCCTGAGCACCGCATCTATGTGTATTTTAAATATCTCCAGGGATGGTAAATCCACCACCTCCCTGGGCAGCCTGTTCCAATGCTTCACCACCATTTCAGTGAAGAAATCTTTCCTAATATCCAGTCTAAACCTCCCCTGGTGCAACTTGAGGCTCTTTCCTCTTGTGCTATCACTTGTTATCTGGGAGAAGAGACCAATCCCCACCTGGCTAGAGCCTCCTTTCAGGCAGCTGCAGAGAGCAATAAGGTCCCCATGAGCCTCCTCCTCTCCAGACTAAACAACTCCAGTTCCCTCAGCCGCTCCTCACAAGACTTGTGCTCCAGACCCTTCACCAGCTTCACTGCCCTTCTCTGAACATGCTCCAGCACCTCAATGTCCCTCTTGCAGTGAGGGGCCCAGAACTGAACACGGTATTCAAGGTGCAGCCTCACTAGTGGCCAAGTACAGGGGGATGATCCGTTCCCTTGTCCTGTTGGCCACACACTTTCAGATACAAGCCAGGATGCTATTGGCCTTCTTGGCCACCTGGGCACACTGCTGGCTCATGTTCAGCCAGCTGTCAACCCCCACCCCCAGGCCCTTTCCCCCCAGGCAGCTTTCCAGGCCCTCTTCCCCAGGCCTGTAGCACTGTGTGGAGTTGTTTTGACTCAAGTGCAGGACTCGATACTTCTTGTTGAACCTCATACAATTGGCCCCAGCCCATCGGTCCAACCTGTCCAGATCCTTCTGTAAAAAACCTTCCTGCCCTCCAGCAGATCAACACTCCCATCCACCTTGGTGTCATCTGCAAACTTACTGAGGGTGCACTTGATCCCCTCATCCAGATCATTGATAAAGATCTTAAACAGAATGAGCCCCAGTACTGAGCCCTGGGGAACACCACTTGTGAACGTTTGCCAGCTGGGTATAACTCCATTTATTATCACTGTTTGGGCTTGACAACCCAGCCAGCTTTTAACCCAGTGTGGAGTACACCCATCCAAGCCATCAGCAGCCAGTTTCTCCAGGAGAATGCTGTGGGAGATGGTGTCAAAGGCTTTACTAAGGTCCAGGTAGACAACATGTACAGCCTTTCCCTCATCCACTAGGTGGGTCATCTTGTCATAGAAGGCGATCAGATTCATCAAGCAGGACCTGCCTTTCCTAACCCCATGCTGGCTAGGCCTGATTCTCTGGGTGTCCTGCACATGCTGTGTGATGGCACTCAGGGTGATCTGCTCCACAACCTTCCCCAGCACTGAGGTCAGGGTGACAGGCCCATAGTTCCCCATATCTTCTTTCCTGCCCTTCTTGTAGATGGGTGTCACGTTGGCTAACCTCCAGTCTTCTGGGATCCCTCCAGTTTGCCAGGACTGTTGATAAATGATAGAGAGTGGCTTGGCAAGCTCCTCTACCAGCTCCATCAGTACCCTCGGGGGATATTATCCAGATCTTATCCAGCCCCATAGACTGTGTGTGCCTAAGTGGAGCAACAGGTCACTAACTCTTTCCTCCTGGACTGCTGGGACTTCATTCTGCTCCTCCTTATCCCTGTTTTCCAGCTCAGGGGGCTGAGTACCCAGAGGGGAGCTGGTTTTGCTATTAAAGACTGAGGCAAAGAAAGTATTAAGTACCTCAGCCTTTTCCTCATCCTTTGATAAGGATATTGTTCATTGTAGAAAGCTGATGCAGACTACACTGAGTAAGCTGAACTGTAATCTAAAATCCTGTCGTGTCCCAGTGCATACTATTTATTTAACCATGAAGACCTCTGTGAAAATTTGCATATGCGCACTGTGAATGAAAGGGAATTCAAAGGATGTACATCAAAGCTAATTTTAACATTATTGACCTAATGATACTAGATTTTGTCCTAGCTATGACTTTAAAGACAGCTGATTATTTTTCCATGAGCCCAACCTTTGGAAAGAAATAGTTTGCATTTTACAGAATATAGGTACCGAAGATCTTGGGGTTTAACATATTTTTCTTAACTGTGAAAAAATGTTATAGGACTTAAATGACAGGACTTGCATTTTATACTAGAAATAAAGAAAATTTTTCACCTGGTAACAACTTACTGATGACAATAATAGTCAAGGAAGGACTCTGTATTTATAATTATCTTCTTGGAGAAATTACAACCTTAACACCTATTAACACTTTAACCCAAAGAGTAATACAATCATTTTGCCTCATTTAGAATATTTTGATGCCAGTCACCTGAAACTAAAACCTCCTTTTATGCAGAACAAGAAAAATACCCCAGATAACTTCAGACATTAATAAAGTAGACTATAAGGCAACTGACTTCTGGAAGCAGTAAAAAGACCTAAGTAGAGGACAGATGTGGCATCAGTGTGCCCTGTGCCATTATAGACAGGGACTGGTCTGAACCACATGCAATACTGTGGTGTTGTAACCCCAGCCCGCAGCTCAGCCCCACTGAAAGCCACTCGCTCACTCTCCCCATAGTGGGATGGGAGACACAACTGGAAGAGTCAAAGTGAGAAAACTTGTGGGTTGAGATAGACAGTCTAACAGGTAAATCAAAAGCTGCTTATACAAGGAAAACAAAACAAGGGATTCATTCACCACTTCCCATTGGCAGGCGGGTGTTCAGCCATCCCCAGGAAAACAGAGCTCCAGCACGTGAGTGTTGTGGTTATGTGGGAAGACAAATGCTGTAACTCTGAACATCCCTCCCTTCCTCTTTCTTCTTCCCCACAGTATTTATTGCTCAGCACAATGCCATATGGTAGGGGATGTCCTTTTGGTCAGCTGGGGTCATCTATCCCAGTTGTGTCCCCTCTCAGTTTCTTGTGCCCCCCCAGCCTGCTTGTTGGTGGAGTGGGGTGTGACACAGAAATGCCTTGACTCTGTGTAAGTGCTGCTCAGCGATAACAAAAATATATGTGTGTTATCAACACTGTTTTAGTCACAAATCCAAAACATAGTACCATACAAGCTATTATGAAGAAAATAACTCTATCCCACCCAAAACTAGTACAGATACACAGGCAACAGTCTCCTCCAGACATTCAGAGTGCTAATGAACACTCCCTGCATCAGCAGTTGCCAGCTCCACTTGTGTAGGTGTTGCTGGTAACGTGACTCTTTGGAGTGTTTTTTATGTTCTCCCCAGGTCAACTGTCCCTGTTTGCGGGATGTTACCACTTGAATTTGCTTGTATGGCTGAGGACCTCAGTGTGATTCTTTTTCCACTCACGGTCACTGTGTTTAAACCCAAACACCTCCTGGAGGGTGTAAGCTGGGTGGTATGTATGATCCTGAACGAATCCTACCCTGGTGGAGGTTGCCTCTGAGTACTTCTGTCACATGAACTCAGGTCCTCAGAAATATTTAGGTTTCTACTGACAGATGTTGATGTGATATTTAATAGTGAAGATTCCCAGATTTTTAAGTATTTTTAATTAAGCAGGTTTACGTAAGTTTTACCTATAATGTTATCCATTAATATTCAAGTATCTCCATTAGGAGTATGTCACACTTACCTTTATATATGTACTCTTCCCATCCCCTGCCAACCTTACCTTTTCTCCCCACCTGAAGATGAAAAATAGAACAATACAATGAAAGTTAATCTATGTGTTAATCTAGAAGTAATTAAAATAGGACTTCATTTGGACTGATAAATGTATATACATCTTCAGTGAAATTCTGTTGATTTACACCTGTTGACCAAGCTAGGCTTCTGGTTCTAATTCAGTGTACCTGTATAACTCTTCCTTTTTTACTGTCATCTCAATCTAGTTTTCAGTACATCATTTATTTACTTGTAATTTTGCTGTATGCTACATATATAACTCATACTAGATATAGAAAAGATGCTGACTTGACAGTTAGCAAATTGCATGCAGCTTTCAAATTCCTTTTCTCTAAAAGATTATAAATAAGTGCCCTTTTTGAACTAGGTCTACAGTAATGAATATTTTCATCTTATCTAACAATAACTAATTTGAATCCAAAAATGTGTGACATGCCACTGCCTCTCTCACAATCTGACAAGGATGAAAAGTTTGGTAAGATGGCACAATTCATGCTCTTCTTTCCATGGCACGATCTTACAAAAATGCCACTTAAAAAATAAAGATGACCTACCCTGCCTCCCTAGTGTAAAAAAGAGTATTTGTCTTAAAATGTAAATTGAGTCTTATTAACAATCCCCTGGAAAAATGCATTTAATCAGTGTTCCACTGGAACACTAATGAAATAAAAATCAGTTGAACTTCCTAACTAATCCTTTTAAGATTCCATACTATTAGGTAGGAGAAACAGTGCTGTTTTGTCTTAATAAGGAGGTCATTTCTTTTGTCAGTGCCAAAGAGAATATTTAATGAGCTTCAGGAAAACATGCAAGTATCTTTATAACTAAATTAAATTTTTCTTTAAGGTGCCATGAAGAACAAGTACATACAGTCCCTACATATGTCACATTATTTTTAAATACAGTTTTCAGGTGGGACCTCCATTTAGTATTTGGATACATTTACCCTAAATACAGCTATAGGAAAAGAAGCACAGGGAAAGCTGCAATGGGGTTGCTCAGCATAAGTGCAGGTGAATTAGCTAATAGCTGATGTCGCCAGAACAAGGCTATACAGTCTACTTCATCTGCATATTGTGCTAAGGTCCCAATGGCATCGATCATTAGGCTATAATTTATTACCACAATACTTGTCTACCTTATTTCCAGACATTTTCTATTCATGCATGGCAGACTAACAGGCAAATGAATGGTCTGTTATTGTATCTGCATATGACTAAAGATGATACAAGAGGAATTTTCTATTCTCCTGTGACTCAAAAGGGAAAGTTCTTCAGAAAAGCAACAGAAGCAAGGCCCAGAACTGTCTCACTTGTGTGAGCAGAAACTTCCTGCAGTTCATCAGCAGCTTCTGTTGGCTGTCTACAGGCACTGGACTCCTCCTATGGAGTATGCAGTCACTTGATTTTATTGAGAAAACCATCCTACAACTCACAATTCACTCCTCCACTTTGGAGCCTTGCAGTTTATCAGATGCTTTCATTTTGGATTTACATTTTCTTCAGATAACATCATGTAGGGAAGATTTTTTCCCTCCTTTTTAGGATTAAGCAAAATTTCTGCACGTAACTCCTTTTAATTCCAGTAAATATGGAAATTAATGCTCTGACTTGTGTAAGTATTCATACTTGCAGTGGCATAGTTCAAAAAAGATGAAGTTAGAAACCTCAAAGTTGACTTATTTCTAACCTTCATTACACAAGATAAAGCAGTGCTGTTATGAATACCAAGTTCTGAAATTCTGCACATGCATGTTTATGCATATATGTAACATTTGATTTTAGAAAGCTTTGAAAGTGAAAATACAGTTTAGGATATAAAAGTGAAAGCATAGATATTTTACATTTGAGAGATTCACAAACTTTTGTTTGTGTAAGTATGAATCATAGGACAGTATATTTTCCCATCCAAGGGATTACTTTCAGGATTTAAAGACAGGTATATGAGCATTTTGAACTGTTCTCAATAATTCTTTAAATCTTTTAATATTATATTGTTCTTGAATGTAACAGTCTTTCTTAGTATTACATTGCTGATTTAATAATAAAGTAATTACAGAAGAACGGTTAAAATATTTACCATAAATACATAATGCTGTATTTGTAATTTATTACTTCATAATAGATTTCAGATAGTTTTAATTCTTTAATGCATTTGCCCAATGTAACGTTCTGATGAAAACAGTGTTGTGTTTGATTTTGCAATAGATCTTAATTTATTATACTGATTAATGATTGTATGGTGGTTATCAAGTTTGAAGGGTCACCCCTAACTGTAATATCAAGATCTGAGTCTTCTATCTCAAACATGGACCAGTCAATATTATGTGGTACCCAAATCTAGTAGCATTTTCTTCCTATAATATTAATGATTTGATTTACACTGATCTAAGTAAAACAGATTTTGTCTTTCATGCAACATGCCCATTGTGTGGAAACTAGCTGGAAGTTATCCTTTAGAAAAAAATGCAAGTAACAAGTTCTAAATAAGTTTTCATTGTGTGGTAACTTAGAGAAATTATCTATTTTAAAATTAATTTTAGCTTCTGCCAGTTTGGTTTTCAATTTTCCATTGAGGATATTCCAATGGTTTATCTTCCACGGTTCTCTAGAAATTCTTAGTTTGTGATGGATGATTCAGAATATAACATTGGGAAGGGTTTACCATGAGATTCCTGTACTCTTGCAGTTGTTTCTTTGAAAACTGATTATTTCTCATTTTTTCGTGTTCATTCTTTTTTGTTTGTTTTGGGGGTTTTTGTTTTTGTTTGGGGTTTTTTGTTTGTTTAAATAGCATTAGTGATTTTGACCAGAGAGTAGTAATCACAAAATTCCTACTGGATGATTTGGAAAGAAGAAAATATTTTCAATTATTTCTGCTTAACATCTTCCTTCCAGAATATGCCAATAATAAGCATGGAATTTCTTCACCTCTTTCAGATAGCAATGTCTATGTTTAATTCATAAACCAACTCACCAACATGTGAATTACAAAAAAAAAAAAAAAAAAAAAAAAAAAAATCCCATAGCTGGTACTAAGAAATTCCATTTGGAATTACCCTTATTCTTGAGGTGGTAAAATCAAAGGTTCTTGAAACCCTTAATTTAAATGCCAAATATATCTAAGACTAAAAATTGGAATACTGGCTAGCACTTTGCAAGAATCATTTGCTCCAGAGAGGACAGTTGGCAGTGGTTTTCTTGGTCAGTGGTCTCCAAACTTTTTGGATTGTGAGCCCATTTCAGTAAAAGATTTTTAAGCATGCACTCCCAAATATATGTATATGTATTTATTTATAAATTATACACATGTACTATTGAATTAGTTTATTTTGTACATTATAAAACCTATACAAAAACTCAAAACTAAAAAGAATGAGATAAAGGTGAAATAAACACTATTTTAAAAATATTTGTACGTTGCAGCACTCTCCAAATTAGCTGGCTGCAACAAGGTCTTTTACAATCTCATACCATTACACTCTTCATACCAGTCCCTCTGCTGCTTTCTCCTAATCTCTCCTCACCTAGGGCACTCATTATCTCTGCTTCTTCCTCCTCTCTCTTCCCCAGCTGCTCCCTCTTCATTGGCTGCCCAACCCCTTAACAGAACCAGCCACAGCTGCACCTTACCTACATCGGCCAACCCACCACCCCTGAAGCCAACCCACAGCTGCATATTATCAATGATAATTAACCTAGCTTCATTCTTCTACATTTATATTTTGTTTATTAATGGTACAAAAAATATTGTCTTCCTAACACGCCAATGGGTTGTGTTGTGCTACCTATGAGTGCACAGTCTCCCCCCATTTTGGAGTCCACTGTTCTAGATAAAGCAAAGAAAAGTGAGTACAGCAGGCAACCTTGCCAATTCCTGTACTGTGCAACAAATATTTTTTTAATTCATTCCATTTCAGAGTAAGACTAATCAAACAGGAAGAGGGGGAGAAAAAAAAAAAAAAAAAAAAAAAAAAAAGGTAAGCATCCTGTAGAGGAGTAGTCTGTTATCTTATTGACATTGTCAGATATCACGTAAATCAAAACTGCACTTAGTAAATTTTAGGCTAGTTATAAGTAACTCTGCAGATCAGATTTTCCTTCTTGTTTAATCTTCTTCTTTCTCATATTTAGGTATCGCCACCCTGACTGGCTTGTAGAAGGGAAACAAACTTCAGTTTCCAAGTAAAGTTTGTGAGAAGAGGTGTTCTAACCCTGCTGTGCTCAGGAAAGCCTTTGCTGGAAGAGTGCAGACCCAGAGTCCTCCTGCACTTAGAGGACAGAAGTCTGCAACTGACCAGAAAATGGATAATGAGAGAACAGATTTTATTTTTAGCAACCAAAAGGTGCCATTATCCTGATATCAAGTAGGGATATATATATTATGGCTCTCAGTAGGTGTTTCATCACAAAAAGAATGGAGTATATTTCAGTTTCTCTTATTTCAGCCTCTATCTCAGTTGAAAGAAATATTGGGTAAGTCCACATTAATAAGTAACTCAGTGCAAAAGGAGCTTATCTGAAAGGTGAAATGGTTGGTACTGAGATCTCCATGTCTTCTCTGTATCTGATTTAAGATATGTTTGAAGATACTCTGTATCTGTTTTATGGGGTATTTATTCAGCATTAGTTTTACTCTGTTCCTGTGGTCTGCATGGCCTTTAGAAGTTGGAAAACAGGCTCTGCTTCTGGAACACATCTCTCAGCTTAGTTTCATCCATTAAGTAAAACAGCTCACACACTCAAAGACTGCTCCAATTTGCAACCAAAAATGTGTGAAGTGCGGGCAATTGGCAGCTTCACTTCAAAACCGCATTCGTAATCTGAACTAAAACACAAACGTAGATGTGCTGATAGGCTTGGTGATTCATTTCAGTGATTCCAAATGTCACGCTGTGTATAGCTATATTATTCCGAGCCTCTGGTTTGGATTCGCTACATTCAAGCAAGAAAAACCATTCACAAAGAGATTGTGAGAGAAAGTACATCTACGATAATATACGTCAGCACAGACTTCACACTGTTTTTAGAGACAGTGTAGAGAAGTGAAATATCACTCTGTTATTTCTTTTTTCCCACCCTCAGATGGGTAGACTGTGCTACATGTATCAGGAAGCCAATGTCTCCTCCATTTCATAACTTCACTGCTTCTTTCAGTTCAAGGAGTCTTTTGGTAGGAATGTTGGAGTAACTCATGGCTACTTTGAATCCTTTGAGTCTTTTATCCATACAAAGAGGAATTAATTCACTTAGTTATTAAGGGGCAGAGCAGGGATAGGACAAGACTATCCAAAATGGCCAAGAAAAGGTATAAATGCTGGACAGATTTTGTTTTTACAAGAAAGATTTAAATTTAGAAAGGTACAGGGACAATTTACCTAGGATGCCTCCATGTTGGGGAATTTTTAACTAAGGCTGAATAATCTCCTCTGCTTCAAGGAGAAAATAATGCAGATATATTGCTTAATTCTATTCTATGTTACAAAAGAAAGCAAACTAATTCAGACCTGAATATGAAAGAGTTTCTTTCTCTCACTAACCATCAAAAGAAAACTGTTCCCCTCTTTGATGCTCCATTGTCCCCCATTGCTTACCGAATCACAGAATCATGGAATGGCTGAGGTGGGAAGGGTCCTCTGGATGTCATCCGATCCAACACCCCAGTTCAGGCAGGGCCACCTTACAGGCAAGTTGCCCAGGACTTACCTTCTGCTATTTGTCATATAAACACACAGACTAACCACAGAAGAGGAAAAACAAGGCAGACTTTTTTTTTTTTCCTTTTCTTGTGTTTGAAACACCAGTATAGCACAGTTCAGAGGCAAAAGCCTTTCTTCTGTCTGTTAAAGTGTCCGCTCCTTCACTTAGGTCTCAATAGGAGACTGTACACTACTGTTTCTGACAAAACTGTTAGGAATAGTTTTGTACTTATTTGCCTTTTTTCATTTTTTAGTCTCCATTTGACAGTGTTCCATAGTGTTTAAATCAGTCTCCAAATGGCTGATCTCCTTTCTGCCATGCTAACCATCCTCAGGCTGATCAATGTCTTAGGTTAGCCTAAAGACATTAGACCACAGGAAGGGAGCGTCTCATATCTTGCTAAATAAAATATTCTGGGTTCAAACAGACTCCCATAAAAATCAATAGAAAAACTCTGCTGTGAAAGTGAAAGAAAGAATCTGACAGAATGTGCTATATGAAGAGATTACGATGTAATGGGTGGTTTAAAACAACAAAACATAACGTTGTATGTACTGAATCAAAGAACATGATTGTGTTTCGTTGTTCTTGCTTATTTTTAAAAATAAGATTTCAGCTGACATCCAAAAAAGAACTAATAAAATTACTTTTATAATCTAAAAGTGTAGCTGTCATTCCATGTAATAAAATAAGGCAATGTTCTTACTCTAAGGAGAATGCAAAACTTAAAACTTCCAAAAAACTTAAACCCATTTAAAAATCGATAGGATCCTTACTAAGTAAAATTCTAAGGATTCCAAACAATACTAAGATGTCATCTGAGACAATCACTTAAAGTCATTGGTTTTTTCCATTGTTGGTTTTTGGGTTGTTTTTTTTTTAACATTTCATGTTTTATTAAATATGAATCTCTTTCTCCCTTTTTTGGTTTACAGCCTAGTAGAAGTATAAGGGTATAGTTATTGGCTAATAAAGGATGTAAAAGATACATGTTAAGTGTATAAATATTTACCCATACAAAACCAGGGTAGTGAAAGGTGCGTGCTGGCTGGTGATCTACTGGCTTTGTAGAAAGAGTACTTACCAAAACTCATATAAAGAGATTTTGGAACACAATGAGACATGAGCGAAAAAAAGACAGTGATGAAGACTTCAGTAGTTGTATGAAGTTCAAAATTTCAGGCCTTCTACGGGAGGGAGATCTAATGAGGTAGAAAGTGATTTTGGCCAGTCTCTAACTTAGAACCCTGTGTGATTGCTTATAAACCTATTTGAAGAAATTTTTAGCATCCAGCTATGTAGATCCTGAGATATCCTCTTAAGGTCTCAGTAGCAGGACATGCAATGGACACTGTGGCCATTTCTGAGTTATTTTGTGGATGTCTCACTCCACAATGATGGTGGCTGATTACATTTTAACATATCTTAAACAAATCTGGTTTGTTTACATTGTACCAAATGCTATTTGTCAATATTATTGCAATGGTGTCCTTAAAATTAAGAGTGCCAATCAAAAGAGATCAAAGATCTTTAACAATGAAAACAGCCTATTTCAGAAAAGGGAAAATGTTGAACATCACTGTTACATGATGTGACACAGCACATTTTCCCAGAACAGCAAAATCAGCTGTTTTGTGCCTACTTGTTCTATAACCTTTTTTTTTTTTAAGTAACTATAGATTGAAACTTAGCCATATGGATGTCTGCATCATCCTGCAGGAGAAAAGTCTGACTGTCTACAAACACTCCTGTGACTGTTTTCAACACTAGTCTTTTTTGGTTACTATACTGTTGCTTGACTAAGGCAGAATGCACATCTGTATTACAGAAGTTTATCCTGTGGATAAATCAGGTGACTTTCTATTACTGCAGAAATAAAATTCTTTAACTTGAAGCGGGAGAGAATAGGGAAGGTCACAGAAAGTGCTGAGAGGGTTAGAAAGCACAGTAGGACAGTTTATTAGATTAACAGCTGCTTGCTTGATGTTGCTAATGGCAAGACAGATTTCACAAAATATAGGTGAATACTTTCATGAAGTTTTTCTATATTCCTTATTACAAGGAGCTTACTGCAGAACCCTGTAGCTGAATCCCATTCCCTTCTGACCCAGCAGGATTTTTAAATGCTTAAAGTCAGGCTGGCTGGGGTGATGGCTGGCCGACTTGTTGAATTCTGCTAGCCCAGATCACCTCGGGTTTACCCTAATGGGCATGCCGCTATTGCTGACTGCATTCGCAAGCATCGATGGCAGATGCATTACTGCTTTCAGAGTACAGACTGGACAATTCACAGGCTGAAAAAAGTCCTGAGATTCTTTTTTAGAACACAGCGATTTACTGAAAAAAACAGAAGAGTCTCCCTCGTCAGTCACCTGGAACAGCAGCTGTGCCGTTCAGTGCATCCCAAAGGGAATAAAGGTACCCGCCTCATTAAAAAGCTGCCCTAAAACCAACAGGTCACCCGACTACCTTATTGTTGCCCACCAGGCAGCCGGCAGACCCCGGGCCGGGGGGGGAAAGGCCCCGAGCTGGGGGACCTCCCCGCGCCCGGCCACGGGGGCCGCCTGCAAACGGCGATCGCTGCCGTCTGAACCGCGCTCACCCCCGCTCCCCTTTCCTCATCCGCGCAAAGGTGGATCCTGGACCGCATTTTATTTTTAATTGATTTACAGCCTCCTCCCCAACACCCTTCAGACACACACCCCCACCCCGCCCCAGCTGCGCGCGTCCAGATACACTTTTCTGTTTGCAAACGGCGGGAGCATCAGGTGCGGGCAAGGAGGAGCGGGGCCACTCCTGCCTCCGAGGTGCGGGCTGCGGCGTGGGGAGATGGGGCAGGGAAGGGGCTGGGTGTGCCCCGGGTCCCCAGGCTCTGTCCCCAACCCCCGCAGGGGACGGCGGCGGCTCTCCCGCGCCGGCTCTTCCCCAGCCTCGCCGCCGCAGCAGCGGTGCAGAGGGGGCGGGGGATCCCATCCTGCTCCCCTCGCACTCCTGTGGCACAGACCTTCCCTTCTCCTCACCCCCCGCGGCCCCAGCGGTGCGCTCCCCCCATCCCCCCCGCCGCCCTCCCCTCGCCCGGGCCGGGGGGGCAGGGGCCGCGGCGCTGCGGGAGGCAGCTGCCGGCTGCCGCGGCCCTGCAGAGCCAGCTCCCGGGGCCAGTGGGGGACACTGCCCGTTCTGCGTTCTGGTCACCCACGCCTCCTTCTCTCTTGTTTTTCTCTGAGATAGTTTTAGCTTCTCTCAGTACTCTTATTATTAATATGTTTTCCCTGCTCTGCGCTCCCCCCTCCCTTCCCGCCCTGGCCACTAGCCCTCTGCAACCTCGTCAAAGGGATGGGCGTTTGGGGTGGCATGTAGCTGTTGAGGGAGATAAGCCTGGGGGAGCGAAAGGGAGAGATTTTGCTGTCGTCTGTGGGCTGATTGAAAGAGGCAATCACTGCATCTGCGGCCGGAGGATTAGCAGCTAAACTTTTATTGCTCCCTTTTGTGCGTGTGTGTCTGTGTGTGGATGTGTAAATGGAGAAGTCACCTCTCAAAGGGGGAAATCTTTTAAATTTCCCTTTGGCAGGTGCAGTTCAAGGAAGAACTCGTGAGCATTTTGTCTGATCCATGAACTGATTAGGGGAGGGGAAAAAGATCCCTCTCCCCTTACTCTTCCTTTCCCAGTTTTGAAATCCTTCTTTCCCCCGCACCGCCACCCTCCCGCCCTTCCCCTCCCCTTCCCCTGCACTGAATGAATGGAAGAGTCTCCAGGGTTTTCTTCTGCTTCTCGCCCCGGACTGGAGAAGTGAGGGGACATCTCTCTATCCTAATCCACCTCTGTCTCGCTCCGTCCATTACCGAGAGGATTTCAGACGGTGCAATGTGTTTTCAGCCTCTTGCCGCTGCTACCACTTGATATCATGCTTACGCGCAGAGAGACGGTTTTGCAAAAATGGATTTGTTCGATTTTAAAGGATTTCTTCTCTAATAAGGATCGCATTGCACACAAATATGACTAAATCCCCTATTTGGTAAATCTTTCTTTCCCCACCCCTCCTCTTTGGGTTCCCTCCCGCCCGCCCCCACTCCTTCAGAGGAGCAAGCACAGGGAGCTGATGACGGACCCATTAATCCCTTCTTCAATGCATCAAAAGAAGCCGAAGGGCTGGAAGTCGCTGGGCTCGGAGTCCTGCAGGAAATGCTTCGATCTGCTTTTGGTTTTGTATGAAACTGGTGACTAGGGGCTCGGCTCGGCTCGCCCCGCCGCCGCCTCCCGCCGGCACCTGGATGCGCGGGCCGCCGCCGCCTTGCCCGCCGCCGCGATGCAACGCTCATGGTGGTGCTGGTGATAGCTCGGGTGTGATGGGATTGAGCCGGCGGTGATTATTTGAAGGCGGTGAGGGAGAGCGAGTGAGAGGAAGGGCTGCTCCGCTCTGCTGTGTGTGGGCTTCAGGATATTTTTTTTTTCTTCTTCTTCTTTTCCTACTTCCATCCTCTCCCCGCCACTGGAAGTCCTCCCGTATCTAAATGGAATTAGTGGAGACCGAAGCCCCTTGTGTAAGGAACAGACATGACCCATGGGCGCAGCTTCTTTCACAGTGAGTATCTCCTCCTTCCCGCCGCCCCCCCGGCCGAGCTCCGCCGCCGCGCACGGGCTCCTGCCCTCCGCTGCCTCCACAACTAGCGCAACGGGACGCCCAGACCTCCGCGGGGCGGGGGCGAGCTGCCCCCCAGCACACACAACACCCCCTTCCCCACCACTCTGCGGTGCAGCGGAGGGGAGCCGCTGTCTGTTCGGCGCTGCGGGGCGGGGGGGTACGCTCCTGCGGACTGGAGGTTTTCACCTGGGCGCGACGCATCTGATTGCTTTCGGCGTGCCGGGGGAGAGAGGGGAGACGGCTCCCACCGCCCGCGGCGGTGCGGTGCAGCCCCCAGACGGGGCTCGAACCGGCGGCAGACGGGCGAGGGGGCGCGGGGCAGTGCCGAGCGCCGCGGCGGCGGGGAGGCACCATGGGCGCGGACTCCGGAGGGCTGCGGGGCGGGGGCGGCTCCCTCGGGCGAAATCCTCGAGGAGCGGCAGGGAGGAACTGAAATGTAACAATTATTCGTCGAAGACCCACAGGGGCTTCAGGCTGCGTGGATGAGACCCCCTCTCCCGCCTCAGTTTTGCTGAGGGTCCGCTCTGCTGAAGGGCTTGACTGGCCACAGTTCCTCCAGCACCTCTCTGTGCCCACACCTGTAAAGCAGCAGCGCTATGGCCAGGCATTGCTGGTCCAACAACTCTTTTGCTAGGCTAAGCCATGTCTATGCCAAATCACAGCCTCCAAAAAGCTGTCTGGCCAAGAGATAAATCTCTTAATGTACAGCTTGTAACGGAAACTGCACAGATCCAAAAAGATGCAGACGTGTAATCAGAGTGGCACTAGAAAGCACGATTATAATTATACCCATGATTAGGTGGGAAAGGGGGAGGAGGAAAGCAGAATGCAACAAGAAATTTGGTGGAAACTTCTTTAAAATAATTCCCAAACCCAGATAATCACAATATTGTTGCTGTACTGTTAAACCTTCCCAAGTGACAGTTTTCAGCGAGTGAAGATTGGTCTCTTTGGGGTCTTTTTTTGTTTCTTCTTCTCTGTGAGAAGCACTGTTCTTTTCCTGTAGCTTGAGAAAGCAAAAAGGCAAGGGGTCAGAGAATAAATTGGTCTGCCCTGGCTGCTTAAATAGAAATTGTTGTGTTCTCTTTTCCCATAAAGTCCATAATTTTAAGTATTTTCTGGCATTATACAGGTTTTGGTGATGCTGGTGTTAATGCCACTAAATCAAGAGGCTTTCTCTCTCTCTCTTTTTTTTTTTTTTTTTTTAAAAATACGGGAGAGCACTTAAGCTATCCTTAATCTATCCGAATGTTAGGTATGGTATGTCCAGAAAGACTTAGTCTTTTAGTCTCTTCTTGTCTATTACATTTTATTTTCAACACTATTTTTACTCATTAATAAATGATACTGGCATGATGATATGTAAGTACAGCTCCCTGCTTTGGAATAACATAGCTCTGTGACTTGGAAGCATCCTTTCTACCAGTTACAGCTGGAATCAAAAAGACCTGTGTTTTTTCTGTCATCTTGGTAATAGTATCTCTGCCACTTGGACCTCTTTTTGCTTCTCTGAACTTCAATTTTTACCATATAGGAAAAGAGGGGAGAGCCAATAGATAAAGGTACTTGAAAGGAACCTGTAAGAATCAGATATGAAATGTTGTTAATTGCCTAAGGAGAAACATTTCTGACATGGGGTTTGTTTGGCTGTTGTGCATCCTGTTCTAGCTTCCATAAATATGTGGGCAGAAAGAATGCCAGCAGCTGGCTCAATATTCTAACAGCGATCCACTTTACACTGTTGCAAAATTAGGTTTTGACTGGTGAGGATTACAAGCATAGATGCAGTATGTTCACTGCACGAAACACAGCTAAAGTAAACAAGTAACTTAGCAAATGGGCAAATCCTGTGTTGCCTTCAGATTCTGACACAGCTGGCAGGCAGTCCCAGCTACCATGTCTTTCCAGAATCCATCCCTAGCAAGGGTAAGGGAATGAATGGTTGGGTAGCATTCAGATCCAAGTAGAAGATGTAGTGTTCTCGCTGAATGCCCATGACACAGAAGAGTTTCAACTACCAGCTCTGCCAACATCCGTCTCTGTTAGCTGTGGGATTCAAAAAGACACAGGGGCTGTGAGCCTGACCAAGAGATAGTGAATATGCTGCCAAGCCTTCATTTTCCCAGAACTTCAGCCTTTCCCTGCTTAATAATGTAGCCATCATCCACGACTCAAACCCTCCATCACATATATGACATGACACATAGAGATGTCAATGCCACCAGAATGGAAATATGGATATATGGAGACTGGCTTCCTTTGGGATAAATATTGCACACAGTTTGCAGTACAGAAACCAAAAATGATGAAAGCACCATCTTTGAAAAGACCATTTAGGTAGCTAGTTACTGGCCTGTGGTGACTTTTGATGTCTCTTGGGCATAAGAAAAGGAAAGTGTGCCATTCGATTACATTTGTTAAAGATTGCAAGTCCATCAGTCCCTTATCGTAGTCAACAATACAAATCACAGCTGATCAATCCAAAATACTCAGAATAAACATGCAACTTCTCTCCACTTTAACTTCAGCGCTTTAACTGGCACTATGTCCAGGCTTAATGCCAAACTAGCTGGGGTCAAACCCCTGAGCAGTCCAAGAAAATGGTCGATATGTTCTGTTATGCTCTTGCTATCCCACCTTCTCCAATACCCAAAGAAGATAGGGGCGATGACAAGAAAAGGCACTGATCAGTGCATGACTTCTTCATCAGGTACCTAGCTAGTCACTTTGATCTTCCAAATCAGTCTCATTATGACTGGTGTGTTTGCCTCTTAGCCTTTATCAGTTAAAATGTTATATTTGGAAACTCCCAGAAACATAGGAGCTATCACCAGGTTGAAGTTCACCTCAGAAACATCACATTCATTCTCAAGAGGCATAGCTATCCTGTTGAGGTTGGAGATAGGAGATTTCTATTTGTAAACTGCGCTGCAGATTCACTGCAGCACAAAGCAACATCCTCTTGACAAGTCAAACAAACTAGATTAATGAGACTGTTAAGTACACACAATAATTTACTCCACTGGGGATTTTCAAATGCTTTGATGGATGTGAAGAACCCAACCCCTCACTTCTTTCATACTCCCAGTACTCATTTTCAAATTTTATTATGCCATAGCAAGAGACATTAGTGAGTCCAGTTGCACTGAAACTTAGCAGGCCTTTGTCTCCCTTTGTTAAAATCAGCCATTTTTCTATTACTAGCCCAAGCTATGAATATATAAATAAATATTGCTAATTTTTTTTCCTCTAACATTAAAAAAAAAGAAAAGAATGGGAGAGAAACATCAGTGCCTGGAGATTTTGTTTTAAACCCCAAAGATCTCCTCTTTGTTTGGATACATTTACAAAGATAAATACTTATAAGGACAAATCACAAAGAAACTTGTTTATACAAAATGTGCAATTGAAAGATGCAAATAAATGTTAAACTTTTTTTTTTTTACAGTAATTCTATTTAATTTGTATTCTTCTAAGATAGTTGTTTACAGTTGATTTGATTACAGGCACTGTGATATCTAATGCATATTTCTCTTTCAGTTGTAGCAAGTCTAATCATCCTACATTTGTCTGGGGCAACCAAAAAAGGAGCAGGTATGTAAACTTCAGATTTTTTTTCAGACATGATATTAGAATCCGAAGTATGAATTTTAGTTATTAATTTAGTTCTTGAAATTTTTAGTAGTTCACCTACTTCCAGTGTCTGTCCTTTGTTCATTTGTTTTGAGTATTAGTGTGCCTGTACACACACAAAAATCCAGTGGTGCTTTTTTTTAACAAGTTAGCGACCTGATCCACAGCTAGATCTAAAAGACAGCCTGACTCTAACTAAAGACTGTAAAACACCCCCGCTTTAAAATTGGGAAGTCCAGTTTGGGAAAAGAACTATCTACACGTAAGATCTTTTTGCTTGTTGAAGTAGAATTCCAAATCTGAAATTGCATATCATGGGTGCATTTGTGCAGGGTGGGGATAGAAAGAGGTTCTTAAACGCCCTGGATGCGAAGTGTGATGAGAGCCAAGTAGAGAGAGTTGCTAAGCACAGTGGGTGTCAGATCTTGTGACTGAAAGCTCAGTCCCTGCAGGATGGAATTCATTTCAGGAAATTAGGATCTGTGTCATACTTAGCTTGGATAAAGACCAGAAAGAAAAATAAATGCTTGCAGAGCATAAGGCAGGCCTCAGGTAGTTAAAATCATCCTTGGGAGATGCCTATCTCCCTCCACTGATCATAAAAGGGAGTCTCGGACAACTTGGCCCTACACATCAGAGGCTTAAGTTAGATGGAACACTCCTTGGATATAGATACATCATTCAGAGCAGCATTCACACAGACATCTGTGTGACATCTAGAATCTACTAGCCTTCCTTTTAATACCAGCCTAAGTTTTTTTCCCTCGGAAGAATCCATCTTATTTTAGCTTACTTGTTAAAGCCTGATGCCCAGGAAGTGATCTTTCCTGTTCTTCAGCCTGAATAGTCACACCTTTGCCTCCAGGCTCTGCCACTGTGCAGAAAGGAGTGCAAGAGTTTCAGGGCTGGGAAGAAAGCAAATAAGAAGGCCTGACCCTGCTTTATGATGATTAACCTAGAAGGAGGAAAGTTCTGGGCTGTGACTCCTGGCCTCAGAGTGATTTATTAATTTTACAGCAAACAGCAAGATAAAAATAATCATAGCATCATAAAATCATGTAGGTTGGAAAAGACCTTTGAGATCACCAAGTCCAACTGTTAACCCAGGACTCCCAAGTCCACCAATAAACCAAGTCATTAAGCACCACATCTACAGGTTTTTTAAATACCTCCAGGGATGGTGAATCCACCACTTCCCTGGGCAGCCTGTTTCAATGTTTCATCACCCTTTCAATGAATAATTTTTTCCTAATATCCAGTCTAAACCTCCCCTGGAATAACCTGAGGCCATCTCTTCTTGTCCTGTTGCTTGTTATCTAGGAGAAGGACCTACCTCCACCTGCCTACAGCCTCCTTTCAGGCTGTAGAGAGCAAAAAGGTCCCCCCTTAGTCTCCTCCTCTCCAGACTAAACAACTCCAGTTGCCTCAGCCGCTGCTCATAAGAATTGTGCTCCAGATCCTTCACCAGCTTCACTGCCCTTCTCTGGACACGCTCCAGCACCTCAATTTCTCTCTTGAAGCGAAGGGCCCAAAACTTAACACAACATTCAAGGTGCAGCCTCACCAGTGCCAAGTACAGGGGGACAAGCACTTCCCTTGCCTTGCTGGCCACACTTTCAGATACAAGCCAGGATGCTATTGGCCTTCTTGGCCACCTGGGCACACTGCTGGCTCATGTTCAGCCGGCTGTCCACCCCCACCCCCAGGCCCTTTCCCCCCAGGCAGCTTTCCAGGCACTCTTCACCAGGTCTGTAGCACTGTGTGGGGTTGCTGTGACTCAAGTGCAGGACTCCATACTTCTTGTTGAACCTCATACAATTGGCCCCAGCCCATCGGTCCAGCCTTCCAGATCCCTCTGCAGAGCCTTCCTGCCCTCCAGCAGATCAACACTTCTGCCCAGCTTGGTGTCATCTGCAAACTTACTGACGGTGCACTTGATCCCTTCATCTAGGCCATCAATAAAGATCTTAAATAGAACTGACCTATGAACCAGAATCAAAGAATTCCCCCATCTATCTCTTTCTGGTGAATACAGGGTCAAGTTGTTGCAAATTTTAAACAATTTCTGTATTCTAACATAATTCTGCAGTTTTTTTCCTGATTTTTCCACTCTGATAGATTCCTGTATTATGGCATGTAGGTTGCTGATACAGCACATGCTTGAGCCTTTTTGACATGTACGATGGGGAAACTCATGTCTCCCATTTCTTAAGCATGTGCTTTCCCTACAAGGTTATTATTTAAAGAACAATATAATTATGTCTTCTCCTATATATCCAAGCCTCTTCTCTGCTTTGAAAAAAGGTTTTCAGTAAGAATTATATGTTTGTACCCCTAAAGAACAGCCTCATTTTCCCCCAGGTCAGTGATCACACTCTTAGTCTCAACAGAAAAAAGCTGAGGTCACTTATAGAAAGGACTGTTTTATTCTGTAAGAGAGTTCTATGTGTCATAGTGACATAACAATTTGTAAGCTAATTATATAATGCTTGATGTAATCATTTCACAGAAAAGCAAACTACTTCCGAAGGACAGAAACCAGTGCAGTGTGGAACTTGGACAAAATATGCAGAAGGAGGCATATTCACTTCTCCCAATTACCCCAACAAGTATCCTCCTGACAGAGAGTGCGTCTACATTATAGAAGGTGACCAGCTGAAGAATCTTTATATTCTATCATGAACTGTAAAAAAAAAAAATAAATTATTATCTGTGAAGAGTAGTTAAAGCCTATATGATCATGATAAATCTTTTCAAGATATAAGATTTAGAGAAGCTTTATACTTGCACTTTTTTTTTTTTTAATGTAAAAACTTTGTGGAGCAAACCAAGTAATACTAGAAAATACTTGATTTATTTCCTGACATGACTCATAAATTAGTTCAGGTGGTAAGTATGCATGAGTCACTTAATAATAAACACAGTATAATTTATTTCTGGATATTCAGAGAATGAACATAACCTAAAATACTGTAACATGACAGAAGAAAGAATATTTTAAAATGAGTGAAAGACACAGTTTTTAATGAGTAGACAGTTTCAGGCTTGGAGGTGATGTAAGAAGGGCTAGAGGTGTATTACTAGCAGGTTACGCAGTTTCTTTTCATCAGTCTTAGCACAATGGATGCTGAAGAGATTGTTGTAAAAATGAATCTGTGGAAAGTAATAGAGATCAGATATTGTCAGAGCTGAGTAGCAGAAAAGATTAATCAAGTACAAAATGGTAAGTCACTGGAACCAAGAATATTCATTCATGAGTTGTGAACACATGCAGAATACAGCAATGATGCTGCTTCCGTCCATTCTTGGTTGGAAAGAATTAATAACTACAAATGATGGAGCCAGGAGTTATAGAAATATTTATTATATTAAAGATGCAGGTAGTACCAATAGAGATTTCCAAAGCTGTATAGCTGATTCAAATTAAGTTAGCTGCTTTAGAACCACCTACCAGGCTCTATTAGAAACTAATCTGTCTTTCCCAGTCTGGTGTTGAGTTACTACAAGAAATATATATCATAAAAACCTTCCAGGGAAATGATGGATAGTAAATGTGGTATGTACTGTTTAGGAAAAAAAAACCCACAGCAAAATGACTGAAATCTCTGAATTTGACTTTAGTGCTAGGTAACCTCACTGAAGTCAGAAGAGGTGTTTATAAATCATATAATATAATTATAAACAAGCCCTTTAAAGAAAATTTATGCTTGTCCAGTGTTCCCACTTGATTGCAAAATTTAAGCAGATGTACGGTAAACATCTAAGTTCTTTCATAGTTTAGTAACTGGTTTTAAATAAAGCAAAATTAAAAATAAGAATAGGTTCAATAAGTACTACTTAGTTTTGTATTTTTTGTTACACTTAGGTTGCTAGATCCAGGTCTTTTACATCTGTTGATCAAATTATCTTTCTAACACGCCTGTGAAGCCAGGAAGTAAGCCTATTTTATCTTCAAGGATCTGAAACACAGATATGTGTTTTATCATTAAAGAGAAAGAGTGTGGGGGAAAAAAAAATCCCCAACATTTTTGTAAACCCTAGTCCAGTATCTTGGGCCGTAAGGTGTTCTTCTTACTAAGAAGGTGCCTGAAAGCCCTTTATTGGAAAGATTTTTGTCTTTTTTATAGTAATTAAGTACTTAAAAATATAGTTAATAAGCTGAAAAGTGACAAAATACATGGTTGAAATAACCCTATTTAGAATAGGTCAAACTGGAAATTCTAAGAATGATTTAGGCATGAAAGATTTAATCAATCAACTTCTATGATAAAGATGAAATTCCACGTTGAGAAGTCTGGAGCAATTTATAGTTAAAAAAGTAATCCTAAATCAGCAGACATCTTGTTATATTTTAAGGGAAAAATCAATCTGGCAAAAAACACTTGCACATAATTTCTTATGGCACTGATATTTTATGCTTCCTGCCCAACCATAATCAACAGTTTGGATTACAACTGGGTATTTTAAAACCCATGATAATAGCAGCTCTATCAGTATATAATTTGATGAGAACTGTGCATATTGCACACCTTCCATCCTGATCTCCCCATGTCTATTTCTGTCTTCTGAAAAGATCAGGTATAGTCATGTGTGAAAACTGTCACAAAAATAAACAGAGATGTAGTAAAAAGTCTGAGAAATTATATTTTTGGAAGTGGCTGTTTTCAAGCAAGGCAAAGGAGAAACACTGAAGCACAACAAAAATTTTGTAATTACGGTCAATTATTTTTCCATATTTATACTTTTTACAACATATAAAATGGCAGGAAATGATAAAGAAGGCTAGAACATAAAAACTTTTCCCCATATCTGTTATATCCTGTGGAACTCATTGGCATAAGGTACTGAAGTAAACAACTGAAAAAAAAAAAAGAAAATAAAAGAAAAGGATTGTTTTAATAGCAATATCTTTGAGGAAAGATAATCTATGGAGTGGATAATCCTTCCTAACCCAGGACATAAATATCCATTCAAGTTTAGAGGAAGAAAGAAACATCTCCATATGCATCTTATTCCTGTATTTATTACTGAGATTCCAATATGCTTCTGGCTGTTGTTGAATACCAAGTACTAGGGGGACTCGATACGATCTGTAATAGCATTCCCACATTGCTATCTCCCCTTTATATGTCTGAGAGAGTTCAGCATACCAGGATTGTTTATACCATACTGACAACTGTATGATGTAGGTTAAATACCTATATGAATCACCAGATTCCTTCTTGCCTACTCGCTTTTTTTATTTTATTTTTTGCTATCACACACAATCTAGGGCAAATTCTGATGGCTTTGCCCAAGCACAATTCCTACTGACTTTAGCAGACTTGAGTGAGGACTCCAGCATGTAGTGTGTTGTAATAAAATTGCATTTCGTCTTACAATACAATATTTACCCCACATTGTAGCTCATCTTGAATATATGCAAGCTTTTTATCATTTCAAAATTACTTTGGTAAGTAAAGTAAAGGAGCTGGCAAAAATTGCCATGATCATAGACTGTGCGTTTCTAAGAGAGAAGAGGATTTCTGACTGCAGAGGCTTCTATCCTAGCAGTCAAAGCCATAAGCAGATCAAACAGCTAGAAGTTTCTTTTTTCTTTTTTTTTTTTCCTTTCCTTCTATTTTAGTAGTAATGATAATTAACTATTGGAACAACTGGGAATTTTAAAGTCCATATTGGATGCCTTTCTAAAAGAAATCCTTTAGGTCATCCAAAGTCATGGACTCAGTACAAAAAATATTATGCTGTAGAGGAGCTTCTGGTGAATCCCATCTGCCTTTCAAAATGCATTGAGAATGTGTTCTTTTTTTGTTTGGGGTTTTTTTTTTTTTTCTTTCAGTCTTATTTGGCATCTAGAAAACAGGAAATATCTGAGCGTACACATTATGTTCCCTGTTGGACTCAATTTCACCCTTATTTTGCATATTCATGACTCTGACCTGGCAAAATTCACAGCTGCCCAGAACAACCACAGCAGTAGCAGTGTTAGCTTTTGCCAGACTGCAGATAATTTGGCATGTGTGCTCCAAAGGGAAATTTGCACAGGAGATTTTGTAGGAGCAAAGGATTTGTTTGCCTTCAAAATATTTGGGGAGTGGGATAGTGCCACTTTACACAATATGTCTTAAGAATTGGTTTGGAAATCCTGTAAGTGAAATACTTTTAAGAATTTATCCATTCTTCAGTTTTTTAATAACTAAATGCTTATTTTTAAATACTGGTATGGACTAGAATTGCTTTACGGAGATCTGAGATAAATCTTCCACTTTATGTGTTTGTGGACATTTAGAGTTAGCCGTTTTGAGGGTTTTCCATGTTTTCACCAAAGACCATTAAACTCTTTAATCCGAGATATTTCACGAGTGTTAGAAAATGGTCACGTATCACTGTACGAAAAATCTCTACTCAAAGTCCTTCTGTATTTCACAGTGATTTTTCTGTTCAAAAAGTTTTCATCAAAACAAGAAAAAAATCTTTTAAAAGGAGGATATAAGTGTCTTTCTTATCAATAATAGCTGGACAACTAGAAAGACCAAGGATTATTGAAAACTATTAGTAATGTAGCAGCTCTGATAGATGGGGGTAGGTGTTGAGTTCAATTTCTCATTTCCATGCAGTCTGGTAAATTGAAACAGATTTTTTACTTAACTTCAGCTGTCAGTTATGCAGACTTAGAGGCTGATAAGAATTAAAACCCTTACTGTGTGTTTTTGCTGCTACTGTTCCACTGCAAGTTGGAACCCAATGCCCTTTTTTTATTGAACGTAAAATCTCAAGACAGTACTTGTTCAAGATAATTAGAAGAAAAATATGACAAGACATGCAAGCATTAAGTAGTCTTTCAGTGGTATTAAACATTTTTGAAGAAAGATAATTGGAAGCTAAATATGGCAGATTTTTAAGACTTGAAGTAAAATAATTTTATGAGACAGCTTCAGCTTCAATATATTTCATTCGGACTTGACAACAACTTTTCCTGACACTGTAGGCACAGAAAAAGATCTGAAAATGTGAATAGGCTTTACCTGTGAATAAGGATACCAGTGATGACCACTCCATCCCTCATTTCTGATTAGATGGCCAGATTCCAATCCAGTCTGGACTAGTTGAATATTCTGGGCTTTTTAGTTTGGTTTGGTTTTTTGTACCTACACATACACTATTATTAGTCATTATTCTGGATTTATTCTCACTGTATTTCTGTAAGTTTTACTGTGACCACACTTACGCAGACTTTGCTGCAAAAGCTGTGGCACAAGATGTGCATTTATGCAATATCTGCTTCTTTTAGCTTGTGGTTGGCAAAGAAACCCTTTTCTAAAGCCAGAGTATAAACTTGCAACAATACCTTTTTCACTAAAGGGAAGTTAAAGTTGGGAGTTTGAATTGTATGTTTTCATCCTTTATGGTTATTTCTAGGAAGATTTGAGTAATTTTGCTTCTTAGTAGTTTATTGCAAATAAAACATTTAACCTTAAAATATCATACAAGATGAAGCACAGAAGTGCATTTCAAAGCATGTGATGACAAGGTGCATGGATACACGTATAGCACCCCTTCTTCCCTTTGCCCAAACACAAAGCTTTTCTCAGGAGAGTTAGGAGAAAGGACCTCATCCTGTTTGGACTAGCTTGCAAAGCATGCTGGGACACAGGCAATACCTATACTAATACCCAGAACATTCCCAGGTCAGGAAATGTTCACTTGCCTTAAGGCTGATAGGTACCATCACACATGTACAGATAACTTTTTTCACCTTCCCAGACAAGAGTACAGAAACAAATTACTTATGTGAATGGTCCTTGACTGGTGTGAGGCAGCGCATCATGCCTAAGAATGGGGTTTGGCAGGCCAAAATGATGCCAGAAGGTGATTTTAACATTTAAGGAGTATGAACGGTTAGTGGTCCAGCCCCCAAACTCATTCCCCAGCCTTGTTTTATTTAGCAGTATTGAATAAGTAAGAGATACAGTGCTAACAAATAGTCGATGCTCCATTCTTAAAGTGGAGCAGCCCCTACACATGGGAGCATTGGGGAAAGGCAGAAACTCTTTCCTGAGCACTCCTTGAGCTGATGTGATTCCCTCTGATCCTCTAGCAAGAACTGAGCTTCACCAGGAAAAGTCTCATCTTGACTGTTGAAAAATAAATAAAAGCAGAGAAGAGTAAACTATAGCAATAATCTGATCATAAGGCTAGTTTGCAATGTGAGATTCAGAGCTACATGGATGTTGTGGAAACTGTGCAGTTTTTTCTCAGACTGAGCTTTCACCAAGTCAATAGATACCCGACTCTGCAGTCCCTAGGTGAATGATGAGTAGTTCTCAACAAATGTCTTTAAATGGAATAAGAGCATACAAACTATGATCCCAGATTGAAAGGTGCTGATTGCTTTCTTCTGTCCTAGTATTGCTTAGTTAAGTTTAAATCAATATCTGGTATAAATATGCAAAGCCAAGGGTAGAAACCTCTGAATAAAATTAATCAATGATATCTTCTAGTTATTCTGTGTTTTACTATAATCTAAAGGATCTACATTGGTATTCAAACCTCAGCAAGGGTAACATTAGTAAGGTCCTTACAAGCTTTATTACCTGCATTTAATTTTCCAAGTTTTTTTTCATACTTTCAAAGTAGTTTCACTTCCATGGACTGTGAATTTGGTGCAATTATATGTAAAGTTTTAGGGTTTGATTTTTCTATTGGATTTCTATGGGCATAACAATGTCCTGTAAGCTGGTATAAATAGCAACAAGCCAATAGTCAGTATTTCCCTAAATGTTAATTTCTTCAAACTGAGAACAGTAGATAAGGTTTCTTTCTTATGTTCAATTAAATATTTAAATTAAAAATCACCCATTTATATTAAAATTGAAAGTAAAGCTATTAAACTTTCAGATATCGTGTTTATTAACTTACTTCTTCAATGCTTCTTACAAAATGATGCTGTATTTACTTACATGAAATAGTTGTAAATGGGATCTGACTGCATGCTTTTGTGTACAGTTTGTAAGATTTACCTAACATCATCTTATTTAGTTAATTTTAAATAGTGTCCCTTCTTATGTGAGTAATGAGCTCATCCCAAAAGCTCCGATTAAAAATGTTTCAAAATATATAGAAGATGTGGGTCTGGTCGCACTAATAGTTTTCCTATTATTCCTGAGGAAAGAAATGGAAGGAGACCACTGGAGTGGCAGCAGTTTTCACGTTAAGCTTACGCACTTGGCTTGGAGTTTGATCTTGCATATTTTCATGTGAAAAGAATGGTAACTCAGGCAAAGCTCATAGCAATTTCAACATCTTCTGTGTAAAGTGTAGGACACAGTCCCATGGGAGGCACAGCAGGCAGTGAGACAACAAACCCTTGTCTTAGCAGAAGGCTTTGTCAGCAAAAGACTGTATTGCACTGTGATCTAGGCACGGAAGGCATACATTTTTTGTTACGGATAGGATTAAGTGTAGGAACAGTGCATCCCAGGGATGCTACATCTCTTAACATTTGTTGGCAAAACCATGATATTTTTTTTCCTCCTTTTAAGAGAATACTTTAGTTCAACCAGTAACTATTTTGCTTCATACAGGAGATGTGAGAGAATATTTGTTGTAGAGATCACTCTGACTGTGACTAGTGTTAGTATCTTTGAATAAAGATGTTTTTTATGTCTAATTAAGTGACCATTATAAAGGTCCTTCAAGGTTTTCATTAGAATATTGTTTGCTCTTAGTTAGACGTTATTTTTGCTTCATCCTTATCTAGTTTAAGTGACAATTCACTACACTTGTCCTTATGTTTCAAATGAGATTATAAGTAATTCTAAATATAAGCAGTTACGCTCAAGCTTGTCATTGACTGCAATATGTACAGGAACAGAATTTGTCCTTTCTATAGCACAGTTCTGATCTGTTCGTTTGTTTGTTTTTTTCATCTTTGTGAGCACTAGGTAAAAAAGTATTCTGATTAACATTCCCACCCAACAATAAGAAAACACTGGTTTTCTAGGTACAGAAGTTTCTTAGAAAAAAATTGTGTTTGAACAAATTGTTCCTAAAGTGTATTTTGCTTTACATCATAGATATCTCTCTTAATTTTGCTAAGAAGTGCTGTCTTAAGCACTTTTTAAAAGGAAAAGAATAGACAAGTAAGGTAATGGTGTAAAATGTGTAAGAATATAGATTTTCAAACAAGTTTTTATGCAAAACATTAAGATGCATACCAAAGTCATAAATTTGATTTTATTTAATTTTGGTTTAGGTTTGAGGGTTCTTGGTTTAGAAAATAATGCAATAATTTTCTTTTCATCTTTAGCTGCACCTAGACAATGCATTGAACTACACTTTGATGAAAAATATTCCATAGAGCCTTCTTGGGAATGTAAATTTGACCATATTGAAGTACGAGATGGACCTTTTGGCTTTTCCCCAATCATTGGACGTTTCTGTGGACAGCAAAATCCACCTATGATAAAATCCAGTGGCAGATTCCTATGGATTAAATTTTTTGCTGATGGTGAGCTGGAATCTATGGGGTTTTCTGCTCGGTATAATTTTACACCTGGTGAGTACAAACCATCACACTTTTTGATAGAAAAATCTTAGCATGGTAGCTTTGCTAATGATGTATAATTGTGCTGTTGAATAATATGTTTAACTGGGACTATGTTTATTATTAAGGAAAGTAATAACAGATAGGAAAATGATAGAAGGTACAGATATATCTTTTGCATAGCATAAGTAAGACTTATTCAGGGAAGAAATTTTCAGTACAGTTTTGTCCAAGATGCATATATTCAGCCTCTGCAGTTTTTAAAATAATTGTTTTCAATCTAATTCTATTGTAGAAAATAATACAGAATGTTTCATAGGAAGTTATGCATTTTATGCTTGATTGTTACCCTGTGCTGCTTTTCTTTCAAAATGATCATTGATAAAGTATTCTAATAAAAAACTGTACTTATCTCAGAAATTTCCATCATTGCTTTTCCACTTCACCAATCATATCCCAGGTGAGGAGTGGAATAGTTCTCCCTTTTTGATAAAGCAAACTATTACAAGTATTGCCAGAGGAAGTGTGAGGTTCAAATAGTAAAATATATTAAAAAAATTCCTAAAAAAGATGTTGTAACTATACAATTATTCCTTGTCACTTTTTAAACTTAGTTCACCAACTAAAACAAAATTAATAATTATACTTTCCATTAATTCCCCTCCTCACACACACTTATTAACAAAATATTGCTGATTTTAAATTTCAGTTTTAGCTGCAGCTACACTGTCTTGCCCTGCACTGCTGGATTTGACGTAGTTCTGTACCTTCTTATGTATTGGGTGATGAGTCATACCTTAATATAGCTCTCTCTAAAGCACTGTAATTATTATGTAATTTTGTCAATTAGGTCACTATTGTTTCAGCTAAATTGTTGTGTTAGGTAGAGCAATATTCTTTAGAATATCTGCTAAAATTAACAGGTCCCAAGTTGTGCTTGCTTAATTATTCCAGTAGTATCATAGGAGATAGCAGGAATATTTGAATGTTCCTCTATGCGGTTTTCTTCCCTAATGCAAGGAAAATAGTTATAAAATTACCCAGCGTATTTCACTTTTCTTTTAAGTCAAAGATACTGTCTTGCAAAGGATAAACATATTTAGAAGGTTTAAACAGCAACAGAACACAGAAGAATTTCTGTAGCAAATAACCTGATATCCATATATATGTCTATTGTAAATGCAAAGACAATGAAGTATTACTGTATCCACACATATTTGTCTGTGAACAGTGAGTTAAATGTATATCTCTCATTTACCATGGCTCTGTGGGCTTTTGCCATTTTCCTCCCACCTCCACCAAAAGTTCTTTGCTTTAGATTTCATGTCCATCTTGTTTCAAAAGGTTATGTATTATGGTTGAAAAGATGTTCATAGCACAATCTGCAGCTTATTCTGTCTAAAAAACTCTCAAGTGAAAAGCAGTTTCAAGGACTATGTTTTATCTTCGTTCTTTTTCTACTGATGTAAGGTGAAATTCTGCACAGAGATCAATGCTGGTAAATTGTTATAGCAGCATAAATTATTCCGGACTTCAAATGGAATAGCTATGTCTTTTCTTTTTTCTTTCTTTCCTTTTTTTTTTTTCCTCCTCTTTTCCTCCATGGATTTCAATAGGAAGCGCTATAAATGATAGAAGTTTTCTAGGAATATTGGCCAAACTGAGAATAAGATTAAACCGACAAGTGCAAAACAGCACTGCTGCCTCCTTGATCACCATAACAGGAAGCAGTTCTCATTCCGCTTGGTTACTTTACCAGTTATTTATTTTTTAGGCATGGATAAGGCTTGACATTTTGAGATCAGTTGTCCAAATGCAAGCAGTGGGAGGGGTCACTGTCAACTTATCAAAAAGAGTGATGGCTTTCAAGAGTGTATAAAAGAGTAGCATAGAGAGGAATTGCCTCCATATATTACCACTTAAACGATCTAGATCCATCTTGGGTACTGACAACTTATGAAAATAAATTATGAACAAAGGAGAGATCAGAAGAAAAAAATCAGCTTACCTGTCTTTAAAGATCCTCAAGAAAATGATCTGAGACAAAGACTTGTTTGGAAACTATTGGTGTCTAGAGCAGCTGGACACTCAGGGAAGATGAAGTTTGTTGCACCCATCACTATGGGCACAAGCAGCACACTCTGCCTAACTGCAGCCTGCATAGGAGACTTTCTCCATTACAAGGAGGTGGCAAGCACAGCAGAGCTATGTCTTTAGTACCAGCAATCTTTGATGTTCCCCACTTGTGTGGTCCCCACCCACTCCTGACATGTTGCTCGGCTGCCACTTTTGCATTTGATATCTCGATAGGGGCTCTGGATTGTTGATAAAGACAAACGTGATGTTGAATGTATGGGTGTGTGGCAAGATTTTTAAAAAAATAAGTAAGTAAATTTGACTAAATTTGAGCTGCAACTATTTATTAGTATTTGAATAGTACCTAGAGAAGTAGGCAAAGAAATTATTTACTGTGTCTCCAAGGTGTACAAAAACAGTTAGCTGGATGAAGTTGAAAACAATATCAGTTAGGGTATCAGGAAAAATACTCCAATTAAGATCTATTAGTCTGTGTAAATGGAAAGAACCCTGTCATCTGAACCATTTTAAAAGCAGTTTGGATGAAGTCCTAAAAAAAGAAATTATTTAGAACAATCCTAAGGAACAGACTAATATTTTGTAATTACTATAACTTTTCTGTTTAATGATTTCTTTGACTCCTTGGTGTTGAAATGGTTGGAATGTCATCCACCAAGGCCAAAGCCCAGTGGCACCAAGACCAAAGCCCAGTAGAGTCTCAACAGTCTCTCAACAGGTTGGGGCTCAAGGCATCTTGAAACAAACACAAATCTCTTGCCATAAACTCTGTTCCATTTAAAGAGATATTTTTTTCAGAGCACTTTTCAGCACTCTAAAAAGTGCAGTCTTGCAGAAGAAACAACTTTAATGACAAATCCAGAACTACACACAAAAACAACGTAAACACACCCAATAAGTGGAAAAACTACTGAAAATTTGGCATAAAGTTCCTTGGTAAGGGGATAATTTAGGATTTCATTTTTGTAATTTTATGAGTTATAAGGTAAAGCAAGATGTGATTGGATGAAGATGTACGTATGGTGTAAGGATCAACTACTTTGCGTATCAAAACTCTGTGTTAAGGGGAGAAGTTGCCTTTTCCTTTTGTATTATTACAGCTGAATACCAGTAATAACCAGACCCAACCTGTATGTAAAATAAATTTTCAACCATATTGTACATGAAAGTTTAGAAGAAAAATAAAACATATTTACTCTTTATGTACTATTTTAATTTATTTTTTTATTGTTAAATGCTAATGAACTGCACCATTTCTAAATGGAACTATTTGAACCTATGAAACCTTCATAGATTTATATAAGCATTTTAATGTCTTTATGCAAATCTCATATAAAAGAAATAATGTATCAGACTACAGTATTTTCAGGTTGCTCTGCTTCATTTTGAATGCAAATATGATTGATGAAGGAAAGCCACACCAGACAAGTCACATGATGAATCTTTCTTGCTCGTGTTTCAGCATTCTTTGGGCCATTGAAAGGCCTATGCTTGAAATTTCTTTTCACATCTCTGGGTCCTCAGACTCAATCTGTTACCCTCATTTTTCCTAAAATGTTATGTCTCAAGAGGATTTTTTGAAATGGTGTTGAGTCACTGTTTTGTGTAGAAAAAGTCAAGTATTACTTCAAGGGGACTTACTCTTGACAATCATTCGTTAAAATGAGTCAATTTTTTAGTGTAGACAGGGATTCAAACAGAGAGAGGATATGTTTATTTGAGCTTTCTTAGTCAGCTAGAATAATCAGATTTCTCTTTATCCTGGTCCCTGATTTTGCAGGACAGTGGCTTAAGATAGCACATCATTACTTTCAGTTCCTTCACTTAGTAGAAGCCATCTGTGTTTTTATTTAGCCTCATTAATATAAAGGTCAGTCAGTAATGTTTTCTGTTCAACTGCCTGATAATGGAAAAAGATAAAGCCCTTTATATTCTTATGTTCTGAAAAGTGGAGTGTAAACCACTGTCTAATCAGAATAACAGTACTTTTACATCCACATTGCAGTAGTACAAGTAGCTGTGGAATGTCAGAGTAATAGAATAATAACATCATTAATCTGAAGACAACAACCCAGATTCTTTCTGATTGGGGAATTTCTATATTTTATGGGCTGGTGAAAAATTTAATGTGAATTTATTAAATTAAATCACAGTTCTGAAGAATGTAGATAAGATTTTGTCAAATCATTTTGCCATCTAACGTCCATGTCTTGCCTTGTGTATATTTAAGAAAGGGGTATTTCCTAGGCATCTGGGACAGCTGAATACTTGTGGGAGCTTGCTCACTTGCTTTTCTAAATTTATTTATTTATTTTCCTGTTCTCTTCTGAACTTGGTCTGGTTGTTTCTAAGTTAACATCAGCAACAACAACTTTTAACCAACTTGTAATCCAGTTAAATTTTTTGTGAAACAATAATCTCAGAACCAAGCAAATTTGAATGAGTCAATCTTTTTCCTTAGGGATCAGAGTTGATTTGAAATTATGAGAAATTACTCATTATAACTAGTCATTTACACTTTTGAGTCAGAACCCTCTCATATTTTTTTTTTTAAATGTGATTTATTTTATTTGTTGAGATATCTACCCTCAGCACTTCAGATCATTATAAGCAGTCTTCTTGAGCTATGACATTTTAATGTCTTCATACAAGTGCACAGTCGGGCACTTCATTGCTGTTTACAATGTATTAGGGCATCTGGTCTTGTGAATGAGGAGTTTCACTGTAATGTCTAGGATGATACATTTAGATGTTACATTGAAAATCATGATCAGCTACATGAATATTGTCTTTTCAAGGGGATTTGATTTGTATTGTGCTGTTCTATAGATTCTATTAACTTACAGGAACCACAGGATTAGTCCCAGAGTATTTCAGTACAATAAATCTGAGAATGTAATGGGATAATATGTTTATTTTAAATGTCAAGTGAAAAAAAATTCCTTATGTGGAGCAAATTAGTATCTAAAAAATCTCATGGGATTCTCAGGTCCCATATTACCTCTTGTGATCACATACTTAAATTTTTCTTTCTACAATACCTGAAAGGCAACTACAGAACTCCCTGGTTTAGAAATCCCTGCAAGCTGGGAGTATCATACTACTAAAAGAAAGAATTTGAACCCTTGGTTCCTACCCTGGTGATGTTTGCTGTAAAAATAAGGGCAATAGAAAGATAAAATATAGTTTTAAGTATTCTAACATTGGAGGAAAGAGAGAAAAAAAAAAAAAAAGGAGCTGCATAAACTAGGGATATTAGAGTTGCATTTGCATTGACTGTGTATGTATATTGGAGTGAAAGGGTTTCCCAAATCATGTAGTGTTACCTCTCACACCGGGACTGCAAAGAGCCAGTTTCCAACTCATAGAGTAAATGTTTAAATCCATATCCCTCTATTGGTAGATCTTAAGAGACTTTCAGAGTTGACTTTATTTGGGCATTTTCTGCTTCAGCCGTTTTTATGGAGGACCTGTTCCAGGACACACATTATTAGGAATGTTCTTTTGATTTCTTACCTAAAATCATTCAGAGCCAGCTTATCTCTTTGCCTTCTTATACCAACATTACTTGTTAGCTTTGAAGCCTCTTTTCTCACCAGGACTATACGCCACCATGTAACGAACTTGGGATAGTAGTCATGTGTTATGTCAGTTTCCTTGTCTGCAAAAGCCAAATCCTTGTACTGTCTTTTTATGCCATAGGCTCTTTGTTTCCCCTGATATCAGTACCACCCCTCCTCTCTCCAAGAATCTCTTCTCTGTATCCATTCCACAAGTTGAACACAGACTTCTAGAGGAGGTTTACTAGGATATTGTACTGCAGTACAGGTACAAATAATTATTTTCTACCTCCACAGGAAATACTTCTCTTGGTATGTAGGTGATCTCACCAATAAAGGTGATTATGCTGTTGCATTGCTAAATATTATTTAAAGAGGAAGCACCACATTTCTCTGACAAACGTCTATCTTTTCACAAGCACCTGGGAGGAATCTTTAGCAAACTTAGATGTGCACTCAAGAATGATACTAGGGACCCAACATTTTTAGATTAATATGTTGAGTCTGGCTGAGCTCCACAACAGCACTCCCAGTGCTGTGCTTGCACTGGTGGCTGGAAAGGTGGTGGTAACACACCAGTGCCCTGACTGCTCCTGAGCAGTGCTCACACGGCATCAAGGCTGCCTCTCCAACCTCCCCCCCTCCTCTCACCAGCAGGCTGGGGGTGGGCAAGATCTTGGAAGGGGACATAGCCAGGACAGCTGACGCAAAGTGACCGATGGGATATTCCATACCATATGATATTCTGCTCAGATATAAAAGCTGAGAGAAAGGAGGAGGAAGTGGGGGCATTTATTATTTTCAGCATTTGTCTTCAGGAGTAACCACTGGGTGTACTGAATCCCCGCTTACTGGGAAGTGGCTGAACATCACCTGCTGGTGGGAAGTAGAGAAAAACGTCCTTTGTTTTTCTTCAATTATGCATGCATGACTTTTGCTATTGCTTCATTAAACTGCCTATATCTTGACCAAAAAGGGATTTTTTTTCCATCTTATTTTCTCCCTTCTCCCTGTTCTGGTGAGGAGGGGACTGGTAGAGCAGCTTGTTGGGCACCTGGTGTCCAGCCAAGGTCACCCACCACAATTAAGTTGTGTTTTTACACGACCATTGTAATTGTTCTCAAAATAGTTTATATTATTACTTGTTACAGAACAATTAAAACTAAATCTTAGAGGCAGGAGACCTTTTTCCTTCAATATGGTCCTTATGCTCTTTCCCTTAAGGATACAGTTTTGGCTTTATGCAAATACTATACTGAATTATCTTAACTTTAGGTCTGATATAGAGTGATTACTCTTTGCTTTAAACACTTGCAAAATGTGGAAAAAAACACTGAGTCCTGGGCATTCGTTTTCCCTATTAATCATTGATTTATCTGTAATGTTTATGCAGCACTTAGAAATGACAGAGCAGGGAAGATAATATGGAATTTGTACTGAACAGAAAGCCTGAGTCTTGCACAATTCTTTGGTAACAACTTGTTTACAATGAGTATTTTCACTACTAACATGCATATTCAGAATAGCACCTCCAAAATGTAAGTATCTTACTTGGTAGTTCTCATTCAAACATTTTAACACCTATTTCTTCAGGGAAAAAATGGGAAACCATGCCTTGTATGTAGTGAGTAAGGAGGTTTTGAATGCTCTTCAAAGTTGTTCCAGATCATTGGACTTCCCTATCAGGCAGATTTTCTAATAGCTTGTACTGGGATGCACTACTGGCCAATTGTTGTGGCCTCATCCTGGCAACACCGTTGTCTGTAATAGTTTGTCTTAGTGACCTTGGCAATGTGCATGTCTGCAGAGATTCTGATGACATTGAAGCAATTCTTTTTCTTTACTTATCTACTCCTTAAGCTGTTGAGTTTTCATCTTCATGTATTGTATCTACAGGTTTCCATATAGCAAATAAATCTTGACAATCACCTCAGTGCTTTTGTCTGATCAGCATGACTGTGGCCCTTGTTTAGGCAGAGAAACTATTTTTTATTCTAGCCACAGCACTGCTAGGCTGATTCTTTAGCTGTCCATATAGTAAATTAAGTTTTACATTAGATACAAACCCCATGTCTATAGCTCTTTTCAGTCACTCTTATTTGTTAATCTGATATTTGCATATGTTCAGCTTCCTGTGTTAGTTGATTTTTTATTATCTGTTCATTTAATGAAGTAATTCTCAGTTATAGCAGCAATAAGTAAGGATCTCTATTGACATATTTAGATTTCCATAACTGATTTTTTTTCCCCTTGAATAGTGCTTCTAGCTAATTCTCCTTACAGGAATGCAGAAAAACCCTTGTTAGAAAGCTCCCAGTTTTCTGTAACTAATAAAAAGTGTTCTTGCCCGATAATTAGTAGCTCTGATTCTGCCACAGTAATGTTTGGAAAAGTCAGTCATGTTCATGTTTGTAGAATTAAGTATTTTTGCAATGCTTAGCAAATTAGTAAATGTGTCAAATTCAAAATATATCCTCTCTCAGCCTTTGTTCTGTATAGTCATCAACTGCTCAACAACAGTTCATTTTCTGAGGGTAGTATTCGTATTTTTTGTAAAGACATCAATCCAGAGAGTCTCTTGCTTACCAATATTGAGGTGGATGTTACTGAATATTGTTTTGTATATTTGTAGTTCTAGTAGGTGCATGTTGTCACCTTAATACATCTTCTGTGATATTGATGGCTATGACCAATGTTGATTTGTTTACTGTCTGTTAAGAAATGCAGGCTACATAATTCATCTCAGATACCTCTTTTGAGCTTCTTTGCTGGTCAGGTCCAAAAGTAAGATCATGTTTCCATCAACACTGATAGAAATTTTGTCCTAAATATTTTGTAAATAAACTTTTCACTGGCTTGTTAGAGTATCTATGCCTTTGATCTGTTTTCTTTTTCTCTCATATTATGTAATATCAAAAAGCCTGTAATCTTTAGTATCATACTGCTCTCATGGAGTAGACAGATACTATCATGATTAGTCTTTCCCATGTAAGAAAAAGAAATACAAAGATTTCTGTGAGAGGTAGATATCATCTGTATGTAGTCAATATATGTAGCGCGAGACACAAACCTTGTGGAAAATCAAGAGCTTGCATCAAGCCTCTGAACACCTGGACTTCCTGCTATCTGTTTTTCCCCTTTCTTTCACTCTTTCTCTGTACGTTTATAACCTACCTCAAGTTAATGAAAAGCTCCTGTTACAATATATAACTATAACTTATACAGACATAAGGAGTTATGAACAAACCTCATCCCAGCAATGTTGACTGATGTTATGTATACAATAAATGCAGATATGTTATCCTAAAAATGATCATGACAAATTGAGGAAGCAAGAAGTTGAATTTTTAGGTCAATTCTTAAAAGAATCAAAACTTTAAGATATGAAAATCTATAATGAAGAGATGGATAACGGTAATAATGTGTTCATGCAAGAGTCATCTGCTTATTGTGAGTGTTGTTTAATGTTTGTGAATGATGAATAGATTAAAGGGGTTTTTCCCCATATAATATTAATTCACATTATGTAGAGATATTCCTTTAAAATCTTGTCGGTAGCATATTCTTCTGGCCAATGGTGTAAGGTTGACAAAAATTTCAGCCATCAAATACAGGATGTCACAAGTGCCTGACATACCTATTTAAAGTTTCAGAATTCGCTAGCCTCCTATGGTCTGTTTCTATAATGCCAGATGTATCACAGTATCTTGTAGATGCTTTATTAGTTTGGTTTGAAATAAATACAAAATTGTCACATAATTTTTGTCCTGCAAATCTTTGATATTATTTTTACATGCAGAATGCCACTAACCAGCTAATGTTTTTGTTTTGTTTGTGAAAGCCAGTAAATAATTTTTGTTCAATTTATGCTCAATGTGTAGGCATTTTCAATTTGCATGTTTTTTATTGTGGCAAGTCCAAATGCTAGGTGTCTGTATTTTATTCTCTGCAAAATCTGTTCATTTCACTAAGGTCTTTGAGCCAAATAAGAATAACAGCTACTATAATTTAACACTGTAATCCATCAAAAATCTCTGAAATTACTTTTTGGTATGCCCAAGAACAATTCCAAAGAACAGTTGCTTAAGCTTACTACACTCAAATGCTGCACTGACAAGCCACTAAATCTAGTCCCAATTTAGTAAAGAACGTCAGGAAGCCTACATTTAAGCATGTGCTTAAATCTGGGCAATCTTTGTGCTTGGGTACTTATTTAAAGGTAAGTGCATTTAAATATGTCCTCTACCTTTTCATCTATTGAACTAAGTAAAAATGAAATATTTATTTATTTTGGAGACCTGAACTACTATTTCTTCAAGTCTTTTTATAATTTAAAAACTAGTTTTCTACCTTTACAAAAATTATGTGGTAGATATATATTGATTGAGTGTTTGTCTATTTGATCAGTATCACCTTATATCACCTAATATAACCTTAAGCAGGCTCAACTTACTCACCAACTCCTAGTTTTCACTTGTTTTTATATTCTGTTACAGTAAGCTAAGTTTTTGTTGGAGTTACGACATCACAATTAGTGATTTGTCTGTCTTCCTGTGTTGTTCTTCCTCTAGATATCCTTGTCCCTAAAAAATCACCTTGGAATTGTCTGAAATGAAATTATTTTCTACATGTAAAAATGTATAATTTTCTTCAGCCATGCTTAGAATTGAGTTTATGCAGATACATTTTTCTGTCCAACTCTGAGTTTGTCAGTCAGGTTTCGAAGTTGTAAAAATAAGTGATACCAGTTCTGCAACCGTAAGCAATGACTAGTGGTTCTACTCCGTAGATTTTACACTTTAAAATTAAAGTGAAGTTTCCAGTAGATTTTTACTACATTCCTATGACTTAAAGTTGTGGTAGTGCATCCATTGCCAAATGGGCTTTTAAAAATAAAAATGGAGCCATGTTTAAGGATAATGTTTTGAAAGGGACAATTATTTATTGATAGGAAAAGAGGTTTGTGATTTTTTGTGTTATCATGTGTTCTTTTCTCTAAACCTGGAAATTAAGCTCCCCAAAAAATCTCCACAAACAAGAGGTACCTAGGGAAAACCAAAATGATCTTTAGTATCTTGCTTTTTGTGCAAAATCTCCTGTTCTCACTCCAGCTGATTTTGGAACTCAGTAGAATTCAGGACTGAGGAGTAGTTGCCTTTATCACATGCCTTTCCAATATCAAAGAAATTCAGATCTCTTGAGCCTGAGCTAGCTCAGCTGCAGATCTGCCAAAGAATGGTGTCCCATGCTGTATGTTGTTGGCAGCTATGACTATTGATCACTGGTTTATTTACTTTTTACTCAATTCACTTATTAAACAATCTACAGACACCTAAAAGTGCCTACATTCTCTGCTCATTTATTTTATCAATTCGTTTAGGATCAAGCATAAAGACATTTAGGTAGTGAGATGTCTGTTGAAATAATAGTTTAAGTGAAATCACTGGATTTAGGAAGATTAAAAATTAAGTAGTTTATTTTCTTTGTGGACATGGCACTGTTATCTTTCAGTTACATTATTCATATTTGTATTGTTTGCCTTTTCTTTCCCATTTAGCTAAAAAAACCCCACATACCCAAACTTGATTGTTTGCTAGAAATTACATTCCATTAATAAAAATGTAATTTTAATTTTATTACTATAAGAAATTATATTATTATATATAAGTATTTAAAATTACTTTCAATACTTGCATTTATAATTACTGAATGAAGTCTACAGGATTCCTTAACTCCTTTTGTCTTCCTACTTTTTAAAATTTTTTTGCAAATCAGTGTTGCTGCAATCCAGTGTTTATTTAACTAGTATAGTCTGATAAAAGCATCATCTACAACTTCATATAATACAGAAGAGATTTCAGATGAACAGACCAAATTCTCCTCTGGTTTAACAATGAGACTTCTGTTCATATCAGTGAAGTTGGGTGCATAGTCAGGCACGTGAGGTTTAGTCTTGTATTCAAGTTGGCCGTGGTATATCCAATCTGATTTAAGAGTGTTTTGCAATTATGTGGACATATAGTCTAATTGAGATCCTTTCATTAAAAAAGATGCAAATCATTTATAATCAAATCAGGTTAACATTACTGTTATCAAAATTACTTCTGCCCTTTGAGAGAAATTATCAAGACAGACATTTTCTATTTCTTATTAAAAATGCATGATACAAAAAATACCAGAAATATTCAAGTACACAAATGTCTTTCACAATTAGAGTGCCCTCAAGTTATTTTTGCTCTGAAGACTCTTCTCGACTATGATGAATGCCCATTGTTTACATGATCACAACATAGTCTGCAATTCACTAGGTAAATGAGTGTCTGACATTAGTGTTTCCTCAAATAGATTTGCAGAGGGGAATTTAACTTCAGTGAGACAAAATGTTTTGGTCTGTGCTACACAGTCTAAAATAGACTTTCAATTTTTGTAATTTTTTTTTTTTATGTTTAGGGTGATTAGATCTACCAAATGATAATGCCATTGAAAGCAATAAATTAATGGCAAAATTGTGAAAATTGTAAGAAAATACTTTTGATCAACACTTAAACATACTGCTTCAGAGATCATTACACATTAGGAATGCAGAAAGTTTATTTAAATACTTTGATGTCAAAAGACTACATCTAATATCCAGCAATTTCTGTTAAGAAAGATTGCTTGAGCGTTGAGTAAGACGGTTACAGAATCACCAAATATTTTCTGAGAATTCAGTTTCAAATAAACTGGTATCTGTAGCACATCCATTATTAATAATTTGTACTAGCATGACAGAAGCAGGCAGTGTGAAATGTGTTATTCTAGTCACATATAGATGACACTGAGAAGCCAGAAGATGTTGTGTAACAGGACTTACAAACATCATTTGCCAGATGTTATCTGATAGTTGAAGCTCAAGAGACAATGTTATCAAATCTGCTGGTTGCAGTATGTGGGTTAATAAAAGATTGTATGATACTGCTTCTTCTGCCCCCCCCCCCTTTCTTTTCTTTCCTGTAGCTCATTTATCAACTTTATGTGAAAATCGATATTAAAAAAGAATGCAGAAAATTATTGTTAAAATTATTTTGTTCTTTAATGCTGATTTCATTATGTGGATTAGACAGTTGGTTATTAACTGCTACCATGGGTCACATGGACTACAAAGTCCATACTGAAATTATATAAAATATAAAATAAATTTATAAGTTTGGGTGTTTTTTGATAAAATGCATACTGGCTTAGTAGTTTAAAAATCAGATTTGTGTAATTTGAGCTTCTGTAATTGCATTTGCTCTCTCCACAAGAATAATTTATATTAATATAACTGTTTGTATTCCAGAATATTGTGTATCAGTGATATTCCAATATACATATAGATCAATGATTTGCCAAGTACTTTTAAATGAAAGGTTTTATTTATATTTGATTATTTTTTTTTATATATATATATATATATATATATATATATCACTGGAGCTTTAAATGACTCTTTCAAATCAAGCTGGAAAAATTCCTGCTGTTTTACAGTCAAAAACTTGATCTGGTCAAATTAAATTTAATTATTGCCTGCTTGTTGGATTAACGGCTGACCCATACTTAAAAATCACACACAAGTGCTGTGACTGACCATCATGTTTGACCTGCTGCTGCTGCAAGTGAAAACTGTCCTGATTCCTCATTTCTTCTAAATATTACCACACCAGCAAAAGAACTGGACAATCTCTAATCAGTACCCACTTTGCTGTTCTTTCCCAGTCTGTTCAGCCAGTTAATGGCAATATTTGATTTAGCCAGTTAATGACAATATTGGATATTGAATAAAGTAGACATAAGGACTTATGAACACTCCCTTCCCAAACTGATACAATGAATGACAATGGCTTTTTCATGGTGAATGTGATGCAAAAGACCAGTTTTTATTCTCCGTATGAGACTGAGCCAGTCAATCAGTGTAGCACTCAATAAATCAGTTGCTAAATTCTGCTCAGATTGTGGGCCTAAACCTGTTTCTGTGGGAATCAATACTGAAACTGTGAGTAAATCCAGTGGAAATCAGACTGTTGCTTCAGACTGGTAGCTTTTGAATAGAGGAGAAAAACTGCAAATCTGTTAAACTGTTAAATGGAAACTATCTTTTTTTAATCTAAATTCCTCAGTTATGATAATAGAATTAAAAATTATTGATCTATACTGATTATATATAATCACTGTTTAGGGATAGCTGGATCTGGAGTTTCTGGGTGAGGAAAAGTCAGTGGTAAATGAGTTTTTAAGGACATGAATCTGACTCTTTTCAAGCTCTAGGTTACAGGTCTCCAGTTATCCACAGACCCAGTTGTTTGCAGATGTTCATGACAAACCACTTTGAGAATTTAGTGAACACAGAGCATGTGGCATAAATGATACTCAAAGAGGACTGAAGATTATTAGAAGGATCTTGTTTAAAGTAGAAGTTAAAAAGGTTGAAGATGATACCCTTTGATTTAGAATTTAGCATCCGGTTGATTTTTTTGTGTGGGCATATAGCAAAACATGGCTTAACTGCTACTAATGAACAAAAATCTTTATCCATTAGTCTAAGTGGAAACGATTTGAGGCTAGTTGGTAAGAACTGTTTGTTTTAGTCAAATACATAGTAAAACATTCTATAGGGCCATCCTCATCAAAATAATAAAAGTCCCAGCTGACCTAGTGTCTTCTTTCTAACAGATTATGTCTATGCTAGGTCAGTATTAGCAATTGATCATAGTTTGGACTGTTCTCTGGCACTTTAATTGCATGAAATTAGAGAATGATCTATTTGAACAAAAGGGAATGTCATTCTCATGAAGTTGTAAGCAATAGGAAGCAGATGGGCTGTAAGGCCAAAGACCTAGCTGTAAATCCTTACTTAACCAAAAATGTATCAAAATGTTTTCCTCCTATAATCTCAGAAGTTAAATTTCATAATACTAGAAAGAGTGGAAGGGTTATTGGTCCCTTCCCATATATTATTTATGTCCCTTAAATATCTGAATATTATCTTGTATAATAAAATGTAAAATTCACAAGTTTGTGGGTAATTTAGGTAGGAATTCACAGTTTAACACACAGAGTTATCTTCTTTCTGTAACAGTTCCTCAAAGAAAGCTGCTACCCTGTGCCGTTAAAAAAAAAGAAGAAACAAAAAAGGTGCAATAATATCTCCAGGGAAGCTCCACAGTATATTCTGTAGCTAAAGCTGAAGAAAACCCATCTTCTCATTCTGCAGAGAGGGCTTTGTACATTTGGGAAAACTACTGGGGTCAATAGCTCAGTGCTCCCTGAAAAGGCAATTGCTAGGCAGGAAACCTCCTAAAAGTAGCAGCAGCAGAAGTAAAGCTCTGGTGTCACTGAAAGCTCTACTGCTATGGATGCTAAAGGGACAGGAAAGAAGACTTATTTTTCCCACAGTTGTTTCTGGGACTTCATGTTGATATGCCTTCCTCAGCAATTCATTGAGGTATGTGGCTTTTAGAGTTTCTCTTCTTGCTCACTGAAGTGTCTGTGGTGGGCACATGTAATTACAATTAGAGTTGACAAATGTTGTTTAATGAATGAATTCCACTTTTGCTTTGATAAGTTCTAGAGCAGGGGTCCTCAAACTATGGCCCGTGGGCCAGATACGGCCCCCCAGGGTCCTCAATCCGTCCCCCGGTATTTACAGAACCCCCCTGCCTCCCCCTGCCGGGGGTTGGGTGGGGAAACCAAGCAGCCGCAGATGACTGCCTGCCACTTCATCCGCGTGCTGGCCCCCTGTTTAAAAAGTTTGAGGACCCCTGTTCTAAGGTTTTTTATTTCTTCTTCAGGAAAAGAGCATTCAGGCTCCAGTGGGGATGAAAACCTAGAATTCTCCTTTTGATCCTAAGCACCAACAGCTTTCTACTCTGGACATGGAATACATTTTAAAAACATCCTGTGACATTGGATTTTAGAATCATTCAAAGACTGTTACTGGACAGCAGTACAGCATAATTCACCCAATGACTTCCAAAAATCTAGCAGTTGTACAGTAAACTAATGAATGGGGGTTTTGTATAGGTATTTCACTTGCTTCCTCTCTAAGGATCATATTTTCTGGACTATTGTGTCTGCTTCATCTCCTTCTGGTATCTTACACATCCAGATGATAAAGCAATCAGTTGTTTTTACAAACAGAACTCAGTTCCCTTCCAGTGCTCTCTGACATGGTTATTCACTTTAGTGAAAGTCCACATGGTGCTTTGCTAAGCTGTAAGAGAAAAATATTTGGAGACAGTGCAAGAAATCTCTTGTTAAAGTGAATGGTGAACTATTCACATGTGGAACCTAGAAGAGATCTTTGAGCTTCTCATGTGAGATGCAGTTATCTTTACAAAGATGCCAATAGCATACATGCCATAGCTGGGGTAATATTAGTAGATGTAAACACTATGCTAACTTTTCTGTTTGTTTTAGTAATGTGACTTAATATGCAGTCAACTACAGATTATTCAATACTATTTGAAGTAGCACAAGTAATGTGTTCTGTTGAGTATAATAGCTGAAAAAGATGTAGCACTTCAAAAGAATTGCAAACATTGCAGTGAATATATTCATTCTGTTGAACGTTCTGAGCTAAAAGTGGGAGAAAGCATTTGTTCTATGATAAAAACCCAAAGGTTTCTTTATACCACTAGATTATTTCCACAAGTTCCCTCTGTCCTGGCAAACCCACTCTATGGACCGATACACCATGAATGGCCTCTCTGAAAAGGCTATGCAGATTGAGCACTGAATGGTATAGCAAGCAATAACCATGTATAACTGGTTTCAATCTGCAGCAGTAATGCCTAGCAACCAGTGGTGGCTAAATCCTCTGAATCATTTTTCCATATACTTCTGCCACGAACATAAAGTGTTATTTCCTTGGGTTAGGCTAGGAGTCATCTGTAACAAACGAATGACAAATAGCAAGCCTTAGCAGTACTACATTGAAATTGCGTGACTAGGCCATACTTAGTATTCACCATAATTCAGGAAAAGCTCCATAACACTTTTATGTTGCACATGTTTCTTCCTAGTCAAGTTAGAGACCGTTAGTCAATCACAGGAAGCTACTGGGATATTATCTTGGGGAGACGCATATGAGGCGCTGCCCTTGACTGATGGCTGAGTCAGCCGCACTGTGGCAGCAAGGCTGCGCAGGTCAGATAAAGTGGGCCCCTGCCCTCATTCAGTCTTGTTCCACATGCTTCTGGGCAACAGAAAGATATGAGCAGTCTCTGAAATACGCATCATAGGATCATTTTTTCCCTGTGTTTCTACACACAATGTGCTGCATAAGGGGAATATGATGCCTAATTGGAGCACGCAGCTGCTAGTGTAAATATTTAACATAATAGAAATGATCTGCCAAATAATACCACACATATCATCAAAGCTCCCAGACTTCCTCTTTCTACTCAGGAGCCTTGGTAGCACTGTTGCCCATTCTTGCTCTCTCACTAGGTCAGTTCAAAGAAGTACTTCTCACTTCTGGGGTTTAGGTGCACTTACCAAATAGTCCAAACACCATTTGAGGATGAAATCCAGGCTCTCATGAGTTCTCTTACCTTCTGACATGTTTCCTACCCATATGAAATTTAGACTGGAGAAAGAACCTACTCTAAATGGTTTACAGAGTAGACAAGGAAGGCAAGCAGGCTAAGGTCTCAAAACCTTAAAGCTCATTTGTGTACATGAAAAGAAAAATCTGGGTGTGACCTCTGTAATCATGTGGCTTGTGGCAGTGGAGTTCATTCAGGCACTTCCTGTCTGCTCAGTTTGACCAATCTTAGCAAAAAGTTAAGCAAAGACATGGATTTTCTTTCCTCATCATACTGCCTTTTCATTTCCAAATACTTGTTAAAGAAACAAGTATTACCTTTTGGTATACAAATGTCTGTCTATTGCTAACACATGCAGTATCTCATCTTAATGAGGTCGCCATAGCCGTGCAGTTTGTAAATCAGTATATTAAATACACTATAAAGATGTTTTGTTTGTGAATATGAGCTAAGAATAGTAAATGTGAGAAAAAAAGCCCTAAAAAATAATAAAAAAATAATAAAAAAATAATTTAGAAATAAAACTTCCGCAAGGCAGTTTGTGTTATTTCAACAATATAAGGAGTCTGGTAAAAGTAACCAGAGCAGGTTGACTGCATTTTTCTAAATATGATTTTACTTCACCTACTGCTCACAGCATTCATTTATAAAATTTCTTCCAAAGACAAATAGTAGCTTTAGTGTACTTTACAGTGAGTCAGATCACAAAGTTCAAGACAAAGTAGTGTTTCCTTATGCAGCTGCATCTCAAAAACAGTGTCTCAAACTTCTCTAGAGTACAAATCTTTTTTGGCTTATTTGTCTTCATATGACTTCTTGCTGATCTAATAGCAGGTAGAACTTCAAGGTGAAATAGCAAGAGTCATATTCACTTCTACATTTGCACTTACCACCTTTGAGTTCTTTCATGACTGTGCTAAGGAGTGAAAAATTTGAGAAGCATTTTTTTAGATTATAAATATGTAGACTCCAGAATAGCTGCCTCATTGCTCACAATATTGTTCTTGAAGGAAAGAACACAGAAAACAAAAAGCACATACTATTGCCAGCTATAATTATTACAGAACTCGTTTTCAAGGTGCCTAGTAAACTACAGGTTTTATTTGAAGATCCTTTGCTATATTTAATACAGGTACAGACAGATATTTAATACAGATATGGAAGTTTCAAGAAGACTACAGAGCTGAAAAAAAATAATCACAACAAATTTTATTTTTTGTTAACAAGACAATAATTTGTGCATTTTTGCATATCTATTTCACTTCATTTTGTTTTTTTTAACTTAGTACTTTCACTTTCCCCAGTGGAATAGTTAGGTTCCCTTTCTTTGTACACCTCACAAAAAATGTTTACTTTTAGAAATGCTGTTCTATTTTAGAATTGCTTAAGTGATTCTTTAAGTGTATTTTTATGCTTTTAAAATCTCTTGGTCATCATCTTCTGGTATTTTTACTGTATCATCAAATACTAGGAGGCAACCATATAAAATACCTTAGAATAATCCTGCTGTTCTGTACAGAGTTCTGCAAGCTCTGCTTTTACATAGAACTATATTTCAAGAGGACAGAACTTGTTTAGGCTCCCAGAAATCATGGTAAAAGAACCTGACTTCATAATCTTGAAAATAAATAACTGGTGTCTTGCTCAATAGTGCAATTCTCTTTACTTTTACATGAGCATTTACATGTAAAATCAGGTCTCTAGTAAGTTCTATGATGGAGAACCATGGGGATGTGTTAAAATGTCTTAAATATTGGTAGATAAAAATTGAATGTCTATAGTCATTCAAAGACAGGAAAGTGGAAAGATGTATCTACAGCTGTCTGCTCAATGAGTAAAAATGAAGCTTCCCTGTTTATCATTGGAAATATGGTTTCTACATACTGTAACTACTTGTGTATACATCTCTAAAAAAAGAAGGGTTTGTATTCACAAACAGCAAAATCTCCTTTATGTTTTAAACATCAATCCTTTGTAGTTTATGGTTTGATCATTATTTTCTCATTTATAGAAGAAAAGCAAGCAAAATACCTCAACAGTTTATCATATCTGCACCAGGATTTTGTGGTGCTTACTTCGTCTGGACTTCTGACCATACAGTAATTTCTCGTATTCTTTAATACATGTACTGTAATTCAGACATACAAAATTGTGCATAATTAAGCATAACATACCAGCTCAATCTTCCATTATTTTCAGAAGAGATATTGAAACACCTGTTTACTTAAATCAAAAGAGTGAGATTTCTACTATTTCGATCAGTACAAGCAACAAGTTTGATGCTCAGTGTAAGACAATGTCCAAATGAATGTTAGATGAAAAAGTAAAGAAACTGATAAACAGAGTGTGAGAGCTTTACCCACAAATTTGTGCACTTGCAAGAAAGAAATCCTGTAACTGTTCTGTGTGACTTAAAATTACTTTTAAGAGCCTTGTGGAATCTGTCTTTGAAAACAAGTTGAACAGGTTTGATAACTGTGGGTATTTTATTCAAAATTTGGTCTTTTAAAGTAGAATTGTAATAATACTTACCAACAGAATATCTTGTTGCTAGTAATTAGTTTGAACTTTATGTATTTTCCCTCTTTCTGTTACATACAATTTACCTGTCTTTTACAGAAATAACTGAAGTAATAGAATTTTAAACAATTTCACTTTCTGTGCAAGTGATTTACACGTGTATGCATAAGTGGGTAAATGTTTCTGTGTGGATATGCCACAGCTGGGCAACCACATAAGATGCTGCAGTTTACTTGTAAACAAAGTCATTTACTTTTTTTTTAAGAGTTGATCTAGTTAACCTAAAATTGTTTTATACTTTACAATTTTCTTTATTTCACAAGTTTTTTGAGCAATCAGGTGCCCTAACTCATTAGAATTGTCCTCCTGGTTTCGTATTTAAATTCCATGCTTGCCAGCTGCTCAGAAAAGTCAGCCTTGTTGCATATTAACAGTGAAATGAAAAATAAAGGAAAGTAGTATGGTTTCCATGGGCCACATATAGAACAGATCCCAGAGTCAGCATCCAAAACCCTTAGAGGCTCCCATGAAGACCTAGTGGATCTATTTGAAACCAGTCCTAAACATTACAGATTTCTCAGGTTGGGGATATATGCTCCTATGACTCAAAGCAAATTCCATCAAAACAAATCTGCATTGTGATAGGGATTTGTCTAACCTCTGCTATTACCTTAGATTTGTCATTCGACTAGTTATTTCAATATTAGCCTATTCTGGTGTTTAGTTGTTACAGAATCAGAGGATCACAAAATGGTTGGGGTTAGAAGGGACCTCTGGAGGTCATCTTGTCCAACCCCGTTTTCAAGCAGTGCCACCTGGAGCTGGGTCTCCAGGACCATGTCCGGATGACTTTTGAATATTTCCAAGGTTGGAGACTACACAACCTCTCTGGGCAGCCCGTGCCAGTGCTCAGTTACCCTTGCAGTGGAAAAGCGTTTCCTGATGTTCAGACAGAACCTCCTGTGTTTCAGTGTGTGCCCATTGTCTCTTGTTCCATCACGGGATACCACTGAGAAAGCCTGGCTCCATCTTCTTTGTACCCTTCATTCAGACATCTATACCCACTGGTAGGATCCCCTCTGGCCCTTCTCTTCTCCAGGCTGACCAGTCCCAGCTCTCTCAATCTTTCCTCATAGAAGAGATGCTTCAGTCCCTTAATCAGCTTCATGACCCTTTGCTGGACTGTCTCCAGTAGCTCCATATCACCTTTGTACTGAGGAGCTTAGAACTGGGCACAGCACTACAGGTATGGCCTTACCAGTGCCAAGCAGAGGGGAAGGATCACATCCCTCCTCAGCTGTTGGCAGTATTCTTCCTAATGCAGCCCAGGATACTGGTGGCCTTGTTTGCCAGGCCCATGTTCAAGTTGGTGTCCACCAGGCCCCCCTGGTCCTTTTCTGCAAAGCTGCTTTCCAGTTGGGTGGACTCAGCATACAATGGTACATGGGGTTATTCCTCTCCATATGAAGGATTTTGCACTTCCCCTTGTTGAACTTCGGAAGGTTGCTGTCAGCCTATTTCCCCAGCCTGCTGAAGCTGCTCTGGATGGCAGCATGGCCTTCTGGTGTATCAGCCACTCCTCCCAGTACTGTGTCATCAGCAAACTTGCTGAGGGTTCACTCTGCCTCATCCTCCAGATCATTAATGATGTTAAACAGGATCGGACTAGTGTTGACCCTTGGTTATACCTACCACTCAATAATGGCCTCCAATTAGACTTCGTACTACTGATCACCACCATCATGGGTCTGATTGTTCAGCCAGTTTCCAGTCCACTTCACTGTCTGCTCATCTACCACATTTTTTTACCAGTTAAGGAAATTACAGATTATCACCATATTCTCCTTTGGGCTACTTTACAATTTCTCATTCTTCTTGTTTGCCAGTAACTCTAAATAGCCTTGTAAAGATTTTTGCATCTCGTAAGTTTCAAATGTAATTCTCTGTTTCACAGAGACATTACAGAAAAGCTTAGAGTAACTAAACCATTCCAGGAATCTGTTATTTGTGGAATAGGTTGTAATATATCACCAAAGGAGATTTCTGGATTTTTTTTTTTTTTGTATTGGTAGGTTTTAAAAGAGACATTCAATGCTTCAGGAAAAACCCACAGAACTTGTTTTGGATGCCAGGTCTGCCATTTATATAACCTTTACACATTTTCACATTTCTTATGACAGTTCCTGGTTTTCTCTTTACATACTTCATTTCTCCATTAAGGAGATCCCCATGAAAAATAAATAAATAAATTACATGTATTGCATACCCCTCAAGGCCTATTGCATCCTACTTTTTTATTATAAGTGATCAATCTTATTTTTCACAGCAAAATTCTCCTGTCTTGGGAAGTTTTCCTAATGGGAACATAATTTTCATCAGGACTATCTGTCTATTGGAAGATCTAGTCAGTCAGTGTTTAGATATCATTAAAAGGGTTCTGACTCAGCCAGACTGATAATAACAGTTTGATTGAATTACATACAGAAGAGCTGCTAAAGAATAATCTGTTTAATGGTAGACTATTTAAAAAACCAAACATTTGCTGGGTAATTATGCTTAAACATAGCTGAATTTCCAGCATGTCTGATGATACCTTATTTACAGATTTTTAAAATTATAGTATTGATATCCTGTTAATGTTTAATGAAGTGTATTACCTCAGGTGTCACAGATTTTGGTTTACTATCACTTGAGATGTTGAAAGGTTGCAAAAAGATTATTCTTCATAACTGAGCAAGATCTACCATATTCCTAGAATTTTAACAGATTGTGCACTTCTATGTGCATTGTTACCAGTGTTACTGTATTGTTAACAAATAAGAACATAATTTTAGAATTGTTTTGTTGGTCAAATTTCATGGTCTAGATTACACTTCAGCCTGGATTCTTGCTACTATCACTCCTTTATATGAAAACTCCTTCATATGGGAGAAATCCTGTCAGGATGTTTCTCTCCTTTTTTCCTCCTCTGTACTTTGCTAATGTGGTGGAGTGTTTTTAGTATATCAGAGTGGTCCTTGCGAACTCAGCAAAAGGAATAAATGTAATGGTTACACTGGACATGATTTGGATGTTAATTTGAGGCAGTAGTCAAAGTAATTTTCCTTCAAGTATCTTGCTTTCAGCACTAGGTATAAACATCCAAGTACATTAACTGAAATATTTAATTATATTTAGTGTTGTTGGCTATCATATCTATCTACTGACCTATAAAACTGCTCAACAATTAATACTAATTGCCTACTCAGTTATACTGGCAGTCCCTTAAGTTCATAAGTATTCACTCATGATTTATATTGTGCAACTGTAAAAGATAACTGGGAAGAACAACCGCAGCCTGGTTATAGAGGGACAATTTAAAGAAGTGACTTTACATCTCTGATTTTTGAAGTCAACACATTCTGACTGTTCAGGTTAAAAATGGCTGATCTTGCTTATAGAGCACTAGACTTTTTCAGGATATTATTTGGTTATGATTCTACTGTCCCAACTTGACTAAGGCTAGAGGAGAACAGCAGTTTTAGTAGTGGGTTGGGTTGGTGGTGTTTTTTTTTTTTTCATTTGAAACATTTCTTCCAAACCTTCTCTTCACGGTTTCATTTATAGTTTTTACTGCACTGACCTGATCCTGAAAAAGTAAGATCAATTGCATGAGTAGACTACCTCTCAAACTCTACCTCAGTTTTTCTCTTATGCAATCTTTTTGAGACCTGGACACTATGTATGTGACTCAGGAGAAGCTTAATGCAGTGTTTATATAGAAGTGTTTATCGTTGGTTCATTGGTTTCAATATAGCAGATCCTTTCAACTTTCCAGAGAAAAAGAAAGGACAGTGGATGTATTTGTTGGGGTTTGTTGTTGGGTTTTTTTGTTTGGGGTTGTTTTTTTTTTTTGGTGAGTTTTTTTGGTTAATTGGTTGCTTTATGTTTGTTTGGTTTATGTTTTCTTCTGAAAATAAGAAAGACAGTGCAGAACATTCACTTTAGGTAGAAAAGCAGTGCAAGTGATAAAAATCTCTGAGACAAGACCAGTCTATTCTGAAGAAATAGTTTTCTCTTGAAATACTTTAGTTTGTTTAACATTTCTGGTTTTGGACAGTATCTTCAAAATGGGCCAAATTTTGTGAAATGATGATTTGGCTATGGATAGTTGTCTATTGAAGCATAGGCTTAAGACCAAACTCATTGCATCTATGTGTTATACCTGGCTGTAAAAGCATAATAAAAACCATCTCAGATGGTTAATATAATCATGTTTACCTGATTTAAGATAGCACATGTGTTAGACATTACTTTGTTAGCACAATGAAATCCATGGTAAATACTTATGGTATTTATTCCAGGAAGGCCAAGTGGATGTTGCTGACACAGAAAGTGTCTCCTCTTTGTTGGTAGGGATGGCAGAGTATTCATAAACACAGAATGAAGTTTAGAATTCTCTAGTTAAACTGAGTGTTATACTGAAAAATAGGCAAAAGGGTTCTGAATGGATCTGTAAATATATCCTCTTTCATTAACTGTATTAAAGTGTCATGTGGTTAGTTGTGTGATATTCTTGCTTGCTAGTGTATGAAGAAATATTTTTTTAACTCAACCTTCTGAAAGAGACAGACAGGGAAGAGCAGGATTTCGTACCAGAAAAAAACTAGTCTTGCATTATGTGTTGCCATAGTTTTGGAACACTTCTTATTTCCAAGAAACATATGTATAATTATATCACTGAAGTGCATTGTCAAATTTTAGCACATTGACGTTATAGCCAAGATATTGAACAAAACTAATTTTGTCTTTCTCAATTTTTAAGATCCAGATTTTAAGGACCTTGGCGTTTTGAAGCCATTGCCAGGTTGGTATGTTGTTTTGTTTATTTATTTTTTTTAACTTGGAGGCCTTTGCACTCTGCTGTAGAAAAAATTTTTGTTTGCTGTTCAGGTTTCATTTTTTCTGGTATTTTGTTATTCAGTTTGTGAGTTTGAGATGGGAGGACCTGAAGGAATTGTGGAATCTGTACAAATTGTCAAAGAAGGAAAAGCTTCTGAAACTGAAGCAGTAGACTGTAAATGGTACATCCGAGCACCACCCCGATCCAAGGTCAGTCTTTCATCCACTTGCTGATTTGCCATTTAATTTAAGAAATTGACTTATCTGATAACTTGTGCATTTCTTAGTACAGTCAGATCTTGTTTAATAACTTTACAGCTTGAACTTGTAAACCATTTTTTTGCCTTCTGCCGTGGAAGGGCAATTTGTCACCTCAGCCAAAATAACCTCCCTTCTCTATAAATAATGATGTGGGCAGTGTTAATGTGCTTTTTGTGCCATAAATAATTTTCTTAAATTCATCTTTAATTTTGCTCATATTTTTAAAGAATCAATGTGTTTTCCTAAGCAGGAGGTAATCTTATCACCTTAATTTTCAATATATTTCAAATACTTAATATAGGGACTACTAAGGAAACACTGCTGGCTCCCTGAGGTCATTATTGTTTCTTATCTGGGAACTGTGAAAATGGAGCCAAGGTAAATTCACATTCCTCTGTATAAGACCTTTATTTCCTTTGGTTTAGAGCCACAGAAAAAAACAGAGAGTGTTCCCATTTCTCTCCCACCACAGCCAGCAAGCCAGGCATTTGTAACGAACAGGAGAGGACTGCAATGAATTTAACAATTCTTGGATTCTGTTTGAGTTCCTCCCTTATTCAGTTCCTATCTTATCGGTTACTATATGGATTGATTGTTGCTGGCTACACTACTGTTTCTCCTCTCTTTGCAACTGGAACAGCTTTGTGCCTCCCACCTACTTTCACTCTGTTAAAGACAACTCATTATTTTATTTTTTCTAGTGTGTTTTATTTGACAGGAAATATTTTAAAAGCTAGAATTTATAATCCACTACTCTCTGCCATCTTTAAACAAATAAGTTGGTTTTATTATATATATAATCTCAGAACAGAGTGTCCTGGATATATTTAACTGTTTCAGCATTTGGTATTGAATAAGCAGGAGGAAGGCTTTCCAGAATAGAAAAAGTCATTAATATCAGCATTGTGAAGGTTTAGGAGAGGAGTTGAACATTTGGCTCATAAAGACTACAGATAAATTATTTCCAGAATATACTTTAATCTCTCTCTCTTTTTACTTTTGGATAAATTCAATATTCATAGAGGTTTTCGATTAAGTAGATGAGCTTCGCGCTTTGCTACAGTAAGTAGCTATAGACATGAAATGACTGGACTGATGAGTTATTATTGTATACATTATATACTTATGTATTAGTAGAAAACAGGTAAACACAACATTAGAGTTGTGCTTATTAGAATCAGCACAATTAAATCAGCCAATAAAATTGTTCTATAGTCTTAATTCCAGTTTATGCTTGGTCGGACAGATAATGTCGTGATAATCTTACCTGTTCTAACTCTAAAGTTCTATATGATTCAAAGCCCTGATAGAAGTCCTATGTTTAGTTACCTGTAGGATTTATCCAGACTTCAGTCCTGATGTAAAAATACAAATTGTGTAGCTACATAGCCATAAACACAGTGTGTATCAGAAGAATGCCACAGTACCACTGTTAATAGAGGATTAAAAATAGTTTAGCTCTTCATGAACTTCTATACTTGCATTAAGTTGTGTTGCATTTCAAGAAATGTATAGCAGCTGAAGAGCATCTGGAAGGGAGAGCAATGAGAGAGTTCTAGGAAACCTGAGGAAAAACGGAAAGTTATTCAATGTCATCTAGAAGATTTTTTTGAAGGAGCATGATGCCAGATAATAAAAGGCTTTTACAATGAGGAAGGAGAGCTCTGATGTCGATAGGATAAGTCATGGTCCTTCATGCCAAAAGAAAGATTCAGGTTAGATACTAGGGAAGCAAATTTCAAATACCAGGGAGGGCATTATGAATGATTGGTGTGGTGGGTTGACCCTGGCTGGACACCAGGTGTCCACCAACCTGTTCTATCACTCCCCTCCCCAGCAGAAAGGGAGGGGGGAGAAAATAAGATGGGAAAAAACATGTGGGTCAAGATATCGGCAGTTTGATGAAATAATAGCAAAAGCTGTACACGCAGAAGCGAGGAAAGGATGTTTTTCTCTGCTTCCCATTAGCAGGTGATATTTGGCCACTTCCTGGGAAGCAGGGCTTCAGTTACCCCAGTGGTTGCTCTGGAAGACAAACATAAATACCAAATACTACCCCTTCCTCCTTTCTTTTAGCTATTATATCTGAGCAGACATCATATGGCATGGAATACCCCATTGGTCACTTTGCATCAGCTGTCCTGGCTATGTCCCTTCCCAAGCTCTTGCCCACCCCCAGCCTTCTGGTAAGAGGAGGGGGGAGGTTGGAGAGGCAGCCTTGATGCCCTGTGAGCACTGCTCAGGAGCAGTCAGGGCACTGGTGTGTTATCACCACCTTTCCAGCCATCAGTACAAGCACAGCGCTGGGAGGGCTGCTGGAGGGCTCAGCCAGACCAGATACAACTGGTTAAGCAAGTTTGTTTGGACAGCATTGCTAGTGGTCTTAGGGTGCAGGTTAGGTAACAACCTATGAAAACGGAAAGAAACATCCCTAATCCTACCTTTAGGCAGAGGGCTGGGTACTCTCCATGAATCTTGCTGTTCCCATCTTACCAAATTCTCTGAGTAGAGAGACAGGGCAATATACAAGCACATAAATCAGTGTTTCCCAACGTGTGGGGCTGACAGCTTTTCCAGCAAGCTATAAAAAACCCCCAGTTTTCAAGGTTAGATTAATCTTAGAGGGGTAAGTCCAATTTAGCACTTGAACATTCTTAGTGTGATTTTCACATATATACACAAATATATATCTGTATGTATACACACATATACATGCATATACACACATATGGTTATGGTATTGCCATACTGGCACAAGTTGAAAATTTTTCAGATATTAAGGAAGAAATTAGTGGATAAAATTTAAAAAAAACCTTGTATGAAGTAAGATTTACAGTAAGAATGTTTATGGGCCTGATTCAAGTGAACTGGAATCTATTGTCATATTTTGCAGTCAGCTTCCTTTGTGCTTATCCAACCTTGAACTAATGACATATTCAGTATAACAATCTAGTGACATCATTCTAAGTTATGGCATCTTGCACCTATGAAAACAGGCTCTCCTGCTAAGAACAGTAAGAACTCAGCAGATGTCTTTAAATCCACATGTTCCTGTACTCTGGGCTGCACAGTTTGTTACTGGGAATTATGCCTAAAAGGCCAGTTACTCAGACAGAATTTGGGTTGGATCTTTACATCTTTAGTTTCTTAATTAAACTGTGCCAGAATGTGGGCTGCTTGCAATTTCATTTGGCTTAAGCTCATCCAATCTAAACTGTCTGCAGTAGCAAGATGCAAGTCTTTTCCTTGGTTTCCAATTCCAGTTTCAAGCCAAGTCTGAGCTCAACACAGGAGCAATGAGATCAGTCAGGGAGAATGAACTTGAGATCTCTAAGCCTGAGCTTCAAACAGACAGTCTGGGTGTAATATTGCTCCTATCATCAGCAAGTGGAAATAGGACAAAGGAGAGCAAATTTCTTGCACCCATTTAAAATAGAGCAATCACTGATTACCTTATAAACACAAAAAATAAAATGCTGAAAATGCATGCAGAACTGAAACTTTCTGGAAGTTCAGAAGACAGCAGAAGGCAGATTAAACACAACTTCAAACTATACGTAGACCTGGAGCCTTCTATTTAACAGTGACTCATTGCAACACGTGTGTTTCTTATAAACATTCAAAGCCAGTTCTGGCTGAGTAAGATGGCTGTGAGTCTAGAGTTCAAAAATACTGGGGGTTCTGCACATTGTGTAGAAGCTGACTTCATACACTAATCAGAGCAAGAATGGAAAATGAAGATGGGAGCTGCTGACTGAATGTGCCAACCTGCCCAAAACAGTAAAGAGCTGGAGGAACCTCCCCATCCCAAAATACTTTACTGTACAACAAAGCCCGGAGAAAGAATGGACAAGTTATTGCACTGGGATTCGAAAAACTTCAGAGATATCATTAGCTACAGCAGTGGATAAGCAAAGAATCTCTATTTATGAATGGCAGAGAAGAAAATTAAAAGAATTAGTCTTTTCTTGCTTTCTGTTAAGGGTGAATGTTGGAGGATGATATCAACAACAAGCCTTTTTTTATATTGGATGTGTCAGCAGAGTTTGACAAGGCCCCCCAGGAAGACAGGACACATGTTCGTGCTCAGGTAGCGCTGCCTTTGGTGGGTGAATTCCCCATCAAGACACTATTGTGTCGTGCTTGTTACTTGAGAGGTTTTGTAGGGGCGGGGGGGGGGGGGGGGGGGGGGGGGGGGGGCAAAAAACCCCCAGAATTTGACAGTAAGAGCAATAAAAGTTTTACAAAGATGATGTTCTAATGCTGGGAAACGACCATTAAGCAATACTTATAATTGGAAACTCTGGGTAGCTTGGGAAAGAGCACCCAAACTACAGACAGATAAGCATTAATTTGAATCTGGTTCAGTGGACCAGTCATCTGTTCAGGAGGAATGATCAAGAGGTATGCTTAGACTAAGCAAAAGAGATGCTACCCTCTGTGTGTACACCACGAGAAATGAAATTAAGTTGTAAATTAGTTAGTCAAAGCTATAACTAATTCTCCCACCCCACTTGAGCATGCTACTGGGCAAAGAATGTACCTTTACAGGTTATAGGATGCAAGACTTAACAAAAGTCTTAAGAAACTGAAGACTTTAATAACAAGTATCTAGTTTTGACATATTACTGCAATATTCTTAAACCTGAGCTGCCTGTGAGTGGTGACATTTGTTTCCAGCAGAGCTATGGGGGAGAGGCGGGAGCAGGATGCACAGCACACAGGATGGGGCCAGGGTGAGGCCCGTGAGGAGAACTGGGCAGGCCGAGCCATGGCGGACAGGGTGCGGTGGTGGCTGGGCTCGCCTGTGGCAATGGGACCAGCCCCAGCTCAAGCTGGGCAGAAGCTCACTGATAAACAAGGCTGGGGGCAGGACGTGCTAGGCCAGGCATGGCCGACAGGCCCAAGTGGGACCAAGCCAGTTGCATATTTACAAGGGATAGGTATTGCTCCCTGGTAAAGTCTCTGTATCACTTGTCACTGCTTTCATGGTGGATCTTGTATCCATGTACCTGACCATATAGAGAGATGATACTGTCAGTTCCAGGTGCCTGACTTTGAATTAAATGGAGTCTGGAGAGAGACTGGGTTGTTAGCACGTGCGTTTCCTGCACAGTTAGGAGGAAACACACGGTAAAGCAAATTGCAGGGCTACAAGTCTGTATAAACCAATCTGACCAAACGAAAACATTTTCTGTTCTTACATGTGAAGTGGAAACGTGTGCTCTTGGATGAGACCTGCAAAAAAACCCAGTTTAAGCTGTCAGTACTGGCAGACTAGCATAACTTTTGGAGGCTTCTTAATCAGGTGTAGAAGAGAAGCTTTAAGCTTTACACTAAAATTTAATAGGAGCCATTTGAGTGGTGGTTCCTGAAATGTTACAGAAAAATGAAATTTAGAGAGTGAAAAACCTAATAGCCAGAGACACTTTTACAGGCTTCAAATGAGCTCCATCTCTGACAAAGCTCTGAACCTTGCTAACATAATGATAATAATATTATGAATGAAAAAAACCCAACACACTTATACAGCATTCCTGGAACAAGGTGAACAAATAAGAAGTAGAAAATATTGATTACCTATGTTAAACCATTAAAATCACTTCTTTGAAACAGTTTTGTTAGATAAAGATGTAAGACAAGCATGTGTGTAGAATCATGTCTGCAGAATCTCTTCTAGCAGGCATGGTAATACACGTGCCACGGTAGCACTGACAAAAAAACCACTTTTAGCTTAGCATTAATCTATTCCACTCAGGTATAGAAATATAATCAACCTCAGCACCCTCAAATCAAATAATTGTTAGGAAAAGTGATAAAAAACCTTACTGATTAAAGTAATAAAACATATGCCAAAGAGAACAGCAGAATCAGGATGTGATCTACGGTTTTCAGTGTTAAAAAACAGAACAGCACCAAGGAGCTGTAAAGGTTGTCACTTGCAAGCATTTTGCCACTGTAGGAGAGAAAAATGAGGATAGCTTGACAGTTAGAATTAATGTCAGTTATTGGGCACTCACAGAAGTCTGAAGAAACAAATAGGACAAAGCAAAGAAATCCAGAGAGCTTCACTTGTTCAGGAAAATGGTATTTTGATGTCTGAGCCTGGCTGTGAATCACAGGGTGTTAGAAGAAGTACCATATAAGACTGTCGCCCTTGACAGACAGTATTCTCCAAGCCCCAGGAGAGGAAAATATGAGGTATGGAGTTCTCTGCAAAGCATCTTTCCAGACTAGCAACTACAGGCCAAAAAATGTCAACCCCCACCCCCCCAAAATGAACAAAAAACCCAAAAAGAACATATACTTTTAACATTTTTGGGCTGAAGTAACATTGATTAAAAAAACCAACAACACATGTTTAGGATCTAAGCAACAGGAGAGGCTACTTTAGGAGACAAATTCTAAACATTGTTAATGCTGTTTAGGCTGGTATACTTGTCTTCTTGCCTTGAAGGAGATTATTTAATGTTGCAAAATCTGCTTTAACAAACTGGGTTTCAAACTGAGCTTCTCTGGTGCTGGAGGTATCATCTTGAAAGTCCTTTGTTAGTCACATAGGGTTGAATGAGATGCAGAATAAAGCAGGCACTGTAACTGATCACTGAGTGACAGGGAAAGACATCGCACCATTTAGCCCAGTCCCTGTGCTTACAAGAGAATTGACTGAACTTAGAAGCTGAATATGTGAAAACTAAATGTTACGCCCTGATGAAGAGGAGGTTTTTGTCTTACATCTAAATTACTTTTGGCAATTGAACGATGGCTTTTTGTTTGTTTGGTTTGGTTTTAGGGGACTGAATGTCTGTGCACCTATATTAAGTCTGATACGCTGGGATATGGTTTGAAGTTTTTCCTGACTGCCCTGATCAATCATGTTGTCAGCCCTAACCTTCATTGACTGATTAAAAAGCAGAACTCATCAAAATTATTCACTCTGAAGAGATTATAATCTGACCATTTTACTGAGGTGATATATTATTCATAGTTTACAATCATTTTTTTTCCTAATATATACAGAAAATTCTGTTTTCAAATTTAAATTAAAAAAATAGTAAAACTTAGACAGCATTTCCTTTTTCATTCTTATGATGGCAATAAAAACCTTAAAGGTGACAAGACTATTATTTAAAATATAATGTGACTGGGTGTAAATTACATATGTCAAATTTGCAGTGAGGCTTTATCAGTTTTGTTGTTAATGGCATTGGCATTTGCAGCGACATCTCAAAGCTCAGCAAAAGCTAATACTTGTGCACTAGCAACTTGTTCTAAATAATGTGGAACTGATCATTTGAGGAAATTGTTTTATTAAAACTTTACAACAAAAAATGTGAAAGAAGAAGATATGTTGCTTCTTTCAAATAAGATGTACTCTTCAACAAGAATGTCCCAGTTGTGCTAAAATAATGTGTCCATATCTACAGAAATGTTAATTCCAGAAATTCCCATTGGCATCAATGAAAAAATGCTTAATGAATGCAGATAGTGGCATTTGAGTTTGTGACCTCTTTTTTTGTTCATTTGTTTTCTTTAGGGGAAACAATGTTTCTTATCCATTGCTGGTAGAAGTAATGACTAAGATCTCAGTAAATGAAATAACTAGAAAAACTGATAATTTTTCTCTCACTTTGTGCTTAATTTCTTTTAGGGAGATCCACACACCAGTGAAAGTAATGAGAATATTGCCACTGAATTCAGAAAACCATGTATCAGGAACATTTTGCCTTAGATAACAGTTTGTCATAAAATCAGTTTTATTCTTTCCCTGGGGAACTCAATTTATTAGTCATTTTCTTCTGCCAGTGTGGGTCTTACAGCCAGTGACAGGAACAATGGCAAATATATAGTAATAAACCCATAAAAATTGGCATAGGCGTGCAGATACAATTAAATTATTCCAGCTATTTAAAATAAAATCTGATCCAATATCAGGTTGTCAGTTTGTGCAATCAGTTTCCAGTTTTTAAAAATGCACTGCAGTCTGAATGCATAGGTCTGATCCAAATAAGTAAATGGAAAGATACCCACTGATTTCGGAGAGGTTTTTATCAAGTCCTCATTACTTTATATAAAGTTCTAATAATAGTCATCTCCAAAGGAGACTATGAAAATGAAACTCCAAGTCATCTCAGAATATCAGGAATTTATTTTCTCTAATTTATGAAACTTCATGCCATTGAAGAAGGTGCTATTATTCTTATGAAGGGTGAACATAGAATTTTAAGTCAAATATTCTTTCCAGTGGTTCCCATACCTATCAAGTCTATATATGTTATGATCTTAGCTGAATTTATCACACACAGGAATGAACTGGTATGGCCAACAGCAGAATTCATGCTTGAGAAAAACTGAAAGTTGGCTTCTTCACTGAAAGAGTCAAAGTGAAACGCTAAGTTATTGTTCTCTTGATTCCTTCTCAGCATTTATAACTGCTACTCTAAGAAATATTTCATTATTTTATAAGGCTAGCATGCCACCGGAAACTAGAGAATGTCAAATGATAAGCTCAGAGAAATAAGACTTTGGCTGTATTGTTATATGAACAATTTATTTGAAGAGATCAGGAATAATTGATGAATGCTGGAAATGGCTGTGAGAGCTGGCATTTTGTAACCACAGTTAGCATTAGAACATTTCTGGTAAGAATGGAAAATACATTACTTCTCAATGCTGAAATGGGATACCCTATTACAAGATAAATGTTTGCCTATATATATTTATACATACATACATATGTATAGGTAATTGTATATCTATAAGACAGCAGGGTAGAAATAGAGAACAAGTGAGCAAGCATAAGAGGTCGTTCCCCCACTATGTCAAGTATAGTTTTAACATTGTTCTGCAGTTAGACTAAGGCTTTTTTTTTTTTTTTTTTTTTTTTCCTGGAGTAGGTAAGAATTCTCCTGAAAGAGTGGAATAAGATAAAAAGGTTATATATGTACATGGCATTATATCTGCACAGTCTGTCATATCTATATATGATATTTTGCAACATACAGATGGTATACATATGATAGGCATTCATGTTGGAAGCCTTCTGTGCTTCTCTGTAACACATTTATCTGACATGCTTTGTTTTCTGGAAAACAGTTCAGTCATGTGTATACAACATTTCGTATAATCAGCTGCAGAAGGTTTTTATTGCATTACCTGTGACAAAGCTGGCAAGCGCCCATCTGAAGCAGGCTGCTTCCGTTAGTGGAGGAAAGAAAAGCAATGTGTACCTTTCTCCCCATTCTAAGTGAAATTTTATGCAGAGATGGACAATGGACTATCTCAGCAGCTTTACAGGAGAAGCTGTGTATCAGGATTTCACAGTGCCTGTTTCGCTCTGTTTTGAGCAGGAGCAACTGTTCTCTAGCACACAGAAGCAGCTGTCTGATGAGTGCCAGCTATGGCCAGTTGCTAGATGTGGGTATCGTGGTGCTACCTCTTCCCATACCTCCATCCCTCATGCATAGTCTTGCTCTGGCAGGACAGTAGTGTGCTTGTGCCAGCTGGACCCAAGGAGCTGCTAATAAAAGAGGTCTTATCAAACCATGAGAGTGAGGAGTAAGAGCCCATCACACATTGGCCACCCCAGTTCTGCATTTGAGTCACTGACTCATCCAAAGTTCTTGTCTGTATTTTTCTCACTGGCCTTTTGCTGCTGGTTTTTGTTTGGTTCCAGTTAATTTCTGCACATTTTCATACACTTCCTATCAGAAGTGTAACAGTTACTAGGAAGTAGCTGGCAGTGAATGTCAGCAGTTCGGCCTTCTGGCCATGGAAGTGGCTGATGCTATATAAACAGAAAAAAGCAGGAGCCACACTGAAGATGAGGTTTACCTGGGAAACTAAAGTAGTCAGATATCAGCAAAGCAGAAATTATCTGAACAGCTGAAGAACACCAAGAACAAAGATTTGGAGCTCAGGGAGTTAAGGGTCAGGTACCTGAGCAGCTGGGGAAGGGAGGAAGAGTGTAGAGAATGAAACAGAGACTTGGTAAAGGGATGTAGCCAGTGCAGAGGGACTTCAGAAATCCATTTTCTGAAGTCAACAAATCTTCAGAGTTCAAAACAAGCCTTTAAATATGACTTCACCAAGGAAGTAGGTGACCTGCTTTATCAGGAATGGAAACTGCATGTCCCCCAGTAGAAGAGGAAATAGCAAGACTTTTCAAGACAACTTGTTTATAAAAAGTGGTGGTTACTATGAGAAAATTTCAGCAATGCTAGGTGACTGAACTCTAGTAACTTTTCATTCCAGTGCAGGGGTGGAGCAACCAGTAAATGAAATTGTAACCACTATAGAAAGTATTCCTATTACTTTGTGTGTTGCTGTTAATGTTCCATTTTGTGGAGAATACAAACAGCTTCCTTGATTTATAATATTTAAAAAACATGGTGAAAGTAGAATTCACTTAACAGCAATTTAATTGAAATATATTCCTCTGAGTTCTGGAAGATGGGAATGTTGGAACATAAGTAAGGATTACTGTAAGAAATAACATTAGAAAAAGGTGAGGCAAGCAAAATGAAGCTTACTTACTATAACAAATTTCATGTTAGTAAGAATTGTTTTACAAACATTCTTTTCAGAGAGACCAGTTGCAAAGTGTAACAAGGAATCAAAATGTATCATAATGCACTATCTGAAAAGGTTCATTTAAAGATATGAGCTATTAGTAAAAGTGTCAGACTGCTTAATAGCACATAATTCTCAAACTATATGAGCTTTAATATTTTAATGAGGTGAAGTGGTGAGTCCTGTTGCTACTACAATATGCTATGTTTGTGTACTTTGTGCAAATGCAGAGAAGGTTTTTAAGCAATTGTTCTGTCATGTAAAAACCTACCTGAAGTTAAGATTATTTGTAAAGAAGTATATCTGGTGTCTAATACAGTAGTTTCTTTTTGCTTATGTTTTCAAATGAAGATGCGTATAGCTGGATGCTGGCTATGTTTACTGGCTTTTTGTGCTATTTCTGCCCTACTTCACCTTTCCGTATCATTCTCCTGAAGTCTTCTGGGTATGCTTGGCAGTTTGATTATGTCTCACGTGTCTATTGAAAATATTACTTGCCTTCTCTGTTACTGGAATATTTGATGTTGCTTGTATTATCAATTGCTTTTAAAATGAGTGGTTTTCCCTATTAAAGACCATTTAGAGTTTTATATCAAATAATAGCATTTTCTTCTCACCCCTGCTACTTTATGAGTAGATTTAAAGACTTCTTTGCAAAGAGAAATACATCTATTACTTTTTGAGAGAACTTAGCTTGTATGTAAGAGACATTTCCTAAAAAAAATTCTAGGTTTCAAGCAGTTTCCATGAAGTATGCTTGATTTCAGCCCTGTTAAATTATGAAGATATATACCATAAAGCTTTGTTTAGAAAAGCTGAGATGGTGGCCAAATTGCTTGAGGAAACATGAAAAGATTAATGACTGAGTTTTGCCTGGCTCCCAGATTCTTACTTCCTGAATCAGTGTAGCTGAGACATATCATAAAGATGACACATATTGACTCTGGGGAGGAAGCAGCAATTATTTGCCTTATTATTTTCCATGTCAGGCAAGTAATAGAGTAATATTGTGCCAGCCAGCAAAAGAAGAAATGTCTAGCTTGTCTGTCCTTCAGCTTGAAGGACTGCTGTACATACTTCTCAAACACGGGTATGTATTTGGAGATTAGGACTTTACTGCAACAAATAATAATAATAATTAGAAAATCTAGATCTTCTGCTAGATTCTACTTTGAAGCAAGACAAAATACCAGGAAGTATAAACACAGTATTCAGTTTCAACATTAGTGTCCTTCCAGGGAAGTGGCCTATGGATCACAAATTCCAGAAAAATAATTTTGGTAGTAGTGTTGTGTAGTCTTTCTCCCACAAGGTAGAACAAAGGTGTTTAATGTTTGTTTAGTCATTCTCAAATGTCTTTACACATTGCCTTTGTTGTTTCATAGATCTATTTGCGATTCTTGGACTACGAGATGCAGAATTCCAATGAATGCAAAAGGAATTTTGTAGCTGTCTATGATGGAAGCAGCTCTGTGGAGGATTTGAAAGCAAAGTTTTGCAGCACTGTTGCTAATGATGTAATGCTGCGGACAGGTCTCGGAGTGATCCGCATGTGGGCAGATGAAGGCAGTCGAAACAGCCGATTCCAAATGCTCTTCACATCTTTCCAAGAACGTAAGAACCTAATCAATGCATCTGCCTTTCAGTTTGTTGAATGGTCCCAAAAACTGTTAATGTTTTCTTTATGCAGAGTAGTCACTGAAAAATGTTCCCAAACAAGCTATGTAAATTTTCAGAACAGTTTTTTATGCCAAGCATTTGTAGTGTGCAATAATTTGTAGTGCAGTAGACAGAGCTCAGGATTCAGAGAGAGCACAGGATTCAAAGACAGGAAGACAGCTATGAGTAGTCACGACCTGCCCTGTCATAAGACTGTGACTTTTGTCTGATCCCCAAGCTACTGGGCTGCTGTGTCTTTTTCCTTACACAGTGCAGAAAATAATACAGCTGTGAAGGTTTTTATCAAGCCTAATCCTTTTCTATTAATGTTATTTTTTAGGTCTCATTGTGATGGGCATTTGAAAAATACCTTATGATTGTTTTATCACAGCTGGTGGGTGTATTTGTGCATATCCCAGAATGCATATATCAATAAACATATAAGTCAGATACTTTTAAGCAAAGAATTTAGTTGTTGGGTTGGTTTTTTTTTATAGTAACAGGAGCTTTCTAAAAGTCTTACATGTTGTTTTGGTTAATACTCTTTCTATGCACCTTGCCTGCATTCATACGTTTATATGATTTCTGGACCCAGATAATAAGGAAAACAGCCTTTCAAAGAAACAAAAGGTAGTTCTACCCAGTTAAGAAAAAAAAAAAACCAACCACCAAACAACCAAAAAACCCCAATCAAACAAATAAACCACAAAACCCACTCAACAAAATGCAATAATCTCATTAGCTTAAAATAACTGACTCAGGTAATCACTTGTGAAAGATATTGATTTGTTTTCTTTGATGGAAATAATACCGGTCCCTTGAGGAAGGAGAATATGCATTTATTTTCACATGCTGATTCATGTCTGTTTTTAATGTATTTTTTGGTTTGTGCATCACATGTCTGACAGGAAGATTCCTGTGTGGCTGTCAGTGGTTGGAATGAAGGTGCACTTCTACCAAACACTTTCTTCATCTGTATTCTGTGTGTGTGTACCCTGCAATGAGGCAATGAGACTCTGTTGAAAGCAACCTCTGTAATTCCTTAATTATGGCTCTGATTAAAAATTTCTGACAGTCCATGTGCCTGAAACTGCATACGCCACTGTATTCTCACATTTCAGCCTTAGGGTGGATTATATTTTTCTTGTCTGTAAATCAGGCCAGGGTCTAAAAGATATTCAGAACCCTCAGCTGAGATGATACTGCCCTTCTGTCATTTCTGCAACTGGAGATGTCTTGAATATTCAAGATCTGATTCATTTTTTTCACAAGGCATCCTGATCTGTTACCTTAGAAACAACTGCATAGACATTGGAGGTTCATAGCGTATAAAGAACTGGAGAGTGAAGTGCTATGATGACTAACTTGAAATGAAGGTTTGAATAAGTGTGTGTTTGCAAGGCTTTCATATTTTAAAGGAAAATAAGGAAAAATGTGGGCTTTTCTCTTATAATATTCCAAGACGTTTACCTGACATGCTACATCTTATGAGCTACTCCATTCTTGTAAACAGACGATAGTTTATACTGCATGGTATTCTGACTGGGAAGTTGAAAATATTAACATGATGTGTTTTCTCTAAATTTATTCTGAATAAACATTGTGCACTAAAAGCTGAAAATTTATTAAGGGCTAAATTGTGCTTTGAGATATGTATACACAGCCTGTTCATAAATAGTAGAAGAAGCTGCATCTGTATTTTTAATGGTGTAAATTGACTTTAAAGATTTAAAGGTGATGCAAACTGTACTTTCTGTGCCATGTCAGTTGTCTGTAAGTGCTGCCTTATGCCTCAGACAGAGCTGGCTGTCAGGAGTCAGCTAGAGCAGATGTCCGGTGTGCGCACTGGCGAGACACAGCTCATAGAATGTAAACTGCAATGTCTTTCAGCAGCGTGTGGGAATAATTAGATCATCTGCATGGAAGAGAAGGAATGTCAGACCTCATTCAGGGAGATGTACATCAGGGAACAGACACCTGTGTCTCTGCTCGGGGGCAAAGAAAGAGGAAAAAAGCTATTTTGTTCACCTAGAGATGAGAAAGAAACAAAATAGAAAATGAAATTTATGTTGTGGCCATGTGCATCGGAAAAAGTGACAAAGTAAAATTCCTGCATTTACTGTTGCTGTGGGAATGACCAGGAGGTGTCATGATCTGTAGCTCCCCAAATTCCTCTCCTTAGTGTGGAGTTAAGTTGTTGAGATTGTGAGTCTTCCCTTACACAAGGCTCTGTAAACTGGAAGTGGTTTGGGTTTTTTGTGAAAACAGGCTACTTAGCCTGAGGAATGTTTTCTTTCTGTGTGAGTCTGTTCAGTGTTCATTCTTGTTATAGAGCTGTTTCCTGGGGTCTTGACATTTGTGTAGAGCAGAGAAGTCTTAAAGAAATTTTTTACATTATTATTTTCATACAGTTTGATCAGTGTGGTCCAATTACATTTGAAATATGTCTCTCTTTTGTTGGTGTCTAAAGGTGGTCTTACAAGTTTCCAAAGCTCTAGCAGTGATGTTTTGTAGAGCAGCAGTACTGTAAATATGTCTGAAGGAAAGGCATACAATGACAGAGGTTGTTAAATTTCCGGTGCCAGAAAACCCGTAATGATTCTCACATCATGAAAATAGTAGAGCTCTAAGTAACACTTAAAAACCAATTAATTTTTAATAGCTGATAATTTAGAGTGATGATCTGATATTTTGTGATCAGCATTATTAGCTATTCCAACTGTCATTATGGGCTTTGTCTGCTTATGTCCTTACCTTTTTAATCCTTAGTATGTCTTCTAAACATATATATATATATATATATATATATAAAAAAAATCATATTTTGTGTATGGTAGTCACTTGTATAACAGATTTTAAATATCCAATAAATAAATTTAAGAATCATAAAAAGAAAAACAAGAAAGCTGGTATCATCAAAAAGTGTCTGTTGATCTAGTAAGAAGTCTTGAAAAATGGAGTCTTTTGTTTCAGCCACTGACTAACTGTTCATTTCATTTTCCATGACTGTGAGAGTGATCTCCAGCCTGATTAATGACAGACGTGCTACACCTACAGCTTCTTCAAAGAGCTGCTCCTGAGCAGACACACCTACACTTTAACCAAAAAGCAGATTCGTAGAACCAAGGCATATGGGATAAGAGAAAATCCCTCTGTATGCACAGCAGGCAAGATGTTCTTTCACCTCTGACTGCTATTTGGTAGCACTGCTTCCTTCTCCATCCCTGCATCAGAAACCCCAGACCTGAAAAATATCATTCCTTCTCTTATTTTGTTCTCCTTTTCAGCTCTAAGTGTTTTTAAAGCCCTGTCACACATGGTTTTCCTATAGCAGCATAAGTTCTATTGTTCTTATTTTCCTTTTATTGACAAAATATTTGGCTAGAAATCTAGGGCCATGTTTAAAATAGTGCACAGCTTTATGAAGTATCAACACTCAAGTCCTTGTTTACAGCCAGAATCCTTGAAGATGATCACACCAGCACGGGCAATTTTCTAATAGGGAAAATACTGCAGGTATGCAGTAGTAACAATGACTGTTATTGTTGTAATGCAAAGGGAACTACTGAGGAAGGGAACAACAAACCAATAAGTGTAACACGTGAAAAGATGGTTTCCCATTGCAAGGACTTAGTAGTGTAAATAGGCTGCAGCTTTACTGGTTTTGCTCTGTGCTTCCACACTAACACTTAAAAAAGAAAACACTGGTGTTGCTTTCTTGCTGGTGAGCACTCATCTGTGATTTTCTTCCCCTCTGTGCTATTTGCAGCTACCTCTACTGAAAAGCCCTCACTGGCTAAGCATCCCAAAGACTCTCTGACCCTGAACAAAATAACAGTTTGTGGTGCATAGTGTATAAACTGAACACAGAATGGAGCTCTGAGCATGTGCTCCTGAGTTGCCATTCTCTGGTGAGTTCATATATCAAAAAAACCCATGAAACCACATATAAGTGTTTTTTAAAGACTAGATTACTGATATGTATCTGGTATTAACTATCTGTAAAAGTTACATTTATCTTGAACAGAGCTGACTGAAGGTGGCTGAGAAAGAAAATTCAGTATTAAACACATTTCATTTTCAAGTTTCTAACAGATATATTTTAATAAGATTTTTTCATTAGTGTCAAATGAAAAAATAAGTAATTACTTAATATTAATAATTAAGATTACTTGCTTTTAACCATCTTCATAATTTTATAATCTTAATAAAGTGGAACAGTCTCTCAGCATGACTGAAGTACTTTTCCTCAGAGAAGCTGAGAAAAGAAGTCTTCCTCTGTTTCAAGGATGATCTATACTTCACGTACTCAAGAATTCTTGTGCAGAGCATGATGCAATGAGCTATCTTGAGTATATGAGGAGTAGGTGTGAAATGTCTAACAAGTGGAGCAGAAAATATTTCTCACATCTAACCATTGTTAAGATTTCAGAAATTTCCTGTTCACCCTCAGGAGAAAGCAAGATCTCTCCAAAAGGTCATGACAAGAAGGGGGGAAAAGAAAGAAGCCTAAAAATACCTAAAGTAGGGTAGGACATTCATCTAAGATTAGTGAGTCCTGGACTGAAATCCCTGTCTTGAAACAAGCTCAAAGGGTAAATCTACATGGTTCAATGAAGTATGACATAGACACCCAAGGTAGCTTGCTCAGAACTACTTCACTCCCTAGAAGCAAAGAAGTTGCGCTAACCCTGCATCGTGCTTAGAAACAGTGCAAATGCACAGGGAAGGCACTGCACTGAAGTGGAACAGCCAGGCTTCACAGCAGGTCCATGATAAATCAGCTTTTGGCCTCACCTTGTAAAAATGTTTTGACTTGGCCGTGTCTGCATTTTATACCCAAAGTATCTTGTAATGTCCAGCAAAACAATGCCCAACAAACAAAGATATTTTTATTATTATTATTAATGTCATAACATCACAACAGTATAATAATTATTAATAACACAGAGAATATTTAATTGCTATAGTGCTTTATAAATATTGTTATTTTATAGTATAAATGTGCATGCATTACTTGTGATTATTTTATTGTCTCAGTGGAAGCAGGTGGGGTTTTTTTAGGTATAAAATAGAACTGCTTTTGTTTCACGTTACTTTGTAAACATGGCATATGGAAGAACTATAAACGTTCTTTATGTTTCTCTGCCTTAGAGCTATTCAGGATTAAAAGAATTTACTCTCATCTTGCATTAATAAATGAAAAAGTATAGATTATTTGTCCCATCTGCACCCCCAAAACCTTCCAACAGTAAGAAAATAAAGTCAATTCCATTGGCTCAATTTTTATGAGTTTTGAAAGCAGTAACTTTCAAATACTAAACTCAGGGGTTTTTTAATATTGTGATGGTAACCTTCTGGAAATATGATCATTATTGCAACCTCCTAAGTTGTACTATGAACAAAATATATTTACATGCCAGATAACAGAAAAAAGGTTATTATTATAGGATTTTTTAAAGTATGTTTCCTAAACGTGTAAAAGATTCTGGGATATCATGTCCATTTCTGTTAACTCACTTGCTTATATATCTTCTAGGATAAGTGCACCATCTTGTGTTGAGTATAAATACTTGTAAAGCAGAAGATGTTACATTATAATTAATTCAATAACTAGAGGTTTTTAACTTTATGTAAATAAAAATGTTTGCATATTAAGATACAAGATATCCCTACACATACCACAAAATTCTTAAAAAGAAGATATTACCATTAAAAATAATGTAGAATGAAAGTGTTTAAAACTTTTTGTTTAATACATATTATTTTATATAAGCTATAATTTTACATCAAAACAATATATTGGTTCACATAAAAACTAGAAAAATAACCTTTATTAATATTCTTTAAAATGTGATTTAATTTAAATTATAGTGTTTCCATGCTGCAAAAATCCAACAATTTATCAAAGACTTGAAGTTATTAAAATATATCAGATTGAATTATACATATAGTTCTAATTTGCTCGCTTACATTATAATCATTATGAATTGTTCATTATGCTGAACAGGCTGTTTCACTTATTTCTTGACAGAGCTTGACTCCAGGCAGCTTTGGGACACAGGAGAAATAACATATCTGCATGTTCCCGACTTACTTTTAACCTAATTATGAAACCATCTTTTCAGGGAGTCAGAAGGGTTGAAGTTGGAAGGGACTCCAGGATATGATCTAGTCCAATCCTTCTGCTCAAAGCAGGGTCAGCTACAGCAGGTTGCTCAGGGCTGTGCCCAGTTGGGTTGTGAATATCTTCAGTGATGGAGACTCCACAGCCTTTTTGGGAAACCAGCTACTACACAGTGTTTGACCAGCTTCAAAGTAGAAGTTTGTTCTTGCATTCAAGAGGAATTTCCTGTATTTCATTCAGTGCTCATTGCTTCTTGACATATCACCAGGCACCACTAAGAGCCGGTTCTGTCTTCTTTACTCCCTCCCATCAGGTATTCATACACACTGATGAGAACCCCTCTGAGCTTTCCCTTCTCCAGGCTGAACAATCCCAACTCTCTCAGCTTCTCCTTAGGTCAGGTGATCCAAGCAAGCCTTTAACAGACTTTTTGGCCTTTTGCTGGACTCACTCCAGTATGTCTTGCTGAGAAGGCAAGAAATGGACACAGCACCGCAGATGTGGCCTCACCAGTGCTGAGTAGAGAGGAAGGATCATGTCCCTCAACTGGCTGATGAGACTCTTTCTAATGCAGCCAAGAATACTGATGGTCTCCTTTGCCATAAGGGTACATTGCTAGCTTGTGGTCAACTTATTGTGTGCACCAGCACCTTTTCTGCTAACTTGCTTTCCAGATGGTCAGTCCCCAGCATGTACTGGTACATGAGGTTATTCCTCCCCAGACACAGGACTTTGCATTTCTTTTTGTTGATCTGTTTGAAGTTCCTGTTTCTTCATCCTGCCAAGACCCATCTGCACAGCTGCCCAACCACTTGGTCCATCAATAAGTCCTCCCAGTTTTGCACTGCCTGTGAACTTGCTGAGGATACACTGTCCCATCATCCAATATATTAATGAAGAGGATAAAGAGTATTGGCCTCAGTACTGACCCCTAGGGTATATCACTAGTGAATGGCCTCCAGCTTGACTTCATGCTACTTAACAGAACTTCTTGAGCTTGGCAGTTCAGCTAGTTTCAGCCCGACTCGTTGTCTGTATCTAGCGCATATCCACCAGTTTATTTATGAGGCTGCTATGGGAAACAGGGTTTAAAGTAAAGAAACATAACATCTACTGCTCTCTCCTCACTCACCAAGATAGTAATCTAATTGTAGAAGGCTGTCATGTTGGTCAAGCATAGTTTCCCTTTCATAAGTCCATGCAGACAACACTCTTCTTGTCCTACATATGTTTGGAAATGGTTTTCAGGATTATTTCCTCTGTCACCTTTTGAGGGATCAAGATGAGGCTGACTGAACCTTAGATCTCAGGATTCTCCTTGCTTTTCTTTAGGATGGGGGGACATTTAGCTTTCTTCCAGTCCTCAGAAACCTCCCCTAATCATCATGACCTTTCAGAGATAATCGTGAGTAGCCTTGCAATGACATGAGACAACTACTTGGGGTATTGTATCAGGGCTCATGTCTGTCTGTCGTGTTTGTTTAAATATTCCCTAACCTGTTCCTCTTCCACTGAGGGTAAGTCTTCCCTGCTCTAGTCTTTCTCTCTCATCTCAAGTGCTTGGAACTCCAAAAGGCAAATCCCACCAAAAAAAAGATGGAGAAGAAGGCATTCAGTAGCTCAGCCTTTTCCATGTCCTTTGTCACAAAGTCCCCTGCCTCAGTCAGCCTCACACTCACATTTTCCCCCACCTTACTTTGGCAGCTGACAAACCTGTAGAAGTCCTTTTTGTTGCCCTTGACAGCCCTCACCAGATTCAACTCTAGGTGGGCTTCAGCTTTCCTGAGTGTATCACTGCATCTTTGGTCAGTGCCCCTGTATTTTTACTGGAGTCATCTGAACTTTCTATGTGTCTTGTTTATGTTTGAGCTTAGTCAGGAGCTCACTGTTCATTTGTGCAGGCTATCTGCTGCCTTCACTTGATTTTCTGCTTGTTCAGATAGACAGATATAGAGCTTAGAGAAAGCAACTTACAGAATCAACCAATTCTTCTGCAACCCTTATCTTTCTCGGACCACCCCCCATGCCATTCTTGCAAGCAGACTCCTCAACAGTGAAATTTTGCTCTCCTGAGGCCCAGAGTTGTGATCCTGCTTTTTGCTTTATTCCCTCTTTGCAGCATCCTGAACTCCACCATCTCATGATCACTGCAGCCAGGGCTGTACCTGACATTCACATCCCTGACTCATTTTTCCTTATTTATAAAATTATGAGGCCCAGCAGAGCTCCCCTCATCAGCTCCTTGATTATCTGTATCAGGAAATTATCATTAGTTCATTCTGGAAACCTCCTGGATTGCTTGTGCCCTGTGTGTTGCCCTTCACAGATATCAGGTGGTTAAATGAGGTGGTGAAACCCCCCTATAAGGACCAGAGCCTGCGAACATGAGGCTTCTTCCAGCTGCCTGAAGAAGGCTTCATCTACTTCTACTCCTTGATCAGGTAGTCTGTAGCAGACAGACAGCAACTACAATATCGATAGCTGTCAGCCAACACTGGGCTGCCCACTAATCCTGACTCAAAAACTTTCATTTGGCTCCTTGCTCCATCCAAGGCAGAGCTCTGAACATTCCTGCTGCTCTCTCATATAAAGGACATTTGTGTAGTCTTAGGGAAGACCACAGACTGACAACACAGGTCTTCTGCTGGGTGGGGTGGAGAGACCTGTGCTGCTCTATCTAGTTGAAGCTAAGGACAGCAGTAGCTTCCTTTTGTGAAAACATCCACAGCCTTTCCTCAGGTTAAAATGTTAATGTATTGAGGCATTGTCGCAGATGACATTCAAAAATTAAGCTATCAAGCGCTGCTGTCACATACCTTTTCTGCTTGATTCCATGCCCACCTGGGTAACAAGTTCAGGGAAGCATCAGGACCAGATCCACCTTGCGGTAAAAGAATCCTGTTTACTACCAATTAATTTAACTTTTTTAAAATTAGTAGAATGTCCTAGATGCAGCATCCCAAGATATGTCTTTTCAAGGGCAAAAAACCTAATTCCTCCAATGTGCAATGGGACTGACAAGTTTTCGGCTTCCCTTGATGCTTTCATTCGTTCCAGCTAAAAGCCCTCATTAGAATGGGAAAAATATATTGATTTCTTGTCCAGCTTAATCGCTCCAGGTTCAAGGGACCACAGGGAGGACCTGACTATACTAATTTTATAAACATGAACAAGATGAGGCTGTTTGTCATTAGGTTTAGGAATCTTACATTTGGGGGTTTCTCATGCTAAGTTTGCTGTTCTTAATCTGAAATTGCTCTGCCTTGCTATTCATGTAAGTTTTGATGTTTATTCACATACATCTCCTTCCTCCATAGTTTAACAGCACAATTTAGAGAAACTTAGATTTTCTTTTTTCTTCCTTTTTCTTGCCTTTCATTTCCAGAACTCCCTGCCATCACTTTGCATAATAATCCCTTCTTATATCTGCAGAAAATGTCTTTTGTACTGCTCTATTTTTTCTGTTATTTCTGAAACATTTCCTAATATTTTTCATTTGCTATAAAATATCTTGTCATTCCTTTCTGTGCAGAATGTCTTAAGTGTCATCTGTTTCTGATATACAGTTCTCTCTTTCTTCCTCTTCCTTTCACTTCCTTTACTACCTTCCTCTAGTTCTCCTTTTTGACTTCTGTCACTATACTTCTGAATTCCTTTACTTCTGCCTTGCACAACTGTCCTTCCCTCCCTTAAATTGTTCTCTTTTGGGGGTTGTTTTTCCACTATTAATCCTTTCTTTGCTGTTGTGTTCAGGGTTAAATCAGACCGGTTTTAAAGTGGCAAGAGCAAGTCATAGACATCTAGGAGGTTCTGCCTGCTCAAACACAGCAGTCTGTCATCAGCAGTTTACTTCTAAAGCCTTTCATGGCACTCTGCATGTTTTCTGTTTTTTTTGGTGGTTTTGTTCGGGTTTTTTTCTTCTTCTTTATGGCTTTATTAGCATAAACTTTCCTAATCTCGGACTTCTTTTTTTTTCCCCTTGTTCTCCTGTCACTCCCTGTGCTTTCTCCATTTGTCATTTGGGTCTTCTTTTCTTCTGCACTTTCTAATTATTATCATGTATTTTGAATGTGTGGCTGCCTAGGTCTTCGTAGGTGACCCTTTCATAAATTTTCTCCCTCTCTGTTTCACATTTTTCTTCAGAGCAGGCAGTGAGACTCTTTCTGTGTGTTGGAAAGACCCAGTTCCAAAAGCTGCTCACCTTGCCAGAAACAGATTGTAGCTAGCATGTGAAAGGGTGATAGTGCCTCTAATGGGCTCCCTATATGATGTGTCACATCATGATGTGACACAGTATCCTCCAGGCTCAGCCCTCACTGTCCCCAGATGACAGCAACAGATAGATAAGGACTGTCCTAAAACACCCTCCCTTGCTAATACGCATGTGTGCTGTTCAGTTCTTTCTGTCCAGTTTAAAGTAAAATCCTCCCTGTAACAAATTTAACACCTGACCAGGGTCACTGCAGCTTAGGAGATGGCATACCAGATCTTTCCAAAGATTGAACAGTGGGCAGAACCAGTGTGGCTGAACAGTCAGAATTCTGAGTTGGCTGAAAGACACAGTATATGTATACTGTTATATCCAAGTTGATGGTTGCATATTTGGGTGTGTGAAAAACTTTTGATGACATTTATTATTTGTTTAACAGACCATAACTGCTCTGAAGAAGCCGTTGTAGTCAGTTATGGATATCTGAACTTAAGTGTTTATTGAGAAGTGGATTTCTTAACATGATATATGGGGTCATTAAGTCTTACTATATAAATCCTTTGTACTGTTCTTAGCAAAACACTGCAACAAATTTCTCCTCTGAGCCAGTCTCTGTGCTATGCATATATGTTGTCACAGGAACTACTTTTAAAGTCGCAGAGGAGAAAATAGCCGTGAAGCATCAAATTCAAAGCATCAATAATGTGAGCGTCATAACTCCTTTCTGATTAGTTAAAGGTCTTTCTTTAAGAGTTATTTTTTACCTTTCCCTTAAAAATAATTATAATAATGCTTTTGGGTTGTTTGAGCTAAAAAAATACACAAAGAGTTCAGGTTTAACTGTTTTAACACTGATAAAAGTTTGTAGCTCTTTTTCTAAATGGACAAAGATCTGGTTTGGTTTTAATAATGAAATTATGAGGAGTAATTTATCTTTACTATGTTATATAATTTTGGAGTAGTAACTTTACAACCCTAACACATAATGATCTCCCAACACTTGAGTAAGTAGCACAGTTTAGCAATGTGTACAGTTCCTTCTGATGGCTTCCAAGCTGCTTTTTTACAGTAATAAGATAAGGCCTTCAGTAAAGCCTTCATCCCGCAGCTTTAATCTGAATGATTCTCCTAGATCATGGGTTTCAGAGACACTGAAGACTTGCTTTTTTTAATCGTCACACTTGTGATCAAAGGGGCACTTCTTTACTGTAGTCTTTCTTGTGAACATAAGGTTCTAAAAATAATTTTATACTCTGTGTATAAATGTTCAGTCACTGTTGACATGGGCACTAAAGTACATATCTTCTTTGAGTCACAGGAGTTTTCTTATAAAATTGGAGTTTCAACGATAAACTTTAAAGTATTTCCCATACACTGGATCTGGCTGGGATACAGTTAATTTTTTTCATAGCAGCCCATAGGGTTCTGTGTTTTGGATCTGCGGCTAAAACATGTAATAACACATCAATGACCCCCAGGCAGTGTATGGGGGGCTAACCCATTACAGCCATGAGAATCAGGCTTTGGGAGAGTCCATCTTTCTCAGAAAGAACTGAAAATCTCTTGCCACAGAATAATAGACAGTGTGTGACTTGAGTGCTCTCAATGCTACATGTTAAATATTATACTCAAGGAACCTGTGTTGTATAGCTTTTTCCTTTTACAGGTTACATGATCACTCCTAGATGTGTGTGTTGCAGAAAGCTACATGATTTACTACTTAATGCCAGTTTTTTCTCTCTTGTTTTTAGCCCCTTGTGAAGCCAACACATTCTTTTGCCACAGTAATATGTGTATTAATAATACATTGGTCTGCAACGGACTCCAGAATTGTGTGTATCCTTGGGATGAAAACCACTGCAAAGGTAATGTGTACAACTGAAAATGTCAAGTCATTTAGACTGCATGTGATACAGAATATTATCTGTAGTTTATTCTTAAATATGTGCCAGATGGGTCAAAGCTTAGAAAAAGTAATTCACGGAGAGCATACATCAAGTAATAGAAAAAATGAAGAGACATGAAAATACTGATGGATTGTACTTTCAGTGTTTGCATTTGTTTTGCTTGGTGTTGATCTGTGTTGGTTACGTCCTTCTGGCTGGTTATGTCTTACTGGCTAGCTCTGTGATCACTTGGTCTCTGTTTCCTGTACAATCTAAATTGTAATTGGAAGTTGTATTTTGGTTCTTTTGTCATAGTTACCTTTGTCGTGGAGTAACATATGGGTAGCAGGTGTCTTTCAGCTGCATGCAATGTCCATAAGAGCCCAGGTAGACTAAAAAGCCCAGGTGAAGTGGAATTAATGCTGTAGGAAAACAACTAAATTACCTATAATCAAGTGAAATTGAAGAGCAAGGAACAAATAGGAAATCAGGCATAATGTCTAGTTTGTAGGTAGGGACTAATGTTCCCAACCAGGTGCTGACAATGGTTTCTAAATATTCCTCTGTGTTTCTGGAAAAAAAAAAAATCACCATCTGTGTTGTCTTCAGGGAAAAGAATGTAAGTAACTTACATCGTAGGCTCGGGAGAGTGCTTCCCCCCCCCCCCCCCCCCCCCCCCCCGTTAATGCAGATTTTTTCCTGGAAACATAGGATATGCCAAATTTAGTAACCAATCAAGAAAAAAATCAGAATGAGGTGGATTAGCAGTCAACCCATAAGTCTGCTGAAGCCTGTAAAATCCTGACAAGCAGTGCAATAGGATAAAACACAAATGAAAACTTACTACAAGAGAACAGAGCAAAACTGTGGCATGGCATAATATCCTTCAAAGAAACTAAACATATGATTGGGAAATAATTATCTGTTCTCTACTTCTTCAGCACAGAGAAAACCAGAAAACTTACCTCATTCTTTACTCATTCTTTAATTTCCAGAATGATTTTCATCTTTCATTTGCCAAGTACTTTTCTATTGGGTGTTGTGCATTTATCCTCTCTTGTTTTTCTGACTAGAAGGAGTTTTGCTGATTCTAGCAAAAGGGTTTTTTTGCTGCTGTATTGTTTTTTCTAACTCTACTACTTCCCCAGAGTCTGTGTCAGTCAGAGAAACCCCAGGTGAATCTACAAGAGTAGGCAATGGGGAGTACTGAAAATTTAATCTTTGGTATCTAGATTATAGAGATGGATGTTATTGTTTTGGTGCCAATAACTTTCATTTCAAAGGCTTTTTATTAAGCCCTTTGATATGTTTTAGGTTGCCAGGAAAAATTACATGAAACTGGGTGTTGAAACTTAATTATAGTTGTCAAGTCTTGCTATGCCTGTGAGAGACTGATGTGAGTGCTTTCAGCTTGCATTTCCACAAGGTTCAGTCACCATCTCATGTGTCTGCAGCCAGCTGAAAGCAAATCACAGAGAAATAAATACAGCAATAGGACAAAACTGGTTTTCTTTTTATTATTTTACTGTATATTTTCTGTTTTTCTTAATTCAAATGCTGAATTTTCTGGCTAACTTCCTACAAGACCCTAAGTAAAGGATAGTGGGTAGGATCAGCTTCTGGATTTTTATGGGTATTTAGAAAAGTTGCGGTAATGAATAGGTCAGGAACAAAAGGAATAACTTGCACACATCTTTTTTTCCTTTCTAAAGCCTCAGTTTGAATAACTTTTCTATTTTCTCCTGACTTAGATTTTTCATTGAACACTGTCAACAGTCCCAGGCAGCTCATAAATATTAGGACTTCACTGAAGTTCCCAATACTGAGGAGAATTTCTTTTTAAATCCTGTAAAGTCTTGCTCTTTCATTGGTCCTAATATCCTAGTTGCATGTATTTACTGGAAAAGACAGAAAATAATGAAGAGAACATCTGTAACAGTCTTAGGGGCTTTAGCAGGCAAATAGAGTTCAGAGGTGACACTAAAGCCATCTGCTTGTTATGGTGGTTGCTTTTTCTAAAAAATGCAAATAATTCTTTGATCTCATGAAGCTTGTAATATAACCTGAATATATCACTTTCCAAATGAATAGGTACACAGAAGACCTGTGTGTTGCTTACTTGGCTTTCAGGAATACTGGATTTCTTCCTTTTTTCTTTCTGTCAGTGAAATTGATTAAGTGAACTCATAGACAAGGCTCAGCTTTGCAGTAATCTGTGAACCGATCACGGTCGGGTTTATTCTTGAACTGCAATTAATGTTGGTTTTTTGGTGTGTGTTTTTTTTTTTTTTTTTTTTGTGTGGTTTTTTTTGTTTGTTTTTGTTTTTTTCTCCTGTCACACAGAAAAAAGAAAAGCTAACCTATTGGACCAACTTACCAATACCAGTGGGACTATAATTGGGGTGACTTCTTGCATTGTGATCATCCTCATTGTTATCTCTGTTATAGTACAGATAAAGCAGCCTCGTAAAAAATTTGTCCAAAGGAAAACAGACTTTGATCAAACTGTGTTCCAGGAGGTGTTTGAGCCTCCTCATTATGAGTTATGCACCCTCAGAGGGACAGGGCCTACAGCTGACCTTGCTGACGTTGCAGATGACTTTGAAAATTATCATAAACTGCGGAGATCATCTTCAAAATGCATTCATGACCATCACTGTGGATCACAAGTGTCTAGCATTAAGGGCAGCCGTAGTAACCTCAGCACAAGAGATGCTTCTGTCTTGACAGAAATACAACCCCAGCCTGTAAAACCACTCATTCAGCCCATGAACAGGAGAAATATCCTTGTCATGAAGCATAGCTACTCACAAGATGCTGCAGATGCGTGTGAGATAGACGAAATTGAAGAGGTACCGACCACAAGCCACAGGCTGTCCAGACATGATAAAGCTGTTCAGCGGTCAGTATCAATAGATTTTTGATGAAGACTATTGTGTAAGGACCTGATTGCCCAAACATATTCACTCTTTATTCAGTAAAGACACATTTTCTTTCTTCTTTATTTATTGTTTAAATTTCTGTTTCCTGATAGCACATACCATTATATTATCTCTCTCTTCCTGTCTCTCTTTCTCTTATCTCTGCTTCTGTTTCCTGAGGGATCTTGTATCTCAGTCTTACCTTTCTACTATATATATTTTTTTTTCTTTTACTATTTTACACATACCCACATACACACACATATAGGTCAACAGAGAAAAGGTACAAATTTTAAATACCAAAGATTTTATGTGAATCTAGTTTTTGAAAGAATCACATACATGTGGTTTCCTTGCAACTGAGGTGGCCTTGAGTATCATCTACTGTTGGTCTAGCACCTCTAAATCAACACATTAATAAATATAAAATACATGTATCCATTTTGATGCATGGCATAATAATGAGAAACACAATCCTGGGGTAAGAAAACTACTTTTCTCATGAAACATTATATTTTATATAATGAATGACAATATTTGAAAAACTTTACTGTATCTGTTTCATTATTAAACACAGCATCTTGGCTATTATTAACACATCTATATATATGTATCTCAATTAGAACATAAGATAGCATAGTGAATAGAGATTACCCATATATTTACATAGAAAAATGCAGTTAAAAGGAATCTTTCTAATCAATAAAAAAGGAGTCAAGCATGATATTTTTAATAAAAGAGATATTTCTACTGTATATCGCACTTTGAATGACTGTAAATATGAATGATTAAAAGTTTACAAGTAAAAGAAAAAGCAAAAACATTTATGAAAATTTATTTAAAGAAGAACACAGAAACTTTAAATATATATTTGTTTCCTCTCTCATGTGTTATTTATGCACTCCTTGTGACTGTTTACATACCCTCCACATTTTCTTTACACATTAAGACATTGCTGTCTCTTAAAAAATAAGTTATTTGTTTATTTTAATCTAATTGCATGCCAGTGTAAATTACTTCATGAATGTTGATTAGATTATCAAGGATGTACTGTTTATTAAGTATCTATGTGCATATATTTCTTTTTTTCTATGCAAACATTATTATTTTGAATGAAATAGCCATAACATTCCAGGTTCTGCCTCATTGGGTCTCTAAGCAAACATGAGTCTGAGTACAACACAACTAGGGTCTAAGACACAAACAAGGTAAGTAAACATAATGCAACAATTGAACCATCTCTTGCTTTCTATTTTAGATGTTATATTGCTATAATGCATGTTAGTTCTCAAGTTATATGTCAGCTTGTATGGAGAAAGCCAGGTTTGAATACTGAGAACACTGAAAGACAGATGACCAGTTTAGCATTGTGAACTAAGTAAAATCTATTAATTCCTTATTCTTGACAGCACTATAATTATCCCCTAGCTAAATATAATCTCGATTCCAAACACATTATAAAGACAGATGCTTTGCATGGCTCTGGTGTTTCATTTAATTTTTATTTATGAAAACAAAAATTAGAGTCCCAGCATATGAAACAGTATGCAAAACTTGGCAATCTAACCCAAGGCAGGAATATGAACTATCTGTTTTCAGATAATTTTATTCATTCAACCTTGTGAAATGTTGGGGGAAGGGTATGTGGTAGTACTGACAAATTTGGAGTAGTTCTACTGTTAATGTTTGCAAATTAGACTTCCTTTTTTGAGTCTTTTCTTAGGCGTTTCATTTTATATAATTTGTCATCAACACTTAATCTCAATAAACTTAATTTCAGATGTTTATAATGAAGTTATAGATAGCTGCTAGTCTGTTAAATTTTATATGTATATGTGTATATATATATAAAAGCATAGTTATGTGTATATTCATGTTTATATGTGTGTGTATATATGTATACAGCAATTTTACTGGGAAAGAATTCACTAATGCTTTTGTTGCTTCTAGATAGTTTAGGTAAATATTTTTCTTTATTTTTCCTTATAGAGAGAACATATTTTAACTGTTTTCAGACAACTACTCATGCAGTCATACGAACTCTGAATGGAAAAATCTCTAGTGAATTATTTCAGCTGTCTGAAAGACAGTGGACATCTTTCTAATTTCATTTCATTGCCTTTATCCAAACCCAAAAAGTACAGACTTATCTTACTTCCTTAGCAAGATATTCCCATTGCACAATAGCATGTTTCATTTGTAATTTGGTTGCTGGCCACCAAGTGCTCCTTAGTTTTTAAATATGTTTGGAGATTTGCTGCAAACTTGAAGAAATTAGCTCATAACCAAGACTCCCCCTTTTTTCTTCTTTTTCTAATCTTAGTTTTATTTCAGTTGATATGGTTTATGTCTGTTATTTACTTGTATGTTGTGTGATATGTGGAAAAGATTTACATTGAAATTTTGTTATATGTACATTGTTTTCATTATATAGACTGCTTGAGAATAGTGCGCTCCTGGGTGATTTTGAACATGCTACAATGAAATTTGAAACTATCGTCCTTGGAAACACCAGCTAGAGGTTTTATGGACCCTCTGACCAACTATTCTCATATCATGACAAAATTCAGCAAGCAGTGTTAAGTAAAATTACTAGAAGGCAATAAGACTTTGGTTATTATGCTTATCGGTCATTTCTCTTTTTCTTTTTTCTCTCTTCTTTTCGTTGCAAGTTAAATTCCCAATTTCAGGAACAATTTATTGAAATCAGGTATTTAGCCATTCATAATCACTTCAATAGAAATGTTTGTTGGATAAGCATCTAGCAATATGACTGAATTTGACATTAAGAAAATAATCTGCATGTATGTTACTGAATATTTGAGTTGGCAAAAATCCCTTTGTTAGATGCATTGTAAAAAGCATGCATTCACAATTATTGCTGTTACTATTCCATTTCTGTGTCATATGCTTGCTACTTGTAACTTTTTATATAAAGATACATAAAATGATGTATAATAATTTCTTACCTTGAGTTTAATGGCAACGTTTTCTTTTACCAAATTATCAAACCTTGTGTAATTTGGAAGATTAAGCTCAAAATGTAGCTTCTAGGAACTTGAAACCCTGATACATCGGAGAATCAGCTGTCTCTCGCCCCTCACTTATTTAAAAGCAAAATACACTATTTTTTTAAGATCTAAATGAATTCATAACACATAAAGTTGATCACCTAAACCCAATTAAAAGGTTTATGGTAAACTTTTTGTTCAATTCTGTACTTGTAACTAGTTTATTTCCATGGCAATTATTAGGAAGTTTGCTTCAGTATAGTAGAGCAGCAGATTTTTTTCAGGTATACAAATGTTATGGCTGGGCTCCAGTTTTAGAGATAGAAATACAAACAACTTCCTTATGCAAGATAAAATTACATTCATAATTCAAGCTATAAACATGAGTAACCAACACCAAAATCAAACCCAAGAGGTTAAGTTAGTAAGGAATTATTGTAAGTGGAAAAGCCACAATTATGTAAAGTTGAAAACCCCCTCATTTAACAACTCAATAAAAATGCATAAAATCATAGATTCATTATCTATTTAAAGTGTTATCTTCCCAAATTCTGTTTCTAAACAAATTCCAGTTCCTTCTTAAACATGCTGTGCTGTTCATGGTTGTTAGGTTTTTCTGTATATAAATTGTACTGGTTATATTGAAAAAGTGGGAAGAATTCCATGTATCTTCCCAAAGCATATATAGATGGCAAAAGAGAAAACCTGAGAGACTGACATAAAAAATAAGGTGATCTATATCAGCTATTGATTGAAATACGTAGTATATAATTTACATAATTAAAAATATAGGAAATCTGATTTCTACAAAACAATTTCTACAAATTTGATTTAGGAATGACATGAGAAGAAGAAAGGTTTCAGATATTTTCCTCCTTTTATGTACAGTATATTTGCAATGTGGTTTACATAATTTGATTTGAACTTAATTTGTTTGTTATCACATATTAGCTGCAAAAACCAGTCTTCTGTCTTCTGCAGTCATCGAAATTCATTGAGTCAGTGCTGTTACATGGATTTTTAGCATGCACTAATAGTTCATTTCCAGATCAGTATCTCTTTCCAAGTCCATATACTTTACCATTTTTTTTTCCTTAATCATTCCAAGTCCTATTTCATGATCTTTTCTTCAGTATATCATGTTAAGATATTTGCCACATCCATGCATCCATTATAAAATCAAGGAAGAATGAAAGGCTTGCTGAAAGAAATGCATATACATGCACACACATTTATGTATATTTATAAATATTTCCTAATGGAGATAGTGTATAAAAATATATATATGAGAACTCTGAATATGTAAATTTAGCTTCAAATGAATTATATTGGTCACCTAGAAAAATGCTGAAGCCTTGGATTTTAAAGTTGCTACATATTTAAGTGCCTAAAACTCACTGAAGCATAGAGTTGGTCTAGTCCCTCCTAGACAAGCACACAATGAAATCCATTTTTATGATATTTCCAATGAAAGTGTTGACTGAGAGAATGTAAATGGTGAAGACATGGCTATTAATAACTATGTGGCATGCACATCCTTTCTTAAAACACTAATTGCATCAGGGAAAATGAGTGAGAAACATAAAAATCTGTGTAAATAAAGCATGTCAAACAAAGTGACAATGCTAATGCTTACTTGATCTTGGAAACTCCTTAAGAAACATGTTGTCTAGTAGCTAGATATAACCTTTAACAAAAACTCCAGTGTGTGAGAAAATGTGAATACTGGGGGAACAGGGTCAAATTATAAAATTATCTATTAAAAACTAAACAACAACAAACTCAAACCCAAATAAACATTCTAGCTGAAATATTTAATTTTAAGAAATTATATGCTGTATATAGTCAGTGTAAATAATAGCCTAGTTCACTATACTGCAAACGGTAAAGATAACTTTGGTTGGTATCACACAACAGTAAGATATCTTAATGTGATCTCTAAAATTCAAAATATTAAAATAGAAAGAGTTGCTGCTGAAAACAGTTTGCCTTTCCTATGAGTATTTTGTGTTATTATGAAGCCACTTTTTAAAAAACAGAAAACATTTCAAGCAAGCTAGTTCAAACAGACAAGCTAGTTCAAACAACTTCAAGTTCACCCAAGTTCAATTAGCTATAGAGATAATACTCAAAACCAGTATTTGACCACAAATTATAAGTGAAATTTAACCTATTTATTATACCTTTTCCATTTTATGGAAAGAAGGTTTAGTTTGTTAAATAACACAGCTACACGTATTCTGTATAACAATATAGCAAATTACTGTGGCTTATCTGAGCTGGTATTGTTAGCTTCATGCATTTTACCTCATGTTTGCCTTAAACTAAAACTAAGAATGGTAGTTAGTAGGCGATTTTGGTGCAATGTGTGTGATGTATAGCCATGTTGCCAGTACGCTTATGGGTTTTTTTTCATTTTTTTCAGATGAGATTTTATTATCACAATGCATTGCCATATTGTTCATAGTTTTTCTTTTTTCTTGTTCTTTTTCCCGTGAGTGTAGTGTTATGTATATGCTTTTCTTTTTAGATGATTGTATGAACAACCATTTTTCTCCACACTAGGAAATAAGGCCTTTTCAGTTTGTCAAGTCTTCTTTGCAGCATCATTTAAAAATCTCAGGAAGTCCATTTTGTAAACCATTCCAGTGTAAATCTTTCCTATCTTCCTAATTCTAAAAATAGCTTGAAGAAAAGAAAAAAAAAGAAAAAAAGAAAAAAAAAAAAAAAGCTCTGAGAAATTATAGTACCTTATCCTTCTATTTTTCTCCATTCTTATACTGGAGATATTCTCCTGAACCTAGCAACAATGTAACCAATGGGAGGGAATTAAGAGAAAGTAGAAAGGTTGCCTGACCAAAAGAAACTGCTAGCACAAAAAGAAAAAAAAAAGGCAGACAAAAGAAACAGAGAAGTGTATGCTAATTAGAAGAAGAGTATGAAGGATTATTGCTCATACCCATCCACAAATTCACAGAAACATTTAGCACATGTAAGTTCTTTAGCCACCAAATAAAAATGTACTGTCCGCGTCCAGCTCCAAAAGACAGCCCTAACACCTGTGCTTTATGTAACACTGTCTTGCAAACAAGAAGTTGGCCTTTTCTGTTTTCTTGTCTTCTACTTCATGTGCAACCTCCTTGCTACCAGAAAGATATTCCAGCTGAGGGAGCAGAGCTGAAGGGCTAAGTGATACAAAGGACAAAACCTGCATCATTCAAAAATCTTTTTAACACAGAAGTCTGCATCTGATCTGGAAGTCTCTTATCTCCTCACTCCTGACTCAACATTTGATGTGACGTTCTGGACCCATGGCTCCACTGCTCTTTCTCGTCATTACCTTAGCATTATCACTCTTTACTCTGATGATCATTTTACATCTTTGTCACTGCTGCCTTTCATTTCTGTCCACAGTGACTTCAGTTCTGTTTCCTCCTCCAAATTCACTGAAAATGCTGAATTCCTATCAGCTTACTGAGCTTGTGTCACCCTTGCATCCACCTGGCTCTTTTCCATCTATCACTTCAGAGCCATCTTAAGCTTACCTTGTCTGTAAACAGCAAAATGAAAACATGTGATTGCAGTATATTTTAATTGCCTTTAATTTATGCAGCACCACAAAAGCTATGAAGATGCATTGGAATGGATTGGAGTATGGGCTTACTAGGGATGCTGGATTTGTATTTTAGTGACTGTGCATCAGTGTTGTCTGTGCCATCTACCTCTGAGTTGGCATGCCTACTCCTACTATAGTCATACTTCAATGTGCTGCAAAGAGAAACTCACCTCCACACCTTTTTCTCTCCCAGTGACACCTGCACCATTGTCAAGCCAAGTTTTGTTTCAAGTGCTTCTATGTTTTCTCCTCTGATGCATTTATATTAGTATGCCCCTCCACACAACATAAATCCCTGTCCTAGCCTCCTTGACATGCCTATTAAAACACGTTTGAGCTGCATAGCCTGGCAAACACTTGCCAGTGGTGCGGCAGAGCTACCATCAGCAAGGTAAGAACATCAGCTACCAGGAGAAGCAGGAGTTGCTGCTTCCCTCCATTTTCTTTCCCAGGAAAAGGAGTCGTGCTGATCCACAATCAAGCCATCTTGGTCACTATGGGAAAAAAAGAGAAGCTGCCATCCCCTTCAAGCAACAAACCATAACTAGGAGTAGAGAGACCATTTAAGCAGCCCATGATGAAAAACGGAAAGGACAAGATTGTTAGATTTCATTACCAAAGTAGCAGGCCTCACCAACACCGTGCTGCAGAATTGTATCTCTTCATTCTCAGATAAGGAGGGAAGACTGAAGTGCAATCCTTCTTTATTCCAGGGAGCAGGATACCACAACTGTGAGTACCGATTCTGTTCAGGGCTCTGGAAGGACTTAACAGCTGCTTGCATAAATGTAGGCAGAGAAGGACTCACTTGGGCTATGGGGCAGTCTTGTGCTGCTGCATGCGGTGGACAGCTCTGCAATATTTAGTTACTTAGACCTTTTAAGTTCACAGTTCTTCAGTCTGTCCTCCTCAGCTCCAGTGAGAGACACAGTAAACACACTCAAATATTTCTAAAACAGTGGCTTCATTGAAAAATGATTATTTAACATTTAATTTAGTTGGGTGTGAAAGGCATCCATGGCACTTGCTGCAGCTATTGTAAAAAAAAGAAAAAAAAAATTTTTGCAGAGATCCTAAGTACATGTATCTGGTTAAATGAACCGTTCATCTGTATCAACTGCATCAGTAAATGAAGACACCTTCATTGCTTATAAAACTGCAGGGCCTGATTCAAGCTCTACTCACATCATCCCTCTAGGTCCTGCTTTTTTCTGAGTTCAGTGAAAATTTTAATTAGGAAAAATCAGTTTGTTGGAAGCAAATGGCTTTCACCATCTTTAGGGAAGAAATGAATACAATTTACATTGGTGAAGGAGAGCTTCATTCCTCATTTCTTGCTTAGTGCTAGAGGGGCTTTCAACATCAGTGAAAATACAGGTGAGCTGCTTTTTCCCTTTGTTTGACAAATCAGTGATTCAAAGCAAACTTAATGCTCCATGCTTAACTGACTTATGTAATTTAGAAAAGGAAGTAAGACAATGAAAGAGAATACCAGAAATCTAAGGCATATTTTTCCAATGATCAATGCAGCAACAGTATTTTTAATAGTTAGAAGACTAACAGCTGAACATTTGGTTACTTATACAAACCCAGTCCAAGCCCCCATTTATATTATCATAAAATGGAGTTCAACTGAGAAATATGAATTATTTTATATTTGTATACCAGTTTAAGATTATAAGTCTAATATTTAAAAATCTGTAACAAGGAGCTGTTTTCCTTTATTTGGGAACAGAAATTTTAAATACAACTGATTTTTGTGGCCAGAAGGAATTGTCTTTTTTTTCAGAGCCAAGACTCTGCATTTTCAATTTTTCTTGCCAAATGGAAGAAATTTTTAATTCCTTTCCAGCTTTTTTAGTCCCATAATCTACTGACTGCTTTGGTATAGTAAACACCCTTGGGGTGGGTTTTTTTGATATTCTGAGTGTATCTGGCACCTCTTTAGTAATGACACAGTACAATACAGCTTTTCCTTCAGGAGGACTTTCTTCAACTGTAAGTTGCATGGCAAAGATCCAGGCCCAGAGACTTGTGCTGTCATTTGAGAGTAACTTTAGTGACATAAAGGATCTTGTTAATTTTCAGTGTGTTGGTGGAAAGTCTACACCAATGTAGGGAAATACTGAGTGTTAGCTGGCTAGCAATAACTTAAATCTGAAATTATTAGAAATAATATAACTATGATATCTCCAGTAATAACACCATCACATTGGTGATTGAAAAAGAGAATTATATTAACATGGAAAACTTTCAGATAATAGCAGAAGAGGGCAAAGATAATGTGACATTATTGTTACATATGCTGGGGTTTTCAAATCTGTGATTCTTCTCCTTAAATTTAGCTAGAATTCTTGGGTTTACTCCTCTTCCCTTTTTGTAAAGCAAACTTTGTACTCTGTATGTCTATGGGATGAACAAATCTTTTGCAATTAGCTTATCTTGGTGGGGAATCAAAAGGAATAATATTTGCTGTGCTAATATACAAGATACAGCTTTTTTAAAAAAGGCTTTCAGATATTACTCTTTTAGCTGAATGACTTAATGTCCTGCTGGAAAATGATTCAAGATGCATAAAAATAAAAATAGGAATGTAATCCGGAAGCTCTGCATGACTTGAGCTCTCTAAGACTTTATTATTCAACTGGCTTTGATCAAAAGACAGAGACCTTACCAGGCATAAACTTTTATGGAAATCTCAACAGGGACATAAACTTTATATAGCATAAAGTTTTAAACACACATCTGTTTGGAGTATATGGAGAGAAGAAAGGGAACATTTGGGAACATTTTTAGTGGTTTGAAAAAATTAGTGGTTCTTCTAGCTCAGACTTAGTCAAAGAGACATTGCACAGGCTCCTTTTTGTAGAATCTTGTGCATCATGATGAACAAAATATTTAAATAGGAGGTATTAAATGCAATCTTTAAGAAGCAACAGAAGTAGGTGATGGTAGTGAAAGTGTTTAGAAGTATGGTGTCTGATTCTGAACCTAGTAAATACTACCCTGAAATACTGCAAAACCTAACATCTCCTTTGGTTTCCTTACTATAAGGCCTGTAGTTTCAAGCTACTATTTACCATGGGTGTAATATCCAATGAAGTCACTAGGAAACTTCATATTGAGGCTCTTGTCTAGTTGCTGAATTGGGATCTTGTCATCCAGTCTGTGAGGGTGGCCTCACCACTCTCTGTTGCTGATTGATTACTCAGAGATGATGCTCTTTGTGAGAGACCTATTGTCATTTTTGTTAGCACTGCAAATCCCACCTCCAGCTATGATGGTAATAATAGAAGTTTGTGGGTAACGGAGATCTTGGTCTAGTTAAGCCTTAAATATTTATCTATGTTGTCTGTATCTGTCTATATTTTAGCAGTCATAGTAGAAATAACAGGGTAGCTAATTTAATTTAAAATACATTGTGTCATTGTTTGGATTTTCTTTAGCATTTCTGAGACATGTTTATTGATAAATATCTATCTGTCTGAAGTATTTCTTGTTGAACATCATGGCTTAAACATTTAGCTTGAACATAAAGCTCTGAAGATCTAAATTTTTGTATCCCACTCTCCCCTGATATTTATTAACATTTTAAAGCTCTTCAAGCCTTTTGGGAACTGTTACCACTTTGGAGCTGACTTTTGTCAGTGATGAGTACCATCTGGATCAGAAGAAAATCTTTGCATCTGAAGATCGCTCATATATTTTCTCAATGTTAAGAATAATCTCAGTACTATAGCCACATGGATCCTTCTGCTGTTAGGGGAAAAAAAAACCCCTAAACTTCCAACTAACTAGTTTTATGCCATACCACGGAGTGGAGCCACTTCTGTTCCTATTGGACAATTTGCAAATCCTGTAATGAATTTACAAGGATTGTTTTTAGACATGGATCAAGCGTTGTCTACTAACATTCTAGTTACTTTTGCTTCATCTAGTTCTGAGAATTATGAACTCTGCATTCCTAAATACTTTTGAAAGGTGTTAGCCAGACAGTTCCAACACCTTCCTCTATTCTACTTATTTTATAGAACATTTAGAAACAGGAACTACACTATTGGACTCCTTTTGAGCCTAGAAAAACATTGCATAGCTATGGCATCTAGCCAGTATTGTAATCATAGTGCATTTTTTGAAAAATGGGGCAAAATTCAATGATGTAATATAAGGTCATATTCAAGTACCCAATTCACAGAACCCTGGAAAAGGACCTTTTAGTGAAAAGACAGTGTAGAGCTACTTCTGAGGAGCTTGAATTTGTCCTTTTTCATATGATGATGTCTAAAATGATAAAAAGCGTTGTGAAGGAGCAAGGGAGAACAAAAGCATAATCCAGAATTTTTTCTTTAATGATAATAGTAATGCTTATCTGCACATCTGCTGCTTGGGTGATGTATTGTTTAGGGAGAATTCTGTGCTGATACAGGCTTTCAATCTCAACATGTAATGCTGATGCTTATGCAAGCCTCCCCCAAGCTTGTTATTGAAGTTTCATAAAATTCATAAATCCAATAAACATGATATGAGAATATTACAGCATTTTGCCTTTGCTGTTTTCAACAGGAAATACATTGTAGATTAAAAATTTGCAGGAAGCTCAAGTTTGAACAAAAGTCATGAATCTCTCCCCTCCCTCCATTCATGCATATAGTGGAGTTTAACCTAGATTAATTTGTAAAACTGTGCTGCATATGTTGACATATGCAATCAGTTTTCTAATATGGCATGCTTTCCATCACTTATTATGCCTATCTCCCAGGTACATGGATACTCCATTATGAACACAAGAGCTTATATGTCCCCAGACATCAATAAGCAGTCATCAGATTGCTGAGAACTGCCGTTGTGCCCAATCTAATGCTGCAAGTATTTGGACTGATACTGCACAAAGAACCTGGACAGAGAAATACAAAGCAATGTTTTCATCCATTTCTAGAATATTTCATGCTTGGACTTACGAAATGTATTTCAATTGCTATGATGATGAACATAAATTAAAAAGATTTATCAGTTTGGTTTCTGAAGATGCTGGTAATGTTTTGTTTTGGCGGAAAAAAAGATGCAGATAAAATGTCATGATGCTTAGAAAACATCTGTTCTACTAGATCATGACTAAAGAAACTCCATGCTTACTTTATTTCTGTTTTGTTACTGGGTTTTATGTCTTTCAATCACTCTTAATGAATGTTAAAAGCTGTTAGTCAAAGATATGTAATGTCTCAAAGCCGGATCTTGCTTCAGGAAGATCTTGGGTGGGCTGTACCCTTCCTGGGATAAATGCAGCAGGAGCCAAAGGGAACGATGGGTACTTGGCACTTCCCCAGGTCTGTGCCACTGCAAAGAGAGTAGGGAAGGAAAAAGTCTTGTCTGCAAATTTCTAGAGGTTTGTGTGACTCCTTAACCTTACTGTACGTCATAAACCATAACTTAAACACTGTAAATAAAGTCTCTCTTTTGTAAAAGTACTGCTTCTGCTACCATCAAAAAGAATATGAGAGGCAGATTGAAGATGTCTGACATTCTAATTTATTACTATGTGATTGTTCACCTGCATTAGTTTTTGTGAAATAGAATTGGTCTCTCCTGAAACCGATCTGGGAGGTTTCAAGCTTAGTCTCCCACACGAAAGAAAATGGCCTTTAACCACTGGGTCAAGGAATTGGACTCTTCCTTACTCCTCCTCCTTCAGTTTCCCTCTTGTTCTAATGAATGGTTGTCCTTATACAGAAAAAGAATAGTTCTCACAAGACTAACGTAACAAAGACCTATGCAAGAACAGCTAGAGTGTTGCACTTGCAGGCGATTAGTTTTAGAATTATTTCTGTTAAGTTACTTGAATTCACAGTTTTAGGTAACACTATATGAAACCTGCTGGTAGAAGGAAGACTCTGATATCTGTCTTTCCATGTTTCAGTTCTACTATTCCAGTAGCATTTGGAAGCTCCTGCTTGTGAAGGCTGGAAGAAAATCGCTAGAGAAGGGCTGCTCCCCAACAGATGCCTTAGATAGCTGAGTCTCCCCACCTGTCAGCTAAGTCACTCACACCGATGACCAAGGTCAAAGAGATGGCAGCCACCAGTAGCAGCTGGAGAAATGAGACCCTGAGGTAGTGCTCTTGGTAAAGGGAAATGGAGGTCTTTCCCTGCTCCATTATTACTGTTCTTTCACCATTAACAACTGATAAATTGTCTTGCATGCAGTAAAAGGGAGTGAAGGGTTCTTCTGTGAACTTAGAGCAAGTGCTGACTGGCAGAGGGACCTGTAAGCACAAGGGGATATGCCTTTTCCCCTCAACTAATTCTGCATAGTTTTTTTCAGAGAAAGGTTCAATTTTTATTGTGTTTAAGTAGAGTTACCCTATCAGCAAGGTGTTTAGACACCTCAGATTTTAGTGCAGTACAGGTTTTAGACACTTCAGTAGGACAGTCATCTTCTATCGGAAGGATCAGTGTCCAGCACTGTTATTTCAATGAATTAATAGTCAAAGTTACTTTCTTCATGAGTACTTTTTTCTTTCTTTTTTTAACCAGGTCAAACCAAACTCAGTTACCTGCCTCTGTGACAGATTTCAATAAATCTGTCTTATTTCTTTCTGCTAAAACGGGATGATGAAGGGAAGAAAACATATTTTATCTGAAGTCAGTTCCTAATTCAACTAGAGCTTCATCTTGGCCCCATTGAACTCACCAGGCTTTTTGCCACTGACTTTAATAAGGTTAGAATCAGACTCACAACATGCAGTTTCTTATTTCTTCCAGATAACCTATTAAAATAATAAATATCTCAGGGTGAATGCTTCCTTCTCGTCTACCTGTCCCTTGATATTTTGTTATTGCTTTTTCTTCTGTCTTTCATTAACTTTTAATTAAGTGTTCCTTTGTGTGTAGGTAAAGGGAGGCTGTCTTATTTTAAAACTTTTCAGGCTATGCTTCAGTTTTGATGGTTTCTAAAGAGAGAAAAAATATGAATATGATTTTTTTAGTGGATGCCTAATCTACCAGATAGGCTTGCCTGAGGATGAGTTTGGAAATGACATGACAAATAATGGATATGAGACCAAGAATTCACTCTCTTTCCTTTTTTAATTAAAAAACAGAATGCATTTGATTAATAAGAATCCTGGTTTTCATCAAGGCTCTCCAGAGAAAATAAACCTCCTTTCTATTTCATAGAATGTCCATTGTGACAACAAGATTATAATTACTGATAGTTGGTTTCATTTCAAAACTGCAATACATTTAAATCCGTTCATTCTTTTTAAATCTGTCAGATCAGTGCTTATTATTTTACATCAGTGACAACTAAAGTAATGCCAGTAATGTATTGTTCAGTATACATTGTACAGTTCATGGCACTCGTTGCTATGCTTGGCAATGCAGGTGAAAAGACTGTGATACCAGGGACTACAGAGTCAGATAAGAACATGAAGGAAGAGATGCGGGCAAAGCAAAACCTCTAAAAACATACTTAAATGCTGGTATGTTCTTCTGTAAAGAAGGAAGATTTTTCTTTGAGTGGTCGAGAGAAAGGAAAGAGAAAGGGAATTATTTAGCTTGATCTTCATTCAGATTTGTTCTAGTGACCATGTGCTTGTTGGGTTGTAGTGTGCATGCTTAATGCTTGGATGAATGTATATTGCACTCCCTTCAGGTAAATATTTGAAAATCATAACTTTGGTCTAAGTTTGCACTACAGTTACTGACTTAAGCCTTATGTGCAAGGCCAAAAAGATACTAGCTGTCTTCTGTGCAGGTAAACACAGCATATTGGTATATGCAAGATGATAGTTACAGACCTTTGTAAGGTATCTAAAATTTTTACTTGGATGTAATAACTGTCAGGGGATAGAAGGAGAGAAAGCAAAATCCCACCCAATCTACCGACTTGCTGAGTCAGTCAGAATTTATTGCTAATGGTGTGCAATGTAATTAAGTCTACTAACTTTCTTTATTCTAAAAACCTAAATTACACAGTCTACGGTGTTAAATGCATAATAGTGACTCCCACTTCTTGTAGGAATTACTGTTGGCTGCTTACAAGGTTTTGTGATGACAGAACAGTATTGTGAATTCATTATGGCCTTGTTTATCGATTTTTCTAGGTCTCCAGGGAACATTACGGGCTGATTTGAAATTTCACTCTCAAATGTATATTGTAAGATTAGAACTGCTGAAAATAATCCATTTACTGTACAAATACCTTTGTCTAATTGTTGATTTTAAAACTAGTTTAAACGATGTATTGGATGACATCGTGGCATTATTTTTTTTCCCTGTGATGAGGGTTCTTGAGTTCCTCCTGCACACTTAAAGTTCCTTGCTGTAGATGTAAAGGGCAAGAAAGAATTTTTCTCAATACAGCATTGTGCTGTGAAATCCTCTCCAGCAAAGTATTTTATCTTGACTAATAATTTTTCCTTCTGTCTTAAAATCAATGTAAGGAACATTTTTTATGTGCTGTACATCTTGGACATCTTTCAGGATTTGCATTTTAGCCAGTGTCACTGTGAGACTCTAGGGGCAGGAATTTAACCAATGATCCAGGCTCATTTTAGTAGCAAACTATATATGCCTCGAGCAAGCAGTTTGTAAACCTTGCTTGAAAAGCTTTGATGTCTATTTAAATTTCTGATAATAGACATACTTTTAGTCTGGAAAGTGATAAATGGACATCCTCGGAGAAGTTGGAAACCACATCAAAGCAAATAAATGCCTTTTATTTAAAAATGCTTTTTATTTATTGAAACTTTATTTTGTCTATATTGGCTCCAGCCAACGGCATATAAACTGCATTAATTTTCTTCTTTTTCACCTGATCCAGGTGGTGGGAGGCTTTCATTTTCTCCATCAAGTTGAAGAAACTATGGTCTGAATGAAACAGTACTGGCTAGATATTAATTTGAACAAGAATGAAGGGATAGAAAAAGATAGAGTCAAACTGAAAACAGGCCTTGTACCTCATTTGTTCAACAAGCTTGCAATTGGGTTAGCTGTTGTGTTACTGAATACTAGTTTCTAAGCTGAACTGGCCAGAACTTGTTAGATGAAGAATAAAAAGAAATAAATGTCACAGTCATTTATCTCAAATCAGGTGTTCCTTGATGTCATTCATGACTATGTGAGTTTTAGATGTGACTAAAGTTATGCTGCAGAGCAAGAGAAATTTTCCAGATACTGGCAAGATTTGTAAAATGACAGTTTATTTTACAGCAAAATAATCACTTGATCATTGTTTTTTCATTAAATAAGAAAAAGAAAGAGAGCCAAAACACACCATTTTCTAATAATATTCAGGTGTTTTGGAGAGAAATACATGAGTCTGACATGATTCATACCATAGATCCAAATCTGAAGTTTTTCTGTATTTTGGGAATGTCCTTGGATGATCAAGTTTGTACTTATGTATACAGTAAATAAATCTGTTCCCCTGGAAAACAGGCATATTTTGATGTAAAGATTTAAGATCTGCTTCCTTTCTCTCTAAAATTAATTTGTATAAATGTCATCAGCAGATTTTTGAGTTGCTTAAAGCTAAATCTGAGTGGTTAAACACTATTGAAGAAATGGCTCTCGTAGAATATCTGTAGTGAAGGAATAAACAGTTCTTCTTCTGCTCAAATCTTAGTTTAGTTTGACCTATTTCCCGGACTTAGTGGGAGGATGGTGACATGTCTGCAAACATTTATAGACCAGTTAATGTGCTCATCTGTTAATAGTATATCCTATTGCAATTATAGTAAACTTTCAATACTACAAAGTCAAAAGTCAAACTACATTGACTTTTTTTTATTTTGTTTTTAAGCACTAGAATGTAACTTTAGAAAGATATTTATTATAAAGTGCATAGCAGCCTGCATGATATTTTTTAGTGGAGCAATTAGTTATCAATTAAAAAGAGAAAATGCTTCAACTTTTGAGCCATTCTTGTCAGTATGAATATTCGAGGTAAAATAATAAGTACTACTAATGGTAATTTAATTTTGAATGTGAGCAACGGATAACACTAGAGATCTTTTGGAATTGTTGATATGCCCAGTGGTTTGTCAGAAATACAAATTTTAAACAGCAAAAGCACAAACTATGTTTGTTTCAGATTTTTATTTTATATAAAACTGATCACAATACAGATATATTTTTATATCTGATTTAATAACACTATAGTAATTCTATCCATTTACTGTCTGTCAGTCAAAGCTTGTATTAATATAACATTCACAATTCACAAGTTCCAAGAACTTAAGGATGTTATTACTATTTGTAATGTTAATATCTTTCTGCCACTTTTCATTATTTATGAACTGATTGTGCTTTGTTGTGCAAACAGAGAAAACACTTTGAGAAACCTTGTACCTCACTTTGTCTGTTAGTTTAAGGAGAAATACAACCAAAAACTTTACACAGTTGACTGCTATAATCTTTTAATTTGTCCTGTGTAGTCAGGTTCAATGTTGATCTCTCTAAAAGCATCAATATGCATCTGTTCTTTGTTCAAATCAGAGCCTACACTGTGTTTCAGAAGCGTGCACTGAACAACACATATTTCTTTGGCTTCACTTGTTCTTGCTGTTTTCTTATTAGGATGCCTAAGGATTTTGACTGAACTGGTGGGATTGAATATAACTAGGAACTAAAAATGCCCACACTTAAGGCTTTTTTTATCACTGAAAAAGACCTCGGTTTCACCTTTCAAATTCCGGTGGATGGCAATCTAAAATGAAATTGTTCAGCTGAAATCGCCAGGACCTTAGGCACTCCAAGCTACTGGAAAGACATCTTGTTATTAATCCTGCATTAATGAAGAGATCGGACTTAGGGCATGATCCAGAGCCCATTGTAGTCAATGGGAGTCTTTTTCCATTGACTTCAGCGGGGTTTGGATCAGGCCTTTACTTCCTAAAATGAATAAACTTCAGTAGAAGCCTGCTATAAGAAAGTGGCATCCTTTCCTGAGATCTCAGAAGATAATGAAGACAATGGTATACTCATACTTCGCTCATTAGTATGGCTATATGTATGGTTCACTGCTCATGGGGAGCACCCAATGTACCTTAAAAGTAAAACAACCCTTGAAGTTCAAGTGTTGCTGGTCACATTCAGAATACTTGATCTAGAAAGCAGAGATTTAGCTTCATATAATAAATTGGTAAATTATGAGAAACAATGCAGATAAATTTCTTGAGTATTTCTTAGTTCCCAAGGGAAAGGGGAGAATTTAAGTTTAAAACTCCCAGAACACTAGTATGTGAATCCTTGACATTCAGAAATAAAAAACAATGATATCACTAGAGATTTCACTTTCTGTCTCAATGACTGTAATGAAAACTAACGTGCCAACACGAATGATTTTTGTATGAGGAGTGACCATTTGCAAAATTTCTATTTCTATAAAAAGGATCTAAATATGCTAAAAATTGAAGGAAATGAAAGGATTTCTTTAAAAAGAATAAATAGTAGGGGGTTACAAAGTCCATATTTTGTTGTTGGTGTTGCTGTTGTTGTTTTTCCTGAATAAGTTTAAAGAATTTTCCTAAATTGAAGAGCAAGTAGAAGTTTAAATCCTCCCCTACCTCTTGAACCCATGTACATTCCAAGGAAAATGTTCTTTTTCAAGTCATGTAAATGTCTGAAATCCTGAATGCCTGAGAACACAGGCTGAACAATGACTTCAAGGCTTTTGGCTTCATAATCTTGATTACTTACATGATGTCTGACTTAAATATCTGCAGGAATGTCTCTTTGCCTGAGCTTTTTGCTCAAGATTTCCTTTACAGACAGGACTTTTGTAGCAGAAATCTTATCTTGCTCATGCGGTTGTTTAAAATTGATCTGGTGAACTATGGCCCCAAACGACTTCTCTTTCTCCACTCATTATGAAAGGTATAAATATCACAACTCAAAATTACATGTTTACATTTGAGCACATGATTTGCTTCTGCCTCCCTTCTTAATTGATACAAACTTAGAACCTTAAAGCCTTGTGATCAGTATCAACAAAAGCTTGTAATCAAAGCTAGAGGGTCAAAAGTGAAGTGGCTGAGAAAGCCTTTGGACTTCCATCAGTCCTTATTGAAACAGTGAGAGGACTTGGACACTGTCAATTTCAATTTCCAAAGCTTTACAACAAGTGATTTGCAAAGGGAAGAAAAGGTAGGTTGAACGATTTCTGCCAGATGTTCAGAGACATCTTAAGTCCAGGCACTCCTGATACATTCTTCTCCTTTTCCTCCTTCCAAGTGAGGTTGCTTATGCCTTCCATTTCTGGCCAGCAGCCTGAAGCAATTGCTTTCTGGTGCTTTCTAGAAAATTCAGTTTAAAATTGTCATTTTTTTAACTGAGAGTTTGGTCCTCTATCCTAGGCATAATGATATGCATAGAGAGAAATAAAATTACTCTGAAACATTTGTTCTATCTGGCATCTCTGGAGTTATCTGTAGTGTTAAATTAGGACAACCTTTGACAAATCTAGTCATTTCTAGTGAACAAATAGTATGGGGCAGATTGTTGGTGCTTCTGAGGCGGTTCCATCCTCTGCCACAATTCCATAAAGATGGGGTCCCCTGGCTGCAGCGGAACATAAATGGAAATGGACATGCTTGAAAATTCTGTTTTGGAAATAAAATTATATAGTGGAACTCCTCAAGAAACTTGCTTTTGTATCTAATTCAAATTTATTTTCCCATTACAAATTAAATACATTAATCTTGTCAGTCAATGCAAATTTTACAGGAAACTTTATAGTCAAAGTATGTACCCTCATTGGGATCTATATTTCACCTGATAATTTGTTTTCTTATCAAAAGTTACTAGGTGACTCTTGTCATAATACATATCTTCCTTGATTGATGTGATATATGACCCTTTTTGTGCAGTTTATAATGTTGTGTAGGTCGAAAATTCTCTTTGAAAACTGGAAAGGTGCACTATTAAATTTTGCAAAGTTATATTCTGAGTGGCAGATTGACATGACTGTAGTTTATAATGCAACCAAACTGTAAATCTGTATACGTAAATTGTAACTACAGTCTTGAGGTTGACTTTGGGCTACTGGGTTTTGAAGGTTGTTGTTATATTGTATAGTTTCCTAAAAAATATTACGCTCATATGTTCTTTTATTTTATATAGTCTCCTCACTTGAGTGTATAATTTTCTTATTGCAAGTTCTTAGCCTTCATGCAAGAACGCTAATTAAAATTGTGACTATATCGACTGCTGTAATGTAACTCTTTTCCTAACTTGCAAGAGAACGTTGTTACTATGCCCCATCATACTCTTGAAAAAATATTGTGATACCACTGCCAAGAAGTTTTGAAATTGTTTTCCTTTATACTATGTAAATTATTCCTGTCATCTATGTTATTAGATTTTAATTCAGTAAAGATGAGCTAACAGACTGTGAAGGGCACAGACTATAAACCTTTCAACAGCTTTGGCAAGAAAAGTCATGCAAGGAAAATATGTATGTAAATATGAACGAGGATTTGGAGGATCATCTGTGTGAGTGAGTGATGCTATAAAAAAGGATTGTATTTAGTATTATGGATGATGATTTACATCTTCAGCTTGAAAAAGAATCTGCATGTGTTTTACAGAGTGTGATAATTCAAAGTAACCAAATTACAGGGATATCAATAAACTTCTTTTCCTGTTGTCTACCTAAAAAAAAACTTTTTATTTTTCTTTTCTTCTTCTTTGAAATAACAGAAATATGAAGTGCAAGAAATCATTCATGTATGCCACTGTTGCAAAGTAAATTGTATATTGTCCCAGCTCACAGTGTTCTGCAGAAAATTTACATGCTATTGCTAGAACTTTACATTATTTACAGACCACCTAAGAGTTGCCACAGTCTTATTTTTAAAGAATCTTTTAAGTGATGTAGCTATTAAACTATCACTTTTTCAAATACATCAGGAGTATCATTGCTAGCTTCCTGTATAAAATCAATGTGTGTGCATTAGCTGAGAGCAGAGGTGAATGGTTGAACATTAGAAAACCGTTCTGATGGCAAAGATGAACTAAAAACTATGGGGAACTGAATGTCTATATAGGTTTGTTTTCTCATTGGCTAAGGTTTATCTAGGACAATAACTCAAAAGCATACAGAAAAATAGTTCATCCTCTCATATACAAAAAAAAGAAAATAAAGGTCCATATATGAAAATTAGTTAAATAGCTATTACACACAGGGATATTGGATGAAGCATTGTTGTTGGCAAACTATTGATTTCATTATACTGCATGTAATGATGAAATAAAGCTATAACATAATCCATTAATGTTGAGAGACATCTTTTAAAAGTTCTAGAGAGTGACAATGTTGATTTTGTACAGAAGCAATGCATGTTAGAAGAGAAACCATACCAAAGCTTCTTAACCTGGGAGTTTACACCCAGAAAGCCCAATAACCATTTTGATTCACAGTTGATAGTCTCAAATAGATTTCTGTCATTGGAAATTAATTACATTGCTCAGAGTTGGTATGTACCACAGTACTAGTATATAAGGAATCCTGAGTCTTGAGCTTGAAAGAAAGTCTCTGTTGCCATAGCCACCTATGCAAGCAGAAAATACTGCTCCTTAACTGAGCTGTGCAAATGTGCTGCACAGGGACACAAACACCCAGGAATTCAGACGCATGGCTGATGCAGGCCATTCACTGGTTTTGATGACTCAGCTTCAGTACTTCTGGTGTGTTTTATTTTTGAGAGGTTTTTGAAAGATCTTCCATGAATTATATGAACAGCTAACAGAGATACAGTTTTGGCACATATAAGTTATAGGACTCATTTCGGTTTCTATACTATATAGTCCCAGAAAAACAGTTGTGTGATGTTACAGCCTCTAAAATGCAGAATCTGCAGAAGATGTTTATTCAGTCTGGCAAGCTGCATTGCTAGCTGTCAAATCTTTCCCATGCAAGCTGCTCAGAACCACTGTGAATCAACGACCACCTCTTTATTTTGACAGACACACAGACCTCAATTTTCAATAGTTTCACTGTGCATAAAAATTGCATCCTTTGCATGACTACAGTGGGCCTCTCCTATTACTCCTCTAACTATGGAAAGTCCTAAACTATCTTAATATTACTTTCCTCCATATCCTTTATAAATGGTTATTACTAATAAATTCTGGAGCTGAAGTTCTGTATTGTTGTCAACTGTTACAAACTGCCAAACAAAGCTGAAAATTGTAAATGCCATGTGAATATGATATTGAAGAAAATTACTGCAACTATGAATTTAAATTTTTAATTACCTGTTGTCGGTATTCAACTATTACTTAATCTCCCAGACTAGCACTGAACGTGTAATGCTATTTTTATCTTTTTCTTTGTTGTTGTTGTTTGTTGGTTTGTTTGTTTGTTTGTTTGTTGTTTGTTAATATAGAATAAACTACCCATATATCGTCTAGGGTATATTAGCTTGGAAATTGAGACAATGAAGGGTGGTTTAGGTTTAGACTGACAAACTGGAATTTTTCATTTCAGTCCCTGCAATATTACAATCCTAAACTCTGAGCTTCTAAGAGACAGAGAAGAAAGAGGTTTTAGATAAATTAGTTTATTTTGAATCCACTTCTACACACCACACATTGAAACTACAGAATATCATTTTGTTAGGAGATCTGACAGATGAGCTATCAAACTTATCTTTTGCTTTCATAAACTTGCCAGGTAAAAAGGAGGTAAAGGTTCCAACAAAGCCTCTTCAGTTTTTCAGGTACTTGTCTGTTTGTGTGTGTTGTCCTTAAATTTCCTCTTCGTAGTTTATGGCACTCTTCCTTCCAGGCTTCTAATTTATTTATTTTCCAGGAGTCACCCAGAGGAAAAATAACAAGATGTATCCGATTTTGCATATTGTCACAGCTCTGACACATAAGCATAGGTGTTTCTGTTATTGTAGGAGATAAAATGCATCCTTTTGCAAAGCCTGTGGAAATACTGAAAATATTGTATGCTTTCATAGTACCAGATGGTTTCTAATTACTAAGGCCACTGCCTGGAAGACTGTTTTTAGTCACTGACAAACTCACATACTATTTGCATTTAAATGGCTCTCAGATGTACCTAATAGCTTCACAATACGCTGTCAGTAGGGAAGCAATTCTACACTCCAATTCTATATAGTAGCTTCACTGAAGTAGCTACTAGTGCACTGCCTGTCTAGGAAATGAACATTTGAGATTGGGGTAAATATCTGTGGCTCTAGTGTGATGACCAGTTACCTTTTGCTTCATTCTACAGAACAGGGCTCCCCCTACCTTAATAAACAAACATCTCTCTGTAACATGACAACCTCTTACATCTCTTTCATTATAATTTTTCCCTGGCTAATACAGTCTTCCCTAACAAAGTGAATTACTTACAAGTACTAAAGATACTGTGCCTAAAAGTCTTCATTGTACTTAGAAAAAAAAAATCATTTGTTTATATAAAGATTTCATCATAGCACTGCCAATGCAAAATCATTACGGCATTTCATCTAAAGTTAACTAAAATTTGGTTCCAAACTAAATTCTATTCAGTGAAGATTAATTTCATGGAATAGATTGCACAAAACTGCACTTCGCTTCAAAGGCAAAAACTTTGCTATGTTTCTTGTGAATCCTGCATTGGCAAAAATTTGTTTGGAGAATGGTGTAACATAAAAATGCAGGAATCTAAAAGTTTAGGCAACAACTGAGTTAACCCCAAACTTGTACACGGCCGATAACTGACATACAGCAACTATTCTTTGAGTATTGTTTCAAAGATTATGCTTCTGAATTTGAGTATTCTAACAAATTGTAAGAGATAATTGTTTTCTTATTTCTATAGGTTAATGAAGGTGATAGGTTTCTATTAATTGATTATGTAACTCTACATCCATTATATTAACCCAAACGTAATCCTTACAATTTTTCTACATATAGCAGTTTTACTTGTTCACAAATTTATCATATTTTTTTTAAAGTAGTTAATTTTATTATTAGAATTCATAAAGAAGAGAAAAACACTAACTCCTTACAGTTCTATTATCCCAGTTAATGGTACATACTATCAATTTCTGCAAGCTTTTTAAAATTTCCAGTGATAGACCAATGTATCTATCTATATTGCTGTAGCAGGCCTACATATTGTTACTGTTGAACAACTGCAATGTCAGCAAACTGAAGGGCCATACCATCATTGTTTCAAACCTAATGGAAAGACATGTATTATGGACAGTTTTTGCGAGCTGTCAAATGAGGTGAGCAAGTACGGATGTTAAAGGAACTGTAAGATGCACAGTTAATTGTTTGCACATAATGTATAGTTACTCTATGTATTTTTTGTAGTTTAGGGTTTTAGCCCTGAGAAAGAGGAGCTTCTCTGGGACAAAACCTCAGTCCTGCTGAAGTCAATGTTACAAGGCTCACCGAGCCCAACAGGTCAGATCTCACCTCTGGTATTTACATTCACTGTAGACCAATGTAAAATTTAGCAACAGCTCTTCTGTATTTCTCTGTTTGTTTTGGTGGTGGGGGTGTGAAATTAGCCATATCTGAAAGCAGACACTTGGGATGGGATTTTTTTTTATGAGTGAATAAGCATGGATCATATTGTGGATCAGGAAAACCAGCTGCTAGAATTTCCACCACTCACACCTTTAAAAGAAATACATGCTTTGAGAGGCACATTATTACTGTATAGCTGATGGCAGTAGTCCTACATCTGGCAGTTCACATGACACATGATGGAGGCCTGATCACAACTGACAGTGATGGGGTTTTTTTCTCTGACTTCAATATGATTCTGGAATCAAAGGCTGGCCCTATCTATAGTTTATCTACATCTTGTTTTGCTTGGTTCCCCTTGCAGTCAGCAGGAAGGCATAGGCCTCTCTAGAGAGTGATTCATTCCATCCGAAAGCAAGTGTGAGGAACTGTGTGGAGGGTGATTCACCTGAATTATTTCTGTCCATCTACTCAGAGGGGAATGAAAAACATGACTCATAGAGGCAAGTCAAATATCTCTAATGAATCTTCTATATAGGATCTTCAAAATATCATGTTGAAAACCTTGACATGACTCAATATAACAGACAGAAATAAGTTTAAATTTAGTTTCAAGACCCATACTCAAATTGTGCTCAAGTTTTCTAGCTGAGCAGGAGAGAACGATGAAAACAGTTTTCCTTAAGTCTTGCCTCCTAAATAAGGTGCTTCCTACAGTGCAGGCTGTTTTGTCTTCCAGTTGCACTTTTAAAGCCATCTGTATAAACAGCAACTGTGAAGAGCAAAACTCCATTGGTGTCTGCCAGCCAAACTGGGCAGGCATATGCTCTATATTGCTGGAAGGGTATAAGAGCAGGCATGATCCCTCCCTGCTGTCTGGAAAGCAAACCGACCTAAGAATCTACATAAAAACATTGTTTACCCAACGTGTCGGTATGAGTTGGTTGGTTCTAATAAAAAACTAATTTTCAAAGAAGTATTGTGATGGCTGCCTTTAGGGAGATATACTTCTGTAGCAATGCTGTGGTAGACAATATATGGGATTGATCCTGACTTGAATAAATAATGTCAGAATCTGTGAAGGTTTCATCTAGTTTCTGGCACTCCTGCTGTTGCAAAACCCTCTGCCCAGGGAAGGAGAAGACATTCTGGTAGGTATTAAATATGGTATAGTGAGCAAATAGAGAAAAGGAAGGGAACAGTAGACCTCAGATCCCGGTCCCCTATCAGGAAAATATCTCTGTCCAGCAACATAAGCTTAGTGTATGTCTTTCATCTGCATGCACCCTTGGCAGGGCTGGGTGCTTAGAAGACATTCAGAGGAGTGGAGCAGCTCATTTTTGGGGAACTTTCAGCAAAGAAGAGCATTTACTGGGGTTGTTCTTCTGAAAAAGAATGAAACAGTTGTTTCCACACATTAAACTTGTTTCCTGATCAGGGCAATGGAAATATTATATGAAAAGTTGTAGAGTAACAATTGCCTTTATATTTTTTGGCCATATAACTTCTATTAGTTTCTTCTGGATTATTATTAATGGCCATAACAGACCAAAGAGAAGTTATATGAATTCAACAGAGTCCTAAAGCAACACCCCAATTAGGCATGCATGCTTGAAATTTTGAAATCTGTAAAGCATATCAGTAAAAGAACTCCAAACTTCTGGAAAATCTTTACCAAAACTATGCCTTGAACTACTTAAGGCTGAGTTGCATAGAGAAGAGTAGAAAATTGTCATTCTTGGGAGGTTCTGGTTGGTTGATTGGTTGGTTTTGTTTGGGGTTTTTTGTGGGGGTTTTTTGTTTGTTTGTTTCTTTCCCACTTGATTAGTTCATTCCACGCTACCTGAGCCACTGGTATTCATAAATTTTGAAGGATTTTGAGATTTACCTGTTCAGGAACAGCAACACAATAAATGCTAGCAGAACCTCCATGGAATTATTAGCTTTATAACAAATAGCTTAAGCCAAGGAGTATAAAAAGAAATCTTATCTTTAAAGGTTAAAAGAAATCACAAATGGAAATCACAATGGAAAAGAATGGCTGTTATCTCAGTTTTAAATACAACCTGTATTAATGGCAGACAAAATGAAAGCTAAGGCTCATGTCTTCCTCATTATGGTCTACAAAACCTACTTCTGATACCTTTATATAGATCTATCTCTCATACAGAAAAATATTATAGAATATTACTGTAGATTGCAATAAAACAAACCAATGCATACCAAACATTTTTGAGATATCAAATGTTTTTGAAATAACGGGACTGTAACAGGCACAGATTTACAGACCCATAAGACAGCTTTTGGTAATATTTTACCTTTGATCCACAGCAGAAGATGTAAGGATCTGAAAATCTTGATAGTCTAACTGAGTAGAGAACTGTTTGACTTGCAGTTTAAAAACAGTAAAAAAAACATCCTTGGCACTACTTGGCATCGATATTAAATCAAATCAAGGAAATGCGTTACACTCAGTAATCCTGAATATGACTATGGGAGAAGTGGCATGATCACTACGACAATTCTCTAACTGAACTAAATTTGAAGTGTTTGAAAAAGTTTTTGGCTAAGCTTATGTTTTAGTTGGTGTACACATAAGGGACCTTGAAAAGAAAGAGTCAAGAAGTTGTTTGCCAGTAGGGCAAGGAATATACTTGAATGAAATGTAATAAATTTGGTGACACTCTGGGCAAAGTAATTTGCCAGCTAGGGAAGACCTATGAATAGCATGAATTACAATCAAGAAGGGAAAAAATACGCCCTTGGTTCAATACTGTAGCCATGAGTGAAGTAACTGACCACTGGGGCTATGACCCTGCCATGTGGGTCACAGCACTTTACAGCAAAGCAAGTACTGTGTTGAAGAAGAAAGAAATAACAGGAGTTGAGAAGTTATTGCTGGGTTTGAGAGCAACAGCAGTAGTTCTTGGCTCTGTTCTTACACCCTTTTGAGCAGAAAGCGTGAATCTACAGGGTCTTTACTACTCTTCAGCCCCTTTCATGCTCAGCATCTCACTTTTAGGGCAGGAAAATTCAGTTCTGGTTTTATAATCTTCATTGCCACCTTCTTTCTTAGGAAGAAGCAGGGTTAAATTGTGAAAGCAACCAAGGGACTTTTGGATATCTAGATCCATAAGCATTTGCAAATATTTACTAAATGGCAAGTTTTCTGCCAGGTCTGCTCTCTATAAATTAGAAAATTGTTTAAAATGTATTTGCCTGGTATGCCGTTCTTCTACATTTCTTTGCTAATAAAATGGCTGTCATTCTTTAATCTTGTAATCTCAAGCAGTCTGGTGTATTAAAAAAAAAAAAGAAAAAAAAGAAAAGTGTATCTACTAGAACTATTTTGCTATTTTAAATCAAGCTAGTAGAACAGTGTTATCAGCTGAACCTATTAATTTCATTTTTATTATATCAGCCTACCTGAACCTGTTTTTTTCATTATCATTTTTTCCTAGTCATCTGTCAATACTTTCTAAATTTTAGAAATTTCTTCTAACCAACAGAACAATATCACATTTTTTCTATAATGAAGAAGGAACTGTGTCTCTATATGAAGTATGAAAGGGTGTGGTTGGTGTGTAAACTAACCAACAAGCAGACCACAGGCTAATCCACTTATTCCTTCAAGTACCATTCACTTCTGGACTTGTTTTGCATCAACAGCAATTGTTACTGTCTTATATAATTAAAAGAATAAATCTTTTTCCTTTATAACATTGTTCACAAAATTCAAAGCCACTTTCAAAGCTGAAGGATGATTTCACTTGTTCTAAGGAATCACTTCCCAGCAGAATTTAGTATGTATGTGTGTGCATGTTTGAGCTAGCCTGTTGCAGAATTTCTCTGTTGCCTTTGTCTTAGTTACTGCTTTAGTGAGATACATGTCTGAGTGTAGCACTATGGCCTGGAGAGAAGATCAAAAAACCCTTGTGCATATCTGGTAACTGAATTTATGGAGTCCTTTCCGTATGATTTTTAAAAGCTTGTTGAATGCAACGAACACACCAAAATTACTATTCCTCAATAAACACTCAAAAAAAAAAACCTCCAAAAAAACCCAACCAAAAAAGCACTCAATAAATTGTATCTGTATAAAACTGGAATCTAAAAATCATCCACAGTTATCAGCTAAGGAAATGTCTTTAGGTCTGAAATATCATGAACAAACTTTTTATCACCTAAAGCAGCAGTTCTGAAAGGAATCCAAATACCTGAATTTAAACAAACACAGAATCCAGGTACTATTAACAGAGTTTTGGGCAGGTTGATTTGCTTTTAGTAATTTGTTTTCCTTTTGATATGGTGTGGTCACGCTACAGTAATCAAAACCTGCAGGGAGTCAATAGCGTATCGTCACTGATGGCAGGATTTATGATGAGACCTTTGTGCATCAATATATGTTCCTGTTGATAATTGTTTGAAGCTATTGTCTCCATGACTGCCTGTCCATGGATATGGAATTGTAATGCGCAGTACTGAGCTATGTTATTAAAAAACATGTTATTGTCATGATATGCCTCCCACTAAGAATTATAAGTTAGCCCTTGCCATCTGGAAAGAAACAATTTTATTTGTGGCAGAACTGCCAAGGACATTAGAGGACTCTCTGGAATTCTTTCAAGGAAATGTAAATTTGATCAGTACTGAGGGATTTCAGAGCTCTATGAAAATAAGGCAAAGCAGGACAAAGCCCACTTATCACATGAAACAGACAAAACTGAAGCTTCAAGAGCAGTTCTCTTGAGATATAGATCTTCATATATGTGATTCCACAGTTCAGATTCAGCAGGCCAAATGCAGGGTTTGTGTAAGGTAGATAAATTTATGTGCACTTAGACTCTCATAAACCTCCTAACACCCTATTCCTAGATGAGGAAATTCAAGTGTCACACATAAATCTACTACTACAACTATTGACCTAAATTATTAATTTACACCCACACTTTCAAACAAGTTTAAATAAACAACAACAGACAAACCAAGGCAAATAAAAAAAAGGGAATCAAAGGAACCAGGTTATACTACACACATTCTGGATGACTAAAATTCTGTGAGGTGATCTCGCCATTTGTTTCTGACAATTTTGATAGTAATTTTGATCTAAACTAACTGTAAACATGTAGTTTAGACCTCTTATTGACCAATGTTCAGTGTAACTGTTGAGAGGTAACTAGGCCAGAAGTTAGTATAGGTCTAGTTAACTAGAATATAATTCCTCATGGGTCATTCAGTGTCATCAGGACACTGAATTAGAATCTGTGATGACTCATAACTTGCATGTTTGCAATGCACTCTTAAGAGTGTTATTATTGAAAAATAACTGGCTTAATAAGTATTCTTTTGTATGTTTATTATTTAAAAATATTGAAGAGAAAAAGTGCCTAGCTTGTGTTTTAGATGGATAACAAAATAGCAAATGTTCCTCACTCAAAAGGCCAAACATTAATAGACAATATTAAAAAGATTTCAGTAACTTGTTCTCTGTCAATAAACACTTTTGTCTGTTTTCTTAAACAATTCAGGATGAGAAAGAACATTTTACAGAAAATAAAAGCAATGACATACCATCTAGCAGAAGGAAAACAAGACAATTATTAATGACAATAGGTTAAACAAGCCTCATAAATCATAGTTTTGGTCATGCAAAAATTTGAAAATCTCAATTTTAAATGAAGGAGAAATAATACAGACCCACTCCTTTGAATTCGATATTGAACTTGTCAAAGGGACCTAGAATAGAGATAGGTGCCATATCCCAGTATATAAGCATTTACAGGACCAAGACCTATGATATAACTAATCTCACGGCAGCATCATTCGTCAAGCAAAAAATGAAGAAGTGCTATTTGGATTTCTCTGGACACTTCTGTGAAAAAAATCTTTAATTTTTGTGGCAAGAGTGTCTTCTAAAGATAAATATATACTCATGATGACATTTTCATACCATCTTTTAGGTTGTGAGAAGTGTGACAATTCTATGCATGACATAATTATTTCTCCTAAGACTGAAGGGTTTTAACGGAATGAATCTGTCACTCTACATGTGCTTTAGATAGGAAATGCCTCTTTCCTCATCTTGTGGGTCAGTGAAGTGAGCTTGCTTTGCCTGTCACAGGGTTTGTTAAACTATGGTGTTGCCTTATCTTTGAAGAACAGCTGGCTAGTAAAAGTTGCATATTGAACTGCTTGAGCTTGTTCATATTTCAAAACATGTTTATATCTGTCAGTGAGCAGTTTTATAACATCCTTCTTATATTTTACATCAACAGTATTAACTAGAACTCATGTTATTCATTTGCTATTAAAAATAACAGATGGTACACTAAGCTGTTTTTTCTTCAATGTAAAGCATACACTCAGTTAACATCAAAATATGTTTCTGCTCTGAAAAGTGGCTTTTGTCAAATATACTTTATGGATTCCACATTTCTTGTTTCTCGATGATTTTTGGATGAAATCGTCTCTTCTTTACAAACTATAAGTTGGGTTTTCCAACTGCTTGTAAATTTAGGTGGTTTGTGAAAATCACCTGTTTTTACTGGTTCCAGAATCCACAAAGGAAAAAGTTTTGTAATAAGGATTTAGGAACCACTTTTGTTTATGTTATGCAGTCAGGCACAGATTCTAGATCAGTCCCCAGACCTGTACTAACCTTCCTAAAAAAGAAGAATCAAAATAAAAATATGTAAACCAGAATGTGACTAACTCTTTTCTTAGACTAACCCTCTTCTTAGACTAACCAGCTAAACTCTTGAAGGATTTCTGTCAGCTTAATGGAGTCCATACCAGCCTGCAGCTGGAATTGCCGTCACACTGTCTGTCACCCCTCAGAAAGTACTGTGGGCTGCTGGTGTTTGCTTAGGCAGCATCTAATACTTAGACGGATCAGGTGTCTTTGGCTGATCTGGCAGATGAAGTTTCCTTGCTGCCCAGATAATACACGTAATTATGAAAAAACTCTCGTCTCTCATTGCTACCTACATCAGGGTTACTTTCTAAGGTTTCTGTTTTGATTGCGCAGCCTTGGTTAATCTCCTCATGGAAAGTAACAGGAGTTGCTGAGAGATGTTATCTGATAACTCTCTCTGGTTTCCATTTATATTCTTAACTTTTTTTCAGACAGCATGGTGGTATGGAAGCACCTAGCATAAAGTTAGCTGAATGGTTTACATTCTAAAAAATCTTGGAAACTTTTTGGAAAGCTGTACTATATAGAAAAAATATGAAATTGATGCATTTTGATTAGAACAGTCGGTAATTTGACAGTATACAAGCAGTGAGTGCAGAGATTCAAGAGACAATGGATACCTTATCGTTGTCAGATCTTACCTCTGTGTTTTGCTCCACTTGAGAAAGAGCTATGCTGAGGGAAGACATGTAGAATATTGTTGGCAAAATACTTTTGCATATGCTTTTTTATTGATACTTTTAATTTTATTTATGCTCTGACAAACTGGTATTAAGAAATTGCTTTCTCTGGGTTGGGATACAACACTGCAGAATATTTCCTAGTTAGTTGCCCTGTGTAAACTTTAAAGATGTAGAATAAGTTGCATTCTATCACCTTTAAAACAACTAATGTACATGTTCTTCCTTCCAAATAGAAGCGTGAGAGAGAGGGATAGACTCTAAGCACAATTCAGGAAGCATTGAAAAAGTCGTGCCGCATTTGATCTTTTACGAAGGATAACAGAGACACCTAATGGCAAAGAAAGGGAACTTGTTTAACTTTGATCTGAACAAAACGTGCTTTTCAGGGAAATTCGAGGCAACGAGATGTGCGCCAAAGGAAATTTTCCTTTTGATATTCCAGTCTGGTTATAATATAGATTGATGCAGAAAGGATAAGAATTTATGCAGTGAACAACAGTTAGTGATAGTTGTTCCCTGATCATTTCTGTGGTTCAAAGTTCTCGCCTCCAAATAATTTATTCTGATTTTAAAATTATTTTCTTGTCTTCTGTACAAATATCACTGCAAAAATGTTTGGTTAGTGGTGAAAGAAATGTATTTCTGATTTATTTCAAAAGATCATTCAATCAAAATATAGTGCTTTATCAAAACTTCAGCTTTACTGAATAAGATTTTTGACACAGGTCCAAAGAGTTAAGAAGATATGAAAGAATTTATTTTAAAGATTTTCTTAAAAGAAAAAAAAAACAGTTGAAAAGGAACCATCTGTGTTCTCTGTCTTCTTCCTAAAACTGTGGTGGAAGAAGAAATCAAGTGACAATCAAAAATCAGATTCCAGCTGTTCATTAGGAGGCAACGACTGAATTCAAACAAGCACATCAGGTTCTCATACAAGCCAGGTGCAGACAGTACCTGAAACAGTGCATTTGGAATAGCTGCCTCGCTAAGCAAATGTTACTCTACTGGCATCAACCAACAGAGAGCTCATCAAAATCTCAGTGATACATGGAGGTGAAATGTTGAAATAATGGGATTCCTGGGTAAAATAGAGAGAAAGGAAATGGGCAAAGACTAGCAGTCTACAACCTTTATAAAAATCCCATGGAGTTATAGACTTGCATAAGACATGCTGAACTCTCACATTATATGACAATGAAGTGCAGGGACAGCCTTCAGTGTGTTTAAGATATTGGGTTGCACAAGAGAAGAAAAATGCATAGTTGGCTGCTGCTACTTCTACTATTAATCAACAAAAGAACAAGGGTGAGCGTGAGGTCTTCTCCATGCTCAAGCATCAACTAGAGCAAAGGGTCAGAAATTAGCAGATAGATTATTGCAAAGTACTCATGCCAGCAGCAAGAGAAAAATAGGACTTTTGTTCTGGTCACCTCTTTGCCCCGGGAATGTCTGGCTGTTCCTTAATTAGGCTGGATTAAGGGGTTATAGCCTAAAGTGAAAGTGCTAACCTCAGCTACGAAGTATTAAAAGACATTCATAAAAATGCATAGTTACTCTATAATTCTCTTCTGATTTCTTTACTTTTAGATTAATTCCTGTAGCACACTACTGATTTCATGCATACTAGACTGGTTTAAAAAATGAGCAGGTTTTGTGATTCATTTAAGGACGTGTTTAAAAGATTGTTTATTCCAAAAGGCTTCAGACTCTTTTTCAAATCACCTTTCTATGGACAACCTTCTAGTTAAAAAATATTCAGTGTTATCTAGCTATGTTTTCCTGCTCTATCCTATCCGCATAAAAAGAGAGAGAATGAAGGCTGAAGAAGAAGAAAGGATCCCATTTCTATTTTCCTCTCTCTCAACAATAAAAGTCAAAGAGGTCTCAATCCCACAATAAATCAAAAAAATGGATGGAAATAAAAATTTGGGTTTCTTCCTTATTGAACAACTCCCGTTCAAAAATGTTATTTCTAAGCTTTTCACAGATTTTCTCATCCATACCAATCCTTGTATCATGTTTCCATATAAGCACTCTATAAGTGTCATGTAAATGCCTTTTTACCTCCTTTTTAATTTCAATATCAGTGAATACAAACCTCAGGAAACAGCTTTGTCTAACACAGAGAAAAGTGAGTTCTTCACCCAACATGTATTTATAAATACAGAGGGGCTTAACATAAAGCATATATTTCCATTTTGAAATGTAGTCCTTCAAAGATAATTTTCTTTATCATGAAATTTACCGGTGACAAATATATGGATAGAAAGACAATAGATAACTCATGACTTGTTGTGCTTTTTAACACCTCTCTCCTTAGAAAATACCTATCAATAGACAAGTCTATCCCAGTCTAAAGCTCTGTGCTTGGTCTGACCAGGAGCTTTCCGCACCCTTGCAATGCCTCCTCCTTACAACACTTGAAGTCTCCAGTTTGCCAAGATAAATTTTGAGTCTAATTCATACAAACTGGCATCAAGTCCAATGGTGTCATCATGTGGAAACACTTGTGTGAAAAGGCAACAAGTGCTTCAAATAGAAAATTAAACAGGCAACATTGCCTGCACAAATCTTAAAAAATACTTTGGTTCAGCCTCAGTAATCTGCAAGCAGTAAACCGACCTGAGCCTAGAGCTGTCTGTTGACTTTATCCCTGGCTTTAATCACAGCCATATAGCTCTTTCCAGACCAACACAAAGCTGGCTGGCCTTGCAGACACTTGCATTAAATTTATGCTAGTGCCCACCCTACAAACAACTACACTTCTAAATTATCAGATCTCTGGAACAGTCTTCCTGTACCCAATGCCAATTCCAGAAAGCCAAACTAAACCAAGCCAAACCAAACCAAACCAAACCAGATTTCCTCAATAGCGTGTTTTATTTCTCTTGGAGGCAGCATCCAAAGCTGTGACTCACCAGGCTCTGACAGTCCGAATCACTGAGCCATCCTTGGCAGAATCAGAACAAATAGAGAAAACCAACAACTGTGGGAATCAACTCAAAGCTGGCCACCCTTGGTAGCCCCAGACACCACCACTGGACCAGGCTTTGCAACCCATGCTGGTTGCAGCACTAATCCTGAACTAGCCAGTCTCTCTAGACACAGCCCTTAGCTTACAGTTCTTTGCTAGCCTGAACAATGTTCCCAACCCTAATCTTATCTTTAATTACACCCAGGACTCATTTGCAATTCCAGAGCAACACAACACAAACAGATCTGCTGACCTATGCATTAGTACTATAATGGTGACCTTTAAAACATGCAAACACACCTTTGTGCAATCTGAACCAGAATCAACTCTGGTAGTCCCTGCTGAACACAGACCTAATTTTAGGCTTTTCCTGGTAAGTAGCAGTCTCACAATGGACAAAGGCAAACAGCCCTTTGTGGCCTAACCATTAACCTAGTTTATTGGCTTCTTGTCATCTACACCCAGCACGACCTAGCCATAACCTAGTTTATTGGCTGCTTTTCATTTGAACCCAACATTTATTCCTAGCCGCATACTTAACACAGTTCTAAGATCTAGCCTTGACAATCTCCAAAACTTCTCCACGTGTAACATTTGGGGAAACATTGAGCCAAACCTGGATTATTGTGGCTTGTCATCAAACTAAAACAAGAGGGTTTGATAGGTTTTGAAGGTAAGGTAAAATGGAGGATCTTCCAGGAAGTGGCTTTTGCTTCTATATTCCTTAGAAGCATGTGCATACAAAACTTCAAACACAGCAAATGATTCCCACATCCAGAGACCCACTGGGAAAGAGACTGAACCAGTGTAACGTATGATGTGACTGTCCTGTGTTCATATATTTGCATTAGCATTATTTCATTCTAGATCATCTGGATGAAAGGTTACTTTGTTCATAGTTCTGCAAAAAGAAATTACAGTTTTCACCTTCAGAATGTTTCATGCTTTCTCTTGTGTGTCTTGTATGTGTGGATTGTTATATTTTTGGTCCATAACTTTTGTATGCTCAAAACTAAATTCAGTAGGTAATAGCTGACATGACAGACCAGAGTTTCATTTTTAAATGACTATGGCAACTACAACTGAGATTTGCATTCAGCATAAACAGCATATCCATCCATAAAGAAAACATGACATAGAAAGTAAAAGTAAACATGATGAACATTATAGTAACTTTTCCTTACCAGCTGAAGCAAAATAAACTTGCGTATTCATTAGAGGGGGAAAAAAGACTTGAGGACAAGTGACAGACACTAGCAGAAAATATCACCTAAATTGAAAATCTTAGCTGACATTTTCAGAATTCTCCCCCTCAAATTAATTGACTCTAAAGACCAAATACTGCATGAAGACACCTGAAAACTAATTTTAATTTTCTGAGACAATTTCAGACCACTGCTACAGTAAGCAGCAGCGCTGAACATGTGAAAACTTCCCAGACTAAAGAACATTGTTGTAAATATATAATGATTATTGCAAACATATCTTATGCTGCCAGAGATGAAATTACATCATAGATATTTAAATGAAGACCGATTATTTTTTAGAATGTTTTGATCAGAATTTTTTAGAATTGTGGTAGAAGTATGACATTCCTTAAACTGTTGCAATCAGTTATTATTTTGCTAAATAAATAGGATCTTTTCCATTTCTTCCCTGTCATGAGGTGGAGGACTACAAGATTAAACCTATCTCAGCCTTAAATTTTGTGTTTCTAACTACCAGGAGGAGCTGACATAATCTTTGTAAATAAAATTTGGAGAGCTTAGTTGATGATAGAAAGAGTTTTGTGAAAGTAAGGCTATTCACACTCTACCATCAAGTAAAGAAGAGAAGATTCTTTCTTCCCCACCATTAAAAATTCTTCTGATCCATATGGAAGTAGTGCTGGCATCTCATCAAACTTCATCTGGACTCATGGTTCTGTGTAGTCTTGTAGCAGCTTTTTTTTGTTGGAACTTCCAGTTTCAGCCCATTTTGTGTCTGATTGGGTGTCACTACTGGAAGAGAGGAGGAGGAGGAAACTGAGGAATTCCCCTGGCTCTAAAAAGTGGTAAATTATGTATAGATATATATAGCTTATTTTCAGATATGAGTCTCACAAAACACTGTCAAAAGGGAAGAGTTTTAATGATAAGGAAGAAGAATATTTTCTATCAACCATTTCATTTCTTTTACAAATATGTTGCAATATGCAATATTGCTGAATTGGATGAATCTTGATCAACCAGAGGGCCCAAACACCTCTGAAGTCAGCTCTGCTTTGAATAGGAAATTGGACTATGTGACTTTCAAAGACACTTTCTAATCTATATTTTTTCTGTGATATGGGGTTTAAGAAGACCATGTGGAAAATATTACTTTTAGTGTTTCTGTCTAAGTCCTTTAGTTGCAAGAAGAGATTCTAGAACTTAGTAGAAGATGGTTGTGTTCACGGGACAATAAATTAGGAATAGGTACTTGGTGCAGACAGCTTATGTGACATTGCACAAGTCACCTCGTAAATCTTCATTTCAGTTTTGCTTTTTGTGAGGTTGAGATAGTAGTCGTCTCCTCTTTCTGATGGTGATCATTGAGCATAGTGATGGAAGTACTCAAAAAAGCATTAAATACCAGCCTACCTGTGAAATAAGAAAATTGGGTCCAAACTATAGTGATCTCCCTGCCACTGGATCTCTTCAATTGCTCCCTTTCTTAAGAGGAAAGGGAAAGCATGATCTAAATCATTTCCATGAAAACAGTGACAAGACTGGGTTGATACTAGAGGAAATACTTTTTTTTCATGAGGAGAAGGTATTTAAGACTTTTTTTTCCATTGAACATGGCCTCTAAGCTATCTAGTATACAGGGTAATTGCTTCAATTTCTTTTTTAGTAAACTGCTCAATACACCACCACAATTATTACTAGGCAGTTGAGATGACTTTTGGGACAGATTTGAATAAACTGAAGCTCCCACCTGTACTTTACAGATGTGAAGTGCTGTCTGCGAAAGGCAGGATTTTGCAAAATCAGTCATCTCTGCCCTGCTAGTTTATGTGCTGTCAGAGTAATGGCCTTGACATTCTCAATATTGTCAGCAATAACGCTCCATTGACAAAAGAAAAGAATGAGGGCACATGCAGCCCCCGGTCTGATAATTGGCTTTTTGCCCTTCATAACATGCCATGTGATGTGTACGGTTCTGTATGTTGCCCTTTACATGAACAAGTGCTTTGGGGGAGCTTACATAATCTTCTGCACGACTGGGTAGGCACCAGCAAAGCCAGCTCCCTAACTCCTACACATCAATCAAACCAATCTGAAATTTGAATTAGATTAGCTCTGTCATTGAAATTATACTTTGCCGTTGTAAATCCTGAAATAAATAAATAAACTAAAACAGAACTTAAGTCTACCATAGCATTTCCTGTAAGAAGAGGCACATGGGTAAGAAAACAACTGCAAATTTCATAGTTCTGTTATCTTCCTGCTTAACTTAATTGCCTATGGCATTTTTGTAAACTTTCAGCATCTGAAAGCCAAAGAAAAGGTAAAAAAATTGTGCTGTTTATTTTTTTCTCTTTTTTTTTTCTTTTTTTTTTTTTTTTTGTTTTTTTCCTAAATGTTTATTACTGAGAAGAGGAATGGCTTTTTCTTGGTTTTCACTCTGGAAAGCATGGTGGGTTGATATTTAAAAATATTGAAGTAATAGAGCCTACTTTCAGATTTGAGATGCTCTGGCATTTTTCCTAGGGCTTGTAGGTGATTTTGTTACTATGTCAGAAACTGCTACCATTCCTTTGGCACTGGGTGTGACATCTAGGGAGAGCTCTCAAGCAGTACGAGGCACACGCCACCAGAGGGTGCCAATTACTTCCATAAGCAGCATCCCTGAGCTCTCGGAGAAACGCTACATTATGTACGGCATGAACGTGTTCGGAAGGTTGTGCTGGGCATTATGCTGACCGCCAAAAGCCTCTGGGTGACACTTCTCAGGAGCATAAAGCCATGTGAGCCAAAGCATGCAGCACACAGCCCTGCGATCAAGGGCAGTGTGGCAAATGCCTCTGGGCCCAGTTGTGGGGACAGGATCAGGGGTATGACTTGAATGACTTCCTGCAAGTCCTGGTTTAAAGCATATGATGTTCCACAGCCAAGAAGCCTCCAGGCAAACAGGTGAGTAACAAAGTGTGAGGACACAGGGATGTGTTAGGAGTGGTGACCTTGCAGAGTAGGCAGCAAACTCTAAGTGTAGCATCTTAAGTGTGGTATTTCCAGAGTCTGGTCACCTTTGCACGTGCTGCCTTCTCCGTGAGTGAAATTTAAAAGAATGCGATGACACGGGAGGTTTCATTGTTACGGGGCAAATAATTTGACAAGGATCTTCCCTTGTCCTTTCCTCTCTGCTGCTGCAGTTGTTCCTTTCTGAAAATGCTCCTATCACAAACAGCCTTAGCGCTTCACTGACCCTCCAAAGAAGCCATTAGTAGGAAACACAGAGAAAGGAATACAGCTTTGGGGTTAATTGTATTGAAGGAACAATACATAAATTATGAGCATTTTGAAGTGATAGCAATCTCATAGAGCTCTACAGTATTAAAGAAGTCTGTGCTCCAACAATTTGAATTTTGTTTTTTTTTAACTAAGACGTACTCTGTGCTGAAAGAATCTGTAATACTCAAGCTGAATGAAAAATACAGTGGTGGTCCTACTTTGCTTGTTTGGGGTTTTTTTTGGGTTTTGGTTTTTTTTTTTGCACGCGGGGAGGAGGTGTGTAGGGATGTGGTGGGTTGACCTTGCCTGGCTACCAGGTGCCCACCAAGCTGCTCTCTTACTCCACCTACTCAATAAGACAGGTAGAAAATAGGATGAAAAAGCTCATGGGTTGACATAAAGACAGGGACACTGGTTACTGATTGCTGTGACAGGTAAAACAGACTCACCTTGGGGAAGATTAATTTAATTTATTGCCAATTAAGAACAGGACAATGGGAAATAAAGACAAAAACTAAAACGCCTTCCTCCCACACCTCCTTCCTCCCAGCCTCAACTTTACTCCTGCACTCCTGACTCCTGAACCTCCTCCCCCAAAGCAGTGCAGGGCAATGGGGAATGGGGGTCATAGTCAGACCATAACAGGTCTTCTCCACTGCTTCTTCCTCCTCATGCTGTTCTGCTGCTCCAGCATGAGTCCTTCCCACAGGCTGCAGCTTCCTTCAGGGCATGTCCACTAGCCCTAGCATGGGGCCCTTCCCAGTGTGGATATTTGTGTCGTCATGATTCTCACTAGGGGTTGCAAGGGAGCCTCTGCTCAGGCACCTGGAACACCCTTTTCACCTCCTCCTTCTCTCACTTTGGTGTTTGCATGGCTGTTTCTCACACATTTTTCTCACTCCTTTTTCTCAAATGCTGTGCAGAATAATTTACCCTTTCTTAAACACATATTCTCAGAGGCACCCACCCATGGCTGGGGGTCTCAGTTGTGCCCGGAGGGGGATGGTCAGTTGGAACCTGCTGTGCCTGGCATGGGGCAGGCCCAGCCTCTCCTCACAGAAGCTTCCCCTGAAGTGCCCCCACAACCCCACCAGTGCCTGAGCACCTGCATGCAATACGTGGGATTAGGGAAAAAGCTACAGCATTTATACCAAGATGAAGGGGGAAATGGACAAAAGACTGAAGAGGGAAGGGGCACCTGCTGAGTTAACCAGAAGTCTGAGGTTTCCTGGTTGAAAGCGGGAGCTGCAGACTGTACAGCAGGGCACCTGGGTCCCGCAGGACACCAGGCAGGTTGTGCTGTATCCAGAACACTGGAAGAGTTTTCTAATGGAGAGAGGAAGGGACAATAAACAAAACACTTTGTAGGCAGTATAATGAATAATAACCTCATTTCATTTTCTCTGAGGGATTATTTTCCCAAAAGAAACAGCAGAATCAATTTAAGAGGAAGATGGAGCAAGAAGAAAGTGGAGGTGAATTAAATTCAAGACTTCTCTATGGCCTGTGGCACCCCACCCCTGTAGAATTTGACTAGTTAGCATTACAGTTTCACTGTGAGGTGCTTTTGTGTTTTACCTGGATGCACATGAATTAATTCATGTGTCCACTCACATCCCATGCCAAGCCACCCTCTGACCCAAGGTAATGTTATTGACATCTTCTCCACTTTTTCAGCAATTAAGTTTCTTCCTGGACAACAATGATAAATCAATTAATTGTCTGGTGATTTAGTTTTAGAAAGGTTAAGAACTGCAGGTAACCAAATGTGTCAGTGACGGGAATCTCATTCTTGGCTACTGGGACTGTCAGTGAGTAGTTTTGACCATGACCAAAACACAGCAGGGAAGGATGCTCACAGTTGCCTGCTGCAGTAAAATGTCTGTTATCACAACTGTAACTGTGAAATTTGTCCTACTTTGAATGAAGTAGGACTTCTTACAGGCTTAAAGTTAGAGCCACAGTCCTCTGCTGAATCTAGGTCAAAATGATGATAGGAAGGAGCTTGCATAACTAATGTGTTTGTATCACATTACCTTGTGCCTCCAGCTTCAGAAAAGGTGCCAGGTGTTTCCACACAGCTGCCTCTGCTTGGAGCTGACCACGCAGACAGAGGAAACACATTAGAAAATAATTGTCTGTATGTGGGGAAATGTTAACTCTTATGTCTCTTTAAAGCACTGTAAGTGCCCATTAGTGAGGAAGCCAAGGAGTCAGTTGTTCTCAGGAGGGATATATCAGCATTCACTGCAGTGCTTGTGTTGCAGACCCTGACTTTGTAATGTGACCGATCCCTCAGTTCCTTAGGAACCCTTACCAGATCTGGAGCTCATGTGATCTGGAGTGTCATCAGGAAACATACAGGGGACCAGATCCACAAAGGCAGTGAGTGAGACACCTTCCTGTCCTGGATCTTCATGTTAAGTAGGTATGGGATTCCCTCCAGAACATCTGCATATTTGGCAACTAAAATTGTGACTATTTTTGATCAGTTTCTGGCTGCTTCTATTGCACATGAAAGTAACTAATTTTCTAGTTTTCTTTATTGTCTTTGGTATGATGTAAATTTGTTTAGACTGCTAGGAATGTACAGAATGGATCAGACAGATTTTGGCAAGAAATTGCCTGTCTGGGTTTGCACGGCATTCCCAAGGCATTGACTGCAGGTTCATTTGCATCACACAAAGCTGTTTCTTTGTTTTCAGAGTCTTGGAGACAAGGAGGCCCTCTAAGAGAAACTCCAAAATGACCCTGATGTTAGTGGGACATAAAGATCTTTTGGGGAATGGAAAGTGATTTTAAGTAGATCACCCATGATTTCTGACCTGACAAGGGTGTTTGAAATGTTATATGGAGGAGTTGTAGATTGATTTCAAGTGATTGTCAGTTTGCTTGTGGGTGGGATTACACATGGAAAGCATGCCATTCTCCAGAGTTAATGAAATTCCTTTGGTGTTCATGGAAAATGTGGATATTGGTCAATGTAGTATCTGACCATGATGTGTTATTTTTTTATTTAATTCTGGTGCCTTTTTGCTATAAATAGTACAAATTAGTAGGAAGATGACCATCAGGAGAGATGATACTTGGACTTTTCCTTCTTTATACATAATTACATTATGTTCATTCCTTAAAGACTGGGTCAGGTAAAGCCATTTGAAAAGGAGATTGTTCATTGCCTTCAGTGACTACTGATCTTGGTCAAATGAAGAAGACAGAAGAAACTGCAAGGGGTGTTGGGAAGAGCTAGAGGAAAGGCTGTCAGCAGTTTAAACAGCAAGACTGTAAGGCTGCTGAAAGGAGCAGCAGGAGGCCAATTTAGTGGAAATGGAAAGGCTTCCCTAAGCTCCTTTCCTGAGCTGTGCAGAGTTTACTGCAGCCCAGGAAGTTACAGAGCAGCTCAAACCAAGCCTGGAAGAAAGATTTGCTTGCAAGGACATATGAGGCAATGGGTGAGATGGGTATGTATCCTCTTATCCTCATTATGCTTGCCCAAGTCATGTTGAATTGTCTTTGTTGAAGTTGGCTATCTTGGTTTATCATTTAATAAAACCGTGTTTTCAGAACTTAAAAGTCTTGGTCCATATTCTTCTGCAGAAGAAGGTCTGAACACATGAACATCTCAGGGGTCTCACAAGCTCAGGAATCCATCACAGGCTTTTAAAGACAATTGTTGTTTATGAACTTTCTGTGTATCTGAACTCTGCCTATGTTTTGTTTACATAGCTTTCATTCCTGCTTCCTTCTTTTCATTAAAATAGTTGTAACATTGTTCAACTTGATGTTACAGCAGAGCTGTCAATTACATTGTCATCATACATCCTTTTTTTTTTTTTTTAAGTTCATCAGTACTTCAAACTTAATAAATGAAATCAATGCAAGTTGCCAAATATTTGGTGGAATCTTAATTTCTGTGTGTCTGAATTGTCTGTTGACTTGTCTGAAAACTCAAGAAACAGAGGAAGTTCCATGTGAATATGAGGAAAAAATTCTTTACTCTGAGGGTGACGGAGCACTAGAACATGCTGCTCAAAGAGGGTGTGGAGTCTCCTTCTCTGGAGACATTCAAAACCTGCCTGGATGCAACTCTGTGCAACCTGCTGTAGGTGAACCTTCTTTAGCTGGGGGTTGCACAGGATGATTTCCAGGGGTCCCTTCCAAACCTGACCATTCTGTGATTCTGTGATTTATGTAGTTCTGAATATAACATATTCATTTTAATTTACAGAATTAACTCTATCTGAAGGTACTTAATCAAAAGTTTACATGGAGAAAATTTTATATAAAGATGAAATGTTATTGTTTGACAAATATTTTTACCATTTATTTCAAAATAAAGCAATAAAATTATAAAAAATAAACATCTAAAAATTAGAAAGGACACAGAGTTCATTTTCATTTCATGTAAAATTAATTTTAATTATCCAAAGACCTTGATTTCAAGAAAGGATAATTTAAAGTGTCAAACTCCAAAGCTACATTTCAGGCCAAATGTATAAAATGTAGCACAAAATGTAAATATATTTATGTAATGTGCTCATAAATGATTCAGTGTTTAGACACCAATCTAATTTTGTTTAAACTGTATCACTGTACTGTAGGCTACAAGATTTTGAAGTTTGAATTAAATTAATGGGCAATATAGATTTAGCTTGTGGCTAGATTTTGTTTTCTTGGTTTTACTGTCTTTTCCATTGTGAGGAAAAAACCTTAATTTTTGGGGGAGGAAAAAATAAAAAAGAATAGAGAAAGATCTTCCTGAGGAAATGCTGTTCCTAAATTTCTTTCCATTTGACAGTCTATAGCTACGATGGTAAGTCCCCACTTAGAGCTTTATATAACTAGTTGTTATAGCTTTGTCTTTGGTTTCTGTTCTATACTCAGCTTTTTTTTTTTGGAGGGGGGGGGGAGGGGGAGGGGGTGAAGTAGTAGCCCTTAGTAAATTAACCTAAGCTTCTAAAAGTACTGTCTGAATAGAAGTGATAATGAAAATAAATCCTGTAAAAATATGGTGCATGAATCAGTTTAATTGATGTAGTGGTTCTGTGTGGGTGAGTATGGTGTGCTGTTTGGTTGTCTGTGTACCAGTCTCAGGGCTGCCCAAGGTTTTGAAGGGACATAAGTTTTGAAAATTTCCTCTGTTGTACAGATATGGAGTGCCAGTTTCTCCCGGGGAGAAGCTGGGTCCAAACCAGAGAAAGCCAAATGCCTGAATGCTTGTCTTTCCTCGTATATATATATAAAAAAAAAACAATTCCCCTTTTGGGAAGAGGAGATTTCTTATTCCTTAATACAATAAATACGGTTCAATGAAAAGACGTGCAAAGGTTTCCCATTCCTGGAAAGAGGCAGACTTCAATAAACAGAAGGCATTTCTGGGGACCAAACTCTCAATTAACAAGAAAAAACTCAGTACGAAACCTCCAATCAATTCTGAAATGGGGGTGGGTGGGTGGGTGGGGTGTTTGTTTGTTTTGATTTGGGTTGGGAGGGGGAGATTTTGTTGGGGGCAGAGGCTGGGATCTTTTTTGGCTATAGAATAAAAGGTTCTAGGTTATGAAACTGGACTAAGACGTGAACAAGAAGTGACAAACATGATCAAAAGAAAAAACATCAATGAGAGGCAGTGCAAGTTACTAGATGTCACTGACTTATTGTTATGGTTGGGCGGGGGGGTGGTGTGTGTGTTAGAAACAAAAATTAAATTGATACAATGTTTGAGCTGGAACAAACAGCCAGAAGGGTGGCTGACAGAAAGATCATAATGCATGGCAGAGTGGGAAATAGCACAGTCTTGTGCATGTGAGAGCAACCCTGGGTTAAAACTCCTACGCAGAGCTCTCTTTTGACCTATTCTGTTCAGCTTGGTAGTAAAATTCCTAAAAACTGTACAAATATCAAGGAGAATCCATTTACAGTAAAGTTCCCCATATCTAGGAATATGGGGAATAAATAAATTTTGAGGTGGAAAACTTTGTAATGAGAAGGAGCCGTGGGTATACTTCTCCAGTCACGTACAACAGGAGAGTGAAGGTGGGGCTTATTGGGGGATGGATTTCATAGCTACTTGCATTTGAGTTTTTCAGCTTGATGTGGTGTTTTCCCTTTATCCCTTTGCACAAGTTCTGTTTGATTTAACTTACTTGTCATTTGAAAGGAAGAACTGCTAATTCCTGCGCATTCAAACTAAGAGATACGGATGTGTTTCAATAGTGAATCACAACAACTGATTCTGTGACTGCATTTTCACTATTAATTAAAGCTAATACAAGTGGAGCTGTAATGTCCTTCATGGCTTTAAGAATGTACCAACATAAACATTTGGAGAGGATATACTTGATCTAAAAATAGTGCGTGGTGTGTAGAGGAGAAACATGCTTGACAGTCTTGTTTTGAGCTAAGGAATAATGTTGGCATGAGAGCAAATGGATCTAATAGGCCTCAGGAACCACCAGGAGCTTAAGAGGTTGTAGCCTCCACTAAAAGTTGTGAAAAATGCAGAGAATTCTAGATAGATTTTAGATGAAAGAGGATAATAAAAGTGAGGATACACTGCCATTAGCTCCCTATTATCATCAAAAAACACAGACACCTGAAATGTCTCCTAGTCTTTCATGTTAAAGCTTATTTTATTAACATTTTGAATTTTCAGTTGGTAGTTTACTATTTAGTACCACAAGTTTTCAGCAGATGTCTTCTGTTGAAGTGTCTTCATTCTTTTCCAGTTTTAATTAGCAAATTAATTACATGTTCTTAAGCGAATCACTATCATTCTTTTCTAAAACATAGATTGTGTGCCATAAAAGAATGGAATTTAATACTTGGTGATCCATTGGGTACTTCTTACTGTTTTCTTCAACACAATGAAATAGCTATGCTTGTCTCTTAACCCCACTAATGTTCAGTTTTCAACTCTCAGGGTGCATATTTTTTGTTTTGGAATATGATGTTCCTTAGTAAAATGACATCACTTCTGAATTTGTAAGATGTTTTGTTGCACGATAGAATAGCCTTCCTTTTCACTGTTAGCCCATCTCACTGCTTAGAAGTGGTCCTCCAACGTTTCTGAACCATGGGATCAGCTTTGATCAGAACTCTGTGAGGTACCGAAAAGCTTCTTTTGCTTTCAAAAGTGCTTGTGTTTTTACATGTTTTTTTAAAAAGTGTGAAATGCCATTTCTTCAGTTCATTATGTAAAATTGCTTTAATTAATTAATTAATGTTTCTTGAGGTTGTTTCAGGAAAAGGCTATACTGCTCAATACTGCTATTTTTGCTTAATGTGTGTGTTGGAGAGGGCCTTTAAAATACACTTAATGGTCAAGTTGCTACCGTCATGTGAAGTGTTCCTTCTGCTCAATATTCTCAATGTGTTGGTCTTTCCACTGAGGAAAACAGAGGCTCTCTATGTGCAATTGTGCTGAAGCGAATGCTTTGCTGCAGCACTCACTAGTCAGGTTTCCTGTGTAATAAAGTCTCAGTAACTGAATAAGGATTTTCCTTATGTATGAGAAATTTTAGTTAAAATATAAGAAGTATAATGCAGAAAAAGTTTTATTTAAAAAAGAAATCACCCATCCAAATAAAGGTCTGTTGTTTCTAACTATTGACATTTTTTATTTTATTGCAATACCAAAATGTTTCTGAAGGGAAAGAGAAAATATTGGCAGGGCTTATTATTTCATCTGCAGGTTCCAACCATTTAAAAAGAGATGAAACTTCCTCTTGTAAATTAGGTTGCCTGTGGTGGCTTTGCCTCCCTAGTCCTGTCCCAGCTTGCCTTCCTTGTGTACTCAGAACTGTACAGAGCATTTCACTGGCAGTTTCACAAGGGCCTTGTGCAATGGCTGTGCTTCTTCCCTGTTCCTACTCTGAATATTGTGTTTGTTTTCATTCCTTTGTCTCCCTCTGAGCCAGCCAAAGGAAATGCTCCTTGTGATTTCTGTTATCCAAAATCAAATTACAATAGCTTTGTAGGTCTGTTCTGTAGATCTGTTTTCCTATATTCAGGCTTGAAGTCTTTGAAGACCACCTCTGACAGTATGAGACTTTTCATAAGGGGAAGTTTTTGTCCTTTTATTTTACTGTTATTTTTGTGCCCCCAGCATTTTAATTACGGTCTGATTATTGCTGCTTTTCCTGGTGCTACCTGAAATAATATCAGTGGGAGCCAAAAATAATTGGAAGCATGATAAATTTCAAAGGAAACTGAAATGGAGGCTGTGATCTTTTGTTTGTTTCTTTCTGTAGACTCTTAAATCTGGTAGGCAGCATCTTCAGACTCTGGTATCTGACTAGTCTGAATACTACTGACATTTGAAGAGTTCATAAATAACCATTTAACATAACAGGCCTTAGAGACTGGAACAATTCCTGATTAAAACTGTATATGTGCCAAAGCTGAATGTGGTGATTTCACTTGTTTGCTCAGACTTATTTTAAAATACAATTTCAATTTCAACTTCAGACTTAGAGACAGGTATTATTTACTAACAAAAAATATTGAAGACAATGTTTTGAAGGAAGAAGGAAGTCTTGCCATTGAAGTGAGAGTAGAATGAGTTGAACTTTGCCACCCTGTATAAGGTCTGATACTCCAGAAGTATTGAAGGTGTCTGGAAAACTTGTGCTCTGGCAGTCTTTAGCAGTTGTGTTAGACTGTGTTTTACTTCATTTCTTATATCATACGATCATTTTCTCTTTTTTTCTCAGTTAGTAGTATGTTAACATTTATATGCTACAGGGTTAATGAACCTTGACATGTAGCTGCGTAAAGTCCTATTACGCTTGTGCCATTACTAAAACCATCTCCTTTCATGATCAAGACAATTGTCTCTGAAAGAGCTATAAAAAGAGGATATATTGCATGTTAACGATGTAAGTTGGGGAAAGATATGTTTTAATACCATACATACCAAAAGAAATAAACATTATACACACAGTCTTTAATTAACACAATTGCTTCTAAGTGTTGATAGTTACTACTAATGCTGTTGGTTATAAAGTGCCATTATTTCTGTCACAACTGTAATAAGGAGTTTAGAAACTGAGCATTGGGGTGCTGACCTAAATTTTCCCCAGAGCAAAATAAAGCATTATGCTGACTCAGACTCCTTCCATCTTCATATGAGAATGACATAGGCATTAATTTATAATTTTTTTTGTCTTTACCTAACTTCATATGTAAATCGTGATTATTTGAAGCTAATGCTGCTTTCAGCTACAATATCTTAGTGTAACATTTATAAACGTTGTTGAATATTAATGCTTTGGATTAAAAGATAAGTAATAGGAGAATTAAAAAAAGGAAATAATTTGTCCATGTAACTCATGGTAATTAAGGGTTTTATTAAATTACATTCCGATGAGCCCTTAGTTCTCTGAAGGCAAAAGAGGAAAGCATATGGAAGAGCCTTCTTCAAAACCACTTAAGGATGCCAAACCCTGTTATGCTTTTTATGTTCACATTTCTATTAAGCATCATAATTTCAGCTTATAAACTCTCATTGAAGACAGAGGGAGTGGTCTTACAAGCTAAAAGTTCTGCTTTCTTGCTTTCTACACCTTTAAAGATGGTACCCAAAAGGATAACGGGAGCAAACTCATGTTAACCTTTTCTCATGCAAAACTTTATCCCATGTTATGGCTTCTGTGAGAACAGCACTGAGGCGTTCTGAAGTCTTGAAAGATGCAAGCTACCACCTACTTCATAATATCTCTTCTGAAGATAGCGGGTCACGTCTTGGTTGTTAACCACAAAATGTGAAGGCTAACCCAGCAAACTGTGATATTGTTAAAATGTGTTGGAGATAATTATGGATGTCAGTCTCTTGTCTTGAAATGAAGGATAGCTGTGCTGTCCATTCTGTTTGTATTGCTCCTCTAAGCTCTACAATGATGATTTATAATTCATAAGTTAAGGAATATGAACTCTCTTCCCTGGTTATTTATAGAACTGACTCTCTATTTTTTGATAAGTATTTTAAATTAATAATGTATAAATCTATTGATTTTATTTATGTGTTTCATTTAATATACAGGAATACTTGTTGGGGCATTTATGGAATAGTAAAAATAACTTGAAAGGATAGATGATGGCTTACATTTAAAGTCTGTGCTAGAGAGGAGTTTGGATTGCTGTGACTTTAAATTATTATTGCAACTTTTGATCCTCAGGGCAGGGCTACATAAACACACTTGGAAGTGCTTTAAATAAAGTGTTGCACCAAGTTAATCCACTCTTTATTTTTTTTTTTTTTGGTGCTGAGTTATCTTTCCCCAAACAAATTAGACCTTACATTATGAGATACACAACAGAAATGGATGCTGTTGTCTGTTGTTATGAATTTACAAGTCCAGTGGCTGTTAGTCTTTTATTTTCTTTAAATATTGATTATAGGAACAAAATGCTCCTTGAAGAAAACCAGCACGAGATTTATTCTAAGTGAAAAAGCAGCTAGACATCAGTCCATATTCTGGAAAAAAAAAAAAATAAAAATCAGGTGATTATAGGCAGGAATGTTGTTCCAGCCTCATTAGTCCTCTGGTCTATAAAAGCATCTATTAGCCAAAACGATTTATCAGCTTCCTTGGCTTGTTGTGATATATACCCATCCACTGACCCATTTTCCATTGAATCTTGGTGGTTAGTATTTTGTAAGAGTTTATACAACATTCTAAATATTGTGCATATACTAAATCTTAAACTGTGTTGCTGTTGTAATTATGGATTTGAAAATATGCAAGCTTAATTATGAGTATTTTGCAAGAAATTGCTAAGCACACATAAATTAGCTCTAAAATAAACTTGTTTAAATTAAGAATGAATATGGTGTATTTCTGTTGACTGATTTGTATTGCCTTGTGACCTGCCTTACGCTCCTTGACAAGCTGATCAACTTGAGTCCAAAAAATATCAAAATGCAATTTCTAGCACTTTCTGTGGACCAAGCTCAAATTAAACTCAGAAGAACTCTGCAGAGAAAAGAAACCCAAATGTAAGTCAAACAATCATTTATTTGTTTCAGTACATACTTACTATCTACTGTAACATCAATTTGCAGACAGTAATAATGATTACTAATTGCCCATAATGGTGTTTTGTCCAAATTCTACTACAACAGCTAGCTAAAGCTGGTCATATCCTTTTGTTTTCTGAACTCCATAGAAGATGCTTTTCTCTTTGCTTCAAAATAAATGCAACCATTAAAGTACAGAAGAAGGTACTAAAAATACTTTATCTTCAGATACCAGGGTCAGGAGGTACACCTGGTTTCACTGGGCTCTTGTCCCTTTTCCTGCCTGAAACTGGACTTTATTCTGCTTTTCTGTACGTGAGCTGAGATGTCTAAACGGCTAAATGTGAATCTGAGGAGGCTTTAGTGCAAGCAGTAAAACTACACTTAAAGTAAATTAGTTTTTCATATTTTAAATATCTAAATATCTCTTGCGAGTCAGACTTTTATTTGGGCTTTGCGTACTTGGACACAAGGGTTGTTTATTTTTGTTTTGGGTCTTCTCAAACAAATTTCATAATAATATGCTTATATGTTCTAGAAAAAGCACTTCAACCATTACTACCCTGATTCTTACTATGGTGTACCCAAAGACTTTCTGGTAATCAATAAGGCTCCTGTGGAAGGATTCACTTAAAGTTCTTACTGATTTCTTTAGATTCATAATGTAAAAATCTATTTCTAATTTCCTTTGCTCTTGCTAAATTATACACTATTTGAAAGGGTTTTTAATCTTGCAGTGACTAAACACATTATACATCAATGTCTTGGAAGGCTTATTAAGGGGAAGACTCTAGTGCCTTATTTTGAACAGTATAAAGGAGAGAACGTTGATGCTTCTGATTCTTGAGAGACGCATGCAAAATATTTCCATTTCTAACTGCAGTTATTTTACATTATTTGGTCTATATGGGCTTTGTTAATATTACTGGCAAGACAATACTATCCCATTGTTAGTGTGGAAAGTAACAAACCTGATTTCATCCTTTTTTATTATATTGCAATAATAACACTGGATGTTTTGTTTCAGTTATGTTACGTTGTCTAAAGGAATTTTCACTCCAGTGGTAGATTCTTGAGTCAGTTCTAGGGTAAAGAGACTTTAATGCAGCATCTCTGAGACCTAGGTGTTTGTTATGTGTACTAGTACATATCGTTATGTGTATGTTTACATTTTAGAAATTACTTATAACATCAACATTGCTAAATAACAGGACTCTTCCCCCCACCCCTACCCCCGCCCCCCCCAGCAGGCTAGGTTGAAATACTTCAGTATTCCTAATGTTAAACTATCAAGACAGGCAATATTGTGTTAATTAGTTTCATTAATTCAGCCTACTGTGGCTTTTGGACTTTGCTTGCTACCTTCTTTGTCTTTTCAGAACATCTAAAAATCCTGATTTATTTTGTTTGCACAATGTTCACTGACCACAATATTCTTTATGAAGAATCAGGCACTCACCTTCATCTTTCTTATTTTAGCTATACTATTTTTCTCCTTTTTTGTTTATTTTTTTTGTTGAATCAGTTATGTTGTTTTTTCTTCTTGCTACTAAGGTGGCCAATTCCATGTAGAAACCCATGTCATTGAGCTAAGGGCTGTAAATTACGTAGTGTCATTCTCAATGTGATGTTTCAGCTTATTTGGCCTTTTCCTGACCTTTCTCTAAAGTAAAAAAAAAAACCCAAACCAACAAACAACTAACCCCAAAATCCTTGCTCCACCCCTACACAACATTTTTTTCTTTCCCATTATAGTTGACAGGCCATTTATACTTTTCATAATGAATTTTATCTAGCAATTAATTTAATTTTCTTCACATTTATTGATCTGCCTCTGATACAGTACAAAAAGTCTCAAGGAGGTTCAGAAAAAATGAAGAGATTTAATTGTCAATAATCATGCAGGAAAGCGATGCACTGGCATAGCTATCTGTTTGCCAGTTTCCACCTTTTTCAGTCAGATGTGGAAATGCTTCTAATGTGCCTTTCATCTGGGAAAAGTCCTGACAGAGTACCCTTCTCCAGTGGCTGCAATATATATTGACAGCTTACTTAATTATATCACAGGGTAGCAGCCAGAGTCCATTACAAAGAGAAGAAATCAAAATTCCAACCTGGGATTTCCCTGTGGTTTTCACTAACCAAACATTGTCAGATAAAATATGCACTACTGTCAGATAGGCAAAAAACTCCTTCAATCTGTTAATTTAATTGGAAGGAAAAAGGAAAACCTAAGTTGCACTTTTCAGGACCCTTCAGGCTCAATGCATGCTCTTAATAGTATGTCCTACCTTGCTTTTTTGATTTAGAGTGCAAGCTGGTAGGGTTTGCCTGGAACATCTTCCTTTTGTTGCAGATAGAAAATGCTAAATGTGTCTCAGAAATAATGACTTTCATAGAAAAAAGAATCATTCCTAAGATAGCAATACTAAGAGCAGTTGAGGCCAGAGAAAAGTTCGAGTTGAACTTTTTCACATTATGGCCATTATTGATGACACAGCGCTCTAACAAGATAGTGATCTTTTCACTCCAAATAATCTTCAGACTTTGTATTTAAAAAAAAAAAAAAAATTACTACAAAAAAACCCAAAACCAACAAACTGCAGGGGAAAATGAAAAAGAAAAAGCAGCCCAGGTCTAAGAAAATACCATATTGCTCAAAGGAAACCATTTAGAACTAGTTTGTGGTCGCATGCAGCATTCAGTTGCTGAAGCTATGGCCAGGCTCAGGCAGGGCAAGGGTGACTGGGAAGACCCAGCACAAATTCACTGTGGGCAAATTGTGCATGGTAAATATTATTGTCTTCTGCGATGAGATTACTGGCACTATACAAGGTCAGAGACCTGGATGTTGTTGACCTTGACTTCTGAAAAGTTTTTGATGTTCTCCCATAACATACTTACAGGCAAATAGATGAGATATGGATAGAATAGATGGATAAAAAGCTTGACAGAAAAATGTCTGAAGTCCCGGGTTGAAACAGTTGTGATCAAAGTCCATGTGGAAGTTGGTTACTAGAGGCATTTCTCAGTTTGCTACTGGAGCAAACTGGGGAGACTGTTCAATACTTTGGAGTGCATTGCTGCTATTTGGAGGGATCTTAACAGGCTGGAGAAGTGGGCAGACAAGAAACTCAAGAAGTTCAACAAAAGGAAATAAAATAGCCTACACCTGGGAAGGAATAACTGCATACTACCATACAGGCTGAGGCATACAGCAGCTCTGAAGGAAAGATCTTGAGCATCCTGGTGGTCCACATGAGTCAGCAGTGTGTTCTTGTGGTGATATCTTTTCCAGGTACATTCTGGGTTTTATTAGCAAGAATTTTAGCATTAATTAATTAATTAATTAAGAAAATTAGCAACCAGCAGGCTACAAGCAATTATTCTCTTCTATTCAATGCTTGTAAGACTGTACCTGGAGCACTGGTTCCAGTTTGGGGCTCTGCGGAAGAAGACATAGATATATTGGAGTGGATCCAGCAGAGCAGCACCAAGATGGTCAAGGGGCTGCAGCGCATTAAGCACAAGAAGCAGCTGAGAGAACTAATTCTATTTAATCCTAAAAAGAAAAGGCTAAGGGGAGATCTAGTTGCTGTCTTCAAATATATCCTAATAAAAGATACAGTTGAAGATGGATCCAGACTCATCCTGGAAGGGCAAAATGACAGGATAAGAGGCAACAATCTGTAACATGTAAAGTTCCAATTACACACTAGGAAAATGTTTCTGCTGTGATACAGTACAATACAGATGATTAACCACCTGATCTAAATTGACATTGCTGTGAGAAGAAAGTTGGCCAGATAACCTCCAGAGGTCACTCCAACCCAAATTATTCAGTGATTATACATGCTAAAACCTATTTTCCCTTTCTGTGTCACTACTTAACTAATATTCAAACTCAGGAAGATAGCCTTTTGTTAGAAGATAATCATCTGGGTATTTTACTAGTACAGATCTGTTCAATTAGACAGAAGATACAGGGTGAACATACTACTTCTTTGAACCCAGCAGGGACAAATACCAAAAGGCAGTTTCTTGGCTTATACTTCAGATTTCCTTTTCTATCCAGCTTTGTTAAAAGAAATTCTTAATCTTCCTTGTGGCCAACATGCTACAGTTCCTCTTTTGCCAGTTTCTCTAGGTGTTTTTGTTTTCAGCGCACTCCAGCTGACAAGTCACTTTTGCTTTCCCAACCCATTTCCAAGAAAGAGAGTTAGTTTGAGCTGGCCTTTGCTCTGGCTTTCCTGCATTCTGAGCTTGTACCATGTAATCCCTAAAAGTTTTCTGTTTGGGGCTTTTCTTGTCTGATTTTTTGTTTCACTTGTTTTGTTTGTTAGGGTTTGGTTTTTTGTTCACTTTTTTTAGGCAAAGAGAAAGTCAGGTGACATTTTTAAAAACTGTCTGGCTAGAAAACAATTTATATTGAGAATATGTGGAAGAGAAATCATCATAATTTAGATGAAAATAGAAGCCTTGACATTTTGTAACTGCATGAGTTCCTTATGGAAAAGTTGACATACTCATTGGAATATGTGAAAATAATAAAAGCCCCTCAGACAGGCAGTTGACTTACCGTTGCATCAAAATTATATCACAAGATAGAAATTTCACTGTGTATGTGTTTTCTTATTGTAATAAGCACATTTAAAACCATAAAGTCATATTCATGCTAGACATAACACCAACAAGTTCTTTCAAGCTCTGTAAATGCTCAGAAATGAAAAACATGATTCTGTAAAGTCATTAACCTCCATAACAATATACTAGAAGTTTATCTCTGTTCTTCAGTGGGAAGTTTGTTCCATTTGTTGTTTTTCTGGCTTCATTTGAGGTTTTTTTTAAGGCATTCATAAAATGCCACAGGCTTTTAGAATTCAGTGACACAAAATCCCACCAAAGAAACATTCCATTACGCTCTTATTTTAAGATATAAACAATCTCTGTGTAGAGAGGATATTTGTAAAACTATCATAGAATAAGGAAACGTTTGATTAATCTGACAGTTTTCTTACTTTTTACTGGCATAGTTATGTATAGTTTAAAAAATAAATAAACAAACAGTTGAACTGAAACAATTTTAGCTATATAGCTCCTTGCAAAAAAGGCCAGCTCTTCTCAGCCTTCCTGGCTTACAGCTCCACATTCCAAATAAGATAGTAATTTAAAGTATAGTACATTTTTATAAACATGATTTATTAAGCACTTTTAAAATCACTGCTACATAACTATGCATTTCCCTTTTTTATGTGACTCATTGTTCTCTGCTTATACTTGGATGTCTGATCCATATTTTGCAATAATTGTATTGTGTAGGAATCCCTCAGCTGGACTGTAAAGGTTGGTATAATTATTGCATCTCAACCACATTTATGGCATGTACATACATGTCTTGTTGGCTGCTCTTGTACTTCAGCACCATGCGGCTCCTCCAGTTAGAACTACTAGGAGTAAAAAGCCTACCTTGACTTTTCATGTCTTTACTTGTATAACAGTTCCTCCTCTACTCAAAAAGCAGTGCATTCTCACATAAAAATGAAGTGTGGGTGAAAAGTTCTCAGGTGAATTTTTACTTTACAGGAATAATTATCTTAGCAAACTTTACACACTGATTGGCATACAGAGTGGCAGGTTATTACAGAACAGAAACTGGGTGTTGCAGAAAGTTTTTTCTGGTTCTCCATTCCAAATTGTTACTGAATATTTTGAAGCAAAACATCATTGCTTTTTTTTTTCTTTTCTTTCTTTTTTTTTTTTACATTATCTCTGAATGTTATACATAAATTGTGAAAATTTTTAGGGAGATGTGTTTCTGTAGACAAGCTATAGTCAACTCTGTATGGTCAATTTTTTTTTTTTTTCTTTTGCAATACAAAGAGTTGTCATGCAGTTACAATAAGATTCACATTAGGTCTGGAACATGTTCTAGTATTTTTAACTACCACAGGAGTGTGTTACACAATTCTTAAATATATATTAAAGATTTATCTGTATTTCTTTTCTGATATCAATTTGAAAAAGAATAGTTCATCTTCAACCTTGATAACGTGAGTATAAGATTTGACTTTGGTAGAGTCCGAATTTCATCCCCAGAGATAAAATATTGAAGAACGTTCTCAATGTTGCTACAAAACGTTTTTCAGAACAATATTTAAGCAGAAATATTTTAGATATGCAAATGACACTTCATTTCAAAACACTAAAATAAAAAGCCTGATCTCAACTCCTTGCACTTTCATGGGAAAAGAAACATTGCTTTCAGGCATGTTATCTGTTTTCTGCTTGTTTTAGTTTAACAGAGCAGAGGTTTTGCACAAGAAAATAGGGCACAGGTGGCCATAGGATAATTTTCATGTTTCTTGAAGCATCAAAATTTTCCTGGTTTCATATTATAACTTGCCTTTGATATTACTTGTTGATATTTATTAAGAGCAGAAATGGAACTACATTCAGTAATAAATACAGGATGGTAATTCTTGGTACAGCCTTCTTAAATGTTGAACTACAAATCGTAAGCAGCAATATTTTGAAAAATATTAGAGCCATTAGAAAGCATTAAACTCCAAAAAATAGTATTCGGTCTGCAATAGATTTGGTTTTAAAAATTACAAAAAGTTGTTGCTGAACATCTGGAAGTAGTTAAACACTAATGTGTTTCCTATCATATCATTCATGAAGTCCAAAAAATGAGAAGGAAGAAAAGGTTTCAGCAATTATTTATGTGTTTTCATGTGTGCTTATAAAGTTCTTACAGTTACACATGTATCACAGCTTGCACATATGTAAACAAATGTGTGAACGTGTAAATGTAGAAGTCTGTATAAGTCTATACATGTATGAAAACAATTCATGGTGGTGTCGCACCATACATGTGTTTTAGTAAAATAGATTTTTTTAGATTTTTAGAGGGACCATGCTAAACCAGATTTCTTACTTGCCATAAAACCATTTGTGCAGATCCCTGAAGAAATAATGCATTCTTAAATGTAATAGTTGTTTTATGTTTAACAGTAGTCTACTTTTGGAGACCATTATTCTAGGCCACACTGGATTTAAAAGCTATGGTTAGGTCCATCAGGAAAGCAGGAATTGCCCTTGTTCAGACAGCCTCTGCTTTGTCAAAAGTATAGGGATAAGTATGGTACAATATGCATGTAGGCTTGTGTACACAAGAATGAATTTCTACAAAATAGTACAGCTTCTTGTTGCCTCACAGCCTTACATCCCTCGAACTACTCTTATTCTTAAACCAACAAAAGCAAATCAAATCCAGTCCTTGCGGCCCTTTCATACAATGTTACTGGAGCACAAACTGAATTCTAGGAAGATATTAACAAAAAGTAATGTTCCAGCAGTACAGATATTTTAATAAAAGTTTCTTTATTTCAAAACTTCTGTGACAAAAAGTTTAAACGAAATAAGAAGAGCAACCATAGCCTCCTGTACTATTATGTTGGATTAGATATGGCGGTTTGACCTTTAAATATATATATAAACATACCTTAAATATACATATTTAAAAGAACAGTTTATGATATACACTATAGCTTTATGTTGATGTTAATATAGTACAGGCATCCTGGTAATTGTTGGAATACATACAATAAAAAGATAAATTAAACTGCAGAGAAGGGCTCATTATTTAGCTTTGTAGGGAGCAAACACAGGTTTCCAAGATTTTAGTTTAATGTTTACATGTTCTGCTCTAGGATATATACTTTGTATACAAAACTGGGCAGCTATTCATAGGTGCAACCCCTGGTATCTTTCAGGGGATAACACAATAAACACATGTATTTCAGGTGTGTGACATGATAATTTAAATGTATTAAAATGTATGTGGTGAGCATCTGTCTTCTTTCGTCCGTAAAAACGTTCGTTGTCATGAAAATGCAATGACTTATGAGTGACTTCCTTTTATTCTCTTCTCTATAATTTAATTTCCATCAGAGAAAAGCAGATGTCAGCTCCCTGAAAAAGAAAGCAATGTTTGTTATCATAAATAGTGGTTGTCAAATCGATAAATCCCTCAATCTGGCTCAAGCTAAATGCCCTACCTGGGAGTCTATGAATGAATATAATAGAAGGAAATTTTCTTGAATATCTTTATCCTTGTCCTTTCTGGGTCTTTCAGAGGAAAAGAGTTCTCTTCATTCTCAGCCACAGGAAAATAATGATAGTGAGAGCATGTGCTAGAAAGCAAAATCATAAATTTTTTGCCAAAGTGGTATTGCAGTGCCAGTTTGAGTCTCTCACTTCTGCTGGGTGCATCTACATTAACATTTCAGCTTCAACAGCTAGCTGTGCTTAGATTGTTTTCAAAGCTGAGCTCTTCAGACTGTTTTGGTTCTCAGAGTAGAGCAGCTCTGGGAATGCATAAAGTATTTCTTTCAGATGAAGCTATTCTGAAAGATGCTCTCTAGGACCACATTGGAGGCCATTCAAGAGCTATCAGAAAATCGGATTGCCAGACAAAACTAAAACAAGTCTAAAGTAAACCACCAGGAAAAAGAGTGTAGACACTGGATCCTTAGCACCATCCATTTCACTTGTAGATTCAGTTACTGAACTATTTGTTGGCATAGATGTAACCCTTGTGTCCACTTCTCTACTGGAAAGTTTTTCAGGAATGAAAACCTTTCATACCCCTCATCCCTCAAATATCAGTAGTTTAAATTTTTTAATTAGGCTACATATGGCATTCTGTTGCTGAGTCAAGGACTGTTAGTTACCTTTTAAATTTCTTTGAAATTATCTACCATCTGGATGTCCATATTCAAAAACAGCCATTCACTATTACTTACCTGGAAAAATGGGGACTCTATCTCTTGGCCGTGTAGATCAGACAGTGTAAAATAGATGTCCACACTTTGTACTGGAATTCGAAAACTCTTTCCATTCTACCATTAGCAGTACATACTAAGCACGTTATCTAAATATTCACCTAAGTTAGGTTAATTGTTTCTACCTTTCTATTTCTGGTTTAGAGTGTCATATTAATATGACAAAAGGCTATCTCTGTTTATGAAAGCTGGAGGTACTCCATCAATGAGTAGCAAAATTCAACTTTCCTAAGTAGCAGCATTCTTTTATTAAAAGAAAAGTCTCTGTTGAACTTTTGTTGTTTCCTTTCCAGGAATGTTGTATAAAATTTTCCTTCAAAGAATGTGTGCACAAGGTAGTTCTGATACCAGAAGCTGACTCAGTTTCTGGAGGCCGTTTAGCTGCAAGCTAAATTTTCCAATACAGAGCTCTACTACTGTTGTCATTCCCTAACTCACTTCTGTGAAATTTCAGTGATTTGCTTCATGTGTATGTTCATGTACATTATTTTCCTCTAACTTATCCCAATACACTATAATAACATGAGTTGTTTTTCTCCTGTCTCACCCATTCCATCCCTGTTCCCAGTTTCTGCATACCGCTCAGTCCTTGCCTTGCCAGGCTCAGGTCCTCCTCCCTGAACATTTTCTTTCTGTTTTCTGCCCAGGGATTCTTTTGCCCTCCTCCTTACTCGGAGTCCCTGGTTCGCCCCTGCCCAGAGATTTTTCCTTCGGTCCGTTTTTTTTGTTTGTTGGGTTGTTGTTTGATTTTAGTTTTTAAATATAAGAAACATATCTCCAGCCAGTGATAACTTAAATATAACCTATGTGTTTCAACAAGGATGTGTACATGTCATGGTTTAACCCCAGCTGGCAACTAAGCCCCACACAGCCACTTGCCTAGTCCCCCCTGGTGAGATGGGAGAGAGAACTGCAAGAGTAAAAGTGAGAAAACTCATGGGTTGAGATAAAGACAGTTTAATAGATAAAGCAAAAGCCACACGTGCAAGCAAAGCAAAACAAGGAATTCATTCACCATTTCCCATCGGCAGGCAGGTGTTTGGCCATCCCCAGGACAGCAGGGCTCCATCACACATAGCCGTTACTTGGGACAAAAAACCACGATGACTCTGAAACCCCCCTCCTTCTTCTTCCCCCAGCCTTTACAGCTGAGCATGTCATGTCATCATATGGTATGGGATAGCCCTTGGGTAAGTTGGGGTCAGCTGTCCCAGCTGTGTACCCTCCCAGCTCCTTGCACACTTCCAGCCTACTCGCCGATGGAGCAGTGAGACCAGAAGAGGCCGTGGCTCTGGGTAAGCGCTGCTCAGCAGTAACTAAAGCATCTCTGTATTACCAACGCTGTTTCCAGCACAAATCCCAAACATAGCCCCATACTAGCTACTCTGAAGAAAAATAACTCTACCCCAGCCCAAACCAGCACAGTATACGTGCATACAGACATGAATTTAAGGGCACGGAGGTTCTCATTCTGGCTTCCTTTACCAATATACCTGCTTTACAAGTGTTATTCTAGCTTTTGAGTCTTCTGTTGTATGTAGAGGGCAAATAAATCGGATCAGATGAATGAAGTGTTGAAAGGATGGGCATACTTTGAGATGAAAAAAAACAAAACAAAGCCAAAAGACACACACACCCCAAACTAACACAGACTTTTAATGCAAGTAGAACTAGAAATACAAATCTGCCAAACTAAAGTTGCACATTTGCATCTGATATCCAGCCCCGTAGCAGTCATGTGCTCTAGGGGCATAAGAAGAGGATGGCCTTTTTTGTTTGTGGGCCAGTTATACATTCTGAAAACAAATGAGGCAAGAATCCCTTTTCAAACATTTATAAACCACTTCATACCATGGAGTGGTGGTGTGTCTGTATCGTCTCTATAACAGCAAACCTTATGTGTCTTAAAACTAGCCAGCTAACATACCATGACAGACAGGAAAAAAAATTGGAATACAAGAGAGTTGTCCATGACTAGAAATATTACTATATTCTCACATATTAACAGGATTTTCAGGAAAGGGGAGAGAGGACTCTAAGAAGAATTGTTTCTACATATGAATTACCTTGCTGACTTTCATTAAATTACTTCTTTGTTATTTCTTCAGAATATTAGCCTAAACCTGTAGCTATACTTAGGGTATAAGTGAACTCAGATTCTCTGGTTCTCATTTAGCCTTTAGCATAACATTTTTTTGGTGCAATTGTCCTGCTCTGAAAATGATCAAAAGATTTATCAGATTTGGAAAGAGCACTCAGCTTATCCCACAAATCTCAAGATTTTCATGTGTTGAGATGGATGAAAGAAACTGTGTGTGGCCAGTGCATGAATGGGAGTGGTATGAAATGACACAAATGCTTATCAAAACAACTGGATTTTTTAATGAGCGTTGCATATTAATTAGTACTTCTGGAATGGATTCTTCTTGTCCCCAGTGACTAGCCACCAGTTACCTCTCTTTGTAGTTGAAGAATATATATGCTGTGTGGTCAACCACAGTACATAATTGGTGTCCACTATCTGCTAGGAGTGGCCATCACTGTATGGTTAATTAACCTAACCTATCTTCTATTCTGACAAGCTCTCAGGGTTTACCCTTTTTATTAATGTACGCTATACCATTTGAGTATCCCTTCTTGATTATATACCAATATTGGCAGGGCTGTTTTCCCTTTCTTTTTAAGGTCTTGGGGTTTGTTTTACCCTTTAAAGTGTCACCAATGAGAAATTTATTATTTAATCACTATTTTTAATAACAGTTTATTACTTGTTTGAATAGCTAAATGCCTTTGTAACTTAACATATGCACAGAAATTACTCAGTGAGCTTGCTCCATTACCCTTTCAATACTTCCTTCCAACAGTAGTTATTTTACTTTGGAAGTAATAAACTTCTAAACTACAGGTAAGCAGAGAAATCAGGTATGTTTCCATCACATAAGGCCATTTAGAACATGTTGGAGTAACAGAATATACATCAGCCAACACAGATATAATGGTGGCATAGGTTTATCAGTCATAGTGCAAAATTGATCACAGATTATTGGTTTAATTTATTTTTCAAGAAATATTTCATGTCTTGTTTCCTTTTCATTGATTTTTGTATATCAGGCTGAATCAATAGAAAATGAATGTGAATTTTATTCCTTCATAGAACTCAGAAAAACTTTCAGATTAGTGTTTTGTTTGGTATTTCGGCAGCTTCATGTTGTAGTAAGTTACAAAGATGTGCTGGTATGAACAGAACTGACTGGATTCTTATGTCCAGTCCTATAGAAAATGCTCTTCTCATTAAGAACTAAAATTTTGTTGTGAAATGGATTCAACTCTGTCAATAAAAATTTGCAAAAAGTAAAAAAGGGATTAGTCTAATGATTATTCAGATGGTTGAAAAGTTCTATTAGAGAAACAATTTTTTGTGATTTTTTGGGGGTCAGTTTTAATCAGAACTTCAGTATGCCATACTACTTCAATTTTGGTAGTTGGTGAGTTTTGAGCATTTGTTGTTTAGATTTTTTAAGATAACATTTTATAGTAAATTAAAAGTTCTGTGTTTGGTTTTTAAATTAATTTGAATGAAAATAATTTTGGCACTTCCAAATTGTATTTCACTATAAGTGACATTTTCCTATGGAAAAAAAATGGATTAATTACATTTTTAATTGGGAAAACTCTATGTGAATAATTTTAGTGAGATGTTACATTCCTTTCTAAATTCAGTAGTAGTTCAAGAGATTCACTTCTCACTCAGAACTTGGTATTCATAGGGGATTAGTCCTTATAAGGTTCTAATGGAAAAAATGTAAGTATACAAGTATTTTGAGCAACTGAAAACACATTGCTAAGCATTTCTAACTCAGCATACGAAACTTTTAGGTCATCTAGGGAAAACTGCCTCCCTGTTTTTAGTCTTATCTGTTCCTCTCGCTTGGCTTAATTTGGGATCCTGAGCAAGGATAGGGCCTATTTTGAAATCTACAGAGGAATTCTCAAAAGCTCCTATTTTGGAGTAAATACCCTTCTGCTGAAACCTTTCTTTTCCATTGGAACACATCTGAAAAGGAAAATGCCTAGGGTTTGTTGTTTTTTTCTAAGCTCTTTATCTAGTATGACAAGGTAAAATTTCAGGAGGGAAGAGCATTGGTGATACTGAAATGTCAGGTAGCTCAGGTGCTTCAGAAAGCAGCAACCTCAAAGGCTGTTTTCAGTTACTCTACAGAGAAGAAGCAGCAACATTCTGAGCAGGCAATCACACGCTATTGAGTTCACAGTTGCATGATATGGAATAAAAGTGCAGAGTGTAAGCAACAGGAGAACGGCAAAATCTTTTTATAGCACAATGACAATTGTTTGTCTGCTATATTTTGCTTGGTACAAGCCCTTTGGGAAGCAAGCCACTCCTCTTCAACAAGACTGGTCTCCCCGACGAGACCATTCTGAAGAAATGGGCTGCTGCTATGTGCAACCGTGTCTTGCTATCATTGCCACTTTTTCTTCCATTGTAACAAGATCACAAAATTGTTCCAGAATGTCTCCAAGTTTTGTTGCTGCTTTTCACCTACAGTGAAAATCCCTTCCTCTGCTAAGTAGCTGTATGTCATGTTGCTTTCAGAAAACACTGACAACATATTTAGTCTTCCTTTCAGTCAATATAAAACAGTGTTATGCTTATAGACAGAACAATAGTAAGTGAGCAAAGCAGCTTAAGTGTCTTTTATGTCCTTAGTAAAAAATAAAATAAGAGTGTCTGTTAAAAAATTCTGGTCTGAAATAGATTGCTCAGAGGGTATTGGACAGAACAGTGGTGTTATGTTACTCCATGGTTCACTGATCCCTGCCAACCACCAAATTACTTCTGATATACCGTAAGTTAATAAATAATTTACTTGTTGTTAATAGATCCAAAATCTGAAGTTCCTGTTGTAGAACTATATTGTGCCAAGTCCTCCAGGCTTAGTAATGAAAAAGCCAAAAAATGATGTTGAGTTAAAGTGCTTTATGATGTTTACTTGGAGTGTCCTTGGACTATCCATCATAAGCACTTGGTTCTCTGTAAAAATTGTGAATTTAATGTTCACAGTCATTTAATATGCAAACATTTTTGAAATAACATTGTTTTCCCCAAAAATAATTCCCCATACTTCCTAATCATAGTTGCAAAAGATATTTGAAATTTCACATTTATTACAGAATGTAATAAACAGGCGATGGACTCAACGATCCTTATGGGTCCCTTCCAACTTGAGATATTCTATGATTCTGTGTACAAGGAAGACAGTAGCTGGCTTGAATCTTTGACTCCATTTCCCTTTGTAAGTGTTACTATGGACATAGCTGTACATGCATTTTTAGCACAAAGAACCAACTTCCAATATAACCTCCTCTTCATTCTTTCACCCTCTGTTCTTGTACTATATTGGGTTTGGGCTAAAATGCTTTCTGCTTTAAATTAGATTAGTCAAATAAAGAGTTGGTCACAGTCTTCCTTCAAAGGAAGGCAGCTTAGAACCAATTTGTCAAAACAGCAAAATTTGGAATACAGGTAACTAGACCATGTGTATAGTTAAAAATCAACAGAAGAGCTGTGGTGAAATATGATTTTATTAAAGAAAAAGGGAATTCCATGCAGCTTTTTTTCCAGCTTCCCTCTCATATACTAAAAGGTACAATTTTGCCTAAAGCTGTAACCCCAAAATTGGTCTCTAGTTCCATACTAACATAAATACAAGCAAACTTGACAGTACAATTTAGCAAATTAAATTTAAGCAGTGACTAGCAGCAGGCAAGGATTTAAGAACTGTTATTACATAATTATTAACACTGTTTTTTTAAGATAAAGATGAGCAGTAAAAGGTAAAATATTACAACTTTTTTTCCTCTTTCTTAGTGCACTAAAGTATTTTTAAAGGAGATCAAATAAATTAACACTCAGCAACTAATTAGCTTATGCTGAATTTGATTCCCAGGTTCACCAGACTCTAAACTGAGGTTACTAATGTATAATTACATACTGTTTGCAGGGATTACAAATAAATCAATATAATTTTAAAACGCTGTAGTTTATTGCTACAGAAAAGATTCAGGAGCTGCACAAAAAACATTAACAAATATGGTCTGCAAATGACTGCATTTTAGCCCAGGTTTATCACATAAATCATAGATCTTTGCTTCTTACCTCTAGCCACATTCCCATTCACTTTGTTATTCCTTCTATAACCCCAAGAGACTTTATTTTCAAAATGGCTTTTATCTGTCATGTCATGTAAAATGTGCTTTAGAAGTCTAAACAAAATAATGTCAACTACTTCCCTTTGTCACTTTGCTCTATTATGCTCCGAAAAGTCAAATGTATTTGTTAAACTAGAGCTGCTGTCCCCGAATTCTTACTGATCTGGAATTTAATGGAATCTTCTTTCTCAAAATAACTCCCTTAAATGTACAAATTACACTTCAGTCAGCTTCCAAAGACTGAGTCCTACAAAAGGAGGGAGTGTTTTAAGTTACTGAAAACTAGGTATATTTATTCCAGAAATTGCTAAATTGTACAAATCCAGAGTACAATAAATAGTAGGGCAATTCTTATCATTGTTTGTCTTAATGCTTCTTGAGATTTCCAGTATTTCACATATCTTTGCCTTGCTACATGTCATGGTTTAACCTCAGCTGGTAACCAAGCACCACGCAGCCACTCACTCAGTCCCCCCTCACCCAGAGGGGTAGGGAGGAGAATCGGTAAGGAATGTAAACTCACGGGTTGAGATAAGAACAAGTTAATAATTGAAGTAAAATACAAATGAAAGAAAAATAGTAATAGTAATAATAACAGTTATAATGAAAAGGAGGAAGGGGGGAAAGGGATTAAATCCAAAGGGAAGGGAGGAAAGAAAACAAGTGATGCACAGTACAAATGCTCACCATCCACTGAGTGATGCCCAGTCTGTCCCTGAGCAATGATCGGGGTTAAACCATGACACTATAGTAACATCCAAATTAAAAATCAAACACAATAATTACAGTTACAAACCATCATAATTGAATTATAAATAAAAGTAATATGAGGGGAAAAATGTAAAGACTAAAAAAATGGTCATCGCCGTCAGAATGCCTTGCATTTACCCTTCATTTAGAGAATTTGAACATAATAGCATCTTTGAAATCATCATGGAGATGCTCTCCATCCACAAATTCAAAGACAAAGTGTAATATTTCCAGAATTAGAAATCATTGCACCTTGAATATGTCATCAGTAGGTCAAGAGTTTTCATTGCAGGGTAGGTGTAGTTCATTTTGTAGGACTTTACATTAACTTCTTACACATTATTTCAATAACTCAATGCATCTCAAAACCAAAGCAAATTCTTAAGAGAAGCTTCTGGAGGTCTTATCTCAAACTAATTTAGTCAGTGGAAATTACAAATCTCTAATTCAGATAAATGCAACTGTTTCTCCCTATTCACAAGAAAATGACACTTCTCCAGAATTTGAAGTTTAAACATTAAAAAAAGTTTAAGATGAGGAGTTTCCACCTTTAAATAACAACAGATTTAAGCATTCCATTTAGAGATGACAAAACCATTTTCATGACATTTCCTTTGTAATATCTTTGCAAAATACTGACATAGTAGCCTTGAAATCATATGGTGTTATGTATTTGCTGGGGGCGGGGAGAAAGAAAAAAATGCATGCAGAAGAAAAAATTAAAGGTCTGAGACAGAAGGGCTACAGAAACAGAAATAAGACTATGTCACTGCCTACATCAGAACAGGCACAGTTTCCTTTGAAATCAATGGTTTTTGCAATCTTTTCTCGTATATATACCGAAGTTAATATCCTCAGTCTCTTGTGTAAGTCACCACGAGCTAATTGCCAAGATTCACCCTTGGGAAACATCACAGAGTGCATGTTGGCAAAGCCAGACCAAGGCAGCCCACCACAAAATAGCAACACTAGCCCTCCAAAGACTAGGCACTCTTCAGAGTCTCGCTGAAGCTGTATGGTACAGGTGTTTAAAGTTTGGGTGAACATACTTGCAATCATCTTTTCATTGACTCGGTACCTGCAAGTGTTGGTTTTGTAGCTTGTGAAGACACTCTTAAATATACAGCAGACATTTAATTGCTTCTGCTTTTGAGACCACGGAATCTCAGAACATGTTTCTAGTTTGTATTCTAGATTGTTGGGTGGTTTTCTTGGTGGTTTTTTGGTTGTTTTTTGTTTGTTTGTTTGTTTTTGTTGTTGTTGTTGTTTTTGTTGTTTTTTTTTTAATTCTGAAGGACTTTGGATGTCACTATAGCTTAATGGGATTTGAAATTTTATTTCAAGGAAGTCCAAATGTTACATACCACAGAAAGATTTTTTCTGCTTCTGAGAATCATCTTTATTACTTGCACAATTATTGAGGAGAATGTTTTAAATCTGATTTATCATCAAAGGAGTCTGTGTCTTTCTCTGGAAAGATTTCTTCCACCTTTTTAATTAAAGGAAGGAATTTGCTTAAGCTGAACTAGAAACCTAAATAACTTCTAAGTTTTTGACAGCACTTTATATGACATTATCCATTTCTATACAGAAGACATAACACACTGCCTAGTCTTCTTTTCAAATTAAACTGTTAATGGCTGTCAGTCCCATAGCATTTTATTAATATTTTTAATAAGAAGCTCTTCATTAGTTCAAAATAGCCTTTTCACTAGATATCAGAAAATGTCAACTCGTTACTCACTGGTCTTAAAGGGATAAGAAAGGAAAGGAAAGGCCCCCACTTATTTTAATAAAATTTTAAATTGGTGCCATGCCTAAGTGAGAATTCTAGGGTTTGTCAAGCATAGTGTCCAGGGGAAAAAAATCAACCCACAGCACAACCAAACAAGATAAGGACCCAAACTGAACTTTGGCATACTCCTTGAGACACTTTATCCCCCTAAGTCCAAGATGGATATGTTATTTACGAGGCCTGAAGTAAATGCAAAGGTATCAAAGCCTCAGATGGGAGACTTGAACAGTGGGTTTCCATGGATGACAGATGGTAAATTTGGCAGAAGATCTGATGTTGTGAATAAGAAGGAAAGCCAAATTAACCTCTATTGAGTCATCTTCTAAGAATCTTGCCTCATACTCAATAGTGAAGCTATTTGCTTGACTACCAAAGTGTGTTTCTTTGGTAATCAGCAGTTATGGGAAAGGGAGTACTAAAACATCAATTATGTATTTGTAATGAAAGGTAATATTACTTTAGACAAAAATAATTGCAAATTGTTTAAATTAATAAATATTCACTAGGAGACCAGAAGATCCTAAATCCAACTAGGGAAAAAAAAATTGACATTTAAAAATTCTTTGCAAAATTTGTAATGGTCACATTGTTCATGGATACTGTGCCCTGTGTTTTGAGACACTTCAGCAATAACCTAAGCAGAACTGTGGGTTTTGATAAGAAATCTTCATTAAGTTCTTGTAGCACAACTGATAATGCTTATTGCTGATACTGATTTCAGATAACTAGTTGATCAAGAAGTGAATATATAGCCAATTCACATGTTTGAGTTTGATTGTTGCTCTATTTGCTTTTCAAATCAAAATATGTTGTTCTTGTAAATCTAGTTATTTATTCATTGACCAATTCCTCAGCTAGTGAGAAACACCATGGCTTAATCCACTTCAGTGCAATTACATTGATCTTTCACATGGCAAGGTTCAAATACTTAGGGCACATCGAAGTACCTCACTTTCCATTTCCATTGTCTAATTTGATTAATTTCAGTGGCCTAGTTCCTCATTTATTTGGGACCAGTGTGTTCAGATCTTAGTAACCTGGTTTGACCCCTGGAGTTGTGACCTCTTCAAGATGGACTAACGACTTCACTGTAACACATTTGAAGGAAATGCAGAGGTATATCTTTGCAGCCCTAAGGCTCTCAGCTCGTATTTTCACAAGCATTTAATATCACTTATTAACTTAGGGTTACCAAATGCTCTTTGTTCACAAGGGAACACCTCTTGATGCCAATGCTAGCACATATTCAGTGTAGAATGCATCTTTTATAAAAGTAAAGGAGCAAACACGATGCAAGAAAACACATCTTACCTAGAATTTGGAAAAAATGATCTTTTCCTTACCTTACTTATCATTCCATTACTATTCTATTACCATTCCACTCCCTTACAAAAGCTAAGAGAATCTTTAACACCAGATTTTAGAGTCAAATTTCACCTTACTTGACAGCCATTCTGTATGCTGAAGAAGGCCACTGGAAGGCTTCATCCTGAAATGGTGGTGTGCTGTCATGTTTGAATCCCTAGGAAATAAAGTTTTTCAAATTTTCTGCGAATTTCAAATTTTACTAGTCTGCAAACAGCACTGGGATAACTTAAACCTAAGTATGATATTCCATGGTTTATAGACATTTGTGCATGACTATCATCCTCTCACATTTATTCAAGAATAGATTAACCAAAATCAAATAGACAATTTGCAGTGTTAAGTACCGTAAAACTCTTCATATATCCGTAACTGAAAGTTTGTCTGAGTCTGTTTAGTTTCCCCACCATCAATTTGGTCTTAAATTGCAAAAAGTAGTCATCATAATTTTTCATTTTTCTTTCTCTTTATTTGCTTTGGGTCATTGAGAACCCCAGGTATTCTAGCTAGTTACTGTCTATGACATGCATGCACACACAAAATCATATCATGGAATGAAAAAATGCAGTTCTCTGCTACGTGGTTATTAAACTAAAGTATCTAATTTTAAGGGACAATTTTCTTTTCTTTTTAACTCTTGTTATCTGCAGAAATGCATTTGAGTAATAAATGCTTCGTAATAATCCCCTGTTGTAAATAACCATTCCCTCTGAAGAAGGGACCATACTTTTCTGCTTCATCTGACCAGTGTTTTTAGGAAAATAATGTCTGCAAAGGGAAAAAGTGTCTGCTTTACATAAAAAAGTGATGGAGAAGATGTTTGAAGATGATTGACTCCATCCTGAATGCTACCTAAGGCAATCCAACTGGATACCAAGAAGTGAGAATGATGCCTTTCTACACTAGGCAGCCATGGGTTTGAAGATAACAATAATCCTTAGAACTGGTTGAAACTTCATGATTAATCTTTTGATAGATCCAGTTATCCATTTCTATGAAATATCCATTATGTCTTGGGAGAATAGCAATGCTAGGATATGTGCTCTGAAGCAAGAAAAAGTCTGTGTCACTTGTAACTTGCCACTTGTAATACAAATGAACTTGTAAAAAGAACCACCGTGGACCTGTGTGGGCTTTCTATATTACAAATTAGTGTTTGCAGTCTATTAGTTTTAATTTTTAGGCACTCATCGAGAGCCTTAAAATTAATGATTAGATTCATAACAATATGTAGTGATTGGGGTAAATTTCTAAGGATTAGAAAGAAAAGATGCTTCAACCTCAAACTTCTGGAGCGTTTCATATTTTGAAACATTACTATTACAGTGAGAAGTGCTGTTAAGAATCTGAGCAGGGCTTGAATTTAGGTATGAATTATCTGATTTTTCTCTATGTTCCAGTGGTTATTTCATCATGTATACAAAGCTGGCCAACTCCAAAGGAGGAATAGAAAGATTTCAGTGTGATCCAAGGCTAAAATGACTTATAAGTAGTGAAGTTTGCTTCTACCTCCAGCAAACATGACCGATTTTCTAAAAGAAAAGTAAGTTTAATAGGCTTTGGACTAGAAGAGGCTTATTCACATGTGTCCTTTTTGGAAACCTTATTATCATGGGATAAATCCTCTAAAAAAAATTGAAACTCAGATTTTCATTCAGTGTGAGTGCGAAAATTTCACGTGACTGTATGAAAGGTGTGTTTAATATTTGTATAAATACCTCTTTATTGTCTGTGCCCTCATGAGTTACTATTCTTTCTGATAACAGCAAAAATGTGAACTACTGAATGAGTGATGATTCAGTGCATAACCAGCTTTCAGAAGCCTCTTTCTCTATTTCTAGACTTGTTCATGACCCAAACCTAATTTGTTTTGTTTTTCTGATTGTTGTTTTCTTTTCAAAAGAGACTCTGCCCTTCTACATTCAATCTATTCTGCAATCTAAATTACTTGACAATCCAAAAGAAACAGCTTTTAATGGCTTGTCCAACTGAAACATACTGAAAAAAATCTGAAAGAAATTTTGCCTTGTGGAGGATCTGAAAGTATATAACACCACCTACAAGAATTTGTATTAAAAGCCTAATGTTTTGCTTTTCTGCACAGAACTTGATTGTCATTATCTTACAACTAGAACATAAATACCAGTATGATACGATAGGATTTTATCCCACTGATGAGGTAGTTAAGCCTCCGTAATACACCACTGGGGCTTGTGATGAAGTTTACAGAGGTTGCAAAGCTGTCGTAATTATCTGCCTAATTACTTTTTTTTTCTGCATGGAGCTCGCAAAAGAGGGTCTAATCTTTCAGCTGTGTGGACCATTAGCTATATTCAGATCCAGAGAGCCATGAAGATGAGTTTTATCCTGTGTCACAGAATGCTTGTAAGACAGACATACCAACTCTCCGCTTTGCTTAGATATATAGTGTCTTACAAATAGGATGAGAAACAGTAAAAATTAAAGAGTAAAACAGGTGAATCAATGAAAAAAAAGTCAAGAAATCTTCCAGTGGCTCTTAAAGTAGTCTTTATTTTCCATTGCACTAGATGGCCTTTTTGCTATTAAAATATATAAATGTAGAAAGTTAGTTTACTCCCAGAAATTCATCCCAAACTACAATAGTGATATGCAAATGGTGCTCAAAATGTTTCTGCTGTTACAAACACCAAGGCTCACTCTGCAATCCCAGTGATATATTTTTCCCAGTAGTCTGATTATATTCATAGGATGAGGCAGTGAAAAGAAATTGGAGAACATGTTACTTTCACTCAAGAGCTGTGTGTGTGTGTGTACACACACATGCACACCCACATGTAGGAAGGGAGGTGTATCTCATATAGGGTCAACTGCAGACTATGATGCCTTAGTCTTTGTGGTTTAAGCGTTGCAAGTGTGCCAGCTATAGGATGTATGGATGAATATAAGCTATAGCCCAAGGAACCCAAGGAGGTCCAAAGCAAATCAGTGTCAAGACTGAGCAGCTCAGGTCCACTCAGTGTTTTAGTCCAGTGAGACTTTCTTGCTTAATGTTCATCATGTGATGAACTGATTAACTGAATTTGAACTTAGGCCATATACTTTACAGCTTTGCGTGCCTTTTTATACAAGTCTGTTGTTCCTCTTCAGGCAGCCATACTCTCCTCTTCCTTCCCTACCAGCACTGCAGTTACCCACTTTACATTTTATGTCAATTGCTGAGAAAATATTTATTAAAGGGTTTAGGTGTCATCCTGAGTCAAAAATACTTGGTTTAGGCTTCAAGATGAATTGGAATTCGATTATGCATGTCTCTTTTCACTTTTATGAAATGGCAACATAACAAAATAATTTGATTTTCTTTTCCCTGTGAGAAACCATGGGGCACTAGTAAAGAATATTTAAGTCTTTCTGAGATAATTCACCTGATTACAGCAGGGGAAGATCTATGAAAGGAGGATGATGCAGAACTGTCAGAGTGAGCAGTTGGAGAGGAGGTATGACTGGCAGCAACTGTTTCAAGTGGAAACAGTGTAAAATGGAGAAAAATAGACAAAATATTTCCAAATTTGAAAGTTAATACTGGTTTGGGTAAATGTTCATAGAATTTCTAGCACATATTTGGGGAAAAAAGCAACGGGTAGGCAACAGGCAGTCATTCTTCAGCCTAAATATCCATCAGAAGTAATGTTTACATGTTATTTGCAGCATTTACTGCTTGTTCTTAAATAAGTTATACTATACTTACAAGCCAGTAATGAACAACTATATTGTATAAACGGACAGCCATCAACTGGACTGTGATTATTTGCAGTGAGTGCATAGTTTTGGACATATCAATAATTACTTCCTTGAAAAGACTGACAGAGATACATTACTTTTGTTTATACTGATTTTGCAGTCCACTTTTGGACACTTTTTGATGATAGGAATCTATTATTTACATATTGCTTTTTGGGGTATGCAGTTTGTTGGATTCTTGCTTTTTTGAGATGGACCTTGAAAGGTGAAATCCCTGCCTCCCATCTGTGACTCACCAGTCTGGTAGCACTGTCTTCCAGCACCCAGCACAGCCAGCTGTCTTTGCTCTGACTAGTGGGTTTCTAGGCCTAAATACTAGGGTACAGCCAAGTCCTCAAATACTAACAACTGGACAGGGTGGATGGGAAGCAGATTTTGGTACAAGCATGGACTTAGACCTGGCCTGAAAGTACAGTGTTAACATAGCCTTAAATTCCATGTTCAGGAAGTCCTGCATATTGTAAACTATAACAAGTTATCAAGTCCTTAAGAAACAGAAAAACAGAAAAAAAGAAAGCCACTGAAAAAAGAAAAAAAAATAATAATCTGTACTGTATGTACACATAGTGCACAGAGATGCTGCCTTAGATACATTGGTGGTGCTCTTCTGTGAGCAACATTACCCACTATCATCTTACTTGGAATTGTTTTTTATATAATCCTTATTTGACAGTAGCTGTGAGGAAGCTGAACATTGTGGTTTTGGGAAGGGGAGGCCTTTTCATAGCCCCCATGCCACAGGACACTGGAAAGGGGGTACATGTGCTCAGTGCTTTGCTCCAGGCTGACGTCTCAGTGCACATGACCTAGGTATCTGTCTTCTATTTGAAAGCTGATAACCTCAAGCAAGGTTGCATTGCTGTTCTGACTCATGCCTCCCCTTCCCTCTCTGCAAACAGAAATCACCATTTTGTTTTGTCTTTCTTCAGGGGAAAGTTCTGCACAGATAAAAGTATGTAAGTAGCTTAAACACACCTGTCATTGGCACATGCAACGTTTAAGCAGAGCTGTAAAAGATAACAAAGAATTTTGAAAAGTGACAGTTACAGAGATGCCAGCTGCTCTGCAGTCATTGCAAAACCGATCTCCAGAATCGGTTTCTGGCTTTTCACAGAGAAGATTTGACATCTGAAAGACATGTCCATTGCACAGCAGTCTCTGCAGAGCTGTGCCGAAATCCTTTTTGTCACCACAATGACAAAGCATAATAAAGTAATAATAATGATACTGATTCAAGAGCATCACAAGCACAAAGTTGTGAAAAGACATGCTACCAAACACTTCTGGTATTTTTTTCCCTCTGTGCTGTGGCTCCAGACCTACAAAGGTTTATGTATATAAAGAGCAAAGCACAGTGAGACTGTTCATATGCCTTAGGTAAAACACTGGCTAAATCTTTGTAGGCCAGAGAAGACATTCAGTTCAGGCTACCTGCACATTAATTTCCCTAATATACAAATATCATATAATTTGTGGTTTATATATATATATATATATCAATGGCTACTTAAAAGATTTATTTTATTTAAATTTATTTAGATTACATTTATTTTAGGAACATATTGTTCTTGGATTTGGCTAAAGTGTATCAGAGCTCTGGTTCATTGTTTCTCTTTAAATTAAAGTCATTGAATTTAGTGTCATTCAGTCCAATGCATTGAAAAAGCTTCAGATGTGAAATCCCTTGTGAAGGCCTCAATATTAGAATTGGAAATGCTAAGTCTGCTTCAAAGTCCCTGATGTAAATGTCTGAAATTTTAGAGTTGTTTTCTTGTACTAAGTGTTTCAACAATTCCCTGGAAGGAAAAAGTACAAGTTGATGGAATGACTGCCTCTGTGTCACCTCTTTTTTTCTGTGCCTGCCCTCAGATGCCGCTATTTTCCTATGCAGTCACATGCAATAGAATATGTTGGGTGTTCAGTGTCTGGGACAGGCACAGATCAGACCATGTGAGCCCCTTCACAGCAAAAGTTTACCTGGGTCTACTACTATGAGAGTCTTCCCTAAATCATAGGATGTGTGTACGGTTTCCCAGAGGTATGATACAAACACATATAAAGATCCTTCAAAATAGATCAACATCTTACTTTACAAAAATATCTCTCATCTGTAGAAATACTTCCCAGGAAAACAGGGACTGATTAAACAGTAATGTATGCCAAAGGTTCAGTTCAGGAGGGAAAATTAATTTTCAATTCTTCTTCCAGTTAAGTTGTTAAAATAAAAGCTGACAACTATTCCAGACACAATGACGTACTCCTTAGGGCCCTGGGCTTGGCTGTCCATCCCTTTGGCATTGTATATGCTAGCTTCTCCTCAGTGGCTTCCTCCCTCTTTTCCCTTGAGAATCAGACATTTACTGGACTCTGCCTTTGACTCCCTGATTGTAAGGAGAGACAAATGACAGTGTTCCCAGATGCCCTTATCCAACCCAAATGAGCTTTTATTCACAGTGGATTGTGTTCAACAGGTAATGTTCCATCTCCTTTCCTACCTGCTTTGATGAGGACTGAAAGAAGAAGTGACATGTCACAAGTGTTTCCAGGGACATCCAATTTAGCAGCCACTGAGATGAATGGGATAGGTCATATTTCATAATGCAATTGTTTAAAAGCAGCAGAGAGCTGCTGTTGCATCTATTACCATGGTTTGTGAAGTTATCTCTACAGTCATAACAGCTAAAACTTTTTTTGCTAAAAGCTTTAGAATCTGGAAAAGAACAACGTATTGCTGTACCGATGCACAATGACTGGATCTGGACTGGCTATATGTTTCCTGGTGCTTTCAAAGGAGACAAAGATTGCTATTCAGAACTATTTCTAATGAGGCAAGAACAGAAGTCTTCACAGACCTGTAAAAGCTAAAGGAGTATGAAATTTTGTCATAAGTGGTGGAGCTGAAACTTGCAGCAGCACACAGCTGTAACTGACATGAGGTGTCTGCAATTCACATCAAGGACATGAACTGCTTGGATGGATGTAAATTTTCCTGCATCCTTGACAAGATTTCAACAGCTGCTGGCTACTTTGGATTTTCTCTATGCTTTCCTTAGATGGAATATCATTTTTATAAGTTGGGATCAGGTTGTAAGCATTCTTTAGATGAGGAATTCCAGTCTTCCTCATTTCAAATAAGCCTACAGCCAGAGCAGCATTTTCTTTAAAAAGTTAACAAATGTCACTGATACTTTAGTTTAATTATTGGTGAAAATAGTGAACTCTGGTGGAGGAAAAGTGAAAAAAACACGACATAAATAAAAGCTGAAAGAAATACACATGACAGTCATCAATAGCCAGACATCTTTTTCATTACCCAGTGAGGGAAACTAAGACTTAAATATTTTGGGTCTCTCAAATGTCATCAGAGTTCTCAGCAGCCATGTGCTGAGGTGGAATGAGCATGTAAAGGTGACCAAATATGTCTGTTTTAATTCTCTAAAACTATAAATAGTCTCTTGGTTGCATCATGGATTTATTTCAGAAGAAAATTTGATTTTAAGACGACTAAACCCAGCTGATTTTGCTCCCTACCAGAATGCTTACAGCTCTGTATAAAGGATGAGATTTCCAAAGCAAGTAGTGCTTTTTATATTCCTATTTTGTGAGTGTGCAACTTGAGAAAACATACAGAGGCCTGTTTACAGAGCAGTTGCTATCTCAAAGAAGTTGTATGGCTCTTTCAAACAGAATCAAAAAAAATGAAGCAACAAAAACTTGAGACAAAGAAATATATAAACAAAAGAGTTACATATTTCCTTCTTTGTATATCGTTAAAGACACAGTCTTCTACAGCATTGATTTTCAAACCTGATTGTGTTCTGAAAAGCTGAACTCATGAGTAACTAAATGAAAACAGTAATAATATGATCTTCTATATATGCCATACATTTTTTTCTGTGGATTTGTTTTCAGAAATGTCAGTCTTCTCTGCTAATACAAATTATCATGCATCAGTAAAAACATGCAATTTAGTATAACTTTGTTTTCCTATTAGAACTGAAAGGCCTGTTTTGAAATCTAGCTGAATGGAACTAGAGAAACTAGGTAATGCAATTGAAGGCTGTGGCATCTCATTGTTGTATTTCAAAGTCCCGTTTTCAGATTCTCCTGAAAATAAACAGTCCACATCTCAGTTTTAAATTTTGCATTTGTGTGGTATTGTATAGCAATATCTCCCCTGTAGCAAGAAAGTAAAAAAAAGCATAGTTGAAAAACACTAGTACTTTCCAACTCTCACATGAAACTAATGCATAATATCTATATGTATCTATATATGTACCTAATACAGACATACAGTATTTAATATGTATGTAATATCTATCTATATATAATGAGATGTGTAGTATCTATAAGTTATATCTAATATATATATATAAATAAATATCTAACATATATAAACTTTAAAGAACTATATCAGCTATGATCCTGAAGGGATCTCCTGTAAAGAAACTTGCAAACGTGCTGTAATAACTTTTTGATTAGAAATTTCATTTAAAGTCTTCAGTCTCTGAATTCAGTTGGAAGGCTCAGAGGGAGAACATAAATGGACACAAACTTTTGCAGGCGCGACAGAATAAATGAAGTCTTTAATTCTGTTTATCTAGGAGTTACATTTTAAAAACTTGTTTTCCTTATTTAAAAGATCAAGTTGCAAGTTTGTATGAGTGGAAAGTGCTTGCCCAAAACAGGCACACAAGCAATGCCAAGTATTATGTATAAAGGAAGTAAGTATTTATACAGCCAAGCCCCATACCTGGCCAGTGTTGTGGTAAACATTTCTCCCAAGTGCCTTTTCTTTTTACACAAAAAAGGTTCAGTCTTTAGAAAGCATGCTGGGTTGCTGTCATCATTTATCTAGTTAAAAATCTGTTATTCTGTGAAGAAGGAATTCAGAGAACAGCAGAGCTGCTCAACACCGTTGTGGAACAGTGTTCTGAGAATGCACCAAACCTTAGAAACTGGACATAAGTGTTGAATGTGCAGACAACATAGATGACTGCATGCACATTGTCTGAACATTTCTGATTGGTGTATGTTTAGAAAAAACAAGCTCTCTGCACCATTTTTTTCTCCAAATGATATGACATCTTCGCCTCTAACTTCTCTCAAGCAAACATGAACGGCCTGAAAATGTGTTGGTCCCATAGGCTGATGACAGAGTCAGAACATGATATTGGAAAAAAAACACGACAAAATAACTTTCATCTTAAGAATTATTAATCGTCTCTCTCCTCCTGGAGCTGATATTCCATGAAGTGAAAGGGATTAAACAGAGTACAGGGGCATGTTGCTAAGTGCTAGCCATTTCACTGCAGGGGCCATTTATCAAACACTTCCGGTAGAGTATGTAAGGTAGTAGTATTGCAAACTATTCTTAGAAGAGTACATTTAACTATCACTGTACAACCACACGTAAGAGCTCTGGTACCACTACAAAGTTATGTACTATTTCATGCCTGTTTCATCTCTATGGAATGTACAAGGCTGTATTTAATAATATTTTAAAAGAATATTAAAGAATAAATAAAAATGTATAGAAAATAATTGTCACACTGTCACAGCACTCTCCAAACTATCAAGCTGCAACAAGGTCTTTTACCACCTCATACCAGCATACTCTTCATACAGTCCCTCTGCTGCCTTCACCTTATCCAGGACTTACTTCCTCCTCTCTCCACTTCCTCTTCATTGGCTCTCAACCCCTTAACAGAATCAGCCACAGCTGCACCTTATCTACATCAGCCAACCCACCGCCCCTGAAGCCAACCCACAGTTGCATATTATCAATGCTAATTAACCCAGCTTCATTCATCTACATCACACAAAAATTTTATTGAAGACAAGCTTTCACGATGGTTTCATAAGTTTGCATATCCGTAGAAAAAGTAGTATTATGAAAGTAAGAATGAATGCTAAGATATGACATTCAGAGATCCAATCTGATATTAAATAATGTTAAATCACAGCTCTGTGATGAATTATATCGCAATAAAAATATTCTAATGTCTGATTATTTTTTGTTATATCATGCTTTCACTATTTATTTAATAAATCATTAGAAATAAAAGATATTTTATAGAAGAAAATAAAATTTTATGTTCCAAAACAGACTGCTGTCTTGAGTTGTTCTGATATTTTACATGAACAAATAAAAAGTTCTTGAGGTATTACACATATTTCTTCCAATGTGTAAAATCTTATGCAAATATTTCTGGAATCATATCAGACATGATATTCCATATGAAGATGGGTCATGCAAAATGTTCCATCTATAGTCCTGACATTACTATGAGGAGAGGCCCTTTGCAACTGAGAACTGACACCTCAGAAACACTTATGATGAGTAATACACTCCCTATGCAGGAGAAAAATATAACTGCTTTGGCTAATATGCGAGGCACTAAGATTCAGGGGCTAGAAAAGAAGTTTAAGTATATCTGTGAATGAACTCTAATTTATTAGGTAATTTTTTCCCTGTTGTGTATACTTGAGAATGTTGTGCATATTGTCAACAGAGTTATATATTCTTTACCATAACTGATAGCTGTAAGATAATCTGCACTGGTACCCCAATAGGATAAAAAATGAACTACTGATCTGAATTTACAAAACATTATTTTATTCACACTGATGAACAAATTTAACACAGGGACTGTTCTCGTAGAGGAGTGGATATACCTTGGCTGATTTAACCACAACTTATAGTTAATATGAAGGGCATCACCATGTAGGTGCTGAAGACTGTGCACTTACTCTACCACCAGATGATATTTCAAAGGTGTGCTTGTAAAGAAAGGAGAATGAGATTTATTAAAACCTATTTGTTTACAATTTGAAGTAAAATTGTTTTTTAAGGGGCAAATAATCCATGAAGGCTATGTTTAGCAATTTAAATTGTAGCCTATTTAATGAATGAGGACTCTGTCTTCTGCAGCTTGCCTGATCATGGAAGTGTTTCTGTGTCCCTGTCACAAACTTGTCCTAGTATTAGGGGTAGACAAAATTGTGTTTCACATCAAATGATCATTTCTGCTTTCTCTGTGTTCATGTATGTAACACTGAGATAATTCATGCAAATATCTGTGAAATTTCAGGAACAGATATCTAAATATTTTCATTTGGAAAGAAGTGGCCCATTTTGTCAGGCATTAACGGATAATGGTAAATAATGGATGGGAAACACTTGGGAGCTGCTGATCAAGATACCTTTCTGTTGATAATTTGATTTAGTAAATGAGGCAAAAAGCTTTTGCCCTTGAAACTCTTGGCTTGAATGAGTCCAAGGTGAGAGCTAGCTTAGGGAAGGCTCTGAAGAAAAAGTGGTTTCATTTCTCGTAGAACCCCTACACCATCAAGTTCAATACGTCCCTGGTAGAAATGTTTGTGTTCCTAACAGCCTTTGCTAAGTGATGAAAATAGCATGAGCTTGCTTATACAGTATTCTTTTCCAACTAAAACTAACACTTTGAGCTCAAGAAAGAGGATTGCATTATTCCTTATGTTAATAATTTCAAAATCTAAATTTTCAGCCTTGCCACTCACAAAAGAAAGATGCAGAAATAATTCTGCCAGCTACATAACCTCGTGAATGCTGCAGGTTTATCCCATTAAGGACACTATTTAATTAGAAGTAATGCATGGAACTGTTTTCTAATAACCACTATAAAGGTCATATAATTTGATACTTTGTTAGAAATAAATATTTTTATTTTGTTTTTCCTGTTTTCCATTCATGCTGCACTGATTTGTACTGACAGATCTTTTGCTAGTAAGCTAAGGAGAAGGGGGTTTCTGTACTTGTGGAATTCATTCCTTGTATTGAAAAAGGCAAGAGTTCATCTGTTTTTCTGTAGATGCACATTGGATTTAAGGGCTGTTCAGTTTCCTTTAGTTCTCATGCTCATCTTTCTTGAAGTAGCAGGCAGAAGCAATAACATGCCATCAATCCCTCACCACTGGGCCTGATGTTGTAAGTCATATAAAACAAGGAACAAAGTTTTTGCCTCTGTTTTCTTTCCATGTTTATACAACAGAATCATAATCAATGAGTAGTGTGATCTAAAGAGAAATAATAGCAGCTCCCTAGTGTACAACACCCATGCAAGACTGAGTGGTGATGTCTTCTGGAGAAATTCCTGTGGTTCTTTTCACTGTCTTGCAGAATAGGTGGTGCCTTACAGACACAGACTGGTTCCCACTCTGATTTCTGATACTTTTAATGCATTACGCTTCTCTGCTTTCTACTCTCATCCCTCCATGGCTGAACTCAGGAAAAAGACCATTAAACACAAGTATTTCAGGCTTAGTACAAAATTCTTATTGGAAATAAGGAGGTATAGGTTAGGAATTCCCGGCACACCGCTTAGCTGCAATTTCAGGGCATGATTAATTTCTTGGTGCAAATCACCAGGCAGATACCCACAGGGGTTCCTTCTTGTGGTTAAAGCAGAAGATTGAAACAGAGAAGTGCTCATTCACAGACGAGATTGTAATTTTACTATTGAGATACAACTGCAAATTTTTCTCCATATCAGGAGCTACCGTTGAGATTTACATGCAGTTTTCTGACACATTCCTTTCAGATGCTGATGTCTGGGTATCAGGATCTCTAGGAAAATGCTTTACGCAACCAGAAAACCAACTTGCAACGTTGCGAAACGCCTTTTCACAAAACTTGATTGCCAGATCTTTGCCCTAGCCCCCCCCTCCCCCCTTTCCGCATTGCCGCTGAGCTCTCGGCAGCAGCCACGGGAGCTGAAACATTCGCAGCAGGTAATAGCTGGTGATAACCTTGACTGTGACATACATCATCACTGCCGCTCCGTGAGGCGGGAGGGAACCGGGAGCGCCGCGCACTCGGCCCTGCAGGCAGGAGGTGGGGAGGGAGGCTGGCACTCCGTTCCTCAGCCTGGCGCTCTGCCCTGCGGGGGGGCCCCTCCCGCCCCGGCCCGGTGCGACCCTCGCGCCCTCCCAGCCGCCGGCGGCCCCGCGGTCCGGCCCGGCCCGCACCGCCGAGGGCGCACCGCCACGCGCCGCCGCCAGGTGGCGCCCCGAGCCCGCGCTTGGCTCGAGGCCGCGGGCGGGGCCGGGTGCGGGTCTGGGAGCAGGTGCGGGTCTGGGAGCGAGCCGGGAGCAGGTGCGGGTCTGGGAGCGGAGCCGCCCCGGGGGAAGAAACAGTTTAATAAAGGGGGAGCCGCCGTCGAGAGCTGGGCGCCAAGGTGCGGGAGCGCGGCCATGGAACGGGGCCTTGCGGTGCGCGGGGCACAGCCTTACGGTCTGAAGTACCGCAAGCAACGTCTGATCTTTAGTTATTATTATTATCATCATTATTAACACCTATGAATTCCAAAGAGCTTCCAGTTAGTGATGCTGCGCCGCTCGGCCGCAGCAGCGGCCCGTAAGCGCTAACGTGTCGGTGGCACGTTTGTACAGTGGCCACTTAAACCCCGACGGGTTTATAAGAAGAAATGAGAGGCGAGGGGGTACTGCTTTTCCTCGTCACCAGTGACACCCTGCGGCGGGGCGCCCCGGTGACCGTCCCGGTGCGAGCCCCGCAGCTGCCCGAGGTGCGCCGGGATGCGGGGCCAGCGCGCGGATGCCTGCCCGGGGCAGGGGCTGGGGTGCGGGGGCGCCGGGGGTGTCGGCGTCACGCTCCGCTCCCGGCGCCTGAATCCCTGCCAGGTTCGAGCGGGTGTGTGTGCGTGGAGAGGGGAGGAGGGAAGGAGTGGAGCGGTAGTGGTAGCGGCTGGGGGGGGGAGGGGGGGATTATTGGCAATGGGCGGGAGGGAAAGAGGCGACTCCTGTTTCCTTTTCTTTCTGCCAGCGCAATCTCGGCTCATTTTCTCTAAGCAATACAAGTTCACGGACGAGCTACCTAGCCAGCCCTCCTCTCCCGTCATGGACCTCCCAGGTAAAAAGGCCGTTCTCCTCCCTTCCGGCTGTTCCTTTTGCAAAATACCATTTTAAATGACAGCGACAATAAGATGCGGGGTAAGGGCAGCGGTAGAGATGCCTCGGGGGAAGCGCAGGGGGGATCTCCCAGGAGCGAGATCCCAGGGCGTTCTGGTGAGCAGGGAAAACTGAGATGCAACTTCCCAGGGAGACGCCGGGTGAGGTTTGCCTCCTGCCATGTGTGTGCATGCCGGGGTGGGAACCGGGCGATTCCGGAGCCGGCCGCTTCCTTCCCGACAGTTTAGGAAGCCGCCGGGATCGGCGGCAGCTGGGGTAGCCTGGCCTGGGGAACGGAGGGTTGGGAAGTACAAGCCCCCGGGCGGCGCGGAGGGCGGCGGCGGCTCTCAGGGCCCGGCGGGGGCAGCCCGGGGCGCCCCGGACGCCGCGAACCCCAGGGACAGCGCGGCAGCTCCAGCGCGGGGCACAGGGAGCGCTACCAGCGCTGACATCTCCTTTCGTAGTGGCTGGGGCGATAGAGACCGACATAAACCCGGCTCTCAGATGCAGTAAAAAGTGGGGCCGTGCAACTAGCCGAGTTTGGGAGCCCCCGTCGGCTGTGGGGCGCGAAAGGGAGTGTCCGAGGCGCCCGCAGGGTGCTCCACAGGGCGTTCGGGGACGAAATCTGCCGCGCTGCCCCGTCCTCCCGCCTCGGGGTACGGCTTGGGGCTGTGGGACCCCCGGCTGCTGGGGAACGGGAGAAAGACGATGCGAGCAGACGCCGGGCGGCGAGGTCCCTCCCGGACCTGTTGTGCCGGCTGGGCGGCCGGGGCGGGGCGGCGGGAGCCCGCGGCGGCGGCGCTCTGCTGGGTAGCGCGGTGCCCGGCTCCCGGCCGCCCGCTCCGCCGCCTCACCGCCGCCTTTGCCCTTGCCAGGCTGCTGCGCGCCGATCGCCCTCTGAGGAGGCTCCTTCGACCCGCGCGGAGGAGGAGGAGGAGGAGGAGGAGGAGGAGGCTGAGGCGGAGGAGGAGGAGAAGCGGAGGAAGGCGCGGCCGCAGCCGCCGCTGCCCAGCCGCCGTCCCGCAGAGCACTGGCCGCAGGGCGCCGCGGCGGCAGCAGGCGCGCAGCCCCCTCCGCCTCCCCGCGGCCGCCCGCCCGCGGCGGCGGCGGCGCGGGGCGCCCGCATGGCGGCGGCGAGCCGGAGCGGCGGCGGTCTGGCGCTGGGCATGGGGCGGCGGCGGCGGGGGGCGCTGCCGGAGCCGGCGGGCGGCTGCTGCTGCTGCCTGGCGGCGGCGCTGCCGCTGCTGCTGCTGCTGCTGCCCGCCGGGTGCCCGGTGCGGGCGCAGAACGACACGGAGCCCATCGTCCTGGAGGGGAAGTGCCTGGTGGTGTGCGACTCCAGCCCCTCGGCCGACGGCGCCATCACCTCCTCCCTGGGGATCTCGGTGCGCTCGGGCAGCGCCAAGGTGGCCTTCTCGGCCACCCGCAGCACCAACCACGAGCCCTCCGAGATGAGCAACCGCACCATGACCATCTACTTCGACCAGGTCAGCCGCCGCCTGCTTTGCCTTCGCTGCCCCCACCGCCGCGCCGGCCGGCCCCGAGCCCCCTGCGCCGGCATCCCCGCCCCGAGCCCCCCGCCACCGCACGCTTGCTTTCGTTCTCGCTCCCCTTCCACCTTGTAATCCTGACCCACCCGCTTAATAGAAGTTGTACAGCTCATCTCCCCGGAAACAGTTTGGGAAGTTTTTTTAGGCGGCTGCGGGGCTTTCCAGGGGTGCTGAAGGGGGATGCCGACTTCGTGTCCGGTCCCACCGCCAGTACGGGGGGGGGTTGAACGTGGGGGCTGGCGCCTCGGACGCTTGCGGGGACGCCTTGCAGCCCAGGATTTCCCCGAGCAGTCAGGGAGGAGCCGGGGGGAAGATGCGCACACGCCCGTCGGCGCTCCGTCGGAAATGCTCGTTTTCAGAGCAAGGGGAGGACGGAGATTTACCCGTGGGGAGTCGCCGGTTCTGCCTGTTCCGAGCGCATTTGGCAGTGTTACAGCAGCTCTCAGGAGGAGGGAGGGCTGAGGAAGAAGAGGGTGTTTCCCGCGTTGCCAAACGAGGTGAACGATGTCCCCGGTGGGCTATAACAGAGGGGTGTTATCCTGCACCGCATACCCCGGGCGGAGCAGCGGGTAGCCCGGCCTCGTCCTCACGTCCCTTCTCCGCAGCACTGCTTGCCTCCCAGAGCCCATGCCCCGGCCTTCCGCTTGATTTTTGAGATGAAATTTACTTTTTCTTTACCGCTCCGGCTCCTGAAGTAGTATTGCAGAGTCAGCCAACCTTAGCACACACAAACTGTTTTCTCTGTGGTTTTTATTTTTCATTTGTCTGTCCGCCGGTCATTCATCTGTCTACTGTCCCTCCTAATGAGTTTGCAGTTATTATCCTCGTGTACAAGATCTCATAAAGTCTGCTCAGTAAAGGAAAAAAAGAAAAAAAAGGAAAAAAAAGGGAGCTTGTTTCATATGTAGCGTATTTTAGACTCTTTAGCCCGCAGTGCTCAGTTCTCAGGAGTTTGATGGCGTTTCCCCTTGTTGCTCCACAATAACGGATTACTTTTTTTTTTTTGTGGGGTGGGTCTGTGTGCTTTCTTTGAAACAATAGCGTTTGGGAGGAAAATCTCAAGATTTGGGTATTTTGTTTTTGTTTCCTCCTGATTTGTATTTTTCTTCATTAAAAGAGAGTTTGTGGCCCACAAAGCTGAGCGCGGCCGGGGCGCCGCGGGGGCGGGCACGGCGGGGCGGCCGGCTCGGGCTCACCCGCTTGGGGCACGGAGCGGCCGCGGGCCCGCGCGGTCGTCGCCACTCGCTGCCCGTGACTTCTGAGCCACGCCAGGCTGCCCGTGACTTCTGAGCCACGCCAGGCTGCCCGCCGCTGGAGCCTGGAGGGGGAGCAAGCGGATAAGCCGCGGCCGGATCCCGGTGAGATCGGCGGGCTCCGCTCCGCCAGCCTGTGCGGGGCCAGGCTGCGGCCGCCGCTTCCGAGCGAGGCTTTGCACATCTGCCGGAGGGGCCAACTCTTTCTCTTTTTTCGTTGTTTCGAAAGACATTGAAATATATGACCAACTAAGAGTGATGTCGGGGAAGAGGACGAGGCCCACGCCAGGCGGCCGAGGAGGGTGCGGGCCAGGCGGCACAGCCCTCCAGAGGGACAGAGGGACATGAACTGGCACGTTACTGTTGCTGAGCATCCTCTGTTCTCCTTTGCCCGTCTCTGCAGTACTATAGTTTTATATCCTATTAAACTCGAGGTCAGGTCTGATTTCAGTAGTGTTAGCGGAAAACATATACATTTGCATTATGAGTTGATGAGTTATGGGGTGGTGGTTTTTTTCCTTCTTTCCCCTTCCTCCTTTCCTTCCCTCCACCTCCCCACTGCTTCTGCCACCTTTGCTTTATGAACAGTACAGCGTGGACGTCTGCATTTCATCTGACAAACTTTGGAGATCATTTTTGCATAACTAAATCGTTTTATGATCTGTGATGCTTTCTAACTGCCTTAGTAACTCAGCACCTTTCCCCTGCAGTGCACTTTTGATTGTTCTGCAAATGGCATTTCGACAAGGCTTTATATTGCTTGTGGAGCTCATGTGAGATTTTCACTGGGGCTTTTCTAAGGTGGGGTCTGACTTCTCTTTCTCTCTCCCTTTTTTGTTGTTTTGGTTTGTTTTGGTTTATTTCTTTGCTTTACAGGTATTAGTTAATATTGGCAACCATTTTGATCTTGCTTCCAGTATATTTGTAGCACCAAGAAAAGGGATATATAGTTTCAGTTTCCACGTGGTCAAGGTCTATAACAGACAAACCATCCAGGTGGGTTGAGATCTAAAGATGCTGTCTTACCTTTTTTTTTTTTTTTACATGCTCATTTCTAGACACTTAAGTGCATTTAGAAAACCAGCAGGTGAAGAACGAGACTTAGTTAAAGGGGTGATTTTAGTTAAAGGGGTCTGTATGCATGACAGAAGTCATGCATTGTGTTAGCTTAATTCAGACCTGTTTCTAACCTGCACTAACTAAAGTTTAATGGTGTGCACAGGGCAAAAAAGTCATTGAGAGTATTGAGAAAACTCAGATTCTCTCTCTTTGCACTTTTTAGGTAAGTTTAATGCAAAACGGCTACCCAGTGATTTCAGCTTTTGCAGGGGATCAGGACGTCACCAGAGAAGCAGCCAGCAATGGGGTCTTGCTGCACATGGAAAGAGAAGACAAAGTGCATCTCAAACTGGAAAGGGGTAACCTCATGGGAGGGTGGAAATACTCAACCTTTTCTGGCTTCTTAGTCTTTCCACTATAAAAGAAGGCTGAACAGGAGACAGATCCATGAGCTGGAGCAAGGATTCAATCATTAACGACACCCTGAACTTGGCAGCACATGACAATATTTCCAGTCACCCCGTCAGACTGTCACGGTAGAAGAATGATAACCTTCTAAACTCCAACATTTGCTTTGAATATTGACAATTCCTCGGGAACCTGCGCCTCTAATTAGTTTTAGACGACAGTGATCTTTAGGAGAAATGAAATTATCGACCTGAGCAATTTGTACCTGTGATTGTAAAGTCAATTTCGGATTTTATTGTTGGGATCATTGACTTTCTTATTTATTTTTTTCCTCTCTTTCATTTTTTCCTCTTTTTCTTTCTCTTGTTGTTGCCCCAGTGAGACAAATAACTTGGACCACACAATCGCTTTGTCAAAGGCTCGCTCCAGAGCCAGAAGAACGAAGTGTTCAGCCCAAAGAGGTGTTCTTTCCATGCTTTATTTCTTTGTGTTGTATAGCCTTAAGGAAAAAAGAAAAAAAAAAAGGAAAAAAAAAAAAAAAGAAAAAAAAAGAGTGGCTTCAGTCTCAGTCCTGTATTTTTCTGGGGGAGGGGGATTCTGGACATTACTGTGTCAAGAAGTGCTTTATCCAGTGAAGCAAAATTTGCACGATTGGAACCTTATTTGTTTTGTGTTGTTCGTGTTTTTCATCGACTTTTTTTTCCCTGATTTTTGTTTGTGTGTGCTAAAAATGTAAGCTAGATCGATCAATAAGACAAAACAAAGCACATATATACCCTGTAGCTCTAAGTAAAGCTAACCAGTGAACAATTCTGTCTGCACTTTCCAGCTGATCTTTATAGACCTATTTAGCGAGAGAGAAAGAGAGAGAAAGAACGAGAGAGCTATGTGATCCTTCAGTTACAATCCGGAAACCGGTAAAGGAACTGACATTTCTGAATTGTCCTGACATTTCTAGAAGCAACAATGGAGGCTTTGAATATCTTCTCTGACCATACCCTAAAATATATCCTTTCTTTGCGTTGCTGAGTGTATTTTGGGTGCTTTTATCTGATATTTATTTGATGTATTTGTCCACTAATGCTTGAGTACACATTCTGGAAGCATGGAGAGATGGCAGAGCAAACTCTTCCTCTTCCAAATTAAATAAAACCATCTCCACTTGACCTGTCCATAGCAAGTATAGGAGGAGTTGACACTAGCATCTTTGACAGCCTTTGAGGGAGGGGCCTCAGAGGATCAGCAAAAGCACCATGTTGCATAGGTGCCATGCATTTATTAGCCGTGTGTGCTCTTCCCAATACAAACAACCTCGGAGTTCTAGGGGTGGACGTATATGGATATTGGAGGTTAGGAAATGTTATTACCCCAATCAACAAGAGGTAAAATATCAGGCCAATGTCAATAGCATCCTTGTGCCTCATTCCCAATACACAGATCTTTCTTTGCTTTTTTTTATGAAGATTGCTGTATTAGTGTGCTGAGGAAAACCTTGCTTGAGGAGATCCAGGAGGAATTTTTATATTATTTTACATATTTTTAATCTTCACTTTTTTAATTTTAAGTATTTCATCTTGCTATTAATCCCACAAGGGTGGATGTGTATAAGAATTTATTTTTGTCAGATTTACTCCTCTTCCACAAACACATATAGTGCAAGGTATTTGCAGCAAATTGGTGGTAGCTATGTTGTATTTCAAAATTATGGTGGACATGTCATTTTCATTGTAAATTTATCATTAAAGGGACAAAGTCAATTAAAGTGATATATTCTTAAAAAAACCCTTACCTGTGTTGCTTATGATATGTCAGATGACTAAAACATAAGCCAATTTAATATTTTCACATATTTTCACCATTGATGACGATTGTTTGCTTTGATGTTTCACTTTGCTGGTTACTGAATGACTAGGTTTCCGGTTTGCTTTTTAATGGGTTAAGTTTTTGTTCCCCCTTGTGCATTGGCATGACTGCAATATTTCTAGCTGCAAATTATCATCAGGCTATGTTTAAATACACAAAATAAACCCTGAATCAGCAGCAACCTTTTTCTATTAAAATACAAAAATGGTTATAAAAATAGTTGTATTAATGGTAGATATTGTGAAAGTACCTATCAGTCTAAGCTTTTGTGTTTAAAATTTGATCACGTCTCTCAAAAAAATAGATACAGAGGTGGGTTTAAAGTCCCAAGTTTTCAGTTTCTATTACATTTCCTCAGTCTTACTTTGAAATTCTGCCCGTTTATCTCAGTTCATCTGGTTTGAATAAGGCAATGACATCTTAGTCCTGGCTCTCTCCTAGGCCACATAAGGCCAATGTTTAGGTTTTCCTTACACGTATTCTTGGAAGTTGCTTAAGCTGCTGAAGCTGCAGAATCTGAATATCCCACTTCATGTATTCAAGTTCAGTAATTTTGACCATGCTTATTTTGTAAAGTTATATATGTTTATATGATAAGCAATTTTCTTTTGAATTTAGAAAAGGTCTCTAATATACTGCCTTTCTCTCTCTTCTACTCATGTGTCCTTTATGCTAAGCTATAGAGATAAGACTGTTACATAAACAGTTAAATTAAATTGAAAATGGACAGTAAATTCTTATTGTACACTAATTACAATCATGGTGCACTTTTTTTTTAATATTCTTTGCAATATTTATTCCCTTTCCCCTTTTACTTAATTTTCTGTCTGAGTTTGAGAAGGTGCAATCTACTTGTCATTGTAAACAGTAGACATTTTGATATACTAAGGTGTGGATATCATGATATATTTTGTGTTAGAGGGGGAAAACATACAACAGCTGCACTGTAAATACAAGAAGAAATATTATGTGAGACCACTTAAAGCAGTCTCCCGTCACAGTAGGACTAGACTTCTCTAAAGTAATTTATATAAATAAATTGATTGGGTAACATTCAGAGTTGTTGTAAATTTAATGTTGAGGGGCACTATGAGAGTCCACAAGTATAAAACACATAAGGCAGTGAAGCAGTCCGATGGCACAATAATGGCTCTGTTTCCTGTGGGGGTAATAACACAATATTCCTTCTAACAATTTTCAAACTTTCTCATAAGCTGCTGTGTAACAGGATCATAAGATATTCCTATGAAAACACTGTCAGTTTCACCATTTCCCTTCTGGGGAACAATCTTCACCTGGGTGTTTTTGGGAACCACTGTTTTAGTGTTTCTTCACTGTACTTTTGGCAGGGTAGAAACCAGAAACCTGTATTAGGAATGATAAATACTCATCATATACTTCGTTGCTTTCCTCTAGGTTTTTTAAGTTTTATATCCATAGCTTGAACATGGTCTTGCAAAAACCTGTGTGCTCTCACCTCCTCCTGAGGCCATGGGTGTGATGGATGTGCAGTGTCTCTCATTACTGGTCAGCATCTTGCAATCTGGATCTGTTTATTTTAGGTGGGAGAAGGAAAGAGACAGAGACGTGAAACTAGGGAGTTGTTTAGAAGTTAAATTGTGTTTGTTGGCTGTGACTTTTCTAACTTTTAAAAAGAACATTTGGTTTTTATTGACAAAATTTCTCTATTGGACACTCTGAGAGAGTAGAAGGTAGGCTAAAAGGGCTTGTTTACTGAGGGAGTTACTCAGAAATAGCTTAAGTGGTTTCATGTCCTTGTAATGTGACATTCATTTCTGGAATAGGCAGGGTCACAGGTAACGTTGTTTAAAAATAGCTGTTAGAATTAATAGTCTGCTTCAGTCCAAGATAACTTTCTAGTGTTAACAAGCACTCAGAAATCAGTGTCGTTAATATACTTCATAATTTCCATGGGTAATGACTTGTCAGTTAAAGTCAGTGAAACAGCTATATATAACTAAAAAACCCAATTGACTCATCTCTTTTTGGTTTTATTTATTGTTGAAAGGCCAAGGAATGTCTTTGAGGCAATGCATCATTTCTTGATTTGGAACCACACACTGTCTTGAACAATTGTTCCAGGATCATGTTTGATGAGATGAGTCATGCCTGTTTCTAATCATGTTGGTAAATAATAATGATTAATTGTACATTTCCCATTTTCTTAATGGAGCATATTTTTTTATTTGACTTGTCTTAATCTTTCAGAATGCTCAAAACAGAACTTTATGATTCCTGGCCACTTGTTAACTAGATCACATTAACAGGTTATTTTACTGATACCCATCGTGGCTGTATTTAAGACACAGACTAGGTGGCTGGGCAGATGATCAGCAAAACTTTTGATCAGCTGCTTACATAATAACTATCAGCAAAATTCAAGTGCTCCATAGCCAAACAAACATATTGCCATTTCAACAAAAAGGAAAATCCTGCTTGTTCTCCTTCAGTACAGTCCATTCCTCTATAGAGGAGCTCATGAAAAACATCATTAGTATTTGGCCTGAATTCTAGGATTTGGATTTTGGTTATGTTCTAGTATAATGTTTACTTTAAATAATAAACAGTGACGATCATCAGTGCAAACCCTTAGTTAACACAATAATCGTTCTTCAGTTTGAATGTATTTCAACAGTAATAATAATTCTGATAATGTAATCAAAATCCTACAAATGTAATTAGAACACATTTAAATTCTGTTCTCAAAACAGTAATTTTTACAGTCATCCAACAAAATCATGATCTTTTTTCTTATTAGCCATTATCAGTAAAATCCAAAGACCACTAACTGTATTTTATACTATTTGAGTGTAATAATGAAAATACACTTCACATGCCAAGTGTATTTAACATACCCCATTTCTTCGTAGGTAATACACATTGAAGTATTTTATGAATCCCCTCTGTTATTCATCATCAAAATAAAGGTGCCTAACACTGTCTCTGTCTCTGCAGATCACATACGACAGATAATATAAAAATAATTGCCTGGCAAGACATGGAGAAGTAAATGATTACTATTATTATGAATTCTGCATAAAAAAAAGGAAATAATTGGCATCAAGAAAAATTCAGGTCATATTGATAAATGTTCCAGAACTCAGCAAATTATTACAGTTAACTAATACTAATGCTACTGATTGATACTAATACCATTATAATAATGAAAAGTTACTTTTACTATAAGAATCTAAAATAAAATTTCAAATTATTTTGTGAGATCAGCTGTATTAAGACTGCTTGACGTATTGATATAATGTCTCAACAGAAACATAAATTCATAAATTAGTAGTTATTATGTAACATTCACATATCTGATATATTTCAATTAATTGAAATTACTTCTTTGAAATGCTTTTATTTCTCTGTATGTGAGCATACACGTGTATAAGTATATGTACACATGCACATAAAACACATTTTTAGTTAGGAATGGATGGACAGAGAGCTGACATTTTCATATATATCTTGGCCTTCCTATCACTGAAGCATTACTCCAATAAATTAATTGTTATTTATTGTCGTTCTAAACTTAAAACTTTTTAACTTTGCTTACATCCAAGAGTACACAGAGTAATAGCAAATGACAGTATACATTTCAGTGCTAAAGGTGCCACAGTTTAGGCAATATTAGGGTAAAGTGAAGCATAGAGTTATTAATAAAAGACTTTTATTACCTCAAGTTCTCTTGAGAGTTTTTGTGATGAGTGTGTCTGTAGTGCCACATGGGAATTGCTTCAAAACATCATAAAGGGAGATATTACAGACTGGAGCTTCAGTTTGTCCTTCTGTTGATACCGGATGGGAAACCTGCAATACATATTATAACTGAAAGAGAAACTATATCCCTATACCTAGTTGTTTAGCAACCATAATCTTTATAAACTGACTTAATTTTGGTTGTGTAACTTTTCTCTATAGAGATGCATTATATTGTAACCTATGAAGAGCTAAGAATACAGAGACTTCAGTGGATAAAAGATAAAGGGTTATCCAACTTTATATTTGTTCACTAGGAGAAATAACCTAGCACAGAAATTATGTTGCTCCTATAGGGTTTTGTGCCAGAGAAAACATGTAAGAAATTATTTTTTAAAATAACCTTTCAAGTTCTCTTAAATTATTTATTCTTACCAACAGCAGAATTTTCTCAGCCCTGTTCATAACAGTATAACTGGGAGTATTTTAGGATGGAGTTTAAGTGGATATAGGTAGACTCTCCAGCAGCTGGCTTCTTCCATATCCTAAATTTTCTGGAGAGCTACATGTTCTTATTAGGCTTTATAATCTCTCTAGATGTAACTAATCCTGACTGTCTAGTAAAATCAGTCTTCCCTAATTACTTCACCTGGGTGGGAAAAGCATCCATTTTTCTTCTTTGCAATGGTTTCTATTGTTTTTTTATACAACATGAACTGTGCTAGAACTATGCAGTAGAGAAAAGGAGATTTCCATTGCACTTGCCTCTCAAGACACTTTCTTTTCTCCTGCCCTCTTTTATCCTTTCATTCATATTTGAAAGGCTCCTAATGTTGAATTTTTTTAGGAGTATTTTTTACAATAATGTTTTTCCATTCAGCTTCTCATTCATAACTGTGTGAAACCTTGTTCATGCAAAATTGTCAGCTTTAGCTGGCTGCTCACAAGTTATCTCATGCCTCAGTTCTGCCACCAGAACTCTCAGATAGGAGAATGCACTCTAGTTATGAAAAAATAGAAATCCAGCTAAGATAAAATAGAAATAATAATAATAAAAGCGGGAAATTGTTCTGTATGCAAATCAGTGACTTCTGGTAAATGTTTTGATCCCATTTAGCCTGTTCTCTCACAGTGCATGATTTACATAACCATGTGACTTGGCACCTCTCTGTTTTCTTGGATCCATCTCAAATATCCCCATAAACAGGGATACTAGGAATCTCCCCCTTTTCTTTTACAGCCTGTTCAGAAAATACAGACCCTCTTGTATAGGTGTTAGAGCATTTGACAAAAGTGAAAAAACAGATCTTCAAGTACCTAAGTGATCTTCTAACAAGACTTTGTGAGACCAGTCTGCAAGAATTAGAGGGGAAGGGAAGAAACCCTCCTAACAAGCAGAGGTCACTAACTATTCTTTGCACACATACCAACCTCAAAAGCCTATGGGTACACATACACATGTGAATTGCAGCTATAAGTGACAAATTTGTACATAAAACACTTCACCAGGTTCTAACTTTAATGCAGTTAATAAGATTACATGAACATTTGTATGCAATTTAGGTAGGATTAAACATGCATATGTGATTAGTGGTTGTACAGAACTGTTTATAAGGATGATGGCTCAGATATATCACACAGTGTATTCTACTCAAGCATGGAATGAGGCACTATGTAACAAATATCTATGCTATTACTGAGCAAACTTTACAAAATGATCCTTACAGAGCTATGAGAGTCAGAGATCACAGTGGAGCTAACACATTTCAGACCACTGGACAAGTTATAAAACAAGAGATAAACATTTTGGTATTTTTCCCTGTCCACTCAGTCAAGAAGCACCTTACCTCCTGAAAACAAAAATGGAATCCATATGCACTATATAGAATGATCTGATTTTTACTGGGAGTAAAACAAGCCTTGCTTACTTGCCTGTTGTAGCACAAACAAACTAGTAGGCTGCAACAAGGCTTTTAACATCAGTCAAATTCTACTGTCCATACTGTTTCTTCTTCCTCCAAAGACCACACTACCCCACCACCTACCCCACAATCCTCAATGCTCTTTAACTATTTAGCAGGAACAAGCTACAGCTGCACATCATCCATGTCAATCAACCCACTTCCTTCGAGGCAAGGCCACAGCTGCATATTGTCAATGATAATCAACCCACTACCTTCGTTCCTCTACATCAGTGGTCCTCAAACTTTTTAAACAGGGGGCCAGCATGCAGATGAAGTGGCAGGCAGTCATCTCTGGCTGCTTGGTTCTGCACACACACACCACACACACACACACACCCCCCCCCAACCCCTGGCAGGGGGGGTGGTGCAGGTTCTGTAAATACTGCGGGCCAGATTGAGGACTCTGGGGGGGGGTGTATCTGACCCACAGGCTGTAGTTTGAGGACCCCTGCTCTTCATGCCTTCGTGTCTTGATCCTAAGGTGTTTCCCTGTCACATGCTTTTTAGCTGCTCACTAATGTTTTCCAGAGCTTCATAGTTTCTGTCTGAACTAAATGATTGAAACTTCATTTACAAGTGTACTTGTAGCATATTAAGCCAATAAGGGGTAGGTTTTCTTAATACACTATTGATTGTCAGGGTTACTGTAAGGCTTAAAGTATCTCCATCATGCTTAGAAAGAGACAGGGTCAGGATGTTTGTTGAATATAGGCTATACTTCTGTACTCTATCCATGCCCAAGGCAGCCAGGTGTAGTGAGAGGTAACTTCAGACAGCATTTAGTTGGCATGGCAGAGCACAGACTCAGTATCTCAGGTGCTGGACCAAAGACTGCAGATCAGTGTATGCTTTCTTATAAACAGTAAATGTGGTGAATGAATCTGGACTATAGGTTTAATGATCTATTAAAAAAAATCTCCAGAGGCTTTTGGGCAACTTACCATCTTGATGCTCCTCTATTGGACTTGCTCCCTAGTGTCACTGCCTCTCCTGTACTGGGGAAAAAAAAACTGAGCAAGATACTCCAGGTGTGGTCACAAATGCCAAATATAGGGGATCTTGATCTGCCTGCTATGCTCCTGCTAGTACATCTGACTATGTAATAAACCTTTATTACTGCAAGGCTATGCTCCTGACTGATGTTCAGCTTGTTACCCTAGGATCTCAGTTGTTTTGTTGGTTTTTTTTTTTAGCAAAACTTATTTCTGTCTGGTCAGCCCTAGAAAATACTGCTGCATGAGAACATTTCATCCTAGGTTTAGGACTTTCTACTTGCCTTTGTTGAACTTAATGAGTTTCTGTTAGCCCAGTCTGTCAGAAGCCCTGTTGTTTAGCATATCAATTTCTTCCTTTAAATTTGGTTTCATTCACAGACTTGCCGAGGGTCCATTTTGCTGTTTCATCCAGGTCGTAATGAAGATACTAAATGATAGCAGACCTAGTACACACCTGTGAGGAAAGCCTCTAGTAACTGCCTGGCAAATGGATTTCAAACTGCTACTCATTACCCTTTTAGCCTCCTGATCTAACCAGTTTTCCATCCATCTTTAGTCCATATCTCTTTAGCTTGGCTACAAAGACACAATGGGAAGCCATGTCAAAAGTCATGACAAAATCAAGGTAAACAGCATCCCCTGTCCACCAAGCCAGTCATCAGAGAGGACAGTCAGGCTGGTTAAGCATGATTTTCCTGTTGTGAAAATCCAAAAAATAAATCCATTGTGGTTGTTCCCATTCTTTTTCTGTCTATGAATGACTTCCATATGCAGATTTTCTCCATAATATTCCAGGAGACTGAAGTAAGGCTGACCAGCCTCTGATGCCTCAGATCGTCTTTTTCACTGATCTTGAAGAGTTGTGTGACACTGTCCATTCTCTAGTCACTAAAGACCTCTCCTGGTCACTTAATTTTTGAAAGGTGACTTTGACTAAGCTCCCTCATTGACATAAGATCTCATGTGGTCTCATGAACTGCTGTATAACCAATTTATTGACTCAATTGAACCTTAAATAATCTTTCCCTACCATAGCCAGTACCTTGGTCTCTCAGATGCTTCTGCCAGTAGGCACAGTGTCAGAAGAAATGCAAAGGGCATACCTTATTAGTTAAGAACTTGACAAAGAAAGTTTTGAACACTGCTATCCCTTTATTTTTGGCATTCACATTCTTTGCCAATTTCAATTGCAGCAAAGTTTTAGCTTCCCTGATTCCGTGGCCAATCAATATTTTTAATCTTCCAGGTTGTAAGTCTTCTTTCAGTCATCTAAAGAAGGCTGCATCTTATTTTGCCTTTTAGTCAGGAGGTCTGTAGCAGAAACCCATCACAACGGCTTCTTCACTAGCTTCCCTTTGTTCCTGACCTATAAACTCTCAGCTGGCTTGTGGACCATTTCATAGCAAAGCCACACCTAGTCAGGCTGCTCTTCTGCATAGAGCATGATCTCTCTTCCTCCCATTCCCAACCTGTGTTTCCTAAAGAATCTGTGTACACTCATCACAGTGCTCCAGTCATGTGAGCTTTCCCACCATGCTTCTGTTACCCTGCAAGTGCTCACAACTTCTAATTCCTCTTCTTTGTTTTTTTTTTTGTTTGTTTGTTTGTTGGGGGTTTTTGTTGTTTGTTTTTGGGTTTTGTTTTGGTTTTTTTTTGGTTTTTTTTGTCATGCTGAAGGAGTTCTTGTCCAGGCACTTGGCATAGGTCCCTGGTTGTGCTGTTTTCTTAAGGAATGTGTGAGAACCTTCTTTACAGTGTTGTCACCCAAACTCCTTGCTCCATATTGTTCCCTTTCTCTCAGGCTTTGGTGTTAATCCCTTGAAAAATCTTGTTTAAAGGCTTTGTCGTTAAGTTGACAAGCTAGTTTGCAAAAATGCTTTTGCCCCACTTTGTCAGATGGAGATAACTTATTTCTGAGAGAGTGTCCTGTGATCATGGACATGAAAACCCTGCATGGGATACAAACCACACAAAAGTCAGGTATTGACACACAGTATGCTTTTCCTTCTATCTGAGCCTTTCTCTTTCACTGGAAAGATTGAGGAGATATCACCCAACCTCTCGAGCTCTTCAGGGTCATTCTTGATGCACTCTGGTTTCCCCTGGCCATTGGTACTCACAAGGATGAGTAAGGGGTGATAATCTAGGGGCTGTCTGGGCCTCTGTAATATTTCTGCAAGATCCTGGATCTAGTAGGCACTCCATTTCTGCTTAAAAACAGATAATAGGTGAAGAGATAAGGATACTGAGATGGCATCCCCAATACTAATTCTTTGAGGCTTGGTGAGAGGAGAGGAAAATGTACGATTATGCTCTGTGACAGCTGGACAGTATCTCAATGCTTCAGCAGCAGCTAATCTGACAACAGAAAAATTGATGTACTTTCTTCACTGATGTTTTTACCATTATGTATCTTTCTAGCACCTGAAAGTCAGACAATTACGAAGAAACAGGAATAAGCATATGCCAGATGACAAGAAATGAAATGAAATGACAAACTGAGGAACATGGAAGGCAAGAGAATAGCATCAAATGAAAGCAGGGGTCCTGTTTGGAAGGTGATGTTAATAGCACTGTAAATGATCTGGTGTGATGGTAAATAAGGCATGGGGGAAGAGAAATTAGGTGTAAAACATGGGACAGGTCTTGAAATAATGGAATAAGAATCAGAGACTAGATTTTTTTTTTCCAGCAGTGGAAAAGAAGGATCTACAGAATGAGAGACTTGGGGCAAAAGCTGTAACAAAAAGCAGAGAAAGAGAAAAAAACCCAACCAAAACCCCAAAGTGAACAACAGAACAAATAAATGGAGTTTCAGGTCCTGTAATGCATCTGGTCAGACTGCAGCAAGTATGTATAGGGAAAGAGAATGAAAGAAGTGATGAAATCATGCAATACAAAAAATACCTGGTAAGACAAGAGCATCATAGAGATGTTAAATACAGTCTGATGTGACAATGGAGGAACATGGCAAAAGGGACATAGCTTTTACAGATGCTTTCCAAGTTAAAAGAAAAAAATCAACTCACAAAAAAAGGTGAAAGTTTTAAGGTTTTGTGTGTTTCTCTCAAAAATGCTTCAACAGGACAGAATTCCGAGCACTTCCGTATTTTTCTTTTCTTGTTTCTATTTATTTTTAAGGGCTTTTGTACCCTTTTGTTTTTGTTAACAGTCTTTCCATTTATGCTAGTTCCTGTCATTCTCTGCAAATGATTCACCAGTCCTACCAACTGTTGAAAATGTAGCCAGCATGAGTAATCCCCCCCCTAACAATATCAGTGGGAAGTGAAGGGTGCATTGCTTCCTAAGAAGGGGTTTCTTTTCCTGACTCACTAAAAGATGTCATCAGAGTCATTTTGGGCCAGCTAACCTGCCCCTTTCCCCTTGTTTCCCTCTAGCGTGCTCGGCATGCTCCTTGCAATAGTGTGGTTCTTCCAGAGATGGTCAGTCTGTGCTGTGATTTCTCCAGACCTGGCCGCATATAGAGAACAGTCTGGCTACCTGCAGTCCTTCTGGCTCCCAAAAGTCGTTTGAAAACAAGGGAAAAATAAATGACACATGTTTTGGGTTTATACTTTTGCTGACCTTTTAAAAATCTGCTGTAGATTTAGTTGGAATATTTTATTTTTCAGTTTGAGGTGGAGTGATATAAAATGACATATCTTTAAATACACTTTCATATCTTTTTAAAAAAAAAAACCTCCTTTTTTTTTGTTGTAGTCTGTGAATTCGGTGATGAGATAAACAAGGTGAATATTTGCACTTCCAAAGAAAGAACATGCTTCCTAGGAGCCATCCTCACACAGCGCTGTGGCCCTGAGGCACCGCCAGCCCTGCCTGTCCCTGCCCGAATCCAGGGCTCCCCCCACCTGTCCACAGCCCAGCACCCCATCTCAGCCCCCCAGGGCCACCATCCCCTACCCCAGCAATGCCCCAGAAAAGCCAGCCTCCAGCTCCCCACAGCCTGACCCTGCCTGGCCACCGGCTCTGCCATACCAGACCCACCTGCAGGCCCATGTACAGGCCCAGCCTTGGCCTGTTTCCATCCCCAGGGAGGCGCCTGATGCCCGGGGCTGGGGCTGTCCCCTGTGCCCTCCATGGCTCCTGGCTGGGGTGGTGGGATGGGTCCTGCCCTGATACCCCGTGGGGACCCTCCCAGCTTGGAGTGCTCCTGGGAGCCACCAGCCTGCTTGGTGCCCTGACACACACGCTGTTTGGCTAAGGAAAAATGCTAAATATCACATTGGTTTGTATAGTGGTTGTTTCAACCCACACTAAATAAGCGGGAAGCCACTTTCTCACCTCTGTCACCAGCACTTGGCCTACCACACTGTTTCACCGGAAACTGCAGCTCACTTTCTCAAGAGGAAATTTTGGAAATGTCTGGTATCATTAAACCATCCGGCACAGTAGACCCAACAGATAAATGCCATGAATAGCTTGTGGCCTAACCTGTTCACCAGCGGCATAAAGAGGTGTTTCAGCAAGGAAACAGGGCGTATATAGGGAGCTGTCAGGCCATTAAAATGCATTAATCCTACAAGGAACTGGATGATACCCCCAGGACAAGGCTGACCGTAGGTGATCAAACTTTTTTCATTCTTAAGTTATTTAATTTTCTTATTTAGGGAAAAGTGATTTTTTTTTCAGTAGAATATTTCTCCTCTACAATTTACATTGATTCCTCCAGAGTTTGGAACACTGATTTATTAATTTTAGGTGCCATTTTAAGCAATTAATTGATTAATATCTGGCCTTACTAACTTGAAATGGTAATTGATTCTATTCTCATTCAGCTGGGATTTTTTTGCCTTCAATTGGAGCAAGGCAGTCCTAGCCACAGCGAGCTGGTATTTGTCTGTTCACTATTGCTTAAATGTCACCTTTACTATAATTGGATTTATATATTTTTTAAGGTCATTTGACCATCTTGCAAAGCTGTATAGTATAGCTTATGGTTTTGTCAGGTTAGGAACTCCATTTATCCAGTAATCCAGGTACTGAGATAATAGTTTGGCTATTTATCAAAGTGCATCTTCCAGAAAAACATATTATAATGATCTTTTCAGTAGATGGCAGTGCTGAGATTAAAACTGTTGCTTGACTAATAGGCAAATTCCTGCCTGTTGGGATTTAAGTATAAGAAGGCTTTTTGGGGCATTCTCAGCTTTAAATTGGGGCTCTAGTTTGCTTGGAATGCTGCAGCTGTGGGGAGATTTATTTCTCCTTGCTGAGAAAATGTAGAAAAATAGATCAAATACCACAAGTGCAGTCAGCTTGCTCTAGAGATATGCACGGACAAGCTAAATCTGTGGAAAGCATGTAAACATAAAGCTCCGAAAGTAATTGTTCCTCCACTCCATGTGATATAATCCCCTTCAAACGCTCTTTATAAAATTGTGTTGCTAGCTGATATGCTATAGGGTCTGAATACACAGCTTGCCTGTGGAAGTGTTTTAATTTTATCTTCATTAAACTTTATCAGAATCACTGTGGTATCCTTATTTTATGGAGAACTTCTCTATATGTGGCACCATAAAGGACTCCATTATTGGGTTCTTGTGTCTTCATAATCCATTCCTTAAATTATGATGAAGAACATTTTTCTACCAAGATGTAATATACAGGTTAGGAAGTTCTGATTCCTGATAAGGTCTAAAATAGAGATCTGTGTCCCAGCATGAAGCATTTTACAAACAGGATCATTTCTCAGAAGGTGGTTTGACAGGAATCTCTTTCAGGTTCATTCATCTTAATGGCACACATTAGGTAGTTCACATGGAAAACTGCTCAGGAGTACAGAATAAATGGCAATAATTTCCCATATCATTAGAGCTTTGAGGAAGAATGAAAGCTTCTCTTGGGTTAGAGTTGTCCTGTACCTGTGTGGACAACAAAGGATAGTTTATTGTGGCAATTGAAATGCGTAGTGGTGGCATATCATTGTTTATCTGTTGGGAAAGCAAGCTAGAGAGAAAACTTACAACTACACAGAAAGCGATGCTGAGTAATGTATTCCAGATCACACACTTAAGGTAATAATACTAAATCTATGAGCAGCTAGAAATTCTCGGTTATCTTGATGCTGATGACACCTCTATTGACACAGTACCTCAGAGAAGATATAGAGACAGCACCTTTGGAGACAGCGCCTTCTCTTTAAACACAGCCCCACAGGAGGAATTGGGTAGTTTTTGTTAGTAGTAATGTGTCTGTGGGAGATCTGGATTGATGCTGTTCAATGGGGCAAAATATTGTACATCATAACAAGAGGGGAAAAAAACAACAAAAAAACCCCAACCCCAAACCGAAAAACAGCTAGTATTTTTCAACATTAAGAAAGTGGAATTCACTTGTCCTAGATGAGCAAAGGTCAGATAACTATGAGTTCTTTTGACAGATGTGGTTTAACCCTGGCCGGCAACCAAGCACCATGCAGCCACTCGCTCACTCCCCCTCACCCAGAAGGATGGGGAGGAGGATTGGAAAGGAATGTAAAACTCAAGGGTTGAGATAAGAACAATTTAATAGGTAAAGCAAAAGCCGTGTGTGCAAGCAAAACAAAGCAAGGAATTCATTCACCACTTCCCATGGGCAGGCAGGTGTTCAGCCATCCCCAGAAAAGTAGGGCTCCATCATGCGTAACAGTTACTTGGGAAGACAAACACCATAATGCCAAATGTCCCCCCCTTCCTTCTTCTTCCCCCAGTTCATATAGTCAGCATGACGCCATATGGTATGGAATGCCTCTTTGGCTGGTTTGGTTACCCTGTCCTGGCTGTGTCCCCTCTCAGTTTCCTGTGCCCCTCCAGCCCTCTGGCTGGCAGGACCCAAGGAACTGAAAAGTCCTTGATTTAGTATAAACATCACCCAGCAACAACTAAAAACATCAGTGTCCTGTCAACATTGTTCTCACATCATAACCAAAACACAGCACTGTACTAACTACTAAAGAAGAAAATTAACTCTATCCCAGCTGAAACCAGAACAACAGAAAAACGAAAATATTTTATAATTCAATACAATAAAATAGCCTTGAAATTTACAGTGGCTTGTTTTCCAGAAATTCACTTTATTAGAAAATTACAAAATCTGAACAAAGTTCTACCTGGAGTTAAAGCATTTCCAAAGGAAAGGGAAATATGTTCAAGCACAATGAGGTTTAGAAAAATAATATTTGGGAGTAAATGAAAGCTGTGTTCTCAAAATTTTGAATTTAAATTGGCAAAGGGACTCCAATCTCGTGTTCTGTTTCAGAGGGACTTGAAGACCTAGGACCCTCCAAGATGCTCCAGGCTCCTAGGTGTGCTACAGAGACGCCTTTCTTGTGACCAGGGCCTCAGGAGTTCCACCCCCAGAATCAATAAGCCAGCTTATGATGGATCTATAGCACTGTGGAGTCTGCTAATTCTGCAGGTCCATAGATTTATCAGACTCCAAGCAAGGGCTCAGCAGCCATTTTTAAGAAAACTAAGTCAGGGTGTTTCAGTCTGTGCAGAGTAATTGCATTGGCTTACACTAGCTCACAATCTGTTTTGTTTTAGATGCAACTTTACTGTCAGAAACTAAACTTCGCAAAAACATGAGTAAGTGTGGCTGCTTACTGTTTATAATTAGTAAACAGAGACACAGAAAATAACTTTTCCAGAATAGTAGAATTAGTAAGAGAAGAAGAAAATTGTGCCATTACTTTTGACGGCACTCCTTACCTACATGCACTATATGCAAGGTTCATCATTTATCTCTCTGAAAACAATTCCTGAACTATGTAATATCATACCTAGATCAGTGTAAAGAGCTTGATTTCAGTATATTGGAAGATGTTCTAAAATAATGAGAACAAGAGAATTTACTACCCACTTTATACTCACATTCTGCAAAGAATTGTATAAACCACAAAGCCTCTTGCAAAGAATATGCTAACTTTTTCTAAGGCAAGAGATGTCAGTTTGAACCTGAGAAATATTAGAACTCCCAAAAGAAAAAAATAGCCTTCTCATCCTATTTGTAAAATGAAAAAAATAGCTAAAATAGTTTCCATCAGCTGGAATAAATTCTTGTTCTCTTCAATATAAGCAGTGATTTCAGAACTGCTGGTGCATAGGTCAGCTGCCTACTGCTCCAGCAGACTAATACTCAGTGAGAAGCAGAATCTGATGCTTTTTAATTACTATGTCGTGCAGTGAGGGGATAAGATTTGCCTTCTGGCAAGAGTATGTCCCTCAACTCATGGACGACCTGACATCTTTCAAGGCGTGGATATCATTATAGAGTTACAGCTTCTCTGCAGCACCCCTTAAGCATCTTGTCCTAATGGCAACTCCACTTCCCCAGAAGCCAAACCATAGTGATCCTACCTAATTCCATTCTTAAGGGTGTCCTGAAGCCAGAGAAAATGAGACTGTGCATGTTAATGTTGATTTTGTCAACATCAGTTTAGCAGCAGAACAACCTCATGGGTTTTCAGGGCAGATGGTGGTTATTAATTGTGATTCAATGTATGTTATTTATGTGTCATTGTGTGTTGTAGGTGCCTTATAGTCATGTATGAACACAAGGTCCCAACCTAAAGAACTTCTGAACTGGAAAAAAAAAAAAATGACAGTGCAAACAAAGTGTATTTTGTCAGAATACTTTCTGTCAGAATATATATCAAGCAGATAGCTTTGGCATTATTTTTTTGCTCTTGCTTTGAAATCTTCTATTTTTCACAACTATTTTCATCCCTTGGCCTCAAAATTCCGTGGAAGATTTTGAAGCTAGGGAATGGAGCTTTTGGGAAGACATCACAGTGTCAGTTTAAGAGACAGTAGTGCCTCCCTAAAATATAACATCTTTGGTTTTCCTACCTCCATTTCTAAGGACTTCTAACCCATTCTTGAGGTAAAGGAACTTCTGCAATGCTGTGTTGGAAAAACAAAGAAAGGAATGTAAAAAAATGCTCTTAAACTGTACTGAGAAGGACATAAGAATAATTAAGCTGCTGAAAAAATGTCTCTCTTTTCCTAAATAGGTACAGAATCATGGAGGTTTTGCAGAAAACCTTCAAGCACAGTTTTATTCCCCTTTTTTGCTATAACCTGATCAGAACATTGGTAAAAGGGGAAAAAAAGAATAATCTTTGAACTCAGCATGGGCTTGAAGGAAATGAGAATGATTTCAAGAGATTTTTTATCCTTTTTCATATGACCATCCCTTCTTTGGGATTAATTAACAGTCTCCCCCTCCCCTTCCCACCCCCCCCCTCCCCTTCCCACCCACCTCCACCCCCCACCCCCGCCCCCGGTACCTGTGTCTATTTTGATCTCAGTTACATTCCTAAACAACAATAATGAAAAGTCTAAGATCTTTCCTTCCTGGTGTTTGGTTTCATATATTCAAAAGGGCAACATTTTATTGTCTTAGGATGTTTTTAATCTCAACCACTCTCAAGCTAGTCAGTGTAGTTTTATAAATCAAATGCCAAAGCCACTTTAACCAAAATCTATGATATATCCTTCGCCTAAAGGAGCTGCATCATTTTAAGACTCTAAGTGTATCATAGAATGATATTGCTTGCTAGCTAGTCGGAGATGACTAGGGGGTAGACTGGGGGCTGAAATCTCAGCTGAAACTATTTTACCCTGTGCCATTCTCTGAAGTAAACTCATACAGGTGATGTGAAGCTAGCAGCTCTGCAGGCTGCTGAAGCTTTTTATCTAGCTAGTGCAGTATAACTCAAGGATGGGGAAATCGGATGCTTAAGCCCCATGTTTTCATTGATGCAACATCTTAAATGAATAAATTACTTTTGTGTGGAATGGTCCATTTTAAAGTAGCATCTACAACCATCATAAAGGGTTTGAGTTTTTGAAAATATTTTTATTTCTTGCTGCTAAACAAATTTCTAGGAAAAATAAACAAACCACTAACAACATAAAATTGAATATGCCTTGATGAAGATTTAGTCTGTCTCATCAAGCCTAATTCTCATGCCTGATATGCTGATTGATGGTAATGGTGGAAGTGATTTCTGTAGTTAACTCTTATGTTTAGGATAATACATAGAATATTGGTAAGAGAAACATTGATTTTCTGGTGACATTTTAAACAAATAGTAAACAATGAAAAAGAATCATAGAATGGCTTGGGTTGTAAGGTACCTTAAAGATCACCTAGTTCTACCCCTCCTGCCATGGGACACCTTCCACTAGACGAGGTTGCTCAAAGCCCCAGCCAGTCTGGCCTGTAACACTTCTAGGGATGGGGAATCCACAGCTTCTCTGGGAAACCTGTTCCACTGTCTCATCAACCTGACAGTAAAGAACTTCTTTCTAATATCTGATCTAAATCTACCCTCTTTTAGTTTAAAACCGTTACCCCTTGTCCTATTGCTACAGTCCCTATTAGAATGTGGCCTCTTTACTATAGGAAAGGGAAGAAAACACACGTGTTGGTTCTCTGTTATGGGTGACAACATTTGACAACAGGAACAAACTGGTGAATTTCATTGACACAATTAGTAAAATCAAAAGACCTGAAGTTTAACATGTAATAGGCCTCCCTAGATTTTCTGAAGTTAAATATTGGTGGTGTTTAGAATCTGGTAGAGATAACGCCCACTGATAATTGTATGAAGCAGACTATAGCAGGAAGGATTGTGCCTTGAGAAGCAGGAGGCTGAGGGATAGTCACCCTTGCTCGTTTGTGGCAGTCAGCTGGTATGAATCAAATAAGTTCTACAGAGCCTTTTCAGAGGTAAATTTCAGGAGGGAAACTGTTCCCTTTGTTGTATCTTGGAAGAAGACATTTTGGGGTAGATAGATGTGGGGAGAAAGGTCTGTGGATCATACTCTGGTTAGGGAACTGACTTTGCTTTGTTGTTTACCTTGTGCTTGTTTGCATCTGGAAATTCAGCTGTGCCTCAGAACATACCCCAGAAAAGAAATATGGTTCACTCCTTCCTAAGATATGGCAGCCAAAGTATCACAGGGAGATCCCAGAAAGAAAATTCCAAGCCTGATAGTTAACATAGTGAAAAAGGACACCCTGCTTTCTGATTGCTTGACTTCAGTAAAACTTACAAGCTCTATCATAAAGATGAGGCGCACTGCAAAGAACACTTCAGAAAGGTAATGTTCTTCAATGCTAGCAGTAAGAGTTCTTAGAAAAGCTTTTCTATGTATTTAAGTTGTTAAGATTCTCTGGTTTTGCAGGCCTTTTGACTAAACTAAAAAGCAGAATTAAGACACAGACGCTGCTCCCTTTGGCTCAAATACCCAAATGTGAACACTAGCTCATCTCTGCATAATTTCTCTGTGCAGCCTGCATGAGTTACATAACATTTGAACATGGAAACAACTGGGCACACGATTTTATATAGGAAGAGGTAACTGTCGATATGCCAACTTGAATTTCTGTTATGAGATTTGTGCTCCCTTTATTCCATGAGAGGATGCTAGTGTAAATGTGTGTCAGCTGTGAAATATATAGTACTTTTTGAACAGGAAAACTAAAGGATAAATAGAAGATACCACACGTAGGGATAGTGCATGTCCTAGTGCAACAAATGATAAGAACAGAAGTTACTTAGAACCTGTTGTCAAAAAGCAGTACAAATACAACTTTTTTATATATATATATATAAAAGCTGTATAAAAATTTTTAGAAAAATAAAAAGCAGTATAAAGACAAATTTGCTCTTATATACTATACATTAGTTAACAATAATGTATTGTAGTCTGAAGTCATGAAAACACATTCGCAATAGAAATATTGTGAATATTTCTATTCAAGCCATTCACACACACACAAAGGAATATGCACCAATTTCTGTATTTGTTTCATTTGACTACATCCTTGAGTTTGGTTGTAGTGTTATTTTCCTGCTTGTTGGCTGTAGTTCAGTAGATCACCAAAATGTACTACTGTCAAATCAAAAACTTCTTGTAGCAAAACAATATTGTCAGCAGCTGCTTTTTTTCCACTTGATTAATAAACTGTAGGTAGCACAGTTCTCATATCTGAAAGATGTGCAGCACAGTCATAGGAATACAAAATACCTGATTTTGTTACTAAAATACCAACATTTGTTGTTATATATATCAACATACTAGCAAAGATTTGTAATGACAGGAGCCTGCTCTGACATACTGGCCACTAAAGAGTTAATGCTGTACTAAGCTAGCTAGACCACAACTGTGAAGAGTTAAATAATAAAGCTGGGATGAAGGCCCCATGAAAAAGTCAGACCAAAGTTTATAAGTCTGAATAAATGACTCCCTGATGGTCAGTAGAAGAATGAACAATACTAAAAAAAACCTTAATAGAAGCTCTCTTAGAAAAATATTATGAGAATGATAATATTGTGTGGCTTTTTTTACTAAATTGTTTTGCATACCACAGTTAAGAGCAGGTGAAGGTAAGAACTGTGATATTTGTACTAATGGATTCTTATGCAAGTATTTTTATTGATTAACTTACTATTTTGAGCATTGAAGTTTTAGAAAGGTGACTTACTATGTTCTGCCCACTTCAGTTTTTTCCAAATGTTTTTAAACTGTTTGAAGGTAACCAGAAATTATTTTAAAAAATTAAAATATGAATGGACAGGTCATTCTTCTTAGCTTTTATGTTCAGTTTGTTATTTCTTTTAAACAAAACAACATTTTCAATGTTTTCAAACTGCTTGGAATAGTGTTTTATTTAGAGCTGTTTTATATGCTAGTGCGCCAGTGCTAATTCTTTAGGGCTATTTTATCTTTTTTAGGACATAGACTTCCTGAATCATGACTTGGTCTGCCTATACTATGTTTAAAACTATATACATATTAATAAAAATCTAATTATATTCTGCACTCAGCATCTATTGTATGTCTGAAGGAGAACGTAGAGATGAAGATTAAGTTTTTTATTTATTTATTTATTTATGAGCTGAACTGTGGGATTGATGACCGAACTCCTCAGCTCTGGGGTTAGTAGTATAAGCTGAATTCTAGCTCCATGCAGAAGAAAAACTAGGCAGAGATCACTCCTTTCATCCCTGTTCTCTGAACTTTCTCAGAATGTAACCTGGGCATATGAGCTAGAGGAGATCTATGCTCCAAAAAAGTATTTGATCTGGCTGATAGCAGGGATTAGGACTCAAGATTATGCTATGGAATATTCTTCCTCTTATGTTTAGATGCCACCTCAGTGTTTTACAAGGGTGAGCTTGGAATGAGTAGTATAGATGCTACGCAACTCAGAGAAGGGGGATGGAAGGGAACGTGTGATTATTCTGGAAGATGGAAGCTGTGAGGAAGGTAGGCTTGTACATCAGGAGATGGCATAGGAAATATCGTATCTGTAACTGTATGCAAGTATTATATACGTTGCTCCAGGTTTGTGGGTTTTTTTTCTTTGATCATACTGGAATGGTGCTTTTTGCAGCTGCACGTTATTTTTGTGTCTAAGCCTTAGCATAGGAGCAGTTAAGAATAGGTTTGTGCTTTTCTTCATGTAGTATCAAATGACTGGAAGTACATACTTTGACTCAGCTCAAGTCACATTTTAGGGATTTCTTGCCTCCTTCCCTGTTGCAGTGATTAGTGTAGGCCACTGCAGAAATTCAGAATTCATTACTTCAGTGTTGTCTCCTTACCATGACCTACTAGAATGCTTCCAGAGGAACAGTGTAGGCATACTGTGATTTTGTGATAAGGGAAGTGTTTTCTGCATAGGAAAGGTTAGTCACGTGTTGTGACTCCTCTGCATCAAATTTCTTAAGTAGGAGTGCCTATTCTGAATTCAAGATGCTAAGCCTTCTTATATGCATTAAAACCTCCCATGTTGTTGCTTACTCTGACCCTGCTGTGCCGTATGGACTTCACTGAACCTACTTATGAGAGCTGGAGAAGGGAAGTTTTGCATGTCCTTATGCATGTACTACCTGGAACTTGTCGTCTTTTGTTCTGTAACTTTAAGCATTTGTGTGTGTGTGCACGGAATTGTTGCACACTTCCTTTAGAGAGTTGGCACAACTTCTAACTGACAAGTGGCACGTACTCTGTTATATGCTTTTTGTTCTTAATATGCAGAATCTAACTAAAAGTCCTTTCTGACAGATGAATATGTTGTTTAGTGTTTGGAAAAGGTTTATTCTGGGTTATATGCTGCTTCTTAATGACAGCAGTTTCTTCTATTTAGTTTGTGCTTTAGAGTTCCAGGAGCACCAAGTTGGAACATATGAATAAAGGATATTTCCTGGTTTGGAAAAAAACTAGGTACTAGAAAGCAGTATGTGCTTACCTGTTCTGAGAGCACTTGCAAGCCTGATCCTTTACTCAGAGATGCCTACTTTTTCTTTCAGGAATAAACATTGATTTATGCCCCCTCTTGACATCTGGTTTGCCTTTTTCTACATTACAACTTGGTTTCATACAGGACTCTGAAGAGGACTTGTCCTCTGTGTTCTTTCTTTTGTCCATTCCTGGTCACTTTAGGTAACAGAAGGCTGGTCAGAGGGGACCTGCACACCAACACTGCCCCTGCCTACTCCAGTTTTCATTCTTCTGGAAACTGCAAACACAAGTAGGAGAGTTTATAAAGCAGTTTGGGCATTTGGATGGCTTAAATGAAGAACAACTGGTATCTCTATTACAAGCATAAAAAAAGTCAGGGTAACACTATATAACTCCAGTCAAGTACTAGGTAGATAGATATTTAAAAAACCTGACGTGTCTCAGACCGCCATTTATTATGTGCCTTTATGGCACCAACTGCAGGAAAGTCCAATCTTGTAGTGACCCCTGGTGCTTTAACAGGATAAATATTAAATAATAAATTTTTTCAAAGGTATGTTCCAATTACATAAAAAACACTGCTAGAATAGTTCTAGAAAACAGTGTCATTAAAGCAAGCTATAATTTTTTCACTTATGAGTGTTACCAAATACTACACATCTTAAATTGAACTCGCAATAAAAATATAAAGTCATATTAAATGTAAAAACTCGTGTGCTTTAGTGTAGTGCTCTGGGAATTTGACTGTTTGATTTCTAAAAGTTTTATAGCTTCAGGTATCATAATGTACTAAAGCCTCCTGTTCTTGTGATACTTTTTATTTGCGAGTCTTTCCAAGTGCTATGTGTGCCCTCATTTTAAACAAAGCAGTATCATGATGGACTTCAATCGTGATACACTTAATGTCTTGATATATCACTCCTGCGTGAAACATTTGGTCAGTATTAGTCTGAAACATAGAACTGATGCAGATGATGGTGCACATTGTTAGAATGGAACAGGTGGTATAATGGTAAATAGTGTGAGCAGCTCTGAGTGGCACATTGTATCCAAGGGTATTTAATAGGCTGTACTGCTGGAGTAATATTAACATATACACTTTTTGAGGGGAAACGTATTAGTCTAGAGTAAAAATAATTGTTCATAAATCAGTAGTTTTTTCATTTATCTTAATTTCGTGAATTGAAAATGCTGTTTCCATGACTACCATTTCTGCATGTATTTGATTACATTGTATTGTAATTTATGGCACAAAAATGCAAACCCCATCAGCAGTATCTGAATTACCATGTAGCAGGTTTATAGCTTTGTTTGGCCCCAGGCACAAGTAATAAAATCCGAGCTTTAAGTACCATTGGGGTTTATGGAATGAAGACATCTGCATTATTGTAATAAAATGTTCCTTAGTGTAATAAATATAACTGACAGAAGTGCATGACTTCCTTTATGAAAAATATGTTGATAACAATATAGTCTTTAAATACTGAAGAAACTGACTATTAAAATTTTATGTTTCCAGTTAGAGACATCTGTTGAGCATTTAGCTGGTATTATCGGTTTACTGCTGGGTATACCTAATAAGACTTTTAGTTTACAATTACATTGAGAAATACTGATGAAAAAAAGGTATTAACCTTCTGCTGATTAATGTTTTTTAACAGTTAACATTTTAATTTTGCAATAGGTATTTATGAACACAGGGTAATGGATTAGATCATAAACAGTTTCTTTTGCCTTCTCCAAGAAGCTCTGGGGGAATTTTCATTTCCAGTTCGATCAAAAGCAATTTCACTCTCATCTTTTCGAAGATGGCCAAAATGCTATAGATGTTCTATTTCTTGTTTATTTTTATCAATCTACCTTCATTTATATGCTATCAAAAATTCATTATACAGATGGTTTAGGTGTACTGATTAACTGAAAATATTTCCAAAGCAAGGTTAAAACATATCCCAGCTGGGCTGTTGTTTCAATTTGAGACATGCTATCATCTTTTCCATTTGATACCCCCGTCAAAAATTTAGTGTAATTCACTCATCTTTGATTATTTAGATGTGTATAGTCATCTTTTTTTATTCAGCAGAGTATTTTTAGTTTTTTAAAGCAAGGCTGGTAGAGGTGGGGGGAATTGCATGTACCAAGGGTTTATTCCCTTCAATCTTGTTTACCCAGTGTTAGAAGGTGCTGAATCACTTTGTACGAGTTAATCTCACATCCAGTATTACAGTGCTCAGGTTGCAACTGTGGAAGTAACCAAAGGGATTGAAATAGTGGTCTTTGAAAACTTTCTTATAGACATAGGTGGAAACTGTTTCATTTTCTGGATCCAGTGGATAAGCAATTTGAATTTCTGGCTATGAAATTTCTCAAGTCTTGGAAGAAAAGGCAAAACGATTTATGCTATCTATACATATCACTCTTTAAAACTAATATGGTTTATTAACTCAGCACTTAAATTAAGAATTAGAGCAAAAAACTATTGTAAGCTCAATAGGGTATTTAGTAAAACTGTGGCGCTCTGAAGAACAAGACATTAATTTTAAAAATGTAGTTCTAGAATTTTTTTTTCATTGTAATAATTGCTTCAAACTAACTTTATATACTTTATTCAGAAATCTAGCTGTTCATGTTTGCAGACTTTCTCAAGCCTTTTTATGTTACAGTTTGTTTTGAATAGAACATCTCCCTAGATTTTGTTGTGCTGAAGGTCCTGCTTGAACACTAGCAATTTTGCAGTCATAATGTTTGGTTGCCAGTATAACAATCATTTCTACTCTCTGACTGACAGGCTCCCACAATGATCACAGGAATGTTTTTCTGTCTTCTTAACAACTCTCATGTATTGAACTTTCCCTCCTCATTCTGTTACTTTTTCCAGCCAACCCATTTACTGCTTTTTGTTTCCTTTTCCATCTTTCTTTGCTCTTCTCCATGTTTTTCTTTTGGTTGGGTTTTTTGTCCTTTTTCATTCCTACTCTCTCTGTATAGCTTTGTAACAGCACAAAGACTTCAAAGATGAAAGGTTTTCTTTACACTGTCACAAAGCTGTGAGTGTCAAACACTGTATGTTAGTAACAAACCAGATTCTTCAGTCCAAAATGAAAGGAAGTACCAGAGTTGGACCTTAGGCTACTGCAAATAGAAGAAACTAATAGATTACTCAAAGTCAGAATTAAAACTTCAGTATTTGAGAGAATGGCCTTTCCTCTTAGATGATCTCAAAGGAATAACTTGTGCTTCTACTAAATTGTTTCTACTTGTGTCAAACCATGTCTTTGTTTTTGCTGCCTCTGACCTCCTGCATGTGAAAGGCACTTTTAATGAACTTTGGCAGTGGAAAATCACATGTATGCTGGCCTTTATCATAGTTGGACAGTTCTAATTAAGGTGTGCTTTTATTTTGAAGCATAAAAGAAATATATGAAAATGTAAAAAGCAGTTCCTAGGCTTGCTGACAATTTTTGGAAAAAAAAATGCGTGAAGATTTCTTTCTCCCCAAAAAACAAATTTGTTTGGGTTTTGGCCCCTCCTTTCCCCATCTCTTCCTCCTCTATTTATATTCCTAGTCATGTTGGGGGAATCCTTCTTTAAGACAGAATTCAGAAAAAGCTCATCTACTTACAGGGCAATATTATTATGTGGTCATGATCAAATCTTGATGTAATCAAGATTATCACCTGGTGAACACTAAAGGCTCTTTAACAAAAATATTCTTCAGTGATGATTCAAGTCAATATCTGAATAATACTTTAAATTTTTATAATGAAATTCATTAAAAGGTCTTCCTGCATTGCATATAAGCTATATAATCTTAGAATGGTCATGAGAGGTTGGCATTAGTATTATCATTTTGCAATGAACTGAGACTAAGTAGTCTAAATTATCTAAATTACTTCCTCAAGTTTATGCTATAGTTCAGGACAAAGCTAAGAATAGGAAGTTAGCGCACTTAAAATTATATTTGATCCAGTGGGTGTCCTCAAATGTGAAAAGTTGTTATTTAAACTTAAACTAGTATTATTATAATTATGTAAAACATTGGAAAAAAAATCATAAGCTCGCCGAACAGTTATGAAGTAAGGTATATAGTACATTTCACTTAATGACTATGTATAGTAAGGCAACTATCCAAAGCTTTCTCTTGGCTATGCTCAGTATCTCAGTAAGGTCTCAGTATATTACTATTGGATAAGGACTTGTGGGGTTTAAAATACTGGATACTTAAATAGTCTTCAGTCAATGACAATATCTTGCTCACATTATTATACCCTGGAATTAAACAAATACCTTTCAAAGTTATCAAAGAAGCTGATTCAATTTGAGTAAGAGAGAAGAGAGGAAAGGTATAGAGAAAGGCTAGACTAGGAGAACCTGCCTGACACAATAGCTGGTAAGACATGGGGATTCTGCAGTTGTTGACAGCGGGCATGTATGCACATATATATGTGCACTTTTAAGAGTCAGTGTCATAGTAGAATAAAATAAAACACAAAATTGAATCCCTGATATTCCAAGCAGTATGATAAGAATATAAAATGCATTTTAAGACATACGCTGTTCAAGGTAACATGAGCTAATATCATAATGAAAGTATTTTAAAAAATAAAGAATAGCTAGGTGAATCTGGCCCTAATACGTCGATAGTATTTTACTGGATTCAAGAGATCAGACCGTACACTTTTTTCATCCAGCAAGATTCAAGGCAAATTTGATAGTAGTTCTCACATTTATTAAGATCCTAAGAGAGGCTGTGGGGGTTTTGGGGTGTGGTTTTCTTTGTTCTTTTTTCTTTGTTCTTTTTTCTTTGTTCTTTTTTCTTTGTTCTTTTTTCTTTGTTCTTTTTTCTTTGTTCTTTTTTCTTTGTTCTTTTTTCTTTGTTCTTTTTTCTTTGTTCTTTTTTCTTTGTTCTTTTTTCTTTGTTCTTTTTTCTTTGTTCTCTCCTCTTCTCTCTCCTCTTCTCTCTCCTCTTCTCTCTCCTCTTCTCTCTCCTCTTCTCTCTCCTCTTCTCTCTCCTCTTCTCTCTCCTCTTCTCTCTCCTCTTCTCTCTCCTCTTCTCTCTCCTCTTCTCTCTCCTCTTCTCTCTCCTCTTCTCTCTCCTCTTCTCTCTCCCCTTCTCTCTCCCCTTCTCTCTCCTCTTCTCTCTCCCCTTCTCTCTCCCCTTCTCTCTCCTCTTCTCTCTCCTCTTCTCTCTCCTCTTCTCTCTCCTCTTCTCTCTCCTCTTCTCTCTCCCCTTCTCTCTCCCCTTCTCTCTCCTCTTCTCTCTCCCCTTCTCTCTCCCCTTCTCTCTCCCCTTCTCTCTCCCCTTCTCTCTCCCCTTCTCTCTCCCCTTCTCTCTCCCCTTCTCTCTCCCCTTCTCTCTCCCCTTCTCTCTCCCCTTCTCTCTCCCCTTCTCTCTCCCCTTCTCTCTCCCCTTCTCTCTCCCCTTCTCTCTCCCCTTCTCTCTCCCCTTCTCTCTCCCCTTCTCTCTCCCCTTCTCTCTCCCCTTCTCTCTCCCCTTCTCTCTCCCCCTTCTCTCTCCCCTTCTCTCTCCCCTTCTCTCTCCCCTTCTCTCTCCCCTTCTCTCTCCCCTTCTCTCTCCCCTTCTCTCTCCCCTTCTCTCTCCCCTTCTATCTGACCTTCTCTCTGCCCTTCTCTCCCCCCGTCTCTCTACCCTTCTCCCCTTCTCTCTCCTCTTCTCTCTCCCCTTCTCTCTCCCCTTCTCTCTCCTCTTCTCTCTCCTCTTCTCTCTCCTCTTCTCTCTCCTCTTCTCTCTCCTCTTCTCTCTCCTCTTCTCTCTCCCCTTCTCTCTCCTCTTCTCTCTCCTCTTCTCTCTCCTCTTCTCTCTCCTCTTCTCTCTCCTCTTCTCTCTCCTCTTCTCTCTCCTCTTCTCTCTCCTCTTCTCTCTCCTCTTCTCTCTCCTCTTCTCTCTCCTCTTCTCTCTCCTCTTCTCTCTCCTCTTCTCTCTCCTCTTCTCTCTCCTCTTCTCTCTCCTCTTCTCTCTCCTCTTCTCTCTCCTCTTCTCTCTCCTCTTCTCTCTCCTCTTCTCTCTCCTCTTCTCTCTCCTCTTCTCTCTCCTCTTCTCTCTCCTCTTCTCTCTCCTCTTCTCTCTCCTCTTCTCTCTCCTCTTCTCTCTCCTCTTCTCTCTCCTCTTCTCTCTCCTCTTCTCTCTCCTCTTCTCTCTCCTCTTCTCTCTCCTCTTCTCTCTCCTCTTCTCTCTCCTCTTCTCTCTCCTCTTCTCTCTCCTCTTCTCTCTCCTCTTCTCTCTCCTCTTCTCTCTCCTCTTCTCTCTCCTCTTCTCTCTCCTCTTCTCTCTCCTCTTCTCTCTCCTCTTCTCTCTCCTCTTCTCTCTCCTCTTCTCTCTCCTCTTCTCTCTCCTCTTCTCTCTCCTCTTCTCTCTCCTCTTCTCTCTCCTCTTCTCTCTCCTCTTCTCTCTCCTCTTCTCTCTCCTCTTCTCTCTCCTCTTCTCTCTCCTCTTCTCTCTCCTCTTCTCTCTCCTCTTCTCTCTCCTCTTCTCTCTCCTCTTCTCTCTCCTCTTCTCTCTCCTCTTCTCTCTCCTCTTCTCTCTCCTCTTCTCTCTCCTCTTCTCTCTCCTCTTCTCTCTCCTCTTCTCTCTCCTCTTCTCTCTCCTCTTCTCTCTCCTCTTCTCTCTCCTCTTCTCTCTCCTCTTCTCTCTCCTCTTCTCTCTCCTCTTCTCTCTCCTCTTCTCTCTCCTCTTCTCTCTCCTCTTCTCTCTCCTCTTCTCTCTCCTCTTCTCTCTCCTCTTCTCTCTCCTCTTCTCTCTCCTCTTCTCTCTCCTCTTCTCTCTCCTCTTCTCTCTCCTCTTCTCTCTCCTCTTCTCTCTCCTCTTCTCTCTCCTCTTCTCTCTCCTCTTCTCTCTCCTCTTCTCTCTCCTCTTCTCTCTCCTCTTCTCTCTCCTCTTCTCTCTCCTCTTCTCTCTCCTCTTCTCTCTCCTCTTCTCTCTCCTCTTCTCTCTCCTCTTCTCTCTCCTCTTCTCTCTCCTCTTCTCTCTCCTCTTCTCTCTCCTCTTCTCTCTCCTCTTCTCTCTCCTCTTCTCTCTCCTCTTCTCTCTCCTCTTCTCTCTCCTCTTCTCTCTCCTCTTCTCTCTCTCCTCTTCTCTCTCCTCTTCTCTCTCCTCTTCTCTCTCCTCTTCTCTCTCCTCTTCTCTCTCCTCTTCTCTCTCCTCTTCTCTCTCCTCTTCTCTCTCCTCTTCTCTCTCCTCTTCTCTCTCCTCTTCTCTCTCCTCTTCTCTCTCCTCTTCTCTCTCCTCTTCTCTCTCCTCTTCTCTCTCCTCTTCTCTCTCTCTCTCTTCTCTCTCCTCTTCTCTCTCCTCTTCTCTCTCCTCTTCTCTCTCCTCTTCTCTCTCCTCTTCTCTCTCCTCTTCTCTCTCCTCTTCTCTCTCCTCTTCTCTCTCCTCTTCTCTCTCCTCTTCTCTCTCCTCTTCTCTCTCCTCTTCTCTCTCCTCTTCTCTCTCCTCTTCTCTCTCCTCTTCTCTCTCCTCTTCTCTCTCCTCTTCTCTCTCCTCTTCTCTCTCCTCTTCTCTCAAGATTCTAAACAAATTGTAAACTTATAAAGTAATAATAAATAGTGTGTGGTTTTTGATGGTACACAACTTTAATTTCACTTAATGATTTGACTCTATCAGACATAAGATAGAAAAGTCTCTTTAAAATGTCTCTTGGTAATTTTGGGGAGTGTTTATAATGTTTTTGGGAGCATTTATAATATTCAGACATGCAGAAAGAGTAAATATGTCTGTGGGTTTCTGTCTTGGTAAATACACATATAGCCCCATTCCCATAAGATAACCAGTGTTTGATGAAGTCTGTTATGAGCTCCTTCTTCTTTAACATACCATCTAACAGCTATTAGTTGCTGAATTTTGCAGTTATTGCCTCCAGTAAGTATTACGCTTTGATGTATTTGTTGCTCTGTGCTCAATTTACAAAAAGGCTATGGACAACATAATAAGGATTTTTTTTTCCTGAGAAATAAGAAAGAAAAACAAGTAGCTAAAGATTAGTCAGAAAATCAGATGCTTGCATATTTGAGGGGACAGGTTGAAAGCAGAATTAATTGTTCGTGCAAGGCATCTATTTATTAAAAAAAAAATGTTGTGGACACGAGCTGGATTATTGTTAAAGCCTCCCATTGGAATTAAATAAACTTTTCTGATTCCAGGCTTTAAACTGATTTATTTTGCATCCTGTATAAGAATTTGGTTACTTTAATACAGGTCTTTCCATTTCCTTTTGTTTGAGATGCTTCTGTTTGTATAAAATGCTTAAAGTGAGTCTTTCCTATAGTGATTAGCATGCTCAGTGAAGATGGAGACTCTCATAGGTTATTGATAAAATCAGTAGCAGAGATGAAATTCTTTGGAAGTAAGATGAACAGTGAAAACAACCAGCAGGTGGGAAGCTGGGATCCAAGCTCTTTTGTTTAAATTTGCTCCAGTCTTGTTTGCTGCATTTGGGTGATCTTCACTACTTCACTACTGTTGTTTTCCTCTAGCATGGTAATAGGTAAGGCTAGGTAAGATTCCTTCCCCACCCTCCTTGCCCCATAAGGTAAACATTTTGCTTCATTAAATATTGAAGCATTTCAGGTCAAATAGGGCACTCCATATGAAAAAACCTAGATCTTTCATGTTTCATAACAGAAAACTACTTTTTTTTTTTTTTTTAATGGAAAAAGAATTCTTTGGTTTGGTTGAACCTAAAGAAAAACATGCTTTTGACATTTTATCTGCAAAATGTTTTCTGTTAACAGCTAAACAAGCAATGCAGAAATACTATTTCCATTTTTTTTTTGTTAAATAAAGTGGCACTGATCCTCATTATGCTTGCCCCCCAATGAGAGCCCATTTCAGAAGCATGGCATCTGCTTGGACTGCTCAGGTTTTATTTGCCTTAACATGTGTTGTTCTGTAATATTTTTGTATGATTACACAGAGTAAGACATTTATACTATCAGAAAAAGAGTTTCTTTTTGGTGGCTGGTATATGCTTAATGAATGTCACTGTTCCTTCCACAATTTTTCTGCTCTTGTCTTTTTTTCCCTTGATGGTTTCTGAATGATATTTCAGACAATACAATGCTTAGCAGCAATCTTGCTATTGTTTTTGAATGAAATGGAGTAATTACTTACAGTAGTTTGTACAATCAGACCTTATCCATGTGCGGGACATTGCTGAATGAGAATTCTCTCTGATGATTACTGTAGTGAACTCATGACCATTAATTTATCTCAACAAGTGAATTTCTGATTTGATAGAAAGGCAGCAAACTGCGTTTTTGGATTGGGGAGGTACACAATGATCTGAAATGCAGAGCTGGTGTTCAACCACCTTATGTGTTTGCAGCTATTTCGTTGCTAAGTAGGAAGATTGTTCCATCAGATGGACTTTGCACAGATACATACTTTAAATCTTATATTTTGTGACTAGCTATTGGACTGAAATTTATTAAAGTGTGTGGGTACTGCTGTTTGATAAAGTGGATGCTGTGAATCAAATGCAAATAGAACCCATTCAGCTATTCTCAATATATACATACATACAGAGCTTACTTCCGTGAATAAGGTTGCTAATTTTGTTGTACTGTGTTGCAAATGTTTTGAAAGACCTTCTTTTACACAGTAAAGAAGGTGAGCCAAGTTGACATTTCCAGTAGTGAGTTTCTATTCAGTGAAAGGCTCACTACTTTAAAAAAACCAACAAACACACACACACACAAATGCACCTACAAAACAAAAAAAGTAGATACTCAGATGTTACGCTGCCTTTTTTTCCTCATTTCCCATCTCTTTTACTTTGCCTTAGGTGAGTATCAGGTAGCTGATACAAAACTGGGAGGAGTGATTGATAGACCAGGTGGTTGTGCTCAGGTTCAGATGGACTTCAACAGGCTGGAGATGTGCAAATGGGAAACTGATTAAGTTCATCCAAAGGAAGTGTGAAATCCTGCACCAGGGGAGAAACACCCTATGTACCAGAACAGACTAGTGGCCAAGTGCCTGGAATGCAGTTTTGCAGAAAAATACTGTGGTTTCACGTTGGACAATAGATTGGCAATGAGAAAGCAATGTGCCTTTGCAGCAAAAGAGGCCAACAGCATCCTAACCTGTATTTGGAAAAGCATTTTCATTAGGGAGGTGGTGGGAGGTGATCCTTCTTCTCTGCTTAGACTGGTGAGACCACATCTTGAGTGCTGTGTCCAGGTCTTCACTCTGTGGTATGAGAGAGATGGACGTACTGGAATGGGTCCAATAAAGGACCACAAATGTGATGCTTGAATTATTAGACACAGGATGAGATGCCTAGAGCTGGGATTATTCAGTTTAAAAGAAAGTTGGCAATTATGTGTGTCTAAATAGATGTTGGGCAGAATGGGGCAGGGAGTGGGAAGAAAGTAAGGATGATGGATCCAAACTCTTTTTGGTGACAAAGCAAAAGGCAGTGGGCATTGGCTGATATACAGGATAGATATATATATTTTTTATTTTATTTTTTTTTTTTTTGAGAGAGAGAGAGAATGGTCAAACACTGAAACAAATTTTCCAGAGTGGCTCCACCCTTGTAGATGGTTGAAACCTGACTGGATATTGTTTGAGCAACTAGCTGTAGTGTACACTTCTTTGAGCAGTGGAATTGGGCTAGGCTGTTTTACGGTCTCTTCCAACCTCAACTATTTTTGTGATTATAGGTTAGATAAGGTTAAACCTAGTAACAAAAGGGATATCAATCTACTGTGCAACTGTTACTTTTGAGGAATTGTATATTTGGGTTGTTTAAAAGCCTGGTTGACAGCTTGTGCAAAAAGCACCATGCTTTCATGCTAATATTGTCAACCTGGATTCTATGTGGATGACTTTATTACTTTCCTTTGAAAAAGAATGAAGAGTAAAAGGAGATTATTGTTTTTTTAAAAACTTCATTCTGTTTGGGGGAGAGAATTGGACTGTAGGTGACAGGAAAAACTAAACTACCAATTAGTTTGGAAAGCAGCTACTGTGTTGCAAAATCAATTTAGAGAAATTAAGTATATTTGCATAGAGAATAGACAAGTAACAAAGAAATAAATAGAAACTAAATAAGCCTGTCCTGTTGTGTAAAATGGTAGTGAAAAACCAGAGCTTTGATAAGGCAGAGGCAACATGTTTTTATGTAGGGAAACTACTAAATCGGAGCCTGAGGTTGCTGCTAGTTCGGGGCTTGTTAAAGCTCACAGCAGGCTGGTGTCTCTAACACTGTTGGTACTTGAGAAACTAATGCAAAAGGTCAGCAATCTTCATAAGTTTCTGTTTGGGCCTGAAGCTTCAAAGGACAATATTGTAAAAACATCACCCTGCAACTCAGCCCCCCCTCAAAAAAAAAAACCAAAACCCAAAACCCGAACCCAACCAACAACAACCCCCCTCCCCAAACAACCTAAAAAAACCAAAACCAAAAACCTCCACAAAACCCCACCAAACTGAAACAAAATAAAACCTAACAAAAGTAACCCTTTCTGAAACTGCATGGAAGACATGTTGCAACATTGATGTTAGTGGAAGGTTGCTGGAAGTGAATTAAACAACAAACAAAGCTGAAGAGACAGGAGTGTAAAACGTTATTTTGAGAAGATACAATGTGATAAAGGCAAACTATCTTCTGTGTTCTGGAAAAGGTCTGCCTGATTCAGTGTAATTTACTGTAATGATTTGTGAGAATGTATCTGTTCCTGAAACCCTTCTTGTGTAAAAGAAGGGGGAGGGAACAGATCAATGCTAATTTAAATACTATGCACACATTTCCTTCAAGTGGTGTTTATGGTATTTAATAGTAATGCCCTGTTTCAATTCTACTTCACAGTAGCTTACAAGAATCATGGGGTAAACATAGTATGTAGAATTTCATCTTCCATGTCCTGGTGTACTCTTTTAAATCTAGTACAACAGACAGTATAAAACCAGGATGTTTGTACATTACAAGGATGGTTTTCTGAAGGCTAGGAAATAGTACATATGCAACTGCTTAAATCCTATATTGTTTGTATTTAGCTTTTATCTACTTCAGTTATCTACAACCAAAACAAAACATATTCCAGTAACATTTCTTAAAAGCATCCACCTCTGCTCCCCCCATCTCCCACCCCTCCAGCCAGTAGTTTCATACATGGGAGGCAGATCAATATATGTTGACACTGGCTTTCACTTTCTCTTGTGACAGAAGTGATTGTGTCTGAAATTTGTCTTAAAGTCAGTTAATGGCTGAGTTTTCATTAGGCTTTAAACAAATGAACAAGTTTTCTTCTGTAGAACTTATGTTCTGAAACCAGGAGTCTATGAAATCATATTAAGAATAAAATTACATAAATCAGAAAATTAATTATTACTCTACTAATGCACAAGACTATCTACCATATGGGGGGGGGGGGGGGGGGAGTTTTAAACAACCCCACCCATATTTGTGCATTCTATAACCTGAAGAAATTCAGTTGTAAGTACTTTGTGGTGTATAATCCTAAAGCGCGTTCAGAGTTTGCCATTATAAATTTCAAGAAACACTGTTGTATTCCTCCTTCTTGCTTCAATCTAATATAGTGTTCTATTCAATCTCACATAATGCTGATATTGCACAATGCATGTTTCCAAACAAACAAGCAAACCATCTGTATTTTGGGCTTTAATTTTTTTTAAAAAAATAAATAAGGCAACCAAAAAACCCCACACTGAAAGCTGGAGTCTAATCAGCTGCTGCTGGATTTAAAATTCAGATTTATGGAAGAAGCAGTCTTTATACATATATTTAATACAATTGGATTCTTCAGACTTTGCACTGAATGGGACAAGGAAATGAAAACTTAATCTCTAGAGAAATATGAAAATACAACTGACTGAAAAGGAGAAAAAAATAATATTGCTTTAAATTCCAACTTGACTAGGAACCTACTGCGGGTTTGCATGTATATTAACAAACTGGTTATTGCCCTAATCCTGCTGAGATTTTCCTTTTTGTGTGCTAAATTTTGGCATGTTTTCCTCTATTACTTTCATATTAGATGTTGAAAGTTAGATTCAAATATAATCACAATAACTTGCAAGTGATTATTTCCAAATAAATTTGAAAACAATTACATTTAAAATATTCCATATTTCTTTAAAACAAACAAACAAACAAAAAACCAAAGCAACCAACTTCAAGCTTACTGAATAATTTAGTTAAAAGCACATTTCTGTGCTTTTGTTCGATGGTGGAAAGGGGAATCAGCCCTTTATTCCTCCCTACAAAGCGTGTTCTGACAGCCACTAAAATCAGTGGAAAGAGTAGATTGTGGCTGCACATCTCAGGTGGTGACAGGTTTTTGGCTGTTCTTGGCAGAAATTTTTGTTTGATTTGTTTCTTTTCTCCCTGCTTTGCCTCCAAGACAAAGTGAGATAGTTACAAGAAAGAGAGGAGGTGGGTTACCTGGGAGTTATGGGCTAAAAAATAGACTGATTTACTCTGGCAGAATAGCTTCTCCTGAAATAAAAAAGGATCTCCTGCATTTCTAACTTGTAATTTTCTTTTTTTTTCTGTGCAGGCACTGTGGGTGTTTTAGGACTTGTCCTCATACCAAAAACTTACCAGTTTAACTCATTTCCATTTTCATGTATATAATCCAGTGCAGCATTCACATGGCTGGGTGAGAGCAGTTTAGGTTGTTGCTGGTGTCTGAGTGAAATTTGGCAGTGACTGGCTGCATATATTTTTCTTCCTTTGTCTTCACAGTTCCTTATGTTACTTCTAGTACCAGTTTAACCATACTGTTCCAATGTTTTGATCTACTCCTTGCTTATGTGGAACTAGACCCTGTCTGATCATGTGTAGATAAATTGACACAAAGGGGGTTTTTTTTAAGGATTTTAATTTTTGAAGTAAGGACTTTACTTTGTGGACTTTACAGATTTTTTTTTTTAATCTAGTGTATTTGTACACATAATAGTAGCATATCTTTAGCTGATATTTGTTTCAAAAAGCTGGTACTGCACAGTGTTAATCTATCTCCCTGAGCATCCTAAGTGAATATTTCTGTCTGAAAATTCTTACTTCCCCCACCCGCAAATTTGGTACAGTTCTGAAAAGGAACTGTGAGGCTGAGGATCCCCTCCTCATACAAAATATGTTATTAAATCTTGCAATCCCAGCCTCCCAAAGTGGTGGCAGCTGGCTGAGACATTAGTGAGGTACACTGATAAATCCCCAGAAGCAAATAGCACAAGGTTGTCGACAGTCTTATTGCTATGTCTTGTGATGGTTTTCTCTTACTACAGATCTGTTGCTATCAAGCTAATCCTATTGCGGTCTTTAATAACAATTTTCATACTACTGCCTATGAAATGATCTTTAAAACTATAGTTCTGATGAGCTTAACATAATTACATAATATGTATATGAGATTATTGCAATTTCTTTATTACCAATGATTAGCTAACCAAATTACCCAACAAATTAATAATACATTCCTGAAAAGACTAGTCATGTGTAATTATGTATAATTTAGAAAATGCTCAGAAGATGGTGCACTGTGTTTTTCTACAGTATTCGATCTGCTTGTTGGAATCAATTTAAATTATGGGCATTTGTGAGTTTCCAGTATGTAATTCTGCCTGGAGAAAGCAAGTATTTTGTCACTGATACCGTGGAAATATTCTTGTTAGTGAACATACAAAGCCTGTGAGAAGTGCTGAATGAATTCAGACACTATATCCAGTTACAGGAATAAACTGGGAGAAACTTTATTTTAACCAAGTCAGACACAGACTTCAGCTCATGATCTGGATAAACAAGTATCTGTCAACGCAATGATCTGATTTTGCAATCTTAATGAACAAACTACTCACATTTGTACATCTTCTAAGAAGATGTGGGCTTTTTTGCAGATTTCTGGCAAGTTTGGTGAGTGTGTGTTTCATGAGTACATGATTCTATAAACACAAAATATTGGTTGCACACTTTGTGTGACTTTCTAGACTTTGGTTGAAAAGCTAAATTAAATTTAGATAGAGTTATGAGGACAATGAATAAGTGTTAAACTGCAGAAAGCTGTATTTGTCAAAGCAAAATATGGTTCTTTTCCCACAAATGGTCTATTACTTGGTTTGTAATTGGCACAATATAACAGATACTACTCATTGGTAACTGACTTGTAAGGCTTACATAGGAAGTATAGTCATGGTGAAAGACTGGTTCCTTGAGAGAATTTTATCTAATCTTCTGAGACCTCCTTTCTCCTAGCTCTTCAGAGAGTCTTCTCCTTATGTAAATGCTTGTATCATGTACACTGAGCTAGGTGGTGTGAAAAACCTCTGAAGAACTGAAAGCTGTTCTACTAAAAATACTGTTGGTTTCTGGATGCACCATTCAAAGTGATGATGGTTATACAAACATGGCAATAAGATTCTGGCCCCAAAATGTGTGCTGCTGATACTATTGAGATTTTTTTTTTTTTTTTTTTTTTTTTTTTGGTCTTTGTGTTAAAATGTTATTTATTTATTAATTTAAAACTTGATAGTAAATTCAAGCCTCCTGGGATTCAGGTTTCCCACATTTTCTTTGTTTTTAGAGATTCCTTTACATTTTTACTGGGATGTGTGAAAAGGACATATACAGGTGGATATGATTGCTTAATGTGACTTTAAGGCCTTTTGTCATATGGTTCTTCCACAGACTTTACAAAATCTGGAAGAACCAATCCCCTTGCTGAAGTATATGCTCTAGTCTGACACCAGAAGAGCAAAATGCAATGAAATAGAAATCTTGGATACACGTTGGTCTCTGCAATAGAGTTGTGACAATCTATGTGCTTTGGCGAAGACATTTCATGAAGGTGTTCAGGCATCTGTTGATGCTGAAGCATAGAAATAAGACTGAAAAGAAGGAAACTTCTATGGTTGTATACATATCCATACCAGCTTTCTCAAGCACTTACTAGTTACACAACTCTCACCACAGAAGACTGAGGATTTTAAAATGGAAGCATCCACTTTCTTCTTTGCCCCCAGTGGGTTGGCAGCTATTGAAAGGCTGTAAAACAGATCCTTTAATTCTGAGGCTGGATCTCTATTGTCTCAGCACAGAGGGCACTGAATATGACAGTGTTGCACCACTCCTTGCATTTTTACCTGGCCAGCTTGCCTCACAGTTTGGTTCATTTATTTTTCTGCATCACCTACAAAACTTCAGTCTGGATGTTGAATCAGTACATGCTAGTTGCCACAAATAGATACTTTGTGAGCCAGCCTCCTTTTCCTTACAAATATCACAGCTGTCCGTAATTCATTCATTTCTCTGACATTGAAAATTAATTTCCTTTGTCCCCTGATGCTACATTATATGGTGACTGACAAGAATCATTACAGTCATTCAACAAACAAACAAAACCTGAATGCAAGTCTATAAGAGCAATCCACTCTGAGTTCTCTAGGGGGAAGCATTCTTCTCTTCCATTTTAGCAATTACAAGTTTGATTCTTTGCTGTCCTGGGATTGAACTGATGCCATATCACAGAGCCAAGTGCTCGATGAAAGGCTCCAGGAGGACAACACAACCCCTGTACTGGAAAAACATATCACTACCTCCTCATCTTATTATGACAAATACTGTGAAAAGGAAATACAGGGAAGTGTAGGATATCAGAGAGGTGCTTAGAAGAAATATCCTATGAAAATCTTCTTGCAAAGCTACTTGCATGCAACTAACACCACTCAATCAGGTTATGGTTTTATTGATACAATCCAGTGTGCTGTTGCCCTTTGTTCAAGATTGTGATGATGACCAGGTGTCATGGTTTAACCCCAGCTGGCAGCTCAGTCCCATAGAGCCACTCGCTCACTCTCCCCACAGTGGCATAGAGGAGAGAATCGGAAGAGTAAAAGTGAGAAAACTTGTGGGCTGAGATGAAGACAGTTTAATAGGTAAAGCAAAAACTGACCACGCAAGCAAAGCAAAACAAGGAAATCATTCACCACTTCCCATCGGCAGGCAGGTGTTCAGCCACCTTCAGGAGAGCAGCACCCCATCACAGTTAACAGTTACTCGGGAAGACAAAAGCCATAACTCTGAATGTCCCCCTGCTTCCTTCTTCTTCCCTCAGTTTTATATGCTGAGCATGACACCCCATGGTATGGAATATCCCTTTGGTCACCTGGGGTCAGCTGTCCTGGCTGTGTCCCCTCCCAGCTTCTTGTGCACCCCCAGCTTGCTCGCTGGTGGGGTGGGGTGGGGTGAGATGCAGAAAAAGCCTTGATTCTGTGTAAATACTACTCAGCAGTAACAAACATATCTGTGTGTTATCACTGCTGTTTTCAGCACAAATCCAAAACATAGACCTGTACCAGCAATTATTAAGAAAATTAACTCTATCCCAGCCAAAACCAGCACACCAGCATACCCAGATCCTTTTCTGCCTATCTCTGAGCTTGCAGTCTTGCTTGGGGTTGCTCTATTCATGATGTAGGACTTTGCTTTTTCCTTTGTGGGACCTCATGACATCTTGTTTTCCCATCTCTTCCAGCAACCAGAAGTAAACCATCAAGCTCATTGAGCAAGAATATGTGAATTTTGCTGCTACACATCTTACAATGAGTTACAGTCTGTGAAGGTCTTTTCTGATGGTTTTTAACGTGTGACCTTAATGCTCTTTATGAAATTTTTTCAGGCTTACAAAGGTTCACCATACTTAGAAATTAAAAATTGTGTCTCATCAGCACCTGATGTTCTCCTTTTTGATAATTTTCATGTATATTCAATGATATGAAGAAATTTACTGAAGTTTTGTGGAAACTACAGCTTCTTTCTCCTTGAACTACTTTTAGTGCTAATCCAAATTGAGCTATGCAAGAAAAATCTGGGCCAGTTCATTTACTGAGGTTGGTTACTCTTGTGTTTAATATTCTTTAATGATCCACTAGTGTATTCTTGTATGCATGTTGCTATCCAATAGATTATAGTACAGATACATAAACTGCATAACAAAAGGAAAGTAGTTGTGGAGAAGGATGACTATTAGGTAATATATTCATGAGTAGCTAGTCTCAATTTGGCTGTGTCCACACATTATTTGGATCTTTTTAATTTAAGAATCTTGATGGACACAAAATATAACTGAGATGAAAGTCTGCTAGAAATAATTAATGAGGTAATGTTCTCTTAGGAATAAGAGTTAGCTGTGCTTCGTCTTTAGCTTCTAGCAGATGTGAATGAACACAAACATTGAGCTGTTTAAGAATGCTTCTGGCAAGGAGTGTTGCAGCAAAACTCTGTGTGTAGTGCTTTCAGGATTTTAAGTTCTGGCAGTTCCAGCTTTCACTTATCTGGAAGATTTTCTTTTAACTCAGCATCAAATGAACATGAATGAGGCTGGTCATTGGTAAGTGGCTAATCCATTATTCTGTAAATGCACACGACACACCATCAAATTCTGCCTAACATCTGAAATTCAGCAAAGCATTTGATATTAGAAGGCAAAACTTGATTAGAAGTAATATATTCAAAGAATGTTTTGGTAAACACTTTTGTGGAATATAAATAAGACTAACTCAAGGATTCTTTCACTTAAATGGTATAGCTCTGTTTTATCAGCATGTTGGATCACTGTTGCTTTTCCAGCCAAAAGTATTTGGACAAAGCCAGCATAAAACCACTTTGTTACTTGTGGTTATTGGTGTTAAAAATCAAAACAAGACAAAGCTCCTTCAGGCTTTGTTTGGGTTTGTTTGTTCTTTCTTTTCTATTTTTCTTTTCTATTTTCCCCTCAGATAAACGGAAAAGTTCCTTTCTCCCTGAAGTCGCAGACAAAAATGAACTATGTGAACTGTGACCAGACTAGGTCTTCAAATTCCATTATTTAGGAGGCTAATCCTGTTTGCATACTGATGCCTCTGTACTGTTCAGATGAGCAATGAGAAGTAAAATATATCAATGCTCTTAGTGAACTACCTCTTGAAAATGAAAGGCAAGCAGCTCTTCCAACAGGCAACTCAAGGCAAAGGATGTTCAAAAAGATCAACTGAGACACTTCCCTGAAAGAGGACTCTACTAATTTTGTAATGAAATATCTATCATGCAGAACAGAACTGTTAAGTGTGAGTATTCAGGAAAAAAAAGTATGTATTAATGTATGTTTTAAAAATATTGGAGGCTGTGTATAGCGGTAATGTACTTTAACAAAAAAGACATTGAAGGCAATATGCCCATTAAAATTTTGGAGTTTGGGATCTGTATGAGACTTGATGATTGGCATCTGACCTATTTTAATGAAAAATTTTATCTACTGGTGCATTCATTGACTGAATTTTCTTTGTATACTGTAAGTATGAAAGTTTCTTTGGAGACGATTCCTCTTCAGACCTAGATTGCTTCCAGCATACGTATTGTTGGCCCTTTGTCTAAAGCCGTATGATAAACCAATGTGAGTAACAGGTCATTTAAGCGAAACAGAGTTCTGACACATCTGAAAGAATGAAATACAATTCAGAGAAAGGAAGAGAGGGAAAGGAAAATAAGAGTTGAGGGGAAAGGAAATCGTAGCCCTAGGTCTTCTGTGGAATCTAGGCTCTTCAAATTCTTTCTTATATGCAAAACTTGATATCAGTAAATCTCCTGAATTTACAAAAGTACTCATATGAGTGAGCTAATATTCAGTGTTATAAACACATATAAACAAAGTTTACTTATACTGATATATATAATAAATATATATTAACAATTTTAATGATTAAAAATGATGGGGTTTTTCTCTGTTGTTTTCTGGATTTTTTTTTTAAGTCAACAAATTGTACCCTCTGCCTTGTTCCTAGCATGTTAAAACCGAGGTTCTATCTGTCCTTCAGTCATTATTAACAACTGAGGTTCTGTGATCCTTTATCTCAGAAATAGGTAGAAATGGCAATGAGTGAATTAACACTTTAACAAATGTAATAGCAGCATATCATAGCTCTTTTCTCCTCTTCCACCTTTCAAAACAGCAAGAGACTTACAATGAATTAATTACTAATGGGTAGAGGCATGAAGAACACAAGGCATGATCAAACCTTTATTATCTGAATATTTTAAATAGCTCATTATTCTTTATAACACAGATGCTCAGTGCACCTTTTCCTCTTTTGCTCCAGTCCTTTATATCAAAGCTAGAAAAGCATAAAGGAGCCTAAAAGTGTGAGTTTTTTCTTGTGGTATTTTTGTTTTGTTTTGGGGATTTTTTGTTTGGTTGATTTTGTTTCATTGGTTTCCACCACCCCCGCTCCCACCCCCGCCCCTTCCCTGACAAAGGGCTCGTTTTCCTCATACAGTTAGAATGACAGAGTCCTGGAAACCTGCCTCATGTTCCATTTTAAGGCTCAATTTTATCCAGAGGTCTATTCAATTCACCCTAGGTGGAGATTTATGCTGTGGGCACACCTTCGTTAGTGTTCATATGAGGACTGAAATTTTGAAGCTAAGGTCCAAACATCCATGCTTTGGATTGCTTTAGGGAATGGTCTACACTTCCTGAAAACTGCATTCCTTCTGTGTGAAATCATCTGCATATGCATTTCAGAAGCATGCCTAATGCCCTCCAACTGCTAAAAGGCATTCAGCCCATTGCCTCAACTAGAGCTAATAATATACTGTGAAACATACATACTCTAGACTTTAATTCCTCAGTTCCATCTGTTTTCCACTGCAGACCCACTACCCAATACATTGGAGTATTTGCCAGACCAAACATAGTCTGTCTGGAAGACTGAGAGCCAAAGAATTTATTGTGAAACAAGGTGCTCGGTGGTGAGAGAGTTACCAAGGTACTGAGCAGCTAAGTCAAAACTATGTAGCCATGGGCACAAGAGCACGTGTTTGAGTAGCCATAGAAAGTTAAGGGCTGGGAGAGTAGTTCAGGTGACTACAGCAGTTCTCTGGCTTGGGAATGCTTTTCTGGGTCTCCTAAACAGGATGTAAAAGCTTCATCCTCCATATGGGAACACAATGAGGATGAAAAACAGTTAAGTGAATACATGAAAAAGACAAATGACTAGTCATTAGTATTAAATTTATTCATACAAATCCTACTCGTCTTCCTAGAAGAAAATATGGTACTAGTTTCTTGGTTTCACAAAGCAGTGCAAGAGTACAAGGAAGACTAAACTGTCAGAAGATACCTGGGTGTTATTGACTGAATCTCTTACAGCAGTACCTGAAGAATCTCCTGCAAATACTCCAAATGTTTTTTCTCATAAAATTGTGTGAGATGCAGCAACCTTCACTCGTCTTGATTTTTGACTGGGGAACTGAGGTAAATTAATAAAACAGGTAGTAGTAGGAATGTTACTGGTTTTGCTGATGTTTATTTACTCAGGTTACAGTCTAGAAAACATGTCTGTCAAATAATTTCCCACCTGGCTGACTCATATGTCACATTACTAGGCATATGTCTGATATGGAGGGAATGGTGGGTTATATAAATAGTTGATTATATTCAAAAGCAACTCTGACAGGTGATCTTTTATTTATATTATATCAGATATATATATAGTGCTTTTATTGCATGTAATGACCATATCATCATGTCTTAAGAGACATATAAGCTGCTCCTTAAAAGTAAGCAAGATGGCTTTTTGGATTGCTGTTTAAAATTTTTGTTTCTTTTTCCTTTTTCACTGAAGCTCTTGCAAAACTACTTGTTACAAATGAATATTAATCCTAGCAGTGCTGATCAGACTGTCAAGGCACTGATACTTTCCTTAGCTCTTCTTTTTCTGTTCTTTTGTTTCATGAATACAGCTGCATTTGTATTGTGTTGTAGCTTAGCTTTCCATAGTAATATTAATATCTGTATTAATATCCATACATTATCAAAATTAACATCCTTGTATTATCTAAATATCTAAGTTAATATCCATATATTAATTAATACACTGTGACAGGAATGTGAGGGGAAAAATATTATTTGTTCCTAATGAACACTTCAAAATAAATGTACTTTAAGGTCTGCTTGAAAACATGATAATAATTATGTGTTTAACTGCTGTGTACCAGGAACTGGGCATTGCTGAAAAGACACAAAATCCAACTTGTCTACTACTATTTCCAGCTTCTTGTAGAGTTGCCAATATAAATACAGTGTTGAAACTGAGTAATAGCTGTTTAAAAAAACTCTGTAAAGAGAATTCCAGCTGGAAAGGATCCACTGAATATAGTTCCTCAGAGAGTTTTTTGTTTGATTTTCCATGCTATGCAGGAAAGAGGAGTTTTTGTGGAAACTCCCATCTCCATTTTTAATGTGGGAGATAAGGATGCTAGTAGGAGAGCTCATCAGAAGAGCAAAGTCCAGTGCATCATGGTCATTGCTTACAGAAATGAATTTTGTATGTGTAAAGTAGGACATTTGGAATGGCAGGAATTGTATTGACATGTTCGTAGAACACAGCTAAGGAAGACTTCGTATTGTCTACTAGTTCACCTTATTAAATTAATAAAAAATACTAATCACATTGGCCATTTTAAGTTCTGTTCTCTTTCATACTTGTTGGTTATGAAAATGGCTTCAGGCTATAGCATAAATTCCCATGTAGCTGTCACTTACTCTACTGTACCATTTTTAAAACACAAAACAAATTAGATTTAAGTGACTAAAAGTGCTTATATTTACATTGCATGCCATATTCTCTTCTTTAGATAGAAGAGAAAAGAACAAAGTACATGTGACCATAAGGTCAGTGATGTTCCTTAATGTATGTCAGGCAGATAGTTGCAGTTCAACGACAGAAAACCAAGTGCCTTAGCTGCCCATCTGGGTAAACCCACAACAGGGGGGCAAGAGAAAGCAGACTGTCTAAGACCTGCTTCCCTCTATTTAAGGGTGAAGAAAAATAATGTATTGAAATGTCTCATTAAATGAAACGGGTAACAACTATTTCAGTAACCACAACAGAGTTCCCATTTCAGTCCAGCCTGCAAAGTACCACACAAGTGCTCAGTCACTCCCTCCCATACCCTCAGTGGGACAGGGGAAGAGAAAAGAAGATTAAAAGCAAGAAAACCACCACCCCCCAAAAAAAAGGAAAAAAAAAAAAAAAAAAAAAAGAGAAGAAAGTGTGGAAAGTAAAAGAAGTGATTTGCCACCTCCCACTGATGGTTCCCAAGCGAAAGATGGCTAACCTTCCTATCCTTCTTTTCCCTTTCATTGCTAAGAATGGCATTATATGGCATAGAATATCTCTGGTTAGAGTCATCTGCCTGGTTGTGTCCCCTGCAACCTATAGCACAGCCCCCAGTCTAGTCACTGCATGGGGGCAGACTGAAACAGAGGTGGCCTTGGTGCCATGCAAACACTGTTAAGCCATAGCTAGAATGTGTTATCAGTATTTTTTTTATCATAAATCTAAACCAGCAACATAAAAGCTGCTATGAAGAAGGTTAACTATCCCAACTGGACCCAGTACACCCCCACAACATACGCCTTCCTCTCTATCAAATAGATTAAATCAGCAATCTAGGAATCCTGTTATTTTAAAACTGATAGAGTAGGAGACTGAAATATTAAGGGACGAGATGAGTGTTAAAAAATCTTAGCTAGCAGTAGACAATCTTATATATGTTTCCCTTCTTCCTTTAAATAAGAGAAATTTTATGGACTAAATTCTTTTGAGTTATAGAGGATTAATTTTGTGAGAGAGCATGCATTTGAATAAGATAAAATCCAACAAGGGTAATGTTCAGTAGATTGCAGCATCTAAGCATGTGCTTCATTGATGAAGGATTTGGTCATTTTCAGTCTGCTACTCAGAAAAAAACCCCTTTTTCTTCAGACTCTAACTTGGATCTGACAGATTGCTGATCACAGAAAGACACAGAAAAGAAATAATACAGAATACAAAATACTGGAGGAGGGGGAGGAGGGTTATATCAGAAGTCTCTGTAGCGTGGAAATATTATGCAAAGAATCACTTTAACTATTATTAAATGTTCCCTGCATAAATTCCTGACATGTTGATGAAGGAAAAGGTGTTAAACGCAGTATCAGGAAACATTCATTATGTGTAGATTTCTGAGTGAATAGAATATACAGTATTTGGGATAATTTACAAATAGAAGTATGGGATAATTAAATTATGACTTTGGTGTCTTAAAAGCTTCTTTTTTTCTTAGATTAATTGCAATCTTCATTATTTTGAGTTTTGAATCCTCCAGAGTAAGGAATTTGTTTAATTAACTGAAAAAGAACTGAACACCGTTTGCTCCTCCTCCCTTCAGAGCTCCTTCCCTTGTTCAGTGTTAACATGTTAAAGTGGTCTCAAACTTCTGGCTTTCAGACTAATTCTTTCCAAGGAAATACTGCAGTAATATGTTGGAGTTCTGGAAAGTGCTGTCGGAATAAATGGGTAGTTATTTTAGTTTGACTGTCTTTCAGACACACTTTAGCATACAATTAGCACTTACTGGATTCTTCCAGAATAAGCAATAAAAATTTGACTAACACATTGGATGATATCAACATTAACTTTAACTTTAAATCCATGACTGAATTTATCAAGGTTAGATGTTCTTTTTCTTCTCCCTTTAGAGGGTGGGAATGTTATGTGGCCAAGCCACAGTCGAGAAGAGGTGAAAGCTTCAGCTGTCGGGATCTGCAAGTTACTTGTAGCTCTGGAGCCCTCTTTTCCTGGGCTGGACTGCAATGGGCTCTCCAGCTTCAGATTCTCTTGAGCCTGGCCGGTGTGTTGGCAAGAAACAGGACGGGCTTCCTGAAACCTTTCTGCTTTTAGACCTTTAAATGCATCTTCTCTAACAGATGCCCTATTGTGCCGGGTAAATTCTGACCAGCATTGCTTAGTAATCAGAGCCTTTCCAGAGAAGCTGAGATCCCAGGAAAATGAATATCCATTGCACCAGCGTGGCCATTTGGGGCAGAAGTTATTTCCTTCTGCTTATGATACTCAGAAATGGGGTGGGAGGGCTTACCAAATAATCCAGGAGCACTAAGGGTACAGAAAAAAAAAAGCAAATCGGAAAAAAACTCCTGAAAAATGTTTCATTATTTGTCACTCTCTATGAATGGCAGAACAAATAAAATGTTTGGTAGATCAAATGTCTGGCATTTTCTGTAAGTCTGTTTGCAGTTGCTTCTTTATATAGCTTATTCCTCATTGATAAATATAGCACTCTTTGATTCAGGTAGTAAATACTGTACCTTTTATTCCACATGGCTACCCAAACAAGTTTTTTGTAGTATCACAACTTTCATTAATATCATTAAGGGTCAAAAATAAATCTTCCTTTCATTCCTCAATATTTTTTAAACTGTTCCATAGTTTTTCCAAATGCATTTTCTACCTCAGTCTGCTTCAGTGTTATAAATAATATACAATTTTTTTCTTTCTAAAAACCTTTTCTTCTTTTAAAGAAAACAGTAAAATACAATAATTTAAATCTTACAAACACCATAGAACTGATTCGACTCCTGTATTGTTGTAAGAGTCAAGCCAAATAGCATCACTCTATTCTAAATTTCAATAAAAACTTAATCTACATAATAGAAGTATTTCTCATGTGTAAATCATAAATACATAAACACTTTCATTGCCCAGGTTTATGCATGCTATTTTCTCTTGTAATAAATCAATCACATTTTTCTTCCTTAATTCAAGTTACTTCAAATATGTTTCATTTTTCTTTGTCACTGTAATTTCAGGTTCTTAAAAGTGAATTCCCTTGGACTACTTATTTTCTATACCTTTAACTTTTTCATATAATAAATATGCAGCAAGATGTCTAACTCAGCCAATAAAGTAATGCAGATAAGTGCATTGTCCTTTGAATGTGGTATAGGTTTATTAATTCTTAACCAGTAAAATAATTTTGAAGTATTCTCCTTCAACTAAAGGATAATAAATGGTATCCCTTGTAGATGTTTTTATAAACTGAAAATGGTCAGTGGCTTTTCCAGGAGGTTAGGATGAACAAAATGCAGAAATTGGATATGATAGAGGGAATTAAAAACATTAAATGCCCAGTTTAGTATATTGTGCAAAGTGTCTATGAAGGTTATGCAACAGAACTTATAAAGCAGCAGAACTCATAATTAAGATTTCTAACAAAGCTTTATAGATAATATTTCCCTGTTAAATTATTTTGTAAGATACTCTACTTATAGTTAACTAGTGCCACACATCTCTTTATTTCGCTTTCACAGCAGCCTGTCTTAAACACAGCAAGCCAGTTAGTTCCCCAGAGTGGAGAAAGATGCCTGTTTATAAAAAGAAACCATGCTGCAAGACAAATGTATCACAAAGATGAGCTTCCTTTGCAGATGACTGAAGACAATCTAAACAAACAATGCTTCTCAGTTGGTACAAATTTTATGCTAGTTACCAACTGCTTTATACTTTTTTTAGATGTTGTGGTCAAACATGGTATAACTTTCTCTGATGAATGAAATAGCATACCCGGTCAGGTTATATTTAAAGATTTGCAAAAATAATTTGCAACTCATTCTGCTCTTATCTGTTATCTCATTTATACAACTTACTATTTTCAAGCACAGGCTTTTGCTGGATGTATGATCTGAAAGTTCAGTGGCAACAGCTCTTTTCTCCTTCTAATTCCGCAAAACTCTATTGCTGCATTATAAATACTTTCCTCTAATACTGTCAGGAAATTAGAAGGGAAAATTAGATTTTTATTTTTTTTTCTTGTACTGGTGAAATCATTTACTTCTCTTAAAACTTCATTGTAAGCAGAAGTTACTTACAGATAGAAATGTAATTGTATGCTGTCAGCTACTTAATCAACTGACGTTTTTCATTGGCACTTTAATGAGAATACTGTATCAGAGTTTACTAGTGAATCGTTCTGATGCAAAGGGTGTAAAATAGTATAAGGAGGGAACAAACTTCATCTTCTTTCCCTCCCTATACTTCAAATTATATTGGCAAGTATAATGTTGGGTGGTTTTATCCATCACTCATTTCTGTAGGTAAAGGAAAATAATTTTGACTCTAAAGCTGTGGGTATTGCTTTAATAGTTACTGGCTTCATGAACATTTCTGGGTGAAAGCCTGAGAGTGAAAGGTGTGTGGTCTTGTTGACAGATTCGGTGGCAAAACAAGATGTGGAAGAAAGCAGGTTGACTGTAATATTGTTATGTTAACCTAAAATGATTACATTAAAAAGTCTTTAAAATGGCTTTAAATATTTATGCAGCCAGCTATAAATTTTCTGTAGCTTTTGACTACTTCACTGTATGTTTCATGGTCCTGTTCTCTTTCCAGTCTCATACTTTCACATACTTTTCAAGAGTGACTAATAAGCAGTTGTGCCCTATAGCATAACCTTGATTTACATGCAGAGTATAGTGATACATATAGGTGTATAACTGATACCTTATTTCACTGATATATTTCTTTCCCAGTCCCCATTTCACCCGTGTATGTTGGCTTATCTGCTGTGGCAGGGAATATTTTGTTGTGTATGTAATACTTTTTAATATCTTTGAATTGAGCTCATTTTCAGTGATGTGTGAACATTTCTTCCTCATCCTAAAACTGTACTTTGTTACCTTATGGCAAAATTTTATTTATTCCTTTATGGAAATATATCCAGGATCATCACAGGGTTTTGACTGAGAAAATTAAATGGAGCAAAGCCACTCAATATTCTTGCCAAACTTATTTCTTAGACTGAATTTCTAATCTGAGTTGTGAGCTCTGTGATTTCCCAAAGAGGCTGTGAGTTCTCTGTCCTTGGATATTTTCAAGGACTGACTAGAAAAGACTGTGAGCAACCTGACCTAGATATGAAGTTAGCCCTGCTTTGACTAGATGACTAGGTGGTTGGACTAGATGAGCTCCTCTTGTCTTTTACAACTTAATTTATTGTTTGATTCCAGGTAGATGAACATTCTTTAGATCACAAAAGGGGAAATATATATACAAACAAAAACAATGGAAGTCAACGTGTGAAGTAAGCTCTTTTGAGTAGTGTTTTCTACCTATCACTGAAGTGTTTGACTAGAAGCACGTACAGCTTTTTAAATGTCTATAATTTCTTGTTAATATAGCAAACATTTTAATAATTCTGATTTAAAAAGAACCTTGCAGTTGCTACAAACTAGCAGGTTTCTGGACCTTAAGTTGAGACATTGGGTCACGTGTGAAGTTGGGTGTGGTAGATGGGTAGGAGTTTTGAGGAACATGGAAATTACATCTATGTCAGTGGATTAGAAGTCATCCTTCCTGTGTGACTGTGAATTATTCACTACAATGAATAAGGAGTGTGTAACCATTGAAAAGCCAAGCATGCTCCTTTGACATGGTATTTGAAGGACTAAGCAGAGCTTAGAGTCTCTTCTGATATTACTTGTTAAAAGTACAAATGTTATCAGTATAAGATGCTGGGAAAGGGGTTTACAGGTTTGACTAGATAAGAAAACAACTGTTTTGTGATTTTCTGGACATCAGCACTACACAGAGAGAGTTAGGAGTGTCAGTTGCTATTCAACCTGAAGCCAAAAGTGCCATTACAAACATTTAAACATGCTATTAAGGTCATTAGAGAAGGAGTATCTTTGCTGATGACCACAGGTGTGGACCTGGCATGGTAAAGCCTGCTGCAGACCACAGCCACAGTTTCAGCTGTCTTTTGGCCTCATTTTTACAACTCTGGTGTATATCTGTTTGGTGTTGTTAGTAGTATGGCTTATACTGTTTAAAGGCTATCAATTGATTCCCAAGGCAAAAGCCAGTTAATGTCTGTAGGTATTAACTAGGCTATTGAAATCTTTGAATTGCTGGTAAATGTCTTCCAAAGGCTCTAATAATTTCAAGGCATCTCTGCATTACTGAGGAAACTGTTAAGCAAAGATGCATTATGGACGTGGTTATCTTAACAGCAGCAGACGCACCAAGAAGATGGCTGAATCAGATGACTGATTATATTGTCTCACAGAAAGAAAGTGTAGTGTGGTTGTAGTGAGATGGGGCTCAGAATATGACTTTTACAGTTGCTTTCAAGTTGGGGCCTATTGTCAAGTCAAAACATATCATGCTATAACTTTAGCTATAAACAGTGCAGCTTGTCCAGGAACTTTAGAAAGGAGTCATAAATTAGTAGGACTTTGTCATGGTTTAACCAACTAAGCCCCACACAGCCGCTTACTCAGTCCCCCCTGGTGAGGTGCGGGAGAGAACAGGAAGAGTAAAAGTGAGAAAACTCATTGGTTGAGATAAAGACAATTTAAAAGGTAAAGCAAAAGCCGCACATGCAAGCAAAGCAAAACAAAGAATTTGTTCACCACTTCCCATGGGCAGGCAGGTGTTGAGCCATCTCCAGGAAAGCAGGGTGCCATCACGGATGGTGTTTACTTGGGAAGACAAACACTGTAACCCTGAACGTCCCCCACTTCCTCCTTCTTCCCCCAGCTTTATATGCTGAGCATTGTGTCATATGGTATGGGATATCCCTTTGGTCAGCTGTCCCAGCTGTGTCCCCTTTCACGTCCTTGTGCACCCCCAGACTGCTCACTGGTGCGGTGAGATGCAGAAGAGGCCTTGGCTCTGTGTAAGCGCTGATCAGCATTAACAAAGCATCTCTGTATTACCAACACTGTTTCCAGCAAAAATCCAAATCATAGCATTGTACTAGCTGCTAGGAAGATTAACTCTATCGCAGCCAAAACCAGCACAGACTTTAATGAATGCACTCATCCTACTGATCTCAGGATTCCTTTGGCTCATGCTAATGAAACCAAACAGTATAATTTAATTATCTGTTGCAAGAAAGTCACAAGCATAGAAACCTGACTTTTATTTGGAGCAGTCAAGCAGGTCAAAGATGAGACGATTGAACAAGAATGTAAGATCTTCAGCTGGAGGAAACAGAAAACAGAAAACATTACTTTAATCATTCACCTAACAATTGGCAGTCAGACTAATAAGAATGCAGGCAAAACTCTACAAGCACTTTTGAATCTTGATGTATTTGCAGTTCTGTTCAGGACTCTCTCATATGAATATTGTAGCTACTGAGGTGAGATAAGCATGCGTTATAGCAACTAATACAGATAAAAGTGATCAAACTGTAGTACTTAGGTAAGTGAAAAGATAAATTCATAGAAATTCTCTCAAGAATCTGTCAGAGTCTTTCTGGGGTGAAATGTGTTATAAACCATAAACTAATGAAACTTGACATGTGTTTCAAGACCTAGTGAGTGACAAACACATGAGAGGGAAATACTGACCAAGCAGAAGAGAGATGAAAACCTGGTGTTTCAGACAGTTATATAATTGAAACAATTTACCAATATCTATATGCAAGCATCACAGTTGAGATCAGAAAGTAGGTAAATAGGCAGATAAGGCAGTATTACAGGCAAAGCTAGCTTATTTTCTCATATATCTTTCATTTAGCTTTTCCAGAAAGAAGAATTCAGTTACCACATTTTCTTCTGGGTACTGGGGCTTTGTACCTTGGGTGGCTAGATCAGTAACTAGAATTGCTGAAGCTCTAGTGAATGTGGGGCAGTGGGAAGGAAAAAGGAAGAAAGTATACAACAAGCTATTCATGAACAGGAAAGTATGTAGTAGAATAGGGAATTGCTACTATCACAGATACAGAGGAATAACATCAAAATTTAGAAGTAAGTTGGCTCCCTTGTGCCAGCTTTTGGAAGAGTGCGTCAGTGGTGGATTTAGAAAAATAATGATGCAAATCACAGTGGTACCATATTGTGTGTAATCTTGTCACTTTAAATAAGTGTGACAAAAGTAGTATAGATGGATAGATTGATTCCCAGGTGAGTCCGCTTTAGGACAATTACATCTGGGGGTTTGATGAACTGTCCTTCACAAACGTGTTTGTTGAGAGAGAACAGAATATTTGAAAGAATAAAGATATGTATTGCCTTTACTGTTTGTTCAGTATTCAGGCATAAAAGGAAAATCTATCAATTCAGTTAGGAGAGTGACAGTCTTGTACATAAGTCCATAAACTAGTAGACCAGAGGAACGACATCCCTAGGGATGTCTTTGTAGTTTTGCATATTCCGTCTTTCTCTGAGATGCTCTTTCTTTTCCCTTGTCTTGGACATGTCTTAGAAATGAATTGTAGACAGAGTGCAAACAAAAATAATAATATTTCCTGTAAGACTTACTTCTACATCCTCTTCTTGCCAAGGGTTTAAAAAAAACACCCAGCTGCTCTTTTTGGAAGCAGATTGAGTCAAAATGCAATGAATGTTGACTAGACTATTTGTTAATGCAATTATAATATTTATTGGAAACAAAATCTTTTTAGTAAAAAGATAAAGGCAAACTTTTAACAAAACAAGATATACTGCTCTGTGACCAAGACCTTAAATGAAAGAAAAGTGGGTTTGAGTAGGAACAAAATTGCACTGTCTGTCTAAACACTTTCTCTTTATAGTAACACTAATAGTATACTCTTAGAATTTAAGTACCATGACTTTATATAACAGTTTTACAAAATCCTCTCTGTGTTGTATCCTCTTGCTTCACACAGACAAGAACATTTTATGGGATATTCTGTTTCTGGTGTTTAGGGGCAAATCCATTCTGGATTCCATGCAAACTACTTAGCATTACTTTTGTTTCCTCAAGAAAATACTTTTTCTTTCCTTTTTTTTTTTTCTTTCCCATCAGCCAAAATACATTGAAAATGGCAGTTGTTTGCTGTCAAACTAGCAACAGCGAGCTCATGGTATGAAAGTAAGGTATGAAACTAGAAATTGTGGGACTATGAGCAGGGCCCTGGAAGGGGATGTCTGAGTCTGAATCTGGACAGTAGTAAGAATTACCTTTTGAGTTGAGCAAGGACAATAAACTATTACAAATAAAAATAAAATAAAATAAAATAAAAATAAAATAAAGCAAAATAACACAGTAATCATAACATAGCTGACAAACTTACTACCTTCACCCCCAACCTAAACTGTGTAGTGAAATCAGTGTGTTTTTTCTAGCTGCACATCAAAATGTAGGAACATTGAAACACTTGAAGCAAACTAAACTGTACCCGAAATGTCGAAGGAAGCTGGTGTCTATGCCAAATGGTGGCCAAAGTTTTAAGACTGCGTGGGACTCCGTAGATGGAGGAATGTTCTGGCTTCATCTGTCTGAAGGAGAATGAATGAGGGAGAGGTCACACAGAAGGAAAACACAGCTTGCTGGAAGCAATTAATGATTTCTTGAAGAACCAACTGTAATTTCAATAGTGGATTTTGCAGAAATATGTTGCAGAGCCCGGAATATTTGGGATATTTTTGGCTGAACACAGAATCACTGACTCTATGCTCAATCCACTGCTGGAAGAAAATAACTTTGTATTGGATCTATCTCACTTTAAAGATCTTTGTAACTACAAAGACCCCAGTGTCATATATCTCAGTTGCTAACATTAACACGTGGACATAATGGATACTGTGTTTGATGGATGGTCTGTCTTTGACCTGTTTTCCATTTTTCTTTGTAATGTCTGTATATACACTTGAAATTGTTGTTGAAGTTGGACTTTTGAACCTGTGGCTGATTGGCATAATTTCCCTTCTATTGCAGAGAAATATTTTTTAGTGGTATCAACATTAAGCCTGAGCTCCTGTCTGCAGCGTGTGAGTCAGCTCAAAATGAATATTACCCTATCCTACGAACAGAGAGTACTCATAATGTTTGAGACCTTAGGCTGTTTGATTAATTGAGGCAAAAAAGCTATGAAAGGTACACTGGGTTTATTTAACGTACATTGGAAGTGTGCATTAAGAAGGAGATTGTAGTTTAACACTGACATATTGTGTCCTCAAAATCAATGTAATTGATCAGGTTTTCCTGAGCGCAAAAACCAGTGCAAACATGCTTTAGACATTTAGGTTATCTATGTGCAAAATTAAACAATAATGACCCATAATTTAAACTATATTGTTTTATGGACTTTCCAGGGAAGTCCACAAAAACCATATACAAAGCATGTCATTTCCAGTGCAGTGGAAACAAACCTCCCTAAATGCTCTAAATATAACGTACCTCAGTAAATGCTTCCTTTCCTTCAGCTGTGGCCTTCTTGCCCTTTGTTTATTTTCCCACAAAACTGCTGCCTACATTAACGACTAGATATCAAGTTCTACTGTGTTCTCTGTTGTTAATATGAACTATATTCTTTATTATTTAACTCTTTTATGAACAATTTTTCAAATGTTGGTGAAGAAATTGTATGAAAGAGAATTTTACTGCAATTAATTAACATTACTTTGCAATATTAAGCATTGAATTAAAAATTAAATAAAAAGAATCAATGCAGATACAATATATTATATCAGACCTTTTAGTTCAGCAAACTGAATACAATAGTGTGTTTTAAAGAGCGGGCAAGATAGGAAAAAGAGGATTCATCTCTTCCCCCATCTCCATAGAGCAATTTTGTAAAAATTGGTATGCAATATACAGAAGTTTTCAGAGTATCAGATGCCTGAGTGCATGCCACAATTAAGTTTTGCTTGATTACAGTTTGATGCAAGTTTACAGATAGGTATAAAAGTGTTTGTTCCATCTGTTTGTAATTCTGCTTTTCATTTTATACCTTATATTTTGTTGTAAATGTCAAGAAATTAACTCATTTTGACTTTCTCTGCATGAATTTTTGAGTAACTGAAATTACGTGTGAGACCATTTGCCAGATTAAACAGCATTTTTACTGGCCTCTGTAGTCTTAAGACGGGCATGAAAAAAACCTTCCCCTGAATCTCATATCTTTGGATACTTTTAGGTCTGACTTGTAATTTAAGAAGGGATTTAGAGAGTCTTAATATACCCTTCAATTTGCTGATATTCTTTTAAGTGATTTAGTTTAAGGTATACTATATCAAGTTATGTAAACCTTTGTAAGCCAAATTATTCGGTCCAATGCTTTCTTAACAAATGTACATTCTTTATAACACAGTTATTATTAAATAACTCAATTCTTGAAAAGTGCAGGGGATGGAGCAGGACAACAAACAGCTAGAAACAGGAGGCGCCTTAAGAACCTGCAGGTTATTGATGGAGGTCAGCTGTAGCAGCTTTGCAGTTGTGTGATAGTTAGTTTGCTCAAGGGTTGTGTATGTTTGGAAAGCTCTGAAATGTTGATGTCAGTCTGAAGACTTGCAAGAATAGAAATTACTTAGATATAAAAGCTCCTTGTGTGAACATTTTCTTTCTTCTATTTCCTTAAAACCAAACACTGCATTTGGACTCCTTTGCTGTTTACCCAAAACATCCAGAACCTCAGGGCTAAACAAATAAAACATTCCCAGAATGCCCACGTTCTCAGATTAAGTACATGAGGAATACTTTGCTGGCATCAGAAAAGGAAATGTGCTTTCTACGGAATTAGTGTACGGATAAATATATAGGAAGTCAGAAAACATGATTATGGTAATCTACCTTTCCCTCATTATTCCTGAATAAGTCTATATCCTGTATAAGGAGGATGATATTGTTTGAAAACACTGAACTGAGCAATGTGATTCAATGCTGCCACTGGAAATATCTCAGAAATGACATTTTAGTCTTGCTTTTGTTTGAAATATGGTTGCCAAAAGTGAAGTAGTAAAACCACTTATGACACTCAAGTGCATGGATGATCTGCATGAAGTCTGCTCACTTGCACCTCATGTTGACGTTAAAAGCAATTTTGCCTGAGTAGGAAATAAATGGAAAGAGACAGAAGAGAGAAACAGATCTAACTCTACATCAACAGTCAAAATAAAGAAGTCCCCCATGCAATCCAAACTTGAAAATACTTTCCTATGTCACTAATAAGATTAATTTAGAGGTTTTTCTGTGGTCATTTGAGCTGGGACAGGGCAGTCTTCTGAAAAAATACAGTTTTGTATCTGCTAGCTATTTTTGATTGTGTTGTAGGTGATACCTCCACATAGTTTCTTATGGAGGCCTTCCTGAAATTCACAGATACCTGAAAATTCTTCTTTGCATCAAATCTATTGTTAAGATGTTTCATATGTCAATGTTGATATAACTGCATAGAATTTCCCTGGCTGCAGCTTTGCTGTTTTCAAACTCAGCCTGGTTCTCCTCATGGCCAAGGCAGATATCTCCCCAAGGCAGCAGAGCCCTGGGGACAGCAGAATGGCCTTGGCCCTGCTGCCTGCTTTCGTTATGTCAGAGCGCCAGGAAAAGCCAGCAGACTTGATGCAGACAGACAGGTGCTGCTGGGGCTGGTGAAGGATCAGTTCCCAGCAGCTCCACTCAGTGTTTCCTGCTCTGTATCCCTCATATTCCTGGCAGATGCGGCGAGACCAACTCTCCAGGGACTTCTCCATCTGGCCCCCTTCCTCCATCCCTTTCAGGTATCAGGGTCTCCTTCGCTTCTCTGCCTCACTTCCTTACAGCAACAGCAACCCATTTCCTCAGAGTACAGTTCAAATGTGCCTTTATTGCAAGAAATCTTGAATGGGCTCAGTGGTGAACTCTACAAATAACATTGCCAGGCGCGGCTTGTTCAACACTCTGAGCTGGCAAATTTGACAGCTTCCCTCTCTATTAGTATGGTGGTTAGGCCTTGCTATGAAAACTGGTTAAACTGTGGAGTTAAGCTCTGGAGCTCTGATTCCTCTCCTGGCCCTGGCACAGGTTTCTTTCACAGTTTTAGATGAAACCCTTAGCTCCACTGTGCTTCAGTCCTACTGGTAGGATAGGGATTTCTACTTCCCAGTTCTGTGTAGATGTTGCAGAAGATGGACTGCAAAGGATACATGGAAGTCTAGGTTCTGGAAAAAAAACAAACACACACACCCCCCACCCCCACCCCCAATAACTAAGCAAAAAGAAATATAGTTTTCCTATTAGATAAATAGATAATACATCCAGTATTGCACAGATGATAACAGAGTTCTTAGTGCAATTCCATCAATTACATCCCTAAAGCAAGCACCTTGGGGTGTTGAATAACCATCCACGTGCATTTTACTAAGAACAAAATTGCATACTGGATGAAAGCTCAGTCTCCTTCTATTAAAACATTAAAATACTGATGTGTGATATGTGCTGATTCCAGGAAGTGTGAAATTCACTTGATAGCTTTCTTTTCTATAGAAATGAGCTCCACCAATCCCAGTGCAGTAAGAAATGTTAGCAATGGTCATAACAACAGTAGTATTTTGAGCTTATATGGCTCCTTTAGTTGCGGTATTTTAAATCATTTTACAAAAATAATTAGCTCAGCTTCTCAACCTATTGAAAAGTACATTTAGCAAGTCCTTTATTTGTATTCTACCTATGGAAACAATGTAATCCTGAGAAATCAGTGATTTTCCATAAGTTCATGAAGCATTCATTAATTTAGATGAAGATTCTTGCAAGATCTGGGTTCCGCTCTTCAGTTCTCAATTACTTCTGTTTCTCTAGAAGACACTGATAGGCAAACTGAAAAGCTACTACATTGAAAAAATACCCAGAGAGGAATAAAAAATATCCCCTTTTCCTCTCCCATCCCAATAATAAAGGGAAATCATACCTGTGGACTGGATATGAAGTGAGATTTATAGAATTATTTAGTCTGCAATAGACAAAAAATTAGTTTCCGTGGCAACCACTGCACCTTCTGAAATACAGAATACCTTTACAATAAACATAAATACAGCACATCTTTAACATTTCTTGTATTATTTTTAATAAGAGTTTATGCTGCATATAAATGTAAATTTAATGATCTTTCATACCTTTTTTAAGACTAAAGTTCTGTAATATTTACATTCATTTACATTTACAGTTCTGTAATGTTTTAGGAAGGAATCAATATTTGCTAAAAATGCTGGCCATTTTACGTTGTCCCTGAGAGGCTGTTTCCAGAAAAACAGTGGTTCGAGAATGCTGTTGATGTGTGGTACATAGAAAGCTGGAAGTCCATAATAGTTGCCTTATTAAAATCTTATGATTTATATGGTTCAAATCTCTGACATTGAGGAAGGATTTAAATGAAGAGTGATCTTTTTAGTATTGATCATGTGTTGATGACAGTCATGCTTTGTGTTGGAAATTAGATGAAATGACATCTCTTGCAGCCCATATTTCTACGATTTTATGATTAATTGCCTTATGAATGAATTTGTGCTGGTTTTAAAGTCTTATATCTCATATAGGTACTCATTCTTTAAAACATGTAAAGCTGTATTTAAGAGATTATGAAACATGTGAGGTATGTGACAGAAGTCATGCTACAGAGGTTCTTTTAAGAAAGAGTTGATGGAAGAAGTCTGGGCAATTTTCATTTAATTTCTTTGGTTGGTCAGAAAAAAAATAAAAAAAAGGAAGCAAATATATTCTACTAAAATTCTTCTGGAAACAGGGTAAAATTGTTTTACTTCCACCTTACCTACTTGGAAAAGTGCTGACTTCTTCCTGTCCTAAATCAAGCTGTTAGATATCATGCGTCCAAGTATCCATGACCTTGTAATTAGGGAGAAGGTTGCTGCCAGGAGAAGAAACCCCAGAGTTTTGGAGATTTTGGATTCAGCAAAACCATGGAACTACCTCAGTGCAAGGATTCCAGGGCTTTCCTCTCATGGAGAATTTCAATAAGCCTGTTTTTCATCCTGGCTTAGAACATAACTGAATTTTAAGGTGCCTGTGGAATGGAATTAATGCCTCAGTGGAAACTTAGGGCTAACACATTTGTGCAATATGTAACAGAAATATTTGTAATAATCCACAACTGTATAGCTTTTACTCTTGTTCCCTCCGTAAGCAATTCAGGTATTGCACAGAGATCAGTTACTCTTTTTTTGAAGAATGCCCATTATACTGTGCTTGAATATGCTAAGATTGTTCACTATGTTTGAACCCAAGAAATAATTTTATTTTGGTAACATCTCTATAAAAATGTAAAAAGATTTTTGTGATCTGACACAGAACTGCATCAAAATAACTCCACATGTTGTTAGTGTATGGGGAATTGATTCGGAAATAAAATAGCATTCTCAAATGTGACTGTGGTTTGTTCTAAGTAAGGCATGAAGAGAACAGTGAAGAAAAGGTCATAGCAGGAAGAAAAGAGACACAGGAGGGTTTATTAGACAAAATGGGACTATTTCTTCACTGCTGTAGTGGGCTGAAAAGTAATCTTGCATAATGATATTCAAAATAAATTAGTTCAGATGTTCTCTAGAAATGTCTACTCCTATCTGTTGTCTATCATATCTGTTGTTATCTGTCTGGGCTGATATTTTTTTATTTTTTTTTTTTTTTTTTTAGCCAGCAAAAGTTTGTGAGGTATATTGTATCCTTAATTTCAAAATTTTATTCAGAAAAAACCCCTCTCTGATATGTACCAATTTAACAAATTGTGGAATATTCTGTTTGCTATGAACAAGGCTGCTTGAGTTCAGACTGGTTTAATGGTAAACTGCATTTTGCCCAGTGCAATGTCTTCATTTAGGACAGCTGAAGACATAAAAATCTGATGTCCCATCTCCACAAAGACTTTAATTTTAAACTACAACCTACATGGTGCAGTGGGTCATAGAATACCTCTACATTGGGAGAAATATCAGGTACAAGGTCCTTTCAAGGAAACAGCTGATAAGAAAATATCAGGACCTATAGCAGAGTGGAAAAAAATGAGAAAGATTAAGTTTAATGTTCTATTGAAATCATATGAAATAAACCACATTTGCTCATTTAACAAGAGGAAATTCACAGATATGTGTCAAAATTACTTTAAACAACATATTTTGTTTTAATGTTTCTCAATGGAAAATAGCAGATTCCTAGCAAAAATATACTCCTTCCCTGTATTCTCAAAACTAACATCTTGCCTCAGAAAACCATTAAAGAAAAGCCACAAAAAATTTAGAGTGACTGGATTGTGGATCTATACTGGTTACCTGGTGACACAAAAGCATTAGGTGAGTTTTCTCTTATTCCATTGCAAAGTAGTATGAAGAGGGTTGAACAGGGAATTGAAATCCCTCTTGTGTATATTCTACAACAGCAGAATGGAATTTAGTCATAAAGCCTCATGATGAAATTTTACTGACTCCTTCTTCTTAAAACCTACACTATTAATATCTAATTATTACTATACTGTTTAGGCATTGTTTGGGTGGGGGTTTTTTGTTTGATTGGTTTTGGTGGGTTTTTTTTGGGTTTTTTTGGCCATAGTTAAATTGCTCCATTTACCTGTAACTTCTTAAAAAATACTATATACCACACCCCCCCCCCCATATTCCTGAATGTAACAAAACCATGCTAGCTGTTCAGTTATTCTACACTGTTAGCAGCTAAGCATGACAAAGAAAGAAGAATAAAAAAAAAGAAGGAACACTCCCAATCCCAAGATATTTGCATTATATTTCCCCCTCATACATCATTAAAATGAGGTTAGTTTCATAGAACTGCATTGATACATACTGAAAAACTATTAAGGGGAATAACAGGTATTTTCTGGCATCTTTAATTGTATCTTTGTAGGAAAATTTGAAATAGAATTGTGATTTTTGAAAACAAAATTCAAGAAAGAAAAATCATAGTATTTTATGGGGAAGAATATTATGGAAAGGAAATAATTAAATATTAATTATATACTTGTGAATAACTATTTCATATAATTTTAAATTCTAGCAATAATAACATTATAAGCAGGGATCTCAAGGAAACTTTCATTATGCTTAGATCATACAAACAATTAAATGAGTTTTAGATTTTTTTTTCCCTATGCAAAAAAGGGAATTAACTGAACTTTTAAACAAATCAGAAAATATATGTAGTTTAGGACAAAAATAGTAAGTCTAATAAGTATCCTCAGTATCAACATGGTTTCAATAGATATTTAAAGTTCTTCATCAACACTTGGGAGATAGACATTATGATCTCATTTTCATAATACATCTGCATTTTTTAACAAGTTGTAACTGTATTTGTCTACTACTTCCATTTCAGTTGGAAAAGACCTCTAAGATCATTGAGTCCAGCTGTAAACCTAACCGCCAAGTCCACCACTGAACCATGTCCCTAAACACCACATCTATGCACCTTTTTAAATACCTCCAGTGATGGTGACTTCCCTGGTCAGCCTGTTCCAATGCTTCACCACCCTTCCAGTAAAGAATTTTTTCCTGATATCCAGTCTAAACCTCCCCTGGTGCAATCTGAGACCATTTCAACTTGTCCTGTTGCTTGTTATCTGGGAAAAGAGACCAACCCCTACCTGCCTACAGCCTCCTTTCAGGTAGTTGTAGAGTTTGATAAGATCCCCCCTGAGTCTCCTCCTCTCCAAACAAAACAACCTCAGTTCCCTCAGCTGCTCGTCACAAGACTTGTGCTCCAGACCCTTCACCAGCTTCGCTGCCCTTCTCTGGACACGCTCCAGCACCTCAATGTCCCTCTTGCAGTGAGGGGCCCAGAACTGAACAGAGTATTTGAGGTGGGGCCTCACCAGTGCCCAGTACAGGAGGACAAGCACTTCCCTTGTCCCTGGCCACATTACTTCAGATACAAGCCAGGATGCTGTTGGCCTTCTTGGCCACCTGGGCACACTGCTGGCTCATGTTCAGCTGACTGTCAACCCCCACCCCAAGGTCCTTTTCCCCCAGGCAGCTTTCCAGCCACCCTTCCCCAAGCCTGCAGCTTTGTGTGGGGTTGTTGTGACCCAGGTGCTGGACCCAACTCTTCTCCTTGTTGAACCTCATACAGTTGCCCTTGGCCCATCAGTCCAACCTGTCCAGATGCCTCTGCAGAGCCTTCCTGTCGTCCAGCAGATCAACACTCCTATCCACCTTGGCATTGTCTCCAAACTTTCTGAGCGTGCACTTGATCCCCTTGTGGAGATCATTGATAAAGATATTAAACAGAACTTGCCCCACGACTGGACCCTGGGGAAAACCACTTGTGACCAGCTGCCAACTGAATATATGTACCTCTGTATCTACAATCAAAAATTTACCATTAAATAGCAGTGATCATGCAGGTCAGTTTGCATGAGCTTGGGCCCTTGGGTCTCCACTTAGATGTGAAAGCTAGCCTATATCAAAATAAATGAAGAATAAGGATTTGTGTAAATTTTGAAGGAGCTGAGGAACTGGAGATTAAGTTATCTGTTGCTGGCTAATGTTTATGTTGAACCTCTGAAAATGGAGTAGTGGATCTTAAATGAGCCATGTAGAAGGTTGTGAAACTTTTGCCCTTGATTTAATAGGCCCAAATTAAGTTTTTTATGTCCATTACATAGATACACCATTAGATGATAACATTATTAGATAATACATTATTAGATAATGTTATGTTATAGTGACAGTCCCATTGAAAGCTTCTATTGGAAATCAATGGACTTGCAATAATATCAATAATGTTCATCAGTACAGATAAAACCTTCTTTTTTATCGCTTTTCTTGAGGTAGTTCAAGTTTCTGATTAATTATTCATTTTCTTTAACGTTTGAAGATAGGTCAAGATAAGTTTAATTAAAAAACATCAGATGAACAGTGTTGAGGAAGGTTCTGGGGGGATCTTTCTGATAACTTTCTTCTCCTCTTGATGTTTAAAGGAGTTATCCTGCTGAGGTTATTTTGTCAGGTTTCTGTCAGACTGTCTTTCCCACATTTTGCAGCTCATTGCTGCACTCTGATAATCTTACTACACTGGCTGGCTGCAGTTGTTACCCTTTATATGAGGGATCTATGTTGAAAGCCGGTTATGAGTTTCTGTCCCAGTGGATTGCGTGATGAAGTTGAAGCAGGCTGTCATCCAAAGCTGTATAATAGCCTCAGCTGGGAAATACAAAAGTGCCATGGATTATTGATAGAGTCATATTTGCAGTTCTGCTGACAAATTTGATGCTTCTTTTGCTAGGTTTCTGTTATTAAGAAATACCTGTTAGTATGTCTCCCCTTTGCCCTTCCTGTGTGTTCCATTTGGCTTGGCTTATGATTTGGCATTGTACCATATATACCAGTGAAAAATTATGTTATATTTAATAACCTTAATGTTAGAAGGAAAAATGATGAACTTAACAAAGTGCTAATGACTTTCATTTAAAAAATACCCTAGTAGTATAAATTTAACATACTATTTAAAAATTATCCTTTATTCTACTTTTTCTGTTTCTTTCAAAGTACTTAATAAAGCATTAAAATGCATCATTTTTCTTTCTCTTTAATATCTGTAGTACAAAGGAAAAGGCAGAGAAAGGAAGTTTATTCTAGTAGTTCTTAAAAGTTTAGCTGATATGCTGGTAAAGTAATTCTTCTACTTATTCATCAAAATTATACCCACATTGGTATCAAAAATCTGCCCTCCTGATGTCATTGTATGACATAACTGTTATAGGGAAAACTGAAAATACAGTTTTGAAGATTTGGATTGATACAGCTGCAAAAAAAGTTAACTATTTTTTTTATATTATTGTGAAATTTCTACCACTGCTTCTTCTGTGTTTTAGATCAGTTTTTCTCCAACTGAAGTGTAAAAGCTGTTTATTAGAAAAATGGGGTAAATTGTGGTGGCAGCATGGATTCTGAAAAGCATGTTTCTCTTCTCTCTATCTTATATTCAGTCAAGATATGGAAGAATGATAGGGAGTATTTGGTTAAGGTTGGAGTATGTGCCCAAGCTGGAAATCTTGTTTCACCAGACAGAGTGGTATCAGTTAAGGAGGTATAGAAGATCTTCTTAGTGTTTCAACAAAATGTTAAATCAAGAGCCAGCTAGTTAAAAAACATTTTGCCTAATAATTTTCAGAGAAGAAGGGAGATACCACTGCGCTTGTCTGTGATTAATGTGTTAACCACCTCTACCCCAGGTGATGAAAGGTTTTGAGTGCTCCCACATGTAGCATTCAGTCCTTCCTCCACCACAGAGGATCTGCTGGTGTCAACATCTGTCAGTCTGTTGTTGGCACAACATAATGGGGTTGTGCCACTGACTTAACTTCTGACAGGGGCCAATCAGGGTCTACCGGAATGAGGCTGAAATATTGAATGCTGAGCTGCCCCTTTTGTTAACTCTGTTCTAAAAATCCAGAATAAATAAGGAAAAATTAGGAGGAAAGGAAAACCGTGCTTCCATTAAAGAAAACTGATTGAACAAGGACAGTGAGATAAAACTGTAAGCAGTGCTTCAATGAAGTCAGGTTCTGCCAAAGACCAGATATTCCAAAAGACTTTTGCCTATGAACACCTAAGTACCTGTCAGTGGTGGTAAATCTATTACTTTGTGCCAAATGTCCCTTTTTCAAGGGAGCATTAAAATATTCTGTTCAGCATATAAATACTGTGGGCATTGCCCTTCACTTTTGTTAAGTTAGAAATCAGTACTGATACAGAAGTTACTCAGCTAATTTTGACAAACTGCTCTCTGAGATGGATGGTACTTCATTATTCTGTGTCATTGCATTATGCTCCTTTGGGTACCGGCAGAAAAAGGGCTTCTTGTCTTAGTCCAACCAGGCTGCTGCACTTTGGGTTAGGTGGACCTCCAGGGAGGGAAAGGGAAGTTGTTTAATTCCTGAGAGCTCTCTCAGAAAGGAAAGTCTCCACAGCATGTTGCAGAACAGGGAACTGGGGAGACATGGGTGAGCTAGAAACCTGCAGCACAACAGAGATGGGGCAGGGAAGAGTCATGTATCCCATTGTCCAAGGGGACAGACTGCAAAAATTGACTTTCTAGACACCTAGAGGTGACTGTGGAGTTCACAACAACCAAAGAAAAAAAAATTGCAGTTTCTGGATTGAACAGATCTGAAGGAAAGACACCAGCTTGCAAGAATACAAGCCCCATTCTGAGTTTTCTCCTAATTATTAAAAAAAACAACCAACCAACCCCCCACCACCCCCCCCCACCCCCGCCCTGCAACCCCCCAAAATCTTTTACTTCAACTGGCCTTCTGGGGTTCTTTTTTATAAGAAAAAAATATAGAATGAAGCATTATGGTTTGGCAGGCTTAGGGACCCATCATGCTAACAATGCAGTGATGATATAGTGAAGGGGTGTGTGCAGCATGTATTCCTTTTTATAATAAACACAAGGGTAAGATAATTATCTAAAAGTGTTAGCCTGTTTTCTATCTTGCCTTTGTTTCCTTAAATAGTAAAAAGAGAATTCATAAATTTGAGAGTGGTTTTGAGAGAGGAATTAATGTAATTCTGAAGTTGAAAACATATTGCTTGGATGGATATACTGAGATATTGTTGTATAAACCAGTATATATCAGTATCAGTAATGTTACCTGAGTCTATCTATATGTATAAACATTTTTGTGTGCATACATATATGTTTTTGTTTATATATGCACACACACACACAATGAGATCATTATGTTAGTTATACACAAGTATCCCACTGGTACATATGTTTTTAGCGTAACTTATGTAACAGCTCTTGTGCCTATCACCAGCGTATTAGACTAAAGAAAAAATCGCATATAATCATAGCTTAATCTTTCTGATTTTGTACAAGAGATCCTTCCAAGAGAATTAAGAACAGCATACATGTAAGAGCTACTATAGAGAGCTCCCTTGGATAAACAGATCATACTTTTTAAGCTGACATATTCTGGATGATAATAGGACTGATGGGCTGCATGTTTATGTCCAAGAAACATTCCTGGATATCCTGTGCAGAGTGTGTAATTTAATGTTTTTTTCTATATTCCTTCTAGGTGCTATGTTGCCATTGCTGTCAACAGCTGACCTGTTCAAAGAACAACTGCAGCCTACACACAACAGATTAATGACGGGAATTTCTTAGTCTTGTTAGTGAGCATTGGAGGAGGTACTCAATCTTTTACATACAATTTTATTTTCTTTCTCTTTCTCTGTTGCTGAACTGTTAAGGAACTGACCCCTACTTTCTTCACCTGCTGGTGAAAAGTTGCTAGCAATATGGAACACATTTTACTCATTCATTAAATAACAAAGTTGTTTTTTTTTTAATTAATTTCCACATTTCTGAGTTCAGAGCATGGTGAATTTAAGAACTCTGCCAGCTGATAAGCCAAACTGCAGATTCTCCTGAACTAATGGGATTTACCAAGACCTGTACCTGGTTTATTTGGTCCCCACAGAATGGAGTCTCTTGGGACAGTTTGTCTTGAGAATGCCAAAATAGGGTGTGGAGGCAGATGTAGCTGACAAAGTCTGCCAGCTTTTCTGTTGTGATCTGTTGTCTGTGGCTGCATCATCCAGTCTGATGGTTGGTACTGATAGAGAAAGCTTCCCCCAAGAAGGCAGCTGCAGCACAGTAACCATAATGCTCCTCCCTGCCCCCCAAAGAAAGACTGTCTTATACAAGCGTTGATGTGGTGATTTACAAACTAGGACTTCATTGAAGAACAATGCAGCTAGTTTCTCTGTAGAGAATTACTAGAGAAAAACAGTTGTTCAAGGGCTAGTCTAAATGAGGACTTAGATTCCATCCTCTGAGCAGTGACTCAGGTTGCTTACTTTTCTGCATTGGTTCTATAAGTATAGCCCTCAAAATTCAGCCTACAAAATTCAGTAAGGAGGTTAACTTAAATTTGGTTTGTGATATTAGTAAGTGACTGAACTTAGAATATGAGAATACTACTTTCAATTTCCCTTCATACTGTTTATTTTGAACATTTGCTTTTTTGGCAATGTATCCCATAGGATAAATCCTGTTCCTTGAATGCATGAATGGTAAATGTACAAAAAAATTGAAGAGTGAAAACCAAGTGTTGTATTTCTCATGCAGAAGTCATATAGAGGTCAACATAGACCTCATACATGTATTAGACTTTGAAATTTGATTTAGGTGAAGGGGATTTATACCAACTGGTGTTTCACATTCACTGACTAACCAATTTAGTTTCATTTAATTTATTTTAAACTGAAACTTTTACAAAACCTTCTGTATTACTGTTTATTAAGGACATGGGAAAATGAGACTCAAGTGTATAGGTACAAGCACTCTGTGTTTTGAGTCTATCTGCTTTTAAGAACCATTGACTATTGTCAAATTCATACTTAGGAGATACCTAGAATTAACAGCATGAACTGGGGGGGATGGGGTGTGTGTGTGGAGAAGATGTATTTTTTTGATCTCTACTATTCCATAAATTTTTGCACAGTGATTCAAATTATATTACCTGTAAAGATGAGCTGGAAATTGTCAACAAGATGGAGCAGAAGGTAATGAAATAGAACTGCTTGGGCCTATGGCAGAGGAAAATCTTGACATTTTCCCTCTCTGTCTTTGTCCTAGCCTTGTGGGACAAAATGGTTTTTTACCTCTGGATAACCTGAAGGTGCACATAACCAGGTTGCTCTATCAGAATGTCTAAGGCATGTTTACATAATGTTTGCTTCAACAGTGCTTCAGAATGTCTGTAGTCATAGTCATGGAGAAGAAAATCAATACTATAAACTTGAGAAAGAAATTAGAAGGTTAAAAATAAAACTTGTTTAACAATAATTGTAATGATTTTATGTGGTGATGTAGTAGAAATGCATATTAGATACTTGTAGACATTTGGACTCCAAGCCCAAGGACTTCTGAAGAAGTTAGCACGCAAAAGCAATTCCATGACTTTATGGTCAAATTTGATACCACACACAGACTTCATGCAAAGAGCACACTCTCGAGGAAAATTTATAATAGTCTTGATTTGATTCTTACTGGTGAGGATCACTTGCATATTTAACAATGAATATGATAAATGAGAAGAGGCACTGTATGTATGTGTAATTTTTGTAGGTGGAGAAAATATAGTAGAAAAGGAACTGTCAGTGTTTTAATGTATATAATCTATACCCCAATAACATCACCATACCCTTTCTTGAAAAAAATTCTACTGGTGTAAACTTCTTGCAGTATAATCTGACATATACATGTGGATTACAGTTTTGAGGAACCACAGGTTTTGGTTTTATTTTTTGATATGGAAAACTAAAACTGGAAGGGTAAAGGGAAGTATCAAGTTGTCTAAATCTAACAAGTGTGCAGGGAAATCGAAATACTAAAAATAATGAAATAATTTTTTTCTCTTTGAAATTTTAAATAGTAAAAGCTACTTGAATGACAATTGAGAAGAAATATTTTTCAAAATTTGTAAGTTTAAAAATTTGCATATAAACTTCAGCAAAGCTTTCTTTTTCCCCCTTGCTACAGGAAATATGGCTGTCATGTCCCCTAATGCAGGAGAGATTTATATTCCTTCCCAAAATGCTATGGCACTTTTAAAATTGATTTTTTTTGCTCTGTTTTGTATTGTGGGGTTTTTTCCCCTTAAGCTTCTGAAGAACTCCATAAAGAACATGAAGAAAAGTGGTTACCATTAAAAATAAAATCCTAAAATACAAAATATGAGTGTGCACTCAGTCAACCACTGGTGAAAGTTGCATTGGAAATAGAAAGAAAAACAGAAAAATGAAGTGTGCACTCATGAATTTCATGAAACATCAGGCTGGCCTGCAATAAAATAAACAAGCTGGGAAAAAACAGAGTGCCTTGTTTTAAGACACTGTTCAGTTAGGTCAATAGACACAGTTAGAAGAGGAAATTGTGCCATATATCTTCCATTTTAATTTAAGATAAAGTATCTACAATATGTGAAAATGTGCTTGATGTGCATTTTATTGAAGCTGACAAATATAGACTTAAAAATGCATGTGCTCATGCACACATGTGAAGAAGGGGGAAATTTATATATGTCAAGCTTGGGCAAGCTTCTTTGTAGCAAGTAAAGACAGAGCTGTACCTTAGCAGCCCTCTTGAATCAATACAGTGAAGCTGAGTTCCTTATTGATTCTCTTGATAAAATGATACAGTTCTCTCTTTCTCTCCTTCTCCCCTGCAATACAGTAGAGCATTAAAGAAGCAGGGTAAGTACATTTACAGCTGCCTTAGTGCTGCCCACAGGGTGCTATAAATGCACAAACTGGATATAATTGAAGCACATATTAACTTACCTTCTGTTGTACAGGAAGAACATAAGCAGGCTGTTAATGTGCACAGTGTTGAAACTCTTTAACTTGTGGGATGAGAATTAGCTTGCAGTAGTAATTTGGTAAGCACCTGGGAAAACTGCAAGCTTCATTTCCTGCAACGTGAAATATGATTAAAAACAGAATATATTATTATCAGGGGTACCATTAAAAAATGTGTAGACAGCATTCTATGATGTTAAAACGGAAATTGGAAGTTGTATCCAGATGTTGAAGATGCTGTATGTTAATTATTGTCTATCACAGTGCATTGAAAGTGCAATTCAATTATTTGCTTTGTCAAGCAATATTTTGATTAACTTGAACTTTAATTTTGTACATCTGGTGTTTTTCACACTGTGCTAAAACCAGTGTTGAGGTATGCTACTCTGCCAACAGTATCTTGAAACAACAGAACGAACATATGCAAAACAACAGTAAGCCATATCATGTCCAGGAAAGACATCCACCATCCCCCCCCCCCCTCCCCCCGCCACTAGACAGCCTTTCCCTTCACTCACTTTTTTTTATTATTTGCAGAGATGGACAAAAAGAAACCTTTCTTGAAGGGCATTCAGTAAAAGTGCAGTTTAGTGTGTATTTATGGATAGGAATCCTGACATTATATTTAAGTCTTGGAATTTTTTATGCATTGTTTTTAATTGGTATGATCACATTCCTATAATTCCTGTATTAAGTTAAGATAATCCTTAAGTTATAATGCACAATGCAAAAATTTTTTTGCAGATCCTGTCCAGTAGGAAATCAATAGGTTAGTCTCTGATAATAACCACACAATAGACTGTAAGGTTTTCTGGGCTGTCATGTCCTGTCTCTGAATGCCATGTAAAATTAAGCCCTTACATTGTATTATGTGGCTATTAATTCTATAAAAAAACAAGTAAAGAAAAATAAAAATCAAAATATTCTCCTATAGGTATCATTTGTGTGGGTGCTCTTATTCATGGTTCCAGGAGATATTTTGTTGTGGGCTATGGCTGGTCTGTTTGTGAAGTTGTTGTGGGGGTTGTTTTGGGTTTTGTTTTTTTCTTCTTCATTTTGATAGTCCCTTGCAGAAGCTACAATATGTATGTGTGAACTGGAGACAATGTTTCCGATAGTAGTGACTACCCCAAGGGAAACAGCCTGAACTGACAAGGAACTGGCAGCTGCAGGGCAGAATATACATTTCATTAATCTGCCTAATGGCAGCCTTCTGCTGCATAACATGCTCCCTTAGACCTGCAGGAGGATTTATGGCTAGCTTATTCTCTATTGGTTTTAAGACTTGCAGTGCCTCACCTTCCCTCCCTGTAGGCCATACTTGGTCTCAAAAGATTCAGTTCCCAGCATTTTATTCCTCTAGATTTTTATGTAGCATTCATTGAGAAATTATTTAATTAGCTGAAAGGTAGTGTCAAGTGGCATGCAAGGAGATCTTTTGTTACCTCCTGAAAAAACTCACATATTTGGTTGTATAGAAGAGATCTGGAAATAGATGGCATTTATAGGAAGTAGGAATTGCTAAAAGATGAGTCTGCAAATGGACTTTTTGCCGTTTCCTGAAGTGTTTGTCCTGGGTAGTTTCACAACTGGTAATTCAAAATATTAACAAGAAACAGAAATTGCATAGAAGCTTTTAAAGTAAATTATTTTTTTCCTTTGGAAAAAAAAAATAATCTTTCTTCATTGTTATATGGGATGGAATACAAGTCATTTCTTCAGTTCAGGAGTATCTGCATGATATGAAACAGTGAATTTAAATTATTCAGCAATATAGCACATTAAAGAGATTGGGAGCTGGTATAAGAAGACCTTTATTCAATTTGCTTAACAACTTTTGTGGCATTATGAACAAGTCATGTATTCCCTCCTTGGCCCATTTTTCTTCCTTGCCACAGAACAGTGATGTGAGGGCAAATAAGTTAAATGGCATTAGGGAGATAGGATGGTAATGAGCAGAACTGAATTAAAATGTTCTGGAACAGCTTTCTGGAGCAGAATGTAAGTTTACCAATATAGTTAACATTAAAAATATCTTTGAGGAAAAGGGAGGAGAAAGTAAACATTGCTCAATGAATGTTAAAAGAAGATGCTCTAGTAGACAAGTGTTTCAATTTTACTGAATATCTCAATTTTGTATATATGGAATTAGGTGGTAAGGAGAGAGGATATGGCTACATTGTGAGGACAGCACCAGAGTGCTATTCAAGTGAACAGGATGCTTCTGGTGGCCTTCACGTTCATTTTTTACATTAGCAATGGTTTACAGAAGAAAAGCATGTTTATTTGTGTTTCATAAAATGTGAACATTTCAATAAGTTGATTTTTTTAAAAAAATCTTAACATAAGTGGTGAAAATTGATGAAGTGGATAGGGTTTTATTTGTTTGATTGGCTTATTTTAAATGTGGCACAAAATCTGGGGGGGTATTTCTGTCAGTATTAGATTTTGAAAAGTGAGGGTTAACATGGCAACCTTGAATACACAGAAAAGTCATTACTTCAGGGATATTGGGGCAAGTTGTTATCATCCATAGTGAGTTTGTGAAGCCTAGAGTATGGGAATAACAGAAGGATTTTTTTTCCTAAAAATAAAATTACTGGAAAGCATTAAGCTGTACCCTTCTGGGGATTTGATGGCTTGTTATGTCAAAGGTAAATTTTTTTTATATTCAATTTTAGAATCAAAATGTTCTTACTCATCAAAATGATCAAAGTTTCAATTAAATAATTTTTGCAAGTGACTTTTTGTTAAGCAAAAAGAAGGGTGTGAGTTGGGGGGAAAGCTACTGCTCAGTAATTTTTTGTGTGTGCGCCCATTTCTTTTTTTCTTCCACCTTTCAGTTTCTGCAGGTTCTGGGTATGTTATGATAGTGCTGTTTCAAGTCTCACTTCAACTGTTGGCAATGACATGCTGCATGCAGTTAGTTACCTCCATGGTGAAGCTTTCCTTATTTTCTGAGGATCTCTGAAATAATTTAGTTTGACTAAACATGAAACCAACCAAGTATTTTTTACCATTATGTTTTATAATAATGAATGCCCTTCTTCCAATGTTCTGTAATAAATGTTTTTTAATTTTTATTTATTATTTCCCAGGTTTTTATTAATCTAAATGTTCTTCCAAATTTTCACTGCTAGTAATAATACTATTACCAGTAATATCATTTACTCATTCTTTTATGAAGAGGACTTGAAGAATTTCAGTCATATCTGTTATTCTGTCATATATTTATAACTTTATGGAATTACCATGAATATGGATAAAGCAACGTTTGGTTAAATCTAACAAATCACATGTGTATAAATTACAGCAGGTAAATTACTTCAAGTCAGCTCTCAGGATTTTTGTCTGTCTGGGGTTTTGTATGAACAATACTTGAGGATTTGATTGTAGTTTTGCCTCATCTTTGTGTGTTTAAATAATTCAGAAATTCAGAATGAGTTAAACAATCATAAGCTATTTTAGAAGCTGAAAATGCTATCTGATTGTTCAAGTAAGTTGAATGATATTTTGCTTCAGATGTTTTAAAAGTGGTTAAAAATCAGAATAGTAGCCTCTTGTCATATCCTTGAATGTTAAGACTTATGATTTTTTGCTGTTTATTAGTTCTTTTTATTTTTATAGGAAATAATATGACTGATAACCCTGTCTCTTGGAATGAAGTAAAGCCTTGAGGTTAAAGCTGTCTAGACCCTTTTTTCAGTTTGCTTTCTGACCTTTTCTTGTATTACAGCAAGTGAACCAACATCTGACAAACCTTTAATTTTGGCAGGTTAGGCTACATGTTATTTGGAAGAGAAATACAGTCCAAAGACAAATGTCTTCAAACTTTAATACTGTCATATTTCACAGTTCAACTGAACTTGACTGCTTCTGTGGGGTTATCTTTTGTTTCTTTAAGTAAATATATTTTCTAGCATTTGAATTATGTTGTAGACTTTAAGCATGATTTTTAAGCTGGAATACAAATACTCTTAGTTTTGAGCATAGGTAGCAAAAAGGCAAAATTTTGCTGATTCCTTCTGATATCAGTCCTTTGAATGGCTTGACCTATTTTCAGTAGTTACTGCTTCTCTGACAACTGTTTTTTTAGTATCAATCTATAAATATTATGTAAGTTTATCTGTTTTTATTTATCTCATATTTAAGTGTGAGAGCAAGGGAATACCAATTACACAGTCAATCACAGTGCTGTAACAAATATTGCAGAAGCTTTTACTTGCTGAAAATTCATGAGCAGAGAAATACCACATAAAAGTTCGATGTTTGAGGATGAATATAAGTGCACATGCGCGTTGCCTATGAAAACTCCCCTCAAACTGGAAACTGACCCTGTCAATCTATCTGTGTCTTAATACGGAAGAACCCAAATGTGAGGTCAGGTGGTGACTGGTGCCGATATGCAGACTGTCATGATACACCTGAGACATGACTTCTGCCTCAGGGACAAGAAAAGAGGGAAGAAAAGACTCTTTGTACCAGCCAGGGCTGGCAAGTAGTTTGATGATTAGTTGTCTGGCCTGCAGATACTTGCCAGGTAAGTACGTATGGTTGTAATGTAAAAAGTTGAATTGACATTCCGTGCGTGGGATACTAATTATTGCAGGACTTGCATTGCAGGTGAGGCTATTATCTAGACGATTTTTGAGAATTCTGGAGAGAAAAAAAAAGTGACCTAATGGCTTTGTGGTCAGATCTGTGTTGGCAATTATAACTTTTCTTGAGACCCTCTTGCAACTTCTCCAGAACTGTGAAAACACAGACCCCCCTCTTATTTTATGTCAAATTTCCTGAGGCCCCAGCTTAACACCACAGAAATGCATTGTGTGTGTAAACACACAGTTCTATGTTAATACATAAAAAGTTATGATGATATCCACAATTCAGGGATTTTAATATGTTTCCATACTTCTTTTACTTTGCTTTGTAATAAAAATCAAAAAGCAAAAGCAAAGACGACCTATGGAATTACATTCCATTTAACTATACAGCTCTTTCACTGTCTTCTGTTACTATCACCCATTGGAATCCAAATATTTCTAAGAAAAATATTTTTTTCTCAATTTATGAAAACTAAGAGAAGTTCTTTTCCTTCTTGAAGAGTGGAAGATTAAATGTTGCAATGAATTTCCAAGAAGGGTATTTAGTCCTGAAACAAAATGCATTTTCATTTTGCTGGATTTAATGTTTCATGTGGATTGGTTTCGACACATGGCAGCCTTGGTTACATTTTCTCCACCAGCAACTCCAGTTAATATATTATCTGTCTATCTGTCTATTTATTTATTTGATTTTGTTTCTTGTAGGCCTTGCCTTATCTTCAGCATATAGCACTTTGTGGTCTATAGAGTGAAAAGATCTCATAATGTTTTGTGATGTATTGTGTAAATATATAGTATTTTCAGAAATGTGGAGCTCATAATAGTTCAGCCATGTATATACATCTGTTTCCTAGGAGTTTGACAGCACAGTTGGGATTTTGTTATGTTCTTTCAGGTGTATTTTACTGTTTGGTATCTGTTCTTCTTACTAACTACTGTGGATGGTGAAAAGCTAGAAATAAAGTAGCTTTTTTTCTCTCAGCTTTAACAACATTTCCCTTCTCTGTTTTCTTCTCATGATGCTTTGACTGTAAATGCTGTAGTGCCTAAAAGATTGAGGAAGGAAAGAAATGTCTCAAATACCAGCTATTCATAAGTTGGTATATGTAGACTATATATGCAGAGTTCTTACCCCTTCCAGACTATGCTTGACAGTCTCAAGTCTGAATATGACACCTAAGGTTAAGAAACTATGCTTAATACTTTTGAGTAATATCTCTTTCCCTCTTTTTTTGACTAAAGAGAATTATATAAAAGATCATGTAGCGAGTTGTCTGAACATTTTACAATGCCCTACATGGATTTGAACAGAGTTAATTATACAGGATTTGTGAAGTCAGAAGTGTTTGACATAGATGAAGAAATACAATTTCTGAATATCACTTTATCTTCTTTGTATTTATGAACAAGGTCTGGTAAGTTTAATTTTCTTCTGGAAAAGGCTTGAGAAAATGGATGCTGACAATTGAAGTGCTTTGATTCATGCCTCTGAACACAAATTTTAATCTAAGCAGAATTCAAGAGCATGTCTTTTAGCCATCTTGATCTATGTGGGAGAACTTACTAAGTAATTTTTGATGGTTCACATGGCTTGTAGAAACATGAAATTAAGTCTGTGTTCAAATTATCTCCTTCAAGAAGAACTCCATCAGAGTTGTGGGGGGAAGTGAAACAAAGCGTTATATGCTTGCAAAATTGTTAATTTGGGGAATTTGGCTTCTGGAACATAAAGAAATCTAGGTTATGTTTGAGAAGACCTAAGGTATATGGTTTATATCAACAAATGAGCATGTAGATTATTCAGCAGTCTAGAAGACCAATAAGCCTGGCAGAAGGGATGGCTTTTAATACAACGTGTACTGTTCATCCAAGCAGTCTCTTTGGCTAATACCATAAGCTGTTGATAGTTTTTCTGGTTTCACACAATTCTAGTGTGAATTATAGGAAAAAATTCAACACTGAGCAGACTTACACTAAGAAAAATCTCTATTTAATGAGAATGTTACCTGGATTTTCATAGAAGTGAAGTAAGTTGAATAAGCAAAGTGACCACAAACCCCTTTCACTCATTGTAGAAACCTCTACACTTTCAATGGAAAAATACTCGAAAAGTGCAAGTTATTGGCACCACTGTTATCTGAGTATTTTGTGAAGTGAGGACTGTTATTTCAGGAGATAAAATTAACAGACTGTCTGAAAATAAATGGAGAGTGGAAGAACAGAGCCTGATCTAGAGAAAATGAAAAAACTGTCTTAATTAAGCATATATGGCCTCTCATTTAAAACTTGTCAGATGAAATTGTTATTTGTGCTTTGTGTTGATTTATATTTTTTAGGATTCAAAAGCTGACCAGGGGATGAGTGACTATGTTTGATGAACAGCATGTTATCTTGTCCTGTTAAAGTAAAAGGGTTTCTGTAACCAACATAAAAAATTACACCTCGCACATTCTTTTTCTTAATTGAGTATGTTGCAGTTTTAGAACTCACGTTCTAAAAATTCTCTAATCTGTGAATTTATTTAAGAATCATAACAACGTAGTGTATTGAATAGGGTTTGGTTTGATTATTTTTTTATTTATTTATTCGGCAATCAAACTGTTGCAGAAAAGTAGTCTGAAGCTCAAACAATGCTAGAAAACATATATTGGAAATGCTGTATCCTATCTGAAAAATCTTCAGCCAGAAAATACCGCATGTGCCTGTTATCTAAATAAGAGATGTCATTAAAATGTTATTTGGAATAATCAAAATTAATTGCATTGAATATGTTCTTAAGTACCCTTTTCTATTTCATATTTATTTATATAAAGATTCATATTTGATCTCATTTCCCCGTTGTAGAGTAAATAAATACTAAATTTAAAAGACTAGTTATAGTAATCAAAAGGCTTTTGGGTAAATAGGTCTCGTACTCTGCTGGAAAACCTGTTGAACTTGGTTCTATGGAGATTTTTCCAGAGTTCATGGGAATACTGAGGTGTCTTTGCTCTAGTCCCACTATTGATAAGACTTTGAGAAACTCAGTTTTTTTCACCTAATGCTATATGGTTAATACCTTCTATTTGGAACTATGTGTAGGAGCTATCACTGAGTTCATTTTGTCTGCAACCCTCGAGTTAAATATTTTCTAATAAGCTTGTACTGTATATGTTGAAAATATGGGTGACCTTATAAAAAATTAGTAATATTCCACTGACTACTGGACGTGTCTGATTTCCCTCCTCTTCCCTAGTACTGATGAAGCACAGGTCAGTGCCTTCAATTTAATGTTATTCATAGAGCTTTAACTGTTCTTAACTGGATATGCTTAAGTATAAGCTATGAAGGTGCTACGTATCGTTTGAGAAAGATAATTTTATTGAACAGCAGCTTTTGCCATTTTTTTCTGCAATTGATATGATAAATGGAATTGTGTGGTAATTTCCACTCTCTTGAAAACTGCAGTCTTCGGTTTGGGAAAAAACATAGCTAGTTGTCTGTCTGGCCTGATCTCCTTCTATGACAACATGACCCACCTAGTGGATGAGAAAGGTGGTGGATGTTGTCTACCTGGACCTTAGTAAAGCCTTTGACACTGTCTCCCACAACATTCTCCTGGAGAAACTGGCTACTCATGGCTTTTACAGGTGCACTGTTTGCTGGGTGAAAAACTGGCTGGATGGTTGAGCCCAAACAGTGGTAGTAAAGGGAGATACATCAAGCTGGTGACCAGTCACAAGTGATGTTCCCCAGGGCTTAGTACTGGGGCAAGTTCTGTTTACTATCTTTATCAAAGATCTGGATGAGGGGATTGAGTGCACCCTCAGTAAGTTTGCAGACGACAGCAAGCATGGGGGGGGGGGGGCGGGGTGGAGCACGTGTTGATCTGCTTGAGGGCAGGGAGGCTCTGCAGAGGGATCTGTACAGGCTGCATGGATGGGCCAAGGCCAACTGTATGAAGTTCAACAAGGCTCAGTGCCAGGTCTTGCACTTGTGTCACAACAACCCCACACAAAGCTGCAGGCTTGGGGAAGGGTGGCTGGAAAGCTGCCTGGGGGAAAAAGACCTTGGGGTGGGGGTTGACAGTCAGCTGAACATGAGCCAGCAGTGTGCCCAGGTGGCCAAGAAGGCCAACAGCATCCTGGCTTGTATCTGAAGTAATGTGGCCAGGGACAAGGGAAGTGCTTGTCCTCCTGTACTGGGCACTGGTGAGGCCCCACCTCAAATACTCTGTTCAGTTCTGGGCCCCTCACTGCAAGAGGGACATTGAGGTGCTGGAGCGTGTCCAGAGAAGGGCAGCAAAGCTGGTGAAGGATCTGGAGCACAAGTCTTGTGACGAGCAGCTGAGGGAACTGAGGTTGTTTAGTCTCAAGAAGAGGAGATTCGGGGGGGACGTATTTGCTCTCTACAACTACCTGAAAGGAGGCTGTAGGCAGGTAGGGGTTGGTCTCTTTTCCCAGATAACAAGCAACAGGACAAGTTGAAATGGTCTCAGATTGCACCAGTGGAGATTTAGATTGGTTATTAGGAAAAATGTCTTCACTAGTGGTGAAGCATTGGAACAGGCTTCTCAGGGAGGTGGTGGAATCACCATCCCTGGAAGTGTTAAAAAATGTGTAAATGTGGTGTCTAGGGACATGGTTTAGTGATGAACTTGGCAGTCCTGGGTTAGCGGTTAGACTTGATGATGTCAAAGGTCTTTTCCAACCTAAATGATTCTATCATTGTATGATGCTATGATTCTGTCTGGCAGAAGTCTTTCCTTTTCTACGTCAAGAACAGTTTTTTAACGTCAATTAAGTAAGCTGAGCAAAACATGATTCTGAATGTTGGTTTCACACATCAGTCCAGTGGCCTTGTGACCACAATGCAGCACACCATTATCATCAGTGACTGAGTTATTGTTAAATTACAAATTTTCCTATTATCATTTCTTGCTATGTTTTAGTATCGCCTTTGCTCCTTGAATGTATTCCTGAAAGCATTTCCCAAAGTTTATTGTATTAAAGTGCTCCAGGAGTATATTCTCAGCATTTCTACAAATCTTAAAGGACTGTGTCTCCCCATGAGAGAAAATTCTGGGACAAATGCAGTATTATTAACCTTCAAGGCCGTAAAATGTGATGTAAAATAGCGCAGCTTCACTAGATTGTAAACGGAAATTACAGTCTAGACAGGCTAGGCAGTTTCCTAGGTGGTGAGTTTAGGCTAAAAGATCTAATTCCATCTGAGGCAGAGTAAAACATTTTGGATATAATATTAACAGTGTCACCCCATTTCAAAGTTGCCTTCTCTTTGCTATGTCTCCATTTTCCTGGTGAAAACACTGTTATAACTGAGGCATGAATGCAAACTATTTTAGTTTTGAGAAAAGCACCTTTTGGTTAAGTTTGATCCAGCTCATTATTGGCTAATAATATGATCTGCTAATGAGCTGCTAATAGAATCAGTGCTGTGTTTGAAGAACTTTAAGCTTTCTTTTGATATTAAACAATAAGATAGGAAGCAAGAAACATAAAAAAAACACATGTGGAAGGGTATCACCAACAAGAAAGAAGTATCAGAATCTTTATATGCTAAATTAGGAATGCCAGGGGTTGTGAAAGCCTAAAATGTTGTAACAAATTCTGATTTTTCTTCTTCTTCCAAGATGTGAAGGAACTACTGGTACCACCCAGCTTGAGACTGGATGAAATGATTGATTGGTTCTTCTAAAGCCTTCCTCTAAAATGAATATAAGAATACAGAGATATTCTACCACAGGACAATACACCCCTTTAGAATCAATTCATCATGATATTCCATTCAACCACCCTATGTCTAGACATCCACCCCAAAACTGTTGGCTTACACTTAGTTTTCGGGTTCAGTAGCATAAAGAATAATACACTGGTCAACATCTGAACATGAGGGTTTAGTAATTCTTCACTGCACAGTAAAAAAAGTGCTCTGTTGATGGAAATAAGGGTTAAGAAACAGCACATAAAATGAGAGTGATACATAGAGATGGAGATATGGATCAGAACCTCAAAAATATTGGTAATTTTTCGAGGATACAGAGTAGGTATGATCTCTTACTTCTAAAGGTGGCTGAAAGAACTTATAGCTTAAATTTTATGTTCTGAATGAGCAAGCTGTGTTGATCACATTCCTATTCCAGTAGTCATCTTCTGAATAAGTACAATGGAGAAAGATGTGCGCATGAAGGAAAGTCATGATAGTGACTCTCTAACATGTCAATATCAATAATTCTTATTGTTCAATGGCACTAGGTTAGGAAGAAGAAAGTAGTAATCTAGAATGGTAAGAACGCCTAAGCAAATGAAGAATTCAGAAAAGCAGAGATTTCTGGAAGTGTGACTACAAACTCTTAAAAATGTCATGATTTGGAGTAGGCAGTGTAAGTAGGCCAGTAGGAACAAAACTATGTATGACTTTGTTTGGCTTTGTCATCTGTTAAGAAGAAAGTGTCCATTAAAAAAATGAAGGTACAGCCTTTATCCAAGTGCTACTATATTTTGTTCCCCTGCAAACACTGTTTATATGATGGTAAGCAAATTTAATTTGTGTTTGGCTTTCATTCATTGTACCTTGGGTGATTTGTCTTTACCAATTTCCGCTTAAAGTAATCCTTTCAAAAGAATTTCAATTATTACTTCAGGTACTGCTTATGTTTTACAGGATTTATTGATGTATAGAATCAACAGTATAAATATTTAGAAGGTAAACTGGAACAGTGATCACTTCCACCTCCAAAATTTCAGGTTTTTGTCTACCATACCTTAAGCCTTTATTCTGCCTGAGACAGAGTGTAGGGGGGTTTGTTTACTTGTTTCCCCTGAATTTTAAAATATCTTGGGTCACCAAGGCCCAGGAAAGGAAAGAAAAAAACCCCAAACCCCACAATAATTTGATCTGAGGTGTTACGTTGCAATTACATATTAAAGAAAACTATCTTTTTAAAACCAAAATGCTGGAACTTGTAGGTTAATCTGTGACAAATCAGGAGAGAAGTTTAACTTTTTCTACTGAATGATCCTCTGACGAATTAGGAAATAAAATGTTCTAAATATTAAAAATCAACTAAAGTGAGCAAAATATCGCTGTTGTTCTGGAATTAGTGCAGATTCCCTTACTTCAGTGATGTTTCAAAGTGAGAATTGTGCTAAGGTTTATAATTTAGTGTAAGGATTCTTTCAAGAAATAATTGTATGACAAAATATATCCTGTTGTTTTTATTAGTTTGAGGTCAGCAGACTTAGTTGATAGATTCAAAAAGGCAGCTGGGCTTGTGGGTTTTGTGAATCACCTGAAAGTACTGATGTTTTATTGCATAGGGTAATAGTGTCTGTGCTGTCACTTACTCTCCTCAGCTTAAGCTCAGATCAGTGAACAGTTCATTTCTTCAAAGGAGTTTCAGCGCTGGGATTTATAGCATTGGAAAGGAGAGATTATCTAGCCTCCAATCCCTATTTTCCATGTCAGCAGATCTGAGGAAAGAAATTGTAAAACTATGTAAAGAACCATGAACTATGACCAGTAACTTTATGCCTTGCAGCTTGTGAATGAGCTCTGTATTCTCCATCAGCCCTATAGTGGTCCCAGAGTGTGTTAAATATTTTCAAGGAAGCTAACAGAATGTTATGGTGCATGTGCACACAACCTGTTAAACATGTATTTAAGTATTTTATGTATTCTAATAAAAACATTGAACTTGACTTCAAAGATGACATCTTTTCTGGTTCTTGTGGTCAGACAGAACTGCTCAGATTCCTAGCACACTGAGAGAAAACTACCATTGCTATGACACCCATTTCACTAATTGCTTCAAATACTTTGTTAGAACAGCCACAGTCTCCTAAAGAAAACTTCAATATAAATAAATAAATGGATTTTGTAAGACAAGCCTTGACAAAAATGAGAAAGGAAGTTAGTAAAAAGTCAGCAAAACATACTTCTTCCTACATATTTTCTTTATACAGAAATTCTTCCTAGAACTTTCATGTTCTAATATTTTCAGGCTGATTCTTTAGTGTGACTCCAGTACTTTCTAGGATGGCCTATACTGTGTGCCTCCAAGAAGTTTTTAAGAGTCTATAGTGATAGAAAACAAACAATAGAAGACCCTTTAAGATAAAACTTTATCCTGCGTTTTCTCCTAATAAATGTCTGCTTTCAACAACAGAAAGAAAAATAACCTGTTTTTCAACCTTTCCTGGGGAATCTTTTCTATATATGGACATACTGAGTATACAGCAAGGAGGTTTTAAGATAAGCACTTTGAACAGATATTTAATGGTATTTGCAAAAGGTGGTCCAGAAAAGTTTATTTACTGATATGATTAAGAGGAACAAACTTGTTTACTTATCCTGGCCTCCCATTCATTCTTCAGGTTTTTACATTCTCTTAGCAATTATATCTCAAGTAAAAAGCTTTTTTTCTTACATAATATACTCTTAATCAGAGCACCTCTGGTACGCTAATTTTTCCCTTATGTAATTAAATTGTATTCTAAACGCTGGGCAAAGAGAAGATACTCTTTTTTTATTTGTTTGTTTCTTTTAGGTACCTATTCTTCAATGAACCACTTGCAAAATAAATTATGTAGAGGTTTTTTGTTTGGTTTTGGCTTTTCAAGCAAAATATTTCAATATTATTATTTACCACCACGTGTGCTAATGGATTTACAGATTTTTTCAGGCATAAAGTAATTATTCAGTTGTGCAAATTTGACTCCCGTGTAACACAGGCCAGATAATATTATGAACTGGCTTCTGTTACTTCCAGTTGTTTCTAACTAATACATGTATTCTATAGATATTTTCAAACTAAATACTTAAAAAATGGAATATTTGTCATTTTGCGTGGTTTTATGGTGCTTAACTGCCCTTAATACTAGAAAACTGCCTTGTTCCATGTAGAATTTGTGTTGATACAACTTCCAAATGCAGAAGCTCATTCTGCTCTATGCCAGGGTAAAGAGCTTTTATTACACCCTATTTACTATCCATTCATATACTTGATACATCACAGCTGGTGACTTATTTGTCTTCCTGCTGTATGAACCAGGATGAGCCTACGCATTTGTGGTTTGATTTCATTCCAGCAACACTGAAAAGAGTCCACAGCTTCTGGCTGTGGTGTATTTTGGGTGCACCTGCTGGGGGAGCAAAGAAACCAATTCTATAAAGAATCAAGAAGTTGCTGGCTGTGACTTTTGAATGCTGATCAACTTTTAGAAATTAAAATAGACAAATGACAGTTATTTTGGCTCTTTTATCAAGATACTAATGGAAATCATCCTTGTCTGAGTACATATTCTGGTTAATGAGAGCTGTTTGAAAATTTCAATTTCAGAGTTTCAGTTCTGATCTTCTGTTTTTGAGGGTTTTAAAATCCTTGAAGAGGAGGGGGAGGATATTAAATTGAGTGAATTCACATGATAACATTATTAAAGAAAAACAATACAATAAGATTTAGCTTTGGAAACATTATACTGTTAAACACATGGTGTTTATTTCCTTCTAGTGAACTCCATTGATTTTTTTGGCATTAGAATATAATGTGCATAGAGAGTAGCCATGTTGGCATAACTTGCCTGTAATTGCTCTAAATCTACATAATATATCATAAAAGGCTTTTAAATAAGATATTATGGTTTACTGTTTCAATGATCCTGGTCTGGGAAAATACTTCCTTAACCAACAGAGTGCAAGTCCTATTTGTTTTGAACCAGTTAAAATCAGCATTGAATTAGGTAATCTGAGGGGATATTTTTTTTTTTTTTTTTTTTTGTGCAGGGTGTTAACCTGTTACTGCCTCTAAATTAAATTTTGTATCCTTTGGTCCCTCTTTTTATCCTCACTGTAGCATCTCTCATTTATTTCTGCAAAAAACTTGCTAAAACAGTGGTACAGATATGTTGGAAGCTCATTGTGATCCCAATGTTAATGTTCTCCTGCTGACTCACTGGTTGTGACAATATTATTTTTGAGTACAAACCAAACATATTTGTAGTTGAATAACCTGCATATATTCAGCAGAAAATTAGCAGGTTAGCCATTAGCTGTGGTGAAACCACAGAGACTTTATCTTAGCCATGCACTTTCAAAGATATATTTTCAAGACTTAGTTTGAATCTGTTATTTATAGGGTGACGTAGGAAGGGATAGAAAAAACTTTTTGCGGAGAATTTTGAAGAGGTATGCCTATCTTCACCTTGGTACAAGACTTTATAACAGTACAAGAAAGCATGTCACTGATATTTCAAGTATCCTTGATGATTCTGATTCACAAAGCATTTATATTCTGTATAGGGTTTTTCTTGCTCTGTCGTCAGGCAGCTACTTACGAGAAGCACACAATAATTTATCAGTGTTTGGAATCCGCCTTTATATAACCTTGTAGAGTTCCCAAACACAAGAAATTCTTAATAGAAAAAGTGAATTATTTCTGGTCCAAATGCCACATAGTAATGAATTTCTCTTACCATCTTGTAGTTTTACTCTATGCTGGCAGCCTGAAGTGTCAGGAAAGAATTGAAAGTGAGATTGTGACTTTGGATTAAATGTAAATGATGTGTATTTTACATTTGGCAGCTTGTTTCTTCCTGTTCTGAATTGGTTATACAGCAAGTTTATTAGTACAGTCTCTGAATGACCTGTCAAAAGTTTCATAGTGTGAACTGTAAGATGAATCAATTAGTAGTTTATCATATATACTATATGTATTTTATGTTTTAATTGGGTTTGTTAAAAGGGTGCAACCAAGTTATGACAGGTAGAAAACCCCCTGTTACAGAATAGTAATCTACCAAATATCCCTGCATGGGCTCTTATATATTACTATGACCACATATACAATGAGTGTAGCAAGATGGAAGCTAGAGAATCTTCTAATATTTAGTGGTGTTGTTTCATATCTTTGCTAAGTAGGTATTTGTTTCCTTTTAAATGTGTATTACAGAAGTTAAGTGGAAGAGGTAAGCTCCAGTTTGGGCATTTCACAGCCTGTTTGAGTGGGGGTAAGGACTGATTATTTAGTTCTTGTAGAGTGCTTCAAACATGACAAGCACTGTACAAGTGCTAATAATTAATAACCTCATCTGTTAGTAAGAATAATGTTTGCAGTGTTTGAAAGTATACTTGCAAAGATGGTTGTTACAATTATCAAATATTTTTGCTTATTTTGTAGCTTAAAAGTTTGCAAAAGGCATTTATGCCTACTTGTTATTGTTCCCTATGTTACTAATTTATTATAGAAGTTCATAGGCTCAGCATTTGTAAATGGGGTTTCCAAGCCCAGCACTTGTAGGTAATAGTTTTACTGAGGGGAGCGTACAGTGGTCTAGCATTCAAAAGTGCTCAGATATGTGTCAATGGTCAGTCAGTCATGTGAATGGAAAGAGCAGGCTGAAAATCTCATGTGAGTTTGACCAGCTAACTAAAACAGCATTTATCTATTTATGGCAGAAATTAACTGGCCTAAACAAAATGAACAAATTTGTGCTGGTTTATCCTAGATGAAGATTAGGTATTATAATACTTTGAATACACACTGCTTTACAAGCAGAAAGTGTTACATTTCTGTTTGTCACTAAGTTTCATCTCATGTTTATAGTACCAGTTACAGCATGATTAAGCAGCTGTAAAAATGAGATTAGGAACCACTTTTTAAAGTCCTTTGCCTCTTAAAAATAGAAAACTAATTGAAAAATCCCAAAAAAAGACTGGAAAATGAGTTGTAGCAGTTCTACGGTATCCTGTGTTGATACTGATGGTTTTAATAGTGGTATTATTATATTGCTATTAATTCAGAATGCTTAGTGATCAACATAGTGTAATAAAAAATATGCAGCTTCAAGCTTAAGGCGTAGTGGAGAAAATGAAGCAACAATGGCATACCAAATAAATACAAGCTGTTGTTCTAACACTAAGAAGGTCTGGTAGCATTTGTACTTGACTAGAACTCCACATTAATAGAGATTTATAACTGCTGAGTTTGTGATTAACCTTCACTGCTTGCGTGAAGCTCATTAGAAAAACTGACCACTGAGATGAATATCTGATTGCAGATTAATGTTAGTATGCGCCCAACCTGCAGTCAGTGGAATGACTCCTCCTGATGTCAAAATGAAATTTGGGGTGCAACATTTAAGAACTTTTGAGTGCATTCCTGAGAAAATCACCTTATTTTGAATTCTTGGAGCTCTCAAAAATTTTCTGCATTTCCAAAGTGGCACACAAAGGTCTTGTTCTTTTCACAGAAAACAGCCTGATTATTCAAATTGGGTATTATGGCACTTCATTGCAGGCCCTGATTATCTTTCATCTTATTAAAGAGCTGTTGAAAAATAATTTATGATTTAGTTGCTAACAGATGATAAAATATTCATTTGAGTTAATGGCAAAATCAGATTATATTTTATTGCTCTCTGTTTATTGGTCTTGATAAAGGGACAGTGGATTAATTATATTTCTCTTTTACCATCTCAGTAACATGAAGAAATATCACTACTGGGAAAGGTATTACTTAATTCAGAGAAGAGTCTTTTTAGTTTAATTACATAATTTAACATAATAAAAGAAATAGCCATGACTATTCTGTGTCTCATATAACTCATCTTGCAACTCTATCCAAACTGGGTTTGGAAAAATGACTCAGTGAAGAAGTATTTAAAGGTGAAAGTAAACTCTTAGTGTGCTATTCCTTCCTCATGTACTCAGGAATCAGAAAAACAGCAGAAGTTTATGATTTTTTGTCAAGTCACTGACAGTTTGGTGTTCAATCAATTTTCAGATGTAAAAAGGATGAAACTACTGAAGTGTTTCATTTCATTCTGTAAGGGTTTTTTTCCCCTTTTTTTCTTCCTGCTCCTTCTTTCCTCTAAACAAAATAAAATACAAAGATAAAGCAAATGTTACTGCTGATGGAAGATATCAGACTGACAGCCTTAGAATGAAGGCCTTAATTATCCCGAGAAGATGGACAGCATGGACAGCACCAGTACAAGTTCCCTTTCACCAAACCTTTTACTTTAATCCCTGATCTAGATGGAGAATTTCTATGGATTAAGAAACATTTTAATCTCAGCAGCTCTGAGATCTACAGCCTTGCTGCTGAAACTGCTGAGAAGGGAGCCAATTAGTGGCAGTTGGGAGGGCTTTATTTTTTGAAATTATATATGTATCTGCCCACTACAAACTAGTCTGAGAACATCATATGAGAGAACACTAAGAAAGAGCTGCCGCAGCAGCGACAGCTCTCAGTTGCACGCAGCAGTGTTAAGTCGTGCTGGTGACCTGCAGGTGAAAGGCACTGTACTTGCTCACCTGACACTGGAGCCACACCTCTCCCTCACCTGAGTTTTGTCTCTCTTTTTGGATTGTGGATTCTTGAATCTTAACCCCAATGAGAGTTACAGTCACTTACTTTAAGAAGTAGTTCAGATTCCAGAGCATCAGAAAAACAGGTTAATTTATGGCACAATGTTAGTATGTTAGTCTTTATATTGATGTTAACTAGTGTAATTAATTTTGCAACTGTTTGGGCAGAGTTCCAGCCATGGTGTCTCTAATATTTTTATATATATATATAGTCTGTGTATTGGGAAACACAGAAATATGTTAAACACAATAAAACCAAAACACCTTCCAAACCATTGAGCTGGCAGCTAATGTGCTGGCTTTTGAGTTAAATTGCATAAAAAAAGAGTTACAAGGCCCTGCTTAGCGCTTTACAAAATTGCTGCCTTAAAAGATAGATTCCTCTTGCCCATGCTGCTGTTGTGGCAGAGCGAGCAACAACCCCCGCTGTACGCAGATAGGAGGTGAAGTGGGGGCGCTGGCACTGTGAAGAGGCTGGAGGCAGAGGCAGGACTTGCATTTGTGAATGAGCTGTACATATGTTTTTTTCTCATAGGAGGTAGTATTTGCAGGCTGCGAGACTTCTTTCAGTTTCCAGATCTCTTATGAAATGCAGATGGGGAAAGGCGCCCTGAAGCAAGGGACTGTGACTGAGTGGAAGCAGCTTGGGTACTGAAGACTGGTATAATACATCTGCTTTGCTGTTTTTTCACTGCCAAAGAAAAAGGTGGAATATTTATACCATGACAGGTTTTTTATTTGACTGGTTGGGTCGGGGTTTTTTTATGGTTTGTTTGTTGGGGTTTTTTTTTAATATCCAGACTGCATCAGGATCTGTGAGCTTCACTGAGAAATTATTTTGGTCATCATGCTTGAATTTTTCTTTCTACTTCTCTTTCTGTTACAGGTCATTAAAATTTGTGTGGGCGTAGTAAAGTCTAGAGGTCACTTTTGTGCTGGAGGGACAAAACCAGCTTTCATATTCTTTACTGAGTGTGGTTTGATATTTTATGCTGAGGAGAAGTGATAGACAGGAGGAAGAGGAAGGAGAACATAACAAGACTTTCATACACTGTCCATATTACCCTTCCTAAATTAAGCAATATCAAATTATAAAGGCCAAAGCATATGACAGAGAGTCCATAGCTGAGAACAGATGGAGAAAACATGAACTGAACATGCAAACTTGTTGATAAGCAATTGAGATTGTCTGGTAAAGCAGACTAACTTTGTTGATACTGCGTGCATGCTAAGGTGGGGGAAGCAGCTTTTGATTCTTTAGGAGAGGTTTACAGGATAATCTGACTAAATAATGGAATGTGCATACTCTGGAGAACTGAAATGTAAAATTATTTTTTGTTATATTGGAAATTAATTATTACAATGAATTTTCAGTTAAATTAGTTAATCAGTGAAAACATACCTATTGTATCGCTTTTTAGAATATTTTGAAAATGCTGGGTGACCTAAAACAGATCTAAAAAATGTCAGATTTCTGCATTCATAGCTGTTTTAACCTTCTTTGTTTCAACTGGAAAATGACAAGAACTTATGGTGGAGTCATACTTTTTTTTTTTTTTTTTCTTAGACCTCTTATTTCTCTCATTCTCTACCCATCTTTTATTGATGCATCACTGAAAGAGGTGATGGGAAGACAATGTCTTTGTTTGGGACTATATTGGCCTGGGAGCACAGTTCTGAGGAAACAGCAGGAGGAGACATGTGGAGAACATCATAGACTTGTTTTCGTCAGTGTCAAACCAAAATGAATAGCACCTGTTCAAAATGCTGGTGGTAGAGAAAGTCTGACAGATCATGACAAAAGATTCTTGCTTCTGGATTTGTTTTTTGTTGTTGTGGTTGCTGGTTTTGTTCTTTGTTGGATTTGGTTTTGGTTTTTTTTGTAACCAAGAAAACTTGGTTTCTTCTCCTTTGCCATTGTTAAGGGTTTATTTGTAGTAATGTTTTCTCTAGCACATTTGATTTCACTATCATTATGCTTCATTTGTAACTGTAAATGCAAGTCATCATGGGAAATCCAAGAAGAAACATACTGACTTCAATGCCAAGTTTTAGAAGAGGATAACTGAGTGGGGTTTCTTAGAGGAGATAGCTAACTTGTACCTGGGCAGTAAAATGGAGTATGTGTCTGAGATTATACAGAGGACTTTTTCTTACTGTCATGTCATTAAGTTTACATGAATGGGGGCTCATGGTGTCATACACTGGAAAATATTTATTAGGGACAGTGGTTAATTTATTCAGCAGACAGAAAGAAGAACTAAATGTAATAAGAGAAATTAAATTGGAAATAGTGTTACTGAATCCTAAAACACATTATGTAGAGTAAATACACAGAATGTGAAGTTTATGACTGAAAAATAATCCAGTTTTTAAAAGTCCATGTGATTTTATGGGATTAGTGAGACTTGTTCTCTGATTTGTGTAAGGAAAGACCTTTAGTAGCAGGTCAACAGATGAACTTGGAAATATCTTCTGCAGATTAAATAGAATCTAATCAACATCAGCAGCCGAGTAACTGGAATGATAAAGAAGATGTTTAAAGATGCCTGATTTGTATACTCAGAAATTTCAGTTTATAAAGATGCCTGATTTGTATATCCAGACATTTCAGTTTATACCCTTCTTTGCCTCATTTTCTGTGTTTGTTTTTTGTTTGTTTGTTTGGTTGGTTGGTTTAGTTTTCCTTTTCTCTTTAGTAGCAGTAGATAATGTAGCTGATGTTGCACTACATTTAATTCACTATGGAAATATTCAGAGCATGACTGAGAAGTTGTTCTTCAAAAATGTTCTCTTCCATGGAGAAGACTTTTTGAAAAGAGTTTGACATAAAAACATGTGACCTACTTTACTAAAATTTTCAACTTCATCCAGGTCGGTGTTTTGATAACGGATGAGTGAAACAAAGACAAGAGGCTGGAAAGTGGTCTGATGCACTTGAAACAGATCTCTATTCTCTGCAACTGAGAAAAAAAGATCTTAGGCTTCACCTGTGTTCACCCCACCCAGAGACTGATCATGTCACACGACAGCACTCAGGTAAATGTCAGGGTTTGACATACCCTGGCATGAACTGGACAGCCTTAAGCTTGCTTCTTTTATCTGGAATAAATGCTGTAATCCCAGAGGCACTAGTTTAAATAAAGTCACAGGTTTTCATGTCAAACTTTCTTTGAAACAACTTTCATGTATTTCCATGTGAAATGTACACATTCCTGAAATTGGGAAAATTTTCAATGAGTAGACAAAGGATTTCTTGCTCCATTGGATTTTTCACAATAAACTAAGCTCAGGTTCACCAAAAAGCCATGTCCTGAAAATGAAGACTAGAAAAATATATTTCCAGGAGGTTAAGTATGTAGTATGTCTAGTCAAATAGCTAGAAATGTCTTTGAACAGTAATGTTCTATTCAAGCATTTAAATAACTTTAAAACTGCTCCTCTATTTCTCATATGTAATGACTGATCTTTGGTCTTGTTGAAAAGTGATTACTACATTTTGGAAACATATGAAATTTTCTTCTTTGAGTTTTTAAAATAGTTTAATACTCAAGCATTTGTTACACTTGAGAGAGTTTCTATAATTCACATGTAATTATTACGTTTTATGTGTTCAGAAGTTCTGTATAAAATAGCTGTGACTTTTCTTGGATACAGTGAAGATAGAAAAGAATATTTTAAATAGAACTGTCCATAAGATAATGATGCTGTTTCACAGCATCTGTGAGATTTCAGAATTTTTTTTCATCCCATACTGGAAGCCACCAGACAGTCCCCTGAATGTGAAGAAGTCTTCACTGGAAAAAAAAAAAAAAACCAAACAACTTACATCTTCTAATAACTTTCGAACACCTACAAAATACCCTTTCATCGGATATTTTCTAACTAATAGTCTTAAAATTCTAATTACATTTGTGTCAAGGAGAGTCATCTGCAGTGCCTTGAGCCATTAATCTCTCAGTTCTAGGTAGAGGCCATTGTCTGTAGCTGTTGGGTTTTTTTGTGTATGTTTTTGTTGTTGTAGTGTTTTGCACAAGTTATGCTTTCCCCTTTCTGTCAGAAAAGTCTCTGTGCTTGTGAAAATGTAGACTTTTTGACCAGTGTTAATTAGCTATTTTTTTTCTTGATTGAATTTCCATGTGTGCTGCAGTAGGCTTGTGAGTCTCGCAGAACATTAAAGAAATGGTTAGGTGCCAATTAAATTGGCCTTTCTCCAGTATTACACCTCAAATAAAAAGTGGTAGGAAAAACAAATAGTGGTTAGGTGGGGGTTTATGAAAACATCTTCTGCATTAGGAAATACTTCCATAGAAAACACTGAACTCACCAATCTTTGAGTAGTGAAACACGGTGTTTCCCTTTCAGGAACTGAAAAGTTAATGCAGCATCTGAGGAAGAAATGTTAACTCTCAGTGGTGAACTTCCTATGCTCCTCACATAATAAGGATAGGGGGAATATATTCACAGTTATTGCTGTTGGTGGGGTAGCGAAAAATGAGGAAAGGGTATATTTTGTTCAGAAAACAGAAATACTTTACATGGGCTAGATGGAGGAAAGAAGTGTCAACTTGCAAGGTTGATTTTTCTTTTGTTGTCAGCATGGTATGTAGTAGGACATGGATTCTCAGTAGATTGCCTGTATTAATATAGGCAGCTATTACTGTTACTATAGTAATAGAATAAATATTGCTTTGAGTAGTAAACTGCTGCCTGATTAGAAAGACACAGTTTATAATCATGCTTAGCTGGATGAACATGTTTTCTGCTTTATGGTCTTCAAGAAGGCAACTGGTTGAGGTTAAAGAGGTTTCAGAGTGCGAATGGATAATTAAGACAATTTGCCATCTGCCAAGCAGGAAAAAGAACAATCAAAATAAAATCATACACTCCAATGGAGTAGCGTAGTAATAGCTGGTAACAATTATACCTGTTGTCCCAGTCATTATTTCATTAAGCTCAAAATTAAAATGATTCCTTTGCTTGTGTAGAAAGAAGTGTGACTTCTGAGTACAGTAATCTCACCACACATATGGACAGCTGCTATCATTTTATCACACACAAAAAAGTGTTACATAGAACAAAAAAAATGCAATTTTATTAGTTACTGTCGGGGAAACTGGTCTGTATCTCTACCTTTAGTTGGTCATTTTATGTATGTAAGGTCTTGCTGAGCAGTTTTAGAAGACATCATAGCTGGTAACATATTTAAAATTGAGGTCAGCTTGATTAATATTCAACCCTGATGGATTTGTACCCAGATAGTTTGACCCAGAACCATGTACAATATCCAGAATGTGAAAACATTGAGCACTTAAGGAACTGAGACTTTTACAGCAGATGTAAGCCAGACTGTACTGTGCATCATCATCAGAAGCAGGGTTTTTTCTGTGTCACAATTTAAATTTTAGATTTATTGAAGGTGGAAACTTAAGAGACCGCACAGTGCAAACTCATACACACTGAAACAGCAGAAAAGCTCCAAGAAATTCACTGAATTCAGTGCGTCTGAAGGATGGGTGGCTTTACAAATCAAAGACAATCTGTAACCCCATGGCATCAGAAAATCAAAGCAGCCATTGTTGAAAATAAACAACCAATGAAGCATCATCTCTACAGATGAGAGACAAAGGACAAGCCTCAGGTACACCTGAATGCAGGTAGAAGTATAATACTGCTGCTTACTCCTCTTGCAGACTCCCCCAGGTGGGAAGGTATCCCTTTCTCAGGGCAGGAGGGAAAGAAGTGTACACTAACTCTGTGCATTAGGGGTTTTTATTTTTTTTTAAATTTATTTAAATTTATATTTTTATTTATGTATTTAAATTGCCTCATGGTACGCTATGAAAGTTATTCGCTATCTTGTCACACCATAATGTAGTAGATTACATGGAAGGCAATGTAATGCAACATTAATCTGTTATACCGGGTTAAAAAATTTAAAATAGAAATAAACTTCTACCTTCACTTGAATAAATGATGTTTGGAAAATAATTCAGAATTATCCACAATTTTACCACCTGGATGTCTCTAATACAAAAATTAATGACTGTGGCTTTTGACCATCTGTTTTACAAGTATTCTGGCAGGTGTGGATATCTGCTACCCAACACTAAAGGTGGGCTGTGGAAAATAACTTTTTCAGGCCAATTATCTCCCTATACACCTTAAGACAAAAGCTGTTTGTGAAAATTTAGAACCCTGGTTTTTTTTATAGTTGCACAGGCAATGGAACAGTACTGTCTGAATAGCTAACAAGGCATCTAATATATAAATAGTAAATACTGATGAAGATTCTGAAGGAACCGTTAAATTTGAACCTACATTTCATACTTTGTTGTCATGGCTTTCAGATTCCATTCCAAACCTTGGTTGATAGAACCTGCCTTTACTGGTCTTCAATAAGGGTAATTTAAGGCTGTCATATAAAAGGTCATTCACCACCTTCTACATTGCAGAAAAAAAAAGCCTTCTTTCAAATAGCAGACAACCTTTTTACTCATTTGGAAGTGGAGGGTAAATTTAGGCTCTCCCTTTGTCAGGTGTAGAATGTGTGTGAATATTTGCAGGGTAGTAGAGGGAGGATGCCCGTTTACTTTGTAACCTGGAAAATGTCTGTTGAAAATCGTGTGTTGAAGCTTGCTTCAGTGTCTATTTAATACTATTAAATACTGTATTTCCGAAGGTGTTTTTAGGATTCATATACTTCTAGTCTCTTAAAGAAGATAAAAAGTTAGAGGGAAGAGAAAGGAAAAACATAAAAATTGGAAGCCAAGAGAGAACAATCTGTTTTGACCTGCTCTTTGACCCCAATGATCTTCTTTCCCTACAGACCAACTTTATTAGTAAATGCTTTTCTTTTTTATGTGATATTTGAATCAGATGCCATTCAGAGGATGCATCCAATCAAAACTTCTAAGCACTGACTGCCTACTTTTGTGGGTCCTGTAAAGTGATCTCACCCCTCCAAAATAACTGTGTTGCTATATTAGAATCAGGAACTGCGCCCTCACACACATATATTTGGGTGAAGTTATTTCAAATCTAGCAGTGTAAGAATATTTGACCATAAACTTAGTTTACTTTTTCCCTTGCATGCTTCTTACACTGTTTTTCAATGTACTTAGTCTTTTCTGTCCCCTCTGCTGACATTAAGTAATAAGTATTTCTTGTCCTAGAATGGGTTTAGTGTTGTCAGTTATTCAGATGATTTGGTCTTTTATAACCAGCTTTGCCTGTTCATAAAACTTTCCAAAAAGAAAAAGATTCTACATTAGATTAGCCTTTTTTTTTTCCCCAAGTTTCATAGTCAGTTTTGTGGCACTGATCATGCGAGTCTCTTTTTTCCTGCTTAATTTAACCAAACTTTGTTCTTTTTCATTTTTACATTTATTTCTGTCACATCATACAGATTAATTGCTATTGCTAATCAGTGCATATTTCATTTCTTTTTATTAGTTTAGATCTCTTTTGTTTCAATGTATATGAAAAATTCTTGCAGCCTGCTTTAATAGTTCTGCAATGCAAAAATGCTCAACCGTAACGAGTTTCACACAGCTTTCCCTCAGTCATGAAGGAGGTGAGGGGAAATCTGTGGAAATCGTTGTAACTGAAGAAAGTCTCTTTCTCACTGTTACTAGTAGTAGGCAAATAGTCCGTTTATATTAACTGCCAAGTGAATGAGAAGACACTGAAAATCTGTGAAGTTCATCTTGCAGAACGTCTGCTGAGATGGGTTGGGTTTAGCTGGCTACAGGATGGGAAGGGTATGCCTGCCCCCAGGTCTGGGACACAGCTGCAGCTGCCCTTCATGAAGCAACCTTATACAATGGTCTTCCAGTCACTACAACTTGGCTGACCTCTGCTGCTAACTGTCATATTGGTATTTGGCCATAGACACAGGAAGCACTTCATAGTAGTTATGATTGCATCTGATTTTCCTCATTTTTTTAATCGTGACATCTATATTGTTTATACCAGCTTTTGGCAATTGTGATTCCTGAGTACTTGACATTTTATTCCATTTATTTAGCTTGAAACCTTTCAATGGGATATATTTTCTACTTAAGAAGATAGAACATTGTTAGGAAAACAGTGATCCAAACAAGATAACAAGAAATAGCTGTCACTGTAGTAAATCACTACCAATATTTTTCAGTAATTCACAGTGACCTATGTTTTTTTCTTTTACAACACCCAGGTTATCCATATGTGTTTTCTATTATATTTGCATATTCAAAATCATATGTCAAAATCCTTTGCCAAATTATTTCTCCAAGGGATTTCTAACCTTTCACTTGTTTATAATTAAATCATTATGAAGTGGTCACTGCCTCAACATTCAGCTATTGACAGTGCATAAATCACATTGTGCACTTCTCTCTAGCAATTGGGTGTTGTTAGAACCAGAGAAATAATACTTGTACATTTAGATTTAAATCTTGTTTCTGGAAATGTGGGGTTGTGTGCAGGAAATTAGTGTAATAACAGTCAATGTGAGCTCTTATGGAAGAGGAAGGTGATTTTATTATACAAAATCTCTAAGAAAGTTGATTTTACCTACTTGTACTCCCACATCCACAAACACTAAGATATGTAAATCCAGCTGCTGTAGACAGGATCACTTGCGCACAACACATGACAAGAGATGTCGGCATTTCAAGCCCTCACTATGCCTCCTGGTTGTCTCTTGATTGATGTAAAACTGATTTTTGTACAGATATTATACAACCTCTAACACAAAGCTTTTACTACAGGTTGGTCCTTTTGTCTCAGAATTTTGCTTCTTTCATCTTCCACATATTTTTATATCCATGCTGCCTACCGTTAGCTACAGTAGCTAAGGACAGTGTGCATGTAGGGATCCTGCTCACAGAGCTTGTCACAGGGCTGTCAGCAGCCACCAAACAAATGTATATGCATACCTAAAAAATTGTTAAAGCATATGTTAAAGCTCCAGCCCACTGTCATAGTTCTTCACGTCACTTTTTCTAATTCCTGCTCCTGTTTCTGCTCTTTAACTCTCATCCAGTTTGTTTTGATAACTGGACTAGATTTACCTTGCACAGATTCACTAGCATGAAACTGAATTCAGGTATTGCTCTTGTCTGGCCACCTTAGAGTAGGTCTGCAAACTCTGTTCCATCTAGATCCTGGCCTGAATTCTGACTGGGTTCTCACTTTTCTTATAATTTCCTTGTTTTTTCTCCTACTGGGTTATTATGTTCTGGTCCTTCTTGCTTGGACTATTTCAGTCCAAAATGGAAATTAACCAGCTTTACTGAGATGAGTGAAATGGAGGGAGCAAATATCCATTAGAAAAAGTGAAAACCTAACTAGAATTTGAAGTTGCACTAAAGAGGATTGTTCATTATATAGTTATGATCTTAGTAGGTTCCATTTCACATTTCTTCTTGTTACTACTAGTCATTTTGACTCTTCTTGCAGGAGGGGGAATTCCTACTATAAAATGCTTATTATATTTATTCATCATCACATTGCTCAAAAATCTTTCTTGATTTTAGACTCAAAACCTCTATGAAGTAGTATGAATGCTATTACCTTCACTTAACAGATGAAATTGAGACACATAAATCAGCTTAGGAATTTGTAAAGATATTAGGAACAGAATGATACCACATTAGACACAACAAGGCCCTGTCACCAGAAGTTCATTCATCTTTGGAAATTAGATTAGTTGGAGTAATTGGGGCCTGCAGTCTTTCCTGTTTCTAAACATTGGTTATTTAGTAAAGTTTACTTTGAGTATATCCTCCTTCTTCAGTCTTCCTACTTGCCAGTTTTGCCTGAAACACAGTCAGAGTGGGTCGGATTAACTTTTACTAGGGAAGAGTGACTCCCATAATATAGCCTCTTGATAGCTCTGTTTCTATAACTAATCTTTGGAATGTTGTGCCAACAATAAAAAGCTGATCAGTAAAGGCAAGTGAAAAACAATTGTGATTAACTGCATGGCTAATGGGATGGGTATACCAGAAAAAGAAGAAAGAAACAGAAGGAAAGTAAAGGGTAATGCATAAATAAAGAAACAAAACACTAGCAACTAAGAGTTACTGAAGTAGTAGACAAAGCTTAAATTTTCTGCCTTTAGGAAGAAATTTGAAAGCTCCAAGGGAGGACTATGCATGTAAATTGTAGGCTGCTCAAATATTACAGTGATATAAAATTGTAAACCAAAGAATATACTTTGTATGTAGCCTCAGTTTTTATGCAGCTCAGAAATCGTCCTGAATCTAATTTGACTTTTTTTCTCCCCTCATTTTGAAAGCATCCTTTTTCTAATGTAGACTGTTCTTTGACACATGGAAAAGCTCTAGTCTAAGTGTCTAGGCATAATTCAGTTTTGCCTTGGCTTATGCTTATCTTAACAATATCACAGTTGACAGTTTTTCTTTCTGTGATTTATACCTGTGTTTTAGGCTTTTTATTACACATGGTGTGGGGTTGGTGACAGGGACAGGCTAAATGAGCTTCACACAGCTTCCAGATATGGAAGCCTATTTTATTTTATGCTCTTTTTGTTGCCAAGGCTCAGACTTCTTTATTTCTTTTTGTATATAACAGAATGAACATCTCCAGCATCAGCACTGTTTCCTTCTCTTCTAGCCTATCAGCCTCTTCTCCCACCTTTCATAAAACTCAACTTTAGAAGAAAAGAAAATAAAGCTTATTTTACTATATTCAATTAACATACTCTGTTTTCCATTTTTTATGTGCATGTGTGATTTCCTCACAGGACAAATACTTAAATCAAATTGTCTTTTAAAACAAATAATAATAATTTTAAAATTATGTGAGACAGAAAGCCTCTACATGCTGTGTTTGAATAGACTACCATGGTGAAGAAGAACATGTATGGTGGTAGGTGGGTGCTGGAACATTTGAGTCCTAACCTTACATGAGCAGTTGCTACAGACATGTAAAGAAGCTTGGTCTGCTTCCAGGTTTATAGAAGAATTTGTAACTAGGTTCCCTGGTTTTCTTATGAAATTGCTGTGATACTCTGGGATCTTCACTAATGCAGGTTATGCCCATTCATTTTTCTGTAAACTTAATCTCAGCTTTAGTTTTCAACATTCCTATTTATTCTTCCTCCTTCCTGTGTGCTGCCTTCTTTCCATTTCTGTGTCATTTTCTAATATTCCCTTTACTTAGGGTGGCAAACAGAGCTCTTGTTGGATGGATATCTGCTTTTGAAAAACTTCCTTGTGTAAAATTAGCACAAGGATGAAATTAAGTATGTGCTTGACATGCATCCCTGAGGTAAAAGCGAAATTGTCGATGTTTTAGCCCACTCTTATACCTTGGTCTGAAACCTAAAGATCATTTCAGCTGGGGTTGAAATTGCCTAGTACTTAAGGTGCTCCAAGGAGTACCTCACAATCTCACCCTTCCTTTACATCTGTACAATGCCTTTGAACCAGGATAAGGGGGCAGAAAAGGAGCATCCACTCTAGTAAGGGCTAACCCTGTCCAGAGCTGACTGACCTTAACCGTGCTATACAGTGATTGACCGTTGGTCTTCTCTGACACCCCCACATTGAGGGACAAGAAGAAAATGGGGAATTTAAGTTGTTTGGCAGACTAGGCATATCCTGTGTTTAGATTAGCCTGTACAAAATCATATTTAAGCAGTATGACATAACCATTGTTTAAACAAATGAGATTATGCCATTTTACACCATGTTAAAATATGTCAGAGTGTGCCAGATCATCCCACTGAGACTGAGCTGTGACTGCATTGTACTGTGCACAGTATGTTCACTTTTCTTGTATTTTATATTGCAAGGGACTTTTACTCTGTGGGTGTTGTCAGTGTAAATCTATTCATTCTAGTACTTAATCTGGTCAGAGCCAATATATTTTGTAGATAGTCTGTGTTAGAGCTTAATTCTTGTATTTATTTAGAGTAGTATAACTCATTGCAGGCAGTGTGTGCAAGTCATGTAGTTAATCTGGTTACAGCGCTCAGTGCAGTCTATACAAATCACACATCACAGCATTTTAATTACATTGCCAGTCTGCATCGCATAGAGTTTGTGAAAATCTCAAGGTTATTTAACTCTTAGTTAATGATGGTAAAAACCCTGTGTCATCTATGCCTGGACACAAGAAACCCAGTCTCACCTAATGGGTTAGGAAATGAGGAAATGTACAGATTTTTATTTTTTTTTTATTTTTTTTTTTTTACATAGGCAAATTAAGTAGGACATTATCATTGGAAAGCAATGCTCCCAAACTGTGAATGCAAATTTCATAGCCGCAAGGACCAAAGGTCCACATATCTGTAAGCAATTTTGGAAATGTGTGCTGGTAAAGTGATTGTTGCTGACAGAAGCTTTTTTGATGCTCTACAGTAGAGGCCAAACTCTAAGGGCTGAATTTGAATCTCATGATCTAATCCATATGGTAGTGCTGTGAAGTATACACAGATCTCAGTGTCTGCAAAGTTTATGGAGAATGTTTGAATTCTGCTTCGTGTGCAGGAGTGACAAATGTGCATGGATAACAGATGGCAACATGTAAAAGATTTTGTAGTCTCAGGGTTCCTTACAAACTGCAATTCTAATTGCTCACAGGTGAATGCAGCAGCAGCAGGCAGGTTTTGCACGAACCCGAAGTGAAGCAAAAGTGTTTATAGTATATTGTTCTTTTAAATTTTTTGGTTCAGGAAAGTAAACTTGCATACAATGGCACTGGAGAATGTAATATAAGAAGGTAATAGGTTTTGAGTAACTTTTATAGAAAAAGATCCCTAAACTTCCATCCTATCTAGTGCCTATGGGGAACTGTACTGTATATATCCAATAGGTACTAATTATTCAGCTTACTGAAACAAAGATAGGTTTTCCTTTCTGTTGTAGCTTTATTATTCTGAACACAGATATTTCCTTTTAATGGCTGACTGATGCTTCAGTAAGATGTGCAGGGGCATCTGATTGTACATACCTTTTTAAAAAGAGAAACAAACCAGCTGCTTTTCATAATTTGTTTGCAGAAAACTATTGTTTGATATAGTGGCATTCTGCAAATTAACATCCAAAGTGTGATTTTGCTTGTCTGGAGCATGCAGTAGTGAAGTTCACCTCAGAAGCCAGCTCTGGATACACAAGGCAACATGTTGATGGCAGCGGAGGCCTGTAAGCAAAGCAATTAAATTAACAAAGCCCAGTCTCTCAGCAGAAATGAAGTTAGGTGCCACTGCTTTCTGGTTCCATGAGAAGCTTGATCGCAATGGCTCTTTCACGGGACACTGTGCTGGAGAGATGTGCTCTACAGCTCTGAGCTTCGGCTTGGAAATGGAAGGGCCAGGGCATCTCCAGGGCAGCTGCTTCACCTCTCTGCATGCAGATGAAATTCTTTTATTGATCTCTTTGTTAAATGCATGTTTTGGCAATTTATGGGAGTGATTATATTTACTGTAAAATAGGCATGCTTGTATTTCTGCCCCTCCCTCCGACAAAGCTATTACTACAGTTTTGATTGCTTTTCATTTAATTGGAAAGATATCTCTTCTTAGGGAAAGTAAAGTCTTCTTTATTGCATCTCTTTATTTAAAGACTACTGCAATAACAGGAAGAGCTTCTGTGTTGGTTTTCCGTGATACAAGCTCACTCCTAAGGCTAACATGCCAAGGAGTCCTTGACCTGGATTTCAGTGTGTGCTTTGAGGGACCACCCCTATGCCGCATGGGTAGAACTATCCCTGCCAAATAATCCAGCAGGTATCAGAGGAAGCTCAGTAAACAGCCCTCACCCAACATCTCAGTGTTTTCACATTATTAGACTTCGTATATTTCTTACAAGAAAAAAAAGGTTGTTTCAGCAAAATGCAGGCTTTTTAAAAATTTTGTAAAATATACTGTAAACATGAACTCATATTTTCAATTAAAATTGCAGTGGAAAATCTGTGAACAGTTCTTGTTTTGCTATTTCTTTTTCTGAAACTACCTCTGAATCTTCACAAGCCAGAAAAAATGCACAGAGGTTCATTCTAGAGGTTTAAGTAGTACTTGCAAGGCAAAGCAAATAACTAAATGGATGGGCTAAGGGGATTATAGCCCTGCTCATATGTCTCTGGATCCACTTTCATGGAAAAAAGGCTACTGTTGGATCTATCCCTAACAGCTTCAGGTGGTACATGTCATGTGTCTGGAGAAGTAAGAAGGGGTTGTAGCTACCGAGGCAAGTGGAGACCCAAGGGATGGAAGACAGTGAAGTACACTGGCATCATGAAATTGTAGGTTTCTGTTTTATGATTGCACATATAGAATCATGTAAGGACTCTTCTTCAACCTGAATGGTGTCTATATGAGCTCAGCGGCTGTCATTCAGGGTTTTATCATATGGTTCACTGGTTAGTCTTTCAGGCACCAAAGTAACAGCATCTCCCTGGTAAAAACAAAATACTGTTTCTCCAAAAAAAAAAAAAAAAAAGCTGCTCTTCTGCAGCCTGGGTGGCACTTCACCTTTTTCTACACTGTTTCTTTCCTGTTTTAAATATTTCTGGATTCAAATACGAAGGAGTGATTAATGAAGAAACTAAATTTAGGATATGCAAAACATCACAGAAAACTTGAGCCTTTAATGCGCATCTGCTATATCAGAGAGATGCATAATATTTTTAGATTTTTTTAATCATATAACATCTGTTACTATTCTCCATAATGTCGATTGAAAGAACTGAGAGATATATGCTACTTGTTCCTGAGATTCATATTTCTATAAGTAAGAACACTAGTTCTGTGATAATTGCTTAGCATTCTGTTCATGTTTGGATCCTTTGTGTGACTTTGAGAATGGTCATATTCTTTTCTGAAGGATGCTTTGTGGGAGCACACAATTCCCTTAGACACTGGAGCACTCCCTGAACAAACAGTCATTCAACGGATGGTGTTTTTTATGAAATATTGCAATTTATATTACTGTATGGCTTGAACCTCTAAACATAGACCAAAATAATACTGTTTTGACACTGCATGAACACAGCAAAACCATTTTTTTTCTCCCATAAAGCTTACAAATATAGCATAAAAGGTAGCAGACAGGATATCAACAAGAGGAGTGAAAGAAGATAGTGAGAATGTATTGATCACCATGAGTGATCTCAGCGTATCAAAAGCTACGTTAGCTTTTTCTCAGCTGTCATAGGAAAGCAGTCTACTGAAAGGAGATACAAAAAATGATAGTGAGTCACTCAGTGGATGTTTATAGGGAGTTTCTCCCAAACCTCAGGGACGTTATGACAAAACATGCAGGGATTTGGAATAAGGGATCAGTAAGGCCAATGTCATGGGCTGATTTTTTTTTTTTTTTAAACAAAAACTAAAAAGGACTCAGCATAGAAAGTGAGGCATGAGTAGGAAGTAGGGACACACTGTGTCTGAGAGAGTCTTTGTCCCCAGAGTGGTTTCACTGGTGAAGGTAGCCATCAGGTAGAGCTGCAGCTCCCACACCTGCCGCAGAAGGGTGTGCAAGCAAGGGGGTGCAGAGCTGTAACCTGCGTGGCACAGTGGGTGGGAGGCGTGCACATAGCCCTGTGGGCAAGTGTGCATGTGTGCCTGCCTGTGTGCATGGCTAGACCTTTTGGGTATTAGTCATGAAAGGGTGCTAATAAACATCTATGAAATTTAAACATTTTAAGACACTGTAAGTGTCACCTTATTGTGATATATCACAGTGATATTGTTATATCACTGATACTGATCCTGTATGTATAGCTCAATTATATCAGTAATAAATCAATAAATCACTTCAATCCTGATTTTTTTTTAAACCATGTGCATCCAGCGGTCTTTCCCAATGCCCGATGTTAGCTAGGAATAAGTTCCTTGCGGGAAAAGCAAAGATTCAAAACTGAATGGAAGAGGGTCTTGGCTAGTTCAGGAGGAAGATTTTGGGTAGTGGGTGGGAAGAGTGTGCCTGGCAAAACTTAAAAGAAACTAGAAAGTCTAGAGTACTAAGAAGAGTTAAAGATTTGAGGAGGGTATGTTAAAAGAAACAAAGACATAGTTTCAGTTTGAAGACAGAAAAGGACATCAGATTGAAAAGCAAAGGAGAATAATACTAAAGCAGATAAGAGATGGTGCAAAGGAATTCAGGGGATGCAATAGGACTTCAGGGGTAGGTGGATGAGTTATGAAATAAGGGTAGATCAATAGACTGTGTCTGTGAAATAATAGAGGGGGAAAATGTGAGTTGAGAGGGGAGGGAGAAGCAAGTCACAAAAAAAAGCAAGGGAATTTTTATTTTTTTTTTATTTTTTATCTTCAATAGACCAGTGGGATCCCATTTAGAGAAAGATACAGTAACCAGATATTGGGGACGGGGACAGGGATGGGAAAGGACACAAGAAGATGATGACATACCCACCAAAACAAACTGAAAAAAAAAAAAAAGCAAACCAAAACCAGAACTAAACTATAGTTTCAGAAGGGAGTTGATGCAAACTGTAACTCATATTCCAAGATTTAGTTATACTGGAGAAGTGTACTTATTTGGAAGGTAGGCAAAAAAGAGGAGAAAATGTGTTTGAAAACCAGAATAACAGGATAATTTTTTAAGACTTTATGCTACTTCATTAAAAAATGTTTATGTATATCAAAATATTTATTAAAATAATATGTAAGATATGACTTAGACTGCTATCCAAAGTATTTGGACATTTTTATCCTGAATATGTAACCATATACTTTCCAGATTCTTTCGTGTTTCAAAAAAGAAATCCAGTCTGTTTTATAAGCATCTTTCTTAGCTCATTGTCTCACTTTTTTGATTGTTCTCTTGTATATTTGACCTTAAAAAATGGTCTTCTATTTTTCTTATCTGATAAGTATTAATTGAATGACATGTTTATGCCTTCTCTATATAAAGTATGATATCAAGTTAGAAATATGTACATTCTGTAGTATGTTTATTGTTAGCTGGGATTTATGGTAAAAAAGAAAGACAGAAGTCTGGGAGGCAACTGTTTTTTCTGAGTCCTACCTCTGACAATTCCGTTCTTCAAGAACAGAGATTTAAGAGTTTACAAAGGTGACAGTTGTGGTTAATATAGTTAATATAATTTTTGAATGACACTGTGATAAGCTAAACTAATGGCTTTAGAGTGGCTTGAAGAGCCATGTGTCAAGGACACACTGGGTGCCCTGAGAACTGCCTTCTGCCTTGTTTGCCATATCAGTTCTTGCTTGTCAAATCTCCCATCCCAAAATCCTTAGAACTCTTGAAATTCAGCACTTGATATTAATTTATTTACAGGTATTTTCCAAGATCTTTATTTATTTTCCATTATATATATGACATCTTATTGAAAACCGTGCCCATATTACAGCATTTTACTATATAAACCAGTGTTAATGAAAAAGGGAAATGATTAAATGGGTGGAAGAAGGAAAGGAGAAAGTAAACATAGCAGTTGTTTCCAGGTAAGAAATAAAAAAGATCTGTTCATCAATTTGCATAGTTTTGTGTGAAAAAAAGAGAACTTTGTTTCATTCAAATGGTTGTTGCTTTAAGTCCTGAGGCTCAAATGACTGAATAAAGCCATAGACTGAGGCAAATTCATATAAACTGAAACTGCAGAAAGTGGAAGATACTGTGAAATGGAAGTATTTTGCCCAGTGTTATTAGCAATCAAGAAACACTAGAAAATTTATTGGTTTATTTAGCTACTTCAAGAACAACTAGTATGAAAAAAACCAATTGACAAGTACTTTGACTGGAAATGGTACTTTGACTAGAAATGAGGAGCATTTTAGTGGTAGCAGTGACAGTATTCTTGAAAGACTGACAAGAACTGATGCGTATTTGAAGGGAGGACACAAATATTTTGGTGTAAGGAAAATGCTTTGATAAATAGTTCATGTACTATAACTTCAAAAAATATTTTCACTCTTGTGGATATATAAAATAGGAATCTATCAAACATTAAGGCTTTTATTGCCTCGTGTCAGTAAAAACACACCTTTGTTATAATGTTACCTCTCTAAAGGGAGTCCTAAAAAAATGCTGTCCTGTATGTACTTCATACATTTTTTTTTTTGTACACAAAATCTGTATTTACTGATAGAAATACGTGAAACTGGAAAAAAGACTTAAAGCTTCCAAATATGCCTCCTGCTTTACATTACAGTTATGAGCATAAGGTAAGAAATTCAAGTGCTTTACAGGGTGGTTATCAAAGTATATAGAATGTTTTAACTTTCTGTGTTTTAGTATTAAAATACTGTGGCGGTTTGACCCTGGCTGAATGCCACCAAAGCCAGTCTATCACTCCCCTCCTCTATCAGACAGGGGAGAGAAAATATAAGGAAAAACTTCTGGGTTTGGGGTTTTTTTTAGGTTTTTAGGGTTTTTTTAAGGACAAGGAGATCACTCAGTGATTACCATCATGGGCAAATAAACTCGACTTGGGAAAGTTAATTTAATTTATTAATATTCAAATTAGTAAAACACCTTCCCCCCATCTCTCTTTTCTTCTTGGGTTTAACTTAATTCCTGGTTTCTCTACCTCCTCCCCCTGAACAACACAGGGGAATGGGGAATGGGGGTTGTGGTCAGTTCATCACACGTTGTTTCTGCCGCTCCTTTCTCCTCGCACTCTTCCTCTGCTCCAGTGTGGGGTCCCTCCCAGGGGAGACAGCTCTCCATGAACTTCTCCAATGTGAGTCCTTCCCACATGCTACAGTTCTTCACAAAGTGCTCCAGTGTGGGTCCCCCATGGGTTCAAAAGTCCTGCCATCAAACATGCTTCAGCATGGGCTTCCCATGTGTCACAGCTTCCTTCAGGCATCAGTTTTCTCTGGCATAGGGTCCTTCAGGGGCTGCAGGTGGGTATCTGCTCCACCATTAATCTCCTTGGGTGCAAGGGGACAGCCTGCCTCACTGTGGTCTTCACTGCCAGCTGCAGAGGAATCTGCTCCAGTGCCTCAGTCACCTCCTCCCCCTCCTTCTTTGCTGACCTTGGTGTCTGCAGAGTTGTTGCTCTGATATAGTATCACTCCTTTCTTCTGCTGGCACAAATTTTTATTTTTTTCTCTCTCCTTCTTAAATTGCTGTCACAGAGGTGCTGTGTCGTTGATTAGCTTGGCTGTGGCCAATAGTGAGTCTGTCTCGGAGCCAGCTGGCATTGGCTCCATTGGACATGGGGGAAGCTTCCTGCATCTTCTCACAGAAGCCCCCTCTGTAGCCCCCTCCCCCGCTACCAAAACCTTGTCATGCAAACCCACTACAAATACCTAGAAGATACTTCTAAAATAAAAATATAAAAATGCAAACACAGAAGTAGAGACCACAGTGAGATCCCAAGCTGTTGAACTAGTTCTGCAATTGCATGGCCAACCACTTTGACAACAAAACAAAATCAAAGTTGTCTTTTTCACCTTTTCCAAGATGGAAATGGTTCACCATGACGGTCTATAGTTCACAGTTTTCTGAAGAATTCTGTCTTGTCTGGTCTTGAAAACTCTTGTCTTAAGGCATTACATGGAACATTACTATGTCAGGTGTTCAGTATTAAAGAAGATTAAGTGTTTGGCAATAGGAATTTAGTGATTTTAATAGCACTGGAAAGAAGGTAAGATTGAAAGTAACCTTCTATATAATCATGGAATAATTTAGGTTAGAAAAGAGTTTTAAGATCATTCAGTTCAACCACTAACCTAGCACTGAGAAGTCCACCAATAAACCATGTCCCTAAGTGTCACATCTACATGTCTTTTAAATACCTCCAGGGACGGTGACTCAAGCACTTTCCTGGGCAACCTGTTCCAATGCTTGACAACCCTTTCACTGAAGAAATTTTTCCTAATATCCAATCTAAACCTCCCCTGGTGCAACTTTATCAATCAGTACATACGTTGTGTTAAAATCTGATGGGCTTAATGGCTTGAGGGAGTATTAAGCTGAAACCAAGTCCCTTTCACTCTTAGCACTCAGCCAATTAGTAAGCTACAAGAACCATTTCATGTACTTGTTGTTTAAGTCAACAATCTTACCAGGAGTAGGATTTTCTGAGGTCTTGTATTAGAGACAAATAGAACTCAGCTTTGAAGTATTTGGTCATGTTTTTGTCATGATAATAAAAAGATATACCTGAGCTTACACTGCATGCCTCATAATTTCTTTGAAAACCCTCTTGAGTCCTTCTATCCTGACATACTTCCCCAAATTATATGCCTTCTTGAAGTAACTCAGCACAACAGCTGTGGCTTTAAAATAAAAAGTCCAACATAACATGAAGTTGGCAGTTGACATCATCTACTCAGGACTACCATACAACTTCATAAATCTTCTCAGATTCACACATTGTAAATGTTGAGCTGTGGGACTGGTAAATTTTATGACTGCACATTTCCAGCTCATGAATTCATAACTAGACATTTGCAACTTGCAAATTTTATTTAAGAACTGTGACCTTAATGTGTAAAGGCTTCATGCACTATAGTGACAGCAGAAGAACAGCTGATTACTGCAGAGTGTAGCCTATTGCATTTGGTTCCAAAAATCTTAGAGGAGAGCATTTTATTGCTGAAGTTTCAGTGCAGTTAAATTATTTGTCTGGGGTTTGTATGTAATAAAAAATCAAATGATAGTAGTTTACAGGCAAAGAAGTCTATTCAATGTAATTTTAGGTATAAGCATCAGTAAGCTTAGGCTTAGATGTAAGTAAGCAGCATAAACAGTATTGATTATGTTACTATTTATAACAATATTTATAATGATAATGATATTATCATTAATATTGCTAACCCATAAGATACAAATTCCTGTGTTCAGGTATTTAAAAACTATTCCCAAGGATATGATAATAATCTGTTATTTGCATAAGGTTCATGAAGAACTCTGTGTTTACTCAAATCTTGAATCTGGGATATTTTTTTCTGTTGTTTGTATGTTGAGAAGTTACAGTTTTACATATGCACGCAGAACATTTTATATTCCAGTTGTGAGAATGAGTATGCCACAATATCTAGAATCAGGCTACTTTGGAAGGATTTATGAGATACTATCAAAAGTTAAGATCTGAGATAAATGTCAGTTGTAAAGAACTTCCTATTCGCCATCTTAACCACACAAGCAAAACCAAATCTGAATAAAACAGCTCCCTCAAAGTAGCTCGTAAACATATATCAATTTCATGGAAAAACCTTTGCATTTTTAGGAATCAAGTCAGGAGTTCAAGACTTTGTCCATATCTTTGCCAAAGCACGCACTTTGTCCTTGCAAAGGGTTCCTTTTGGTGCACAGTGTTGCACCAAGCCTAGGCTCATTCTGAGTTCAGCCAAGGGTGGACTGGAGGGTCTTGAGCCCCTGGATCTAGGCCAACAGTGAATGCTCACCCATTTGGTTTCCACTGAATACGGGTTTCCCTGTCCTTTGACATAAGAAAATGAATCTACACTGACGGTTTGTGGAAAGCACCTCTAGAAGATAGTAATGCCGATTCAACCCATACTATTCTTAATAAACAAATGAATACATATATACATACATACATACATAAAGACAACGGGAGAATAAAGGCACCTTCATGTCTTTGTGTTTTCCACAGTACTATTATATATTTGGAGGAGAATGTTAACCACTATGTCAAAGCCCTGTTTGGTAATTTGTCAGACTCTTAACTATAGGTTTTCAGATAAAGTAAGAGATGAACAAGGTTTGAAAGACCAAACCTGGATCAAACTCAAGACCTTTCTGGGTATTAAATAGACTAAACCATAATAGAATTAGTAATAAACTGAAACTTCAGTAGTGTCTTGCACAAAGAAGAATGTCTGAGGTGAAGTCTTTCTCAAATCAATGCCAAAATTGCCTTTCAGGAAACAAACTTGAAAATGAAAATGTATGTTCACTTTTATGAGTAGAGGTAATTGCTTGTAATTCACCTTCTAAGACCTTAGATTGACAGGATTTCATATGCATAATATTAATAAGCAAAATAATAAGTGACAAAGTGTATATTTTTTAGGCAATAAAATAAAATTTTTATATGTTTATGATTTATGAAAGAAAAAAATTCAAATTCTTAAGAAGCATGTTAAAATGTTTTTACTTTTGTTTGTACAACACACTCAATTACCGTTTGAAGATAACTGCTACTGTCATTTGGCAATACTTGAAATTCTTGAGTATCTCTTTCTTTTCCTAGACAAAAGGGATAAAAATATCAGCTGCACACCAAGGTGAATTTCAATATATTTTTTGATGGGTTGTTTACTGTTACAGATTTTCTTTGGCCAATATAATGCTTGGCATAAATTGAAGCAATCATGCTGTATTGTACCCACCATCAGAGTTCCCTCAGTCTCTCGGTAGAAATTGGTTTTAGACATGAAAATAATATTTGAATGAAGTGAATTCTGCTGAGACAATTAAAAAAAGAAAGAGTTTGGGTCAGGAATTTTGATTGTCTTTTTTTATTAATACAGTATTCCTTACTTTTGAATGAGTTAGTTTTAAAAAAAATCATTCCATATTTATAGATATAGTTTCTAAAACTTTGTTGCCACCTAAGTAACTTAAAAGAATGTCTGAGAAATAAGCCACCTAAAAGAAAACATTTTCTCTAGGCTACCCTAAAACATACTGAATAATTCATGGAAGCCATTGAAATAAACACAATAAAGTATGAAGCAGTTAAACAAATACATTTCTTGGAGCACTGAGTTTATTTATTTAACTATTTGTTCTATGTGCAAGGTTTGGTCAACAGTGAGACAGGGAAGTAATGCTGGGGGGGAAATGTACTTGGAGGATTATCGGTTTTATGTGTTAGTTTAAAATATAGTAAACAGTTGAGGACAGAACCTTTGAAAGGTCAGTGAAAATTTTTTAAGATTATTTTGTTGACTGGAAGGATTTTAAGCAAATCATAACATGGTTTTGATCGTCTTCCTCCTGGTACTAGTTCTCAGGGACCTTTGCTGTATGCAGTTTGCTGTTCCCAGGTCCTGCAGGACTGGCTAGCCAGGACAGAGACATGGCTGGGAAACCGAAGGAACAAATGATATTCCGCATCTTTGCATATCACTCCCTTCTCAATGGTCTGTGGTCAAAATGGTGGGGTCGTGGCCTTTACTCAGCTGCCTTTTAGGAGCCTAATTGAAGCAAATAGAGTCCTATGAACATCTGATTGAAAAGAAGGCAAAATGTTCTCTTTAACACTTCTATGTGAAGCATGTATACACATAACTCAGAATCAGTGTCCATCCATCTGTATGTCAGCTATCACAGAAGCTCTGAACATAACTTTGTTAAGCAATTTCCAAGATGAAATAACTTGCAGGCTACTTTCAGACTAATTTGAATAAAAGCTAAACTCTTTTTGAGTAGTAAATAAATTTTGGATTAGATTCTAGGGCAGTAATTATTGTACATAGTATTAGCTAAGTACAATACGTTTCTTGCCTTTTTTGAGAAAAGATATGATTCCCAACACCTGTTAAAATACTTAAGATTCCAGTGACAACTCTACATTTGTCGTGATAAGTAAAAAAACAATTTTAAAAAATCAAAATGTAACCCAGCTGCTTCCCTCCCACCTTCAGCCAGTATCTTCAGCTCTATAAATTCTACTGTTCATTAAAAAAAAAGTATAAAATTCACAAATTCTTTTCTCATTCCATTATTTTTCCTAGTTTCATATTTTAGGAAAAAAAACCCCAAACCAATAAGCAAACAAAAACCAACAACAACAACAAACCCCCCCCCCACAGTGTTTTGTTTTCCTTCCAAAATACATAAAATTAAGCTGTTAGATTTTTTCAAAGTAGAAAATAATGCAAAATTCTTCTTGGAATTGTAATATTATCATTTCAACCTGTCCCAAAGTTAAATTTAGTGCTAGCATAGTTATCTTTGTGAAATTTTCAGTTACACTAAGGTTACCTCAGTACCTGCTTTTTTATTCATTCGTTTGGTTTGGTTTTGTTCTGTTTTGGTTTTATTATTTACTAATGTAGTGATTTACTAGTGTAGTGGTAATAAGAAATTACATAAATATAATAAAAAATACTTTCTGTCTTGATTTGTGTTACACGTAGTGTTTAATAAAATAATGTTCTTGAGATGAGACATGCCAATCCTAGGAAAAAAAGCAAGATTAACACCTAAGATTTAAACCAAATCATCTTCCAAGTGAAAACTGAAAAATATTCAGGATGGTGTCACATGTCACATGCTTTCAGGTTTTGTAGTTGTTTCTCTAAACACTGCAAGTCATCTGTAGTTATTTTGCAATAGCCATCCCTTAATTTAAAATAATGGAATTATGTCTGCTAACATACATTGTAAAAGTAATAATAACAAAGCTGAACTCATCTGGTTTTTTCTTTCAATGTTCACAACTCACAATTAGTGCAAATTAGGCAAAATGCTCAGGGTATTGATATATGCACAATATAATTTTCAAATTCCTCTATGCAGCTAAAGACAGAACATCTGCTAGTTTTAACAATGAGCATAGTTTTCCTGTGCAAGACCTGCAGCTAAAATATATTTCATTGCTCTGAACACTATAAATACATAAGCCAGCGTTTTCTGTTGTGACCACAACTGCTCAGTGGAACTGGAGATGACCTCAGAGAGTCCTTGCATAAAAAATAAAATAAAATAAAATATAGTCTAGACCATCCATATGGCCTGCAATCTATAATCACGAATAGAAAATATTCAAAGGTGAATGATGACAGAAAATGATGATTGTACAAACCTGGGAGGAGTGGCTGCCACACCAGCCAGCTGCACTGCCATTCAGCCAGGCCTGGGCAGGCTGGAGAGCTGGATGAGAGAGAGGAATCTCATGAAGTTCAGCAAAGGCAAGTGTGGGGTCCTGCACCTAGGGAGGGACAACCCCACACACCAGCACAGGCTGGGGCTGACCTGGTGGAAGGCAGCTTTGAGGAGAAGAAGGACCTGGGAGTGTTGGTGGACAGCAAGTTGCCCATGAGCCAGCAGTGTGCCCTGGTGGTCAAGAAAGCCCATGGGATCCTGGGGTGCCTTAGGAGGAACATGGCCAGCAGGTCGAGGGAGCTGATCCTGCCCCTCTGCTCTGCCCTGGTGGGGCTATACCTCTACTTCTGGGCTCCCCAGTTCAAGAGAGGCAGGGAACTACTAATGGAGAGGGTCCAGTAGAGGGCTACAAAAGTTATTAGGAGACTGGAACATCTCCCTTCAGAGGGAAGGCTGAGAGAGCTGGGCCTGTTTAGCATGGAGAAGAGAAGACTGAGAGGGGCTCTTACCAATGCATACCAGTATCTTAAGAGCGAGTATCAAGATATCGGGGCCAGGCTCTTTTCCGCGGGGCCCAGCGACAGGACAAGGGGCAACGGGCACAAACTTCCTGAAACATGAGACATTCCATCTGACCATGAGGAAGAACTTCTTTACCTTGAGGGTGACAGAGCACTGGAATGGGCTGCCTGGAGAGGGTGTGGAGTCTCCTTCTCTGGAGGCATTCAAAACGTGCCTGGATGTGATCCTGTGCAACCTGCTCTAGGTGACCCTGCGTTAGCTGGGGGTTGGACTAGATGATCTCCGGAGGTCCCTTCCAACCCTGACCATTCTGTGATTCTGTGGAACTACTACTGACTCGCTGTGTGACCTCAAACAGGTCATATCAGCCCAGAGTCTTTCTTCGTTTCATTAATCAGATTTTCCACTTCACTCAAATATTAATATGAAAAAAATGAGCAGCCTTTAGTGCTGAATTAATGTTTCAAATACTCCTGAGCATTAAAGTATTGCTCCAATAGTTTTAAGGTATAGTTACTGCAAAAGATGAGAAAATTTCAATTAGCATAATGTAAATCAACAGGGCATGTGATACAGCAGGGAAAAGATTATAAATGAATAATTATGTAGAGTTGTCTCCAGATGGAACAAACCCCAGTAGGCAGCATTACCCCATTCTGTGTTAAACTGGGACATAGGGCTTCAGAGGGAGCCAGCACAGTAACAGGTTATGGGAGAACATGTTCTGCCCATGCGAACTAGTGCAGTTGGCTGCAGCTGGATTAACTAGGTAAACCATGCAAGATTTGTGTGTGTTACAGATGACATTATATGATTTTGTGTTAGAAGGGATGTTACATATTACTTCCCTCTGAATCTTCACTGGGATCAGTGTGAAAAAGCTATATCCCATTGGTCTCTCCACATACCTCAAATAACAATAACAATGATGAACTGTATGGACTATAGTCACAAAAATTATCTGAGAGGTAGAAACACAGTCAGAGACTTCAAAATGTCAGTCTTTCTATCTTCTTATTCTTTCTTTTTTTCTAACAACAAAACAACAATTTACAAATTATTTGCTGTCAAATGTATAAATGACACAGAAATTAAAATATTTTTAGCAGATAAGGACTCATTGCATAGCAGAAGGTCATATACTGGGCAAGCAGTATGATGCATTCATTACTGGACACAGGCCCAGATTTGTCAGGACTGTGGAGAAGGTAAGAGTGTCTTGGGCAGATTCCCTCATTGCCACAGCTACATGGCACGGGTCTGGATTTGCACAACTCTGAGTCCTGTGGATGTATACCAGTGCAGAGCAGCACAAACAGGTAACAGCCTGAACTGGAAATTACAGGATAGAAAATGCAGCATATCTGCAGAAAAGCACTACAATTACTTTTTCTGTGAATCAGCTGTTTCAGTAGGATACATATCTTGGACTTCCTTTTGATAAGCAGATGTAACTAAACTAAATTATATTCTATAAAATCTACTTGAACAAGTTACCAAGAGAAAAGGGTGGACATTAGACTTCCTGAATGTTTCAAATGCAAACTAGCTTCTTTCTCAAAGATACAATTAGCCAGACATAAGTTTTCAGAAGCAGCAACAAAAGAAGTAGCTGGACAGTTTATTTTAAAGTGGAAGCTAAGTGAATTATTAAAGCGCTTCACTTAAAACATTTTACTCTCAGAAGTTACACTGAGAATCATGAGAGCTCCAGGCTGTACTACAAACCTGATGGGTAGAAAAATAGCCCTTGCACCTCATTCTGTTTAACACACCTGACCAATGGGCCTGTACTGTTGTCACCATTGCCCATATTACAGCTGCATTAGTGTTATGAACAGGGTATTTCCTCCCACCTTGTTTGGGCTGTATATAGGAACAAGGAAAATGCTTTTAGCTACTAGAAGTAAGGTTGATAAGAAAAGGAAAATATTACAGTAGCTCTTGAGAAATAGAATGGTTGTATATTTTGTAAGGAGATATTTCAGGAATAGAGAAAAAATAATGAGAAAAAGTAGGGATACATCAATGCAGGAAAAGAAAGGGTAAAGCTGTCTACCATGAACACAGAGGAAAAGAAAAGCAACTACTATGAGCAGTGAAAAAATATTTTTTTCTCATTGTCTGGAAGCAGTGAGACAACTTTAAGGATATATCTGAAAGATGGGAAGGGATATGAGCTTTGAAAACTCCAGAACAAAAGCAGAAGAAAAGACATGTTCAAGTTGAGAAGTAGAATTAAGTATTATTAGAATTCTTCCTCTTCTTACTAAGATTTTCATCTGTATTCAATATTGTGTAAAGTCTCACCCAGAAGTGGATGTAGTCTCTCATATTAGGGTTTTTAATCAGAAAAGGATGGTATTATATTTCTAATTCCTATATCATTTTCTATCATCACTAATACCTTTTCTGTTTTAAGAAAGAGTGTTTCTGGTCATTAATCCTCAGAAATATGTGCTTACTTCCTTCAGAAATGAATACTATTAATCTTTGTCCATTATTTCAGATCTCCATGTCCCTGTCATCACTGTGTATAGGAAATGTGTGCTATGTAGCAAAAGGTGTAAACTTTAATTAACATTTTTATCATCAGCCTCACTGTGTTTAATATGTTTAGGTTATTAATAAAAATAGAGAAGTGCTGCCACACATCCTGGGTTGCACAAAACCAGTTTTTCTAGGAAGCTGCACCTAAGCTACAGTACTTTAGGCTGTAACAAACAACATCATTGCAAATCAAAAGACTTGAACTTGTCTTTGGGATTTACACAGGCTACTCATTTAGCACAGATTGAGGTCATATGTGTGGTTGTATATCCATTGGCACAGTAAAAAATCCTTGCATGCCACATGTTCTTTCTTGTTCTTTTACAGACTTTACAGAATGGCTGATTGTGGTGGGTTGGTCTTGGCTAGACGCCAGGTGCCCACCAAGCTGCTCTGTCACTCCCCTTCTCAGCAGAACAGGGGTGGAGAAAATAAGATGGAAAAAAACATGTGGGTCAAGATAAAGGCAGTCTGATGAAGCAAAAGTTGTGCACACAGTAGTGAAGGAGAGCAAAAGATACTATTCTCTACTTCCTATCAGCAGGTGATGTTTGGCCATTTCCCAGGAAGCAGGAGTTCAGTATGCTCAGCAGTAGTTCCAGAAGACAAACACTGTAAATAATGAATGCCTCCCCTTCCTCCTCCTTTATTTTAGCTTTTATATCTCAGCAGACATCATATGGTATGGAATACCCCATCAGTCACTTTGGGTCAGCTGTCCTGGCTATGTCCCCTCCCAAGATACTGCCCACCCCCAGCCTACTGGTGAGAGGTGGGGGAGAAGTGGAGAGGCAGCCTTGATGCCATGCAAGCACTGTTCAGCTGTAGCCCAAACACTGGAGTGTTATCACCACCTTTCCAGCCACCAGTACAAGCACAGCACTGGGAGGGCTGCTGGGGGGCTCAGCCAGACCCAGTTCACTGATGATGAAAGGGTCCTCTGGAGTCTTCTGGTACACATACACACGCGGGCACACACACACTCTGTTCAAGGGAGAGGTTCATAAAAGCTTTTTGTAAAAGCCTGAATGAAAGACTTCTACAAGTTCTAATCAATAAAAACAGGTTATGGTTTGCAGAGAAAAAAAAACATAAATGAGAACCAGATGGCTTTCATACATGGGGCAGAGACTTCCCGTAAGAACCCGTAGGCCTGCAGCCAGTGTGAAACAGATAAAAGAAAAGCAGTGGCACAGATTTCGGGGCGGATGCTGTACTTGATGCAAACAATAACGGATAAACCAATTTTAAGAAGATGCAATTTTAAGAGATTAGCAAATATTTCTACCACACCACCAAGATCCTTAGCCTGTATTTTACAGACAGCCATGTTGTAACCTCATTCCTAGCAGAATAACATGGTAGGTCAAGTCTGTTGCTGGGGTGGGAGTTTCTCCCACTGCTTCTCTTCATCAACAGCCTGAGGGTGCATCTCTGGAAATGTTCCAGGCACACACCTTCACCATGCAGACCTAAACGAGATTATTTGGGTCCATAGATTAAAGCAGAAAGATCAGATATTTACTTTTTACACCCCTTCATACTATGTTTGAGTATTCAGTGCGTAGGTTTAAACACTTTGTATCATTATACACAGTGTCCTAAAAAATGCCAAGGATTCAAATATTACTTGTATTGTGTATATGAGTATGATGATGCTGGCTCAGACAATGATACATCTCACCTAGTATCCCATTTCTGGGAGAGGCCTGTGGCAGACAGTAAGGGAAGAGCAAAAGCCCAGAACAAGCAAATGGTGGCATTTTTCCTCCAGTGAGCAAAAACTGGCAAGTGTGTTTTCTAAGCCAGAGGTGTTAGGATTGTTCTCATCACCCTGAGCCCTCAGCTCTGCTGCAAGCCAAGCACATGAGCCTATTTTGTATTTAGCGAAATAAAGTGTTTAAAATATTCCACACGTTTCATTACAGGGGGAAAAAAAGTTGATGTTGCTGTTGACGTAATTTTGGGTGTGGGAATAAAATCAGTAGTTTGCTGCCTAAGATATCTAAAATAGAGGCAATGACACCACATAAATTGAATTAGTTATGCTTTCTTCTATCTCATAATTGTTCTTTCTATGCAAAATTAAAAAAAAAATAATTAAGTCTCCCAGATATTTTAATGTAGTTAAATCTTTTTCTTCACAATCTTAAAAAAACCCAACAAATTCTCTGGGATAGCAGTGATTAATATGACTAGTCACAGATGTCTCAAGCTATATAGAAGGAGTTACAGATAAAATGTAGGGAGAGAAATTAAGACTCTGCTCTAAAAATATGCCATTACCAAAAAAGCCTGCAGATATGAGAAGTATTAGTGTCTAAATGGCCCAAAAGCTATAAATAAAACAGGTCTTCACTTCTATTCATTTCCTTCATACTTTTTTTTTGCATACACTTTTGTGTAATTGTGAAATAGGAGCTATAAATGATGCAACACATAATGTTTGAATAAAGAAAAGCTGTGGTCTTCCATCCTATTAAAAAAAACAAACACAACAACAAACTACAATACACTCAGCTATATTCATAGAGTAAACCAGAATTTCAATTTTCTTTTTCTTTTTTCCTGTGAAGTCATGTTTATAGTATTACTCAGCATAGATAAATCAGCTCAGTGAGACTCTGTAACTGGGTCTTTCTTGGCAGCTATTTCATCTCACCTTGTCTCTATCAGCATTAATGTTGCATAACTGATTGGAAAAAAAAAAAGACAAAATAACCTATGGGTTTGAAGATTAGTGGTGATGGTACATATACATCTCTGGATTCATCAGAAGTTGAATGCAAACTTGAAAGTTGCGTAGATTTCCTGAATATATTATGTTAGTTCAATAAGAAAATGCCTGATCTTATTTTGTTTCATAGTCTCAGAAATCATTTGACCATGTGAATGCAAATAAGGTGTACATTTATTTTGGTCTGGACTTGTCTTACATGAGTGAAAGCTGTGAACATATGAAATAAGATTAACAATTCTTGTAATTAATATTGAGATTTCATGGTAGTGATTCTCAGTAATTTCTCAAAAATACTTTCAGGTGAGTCCAGATTTTTTCTAGAAAAGTAAATACTGGTTCTCCAGGGTTTCATCTAACAGTTCTGGGGAGAGGACTTGTTTCCCTATTTGTTTTATTTTGTATTTAGGATAAACACTGAATTCACACATCTCAGGCAATAGAAATCTTTTTTCTGTATAGTTTTGGGTATGATTTGGTTTGGTTGGAGTTGAGTGTTTCTGGCACTGCCACAGCAGCATACTTCAATACTAAGGAAATAACTACAGTGATGCCTCCAGTCTGTATTGAGAATACATATACAATCAGTAACTGGGATGTTAACATGTCCTAACTGAGGTATAAAAACGATTCTCACCATCTCACTTTGCACAGATCTCTAAATATAGTGTGCCATATTAATGTATCAGCATACTGTTTCTAGTAACAGATACCATATTTAAATAAACAAATAAATAAATAAATATGCAAGAACAGATACGCACCAAAAGCCCCAGCAATTTAAGGTCATCTCATTTTGGTACTGACTATTTCAATTAATCCTTTAAAAAATATTCCCTTATTTCCCCATTTTTTTCATTCAAAAGTGTTCAATTAAGCAAATACTGGACTCAAGTAATGTCTTGCCTATTTAAAATGAAGGCTCTTAAAATATTATCACAAAATATAGCAACACTACCAGCTTTATCAAACCTTTAGATTTAAAATCATAATTTTAGATGAACACTGCTAAAGATGTCCCTGGAAATCAAACACTGCATACTGTTCCTTTCATTCAGTTGAAAGTGGCCTGAAAATTTCTTTAAATTAGCCAATACAGAACTAATTTAACTTAAATTTATATGAAAGAACACAATAAAATTATATTCTTTTTATCCAACATATTTAATTACATATTTTTTTTCTTTTTTCAGGTATGAGCTGAGACTGTCATATGTTTGTGGAAAATACAGTTCTCTGTTGGGTTTACAAGGACAAATTACTGCCTTTATTTCTTTACTTCTCAAAAAATGACTCCCTGTTTACTGCCTTTCTGTTTGTAAGACAGGGATCATCAGTAATAAGAATAGCATTTAATACATTAAATACACAGGGATATAGATCTGATCTAAAATTAAATGTTTAATAAGATATATGTTTGGAATTGTAAATTAAAATAATGTAAATCTGACCGAAACTTTCTCATCTCTTACAATTCCTGCATCCCGTGTACCAGCTATCTCTGGTAGACTGGAGTTGTGTAATACAACATCAACATCTTTAATTACACACGGAAATTAAATAAAAATAAATCCTCAAAGGAAAACTCCAGTGTAATCTAAGAGATAATCTAATTGCAAAGGAGAGTAAGTTATTAAAAGTGAAGTATTTTGATAATAAAGAATAATTAAGAAGCACGCAGATAAACACAGTTCTCATCTCTTTGAGGAAGCAGAATATTATTGATGGAAACAACAGGATGAGCTTGCCTGTAAACTCATGTAAAAGAGAAGGCTGAAAATGGGCAACCAGATACAGGAATAAATTAGTTTCATTTTATTGGCATTTCATCTCAATTATTTGCTTCCTTTCTTTTAATTACAAAAAGTGCGAAGAATTTACATGCAAAAATATTTGCTAGTCTCCCTTCACTACTGCTTAACAGAGCATTCTTACACAAATTTTTTTCTGCACTCAATGAAGAAACAGATGGTCATTTGAAGTCTAAGTCTTGATAACGTCCTGATCTCATCAGTGATTTGCTGCAAGAATGGGAGAAGTGTTATACCCTACCATGTTTTAATTTATCCATGTCTAGACATTAATGATTTTTTAATATGGACTTCCCTTTGTACATACTATTCTAACAGGTGGTGTGACCAGCACTAAGTTTGCAGTTACAAAGTGACTGTTCCTGTGCTGTAAAGGCTACAAATGTGCTAGAAATCTCTTCCCATCTTGTATTGCCACACAGGAAACAAAGCTGTTAGGTATAGACTACAATAGGTACTGGAACCAAAATCTTTTCCATTCCTAGATAACTCTCTACTACCAAACAATTGCATAATGCCCTGCTAATCTGTGTTATGTCTGTTTCCATGAGGATGCTCTTTGCTAGGCTTTTATGACATAAGTGCATAAGTCCAGCAGCATCTGGGTAGCATGATGACTATTTCATATGAATTTTGAGGGTTTTGAGCTGTTTGAGGAATTAATATTTATAAATATCATTGGATGAAATGTTCCATGTGAAAACTGAAATGCTAAAATGTTAGCAGAGTTGACAAAAAAATCTATTTCATTCATAAAACTTTGATCTCAATATTGTTTTACAGGTTAATCACATTCAAAATGTATGCACCAACAAGCATCCCTCAAAGTCTAAAAGGGGGTGAAATATGAATACAGTTCCAAAACCAGAGTTTGATTTCTTTGCATTTGCTGAATTCTACTTCAAGAAAGAGAGTTTAAAAGCAATTAAACCAGGTTAAAAAAAAAAACAAACAAAAAAAACCCCAAAAAAACCCAACAACAAAGCAAAATCCTAAGAACAGGAGCAAGCATCATAAGAAAAAAATAAAACAAACCCCACAGAAATCAATGAAGACTCCCTGAAAGTAAATTTGATTCAGGATACATGAAAATGTTGCTTTCTGGTCAAGCGTCATAGTGTTTCCAAGAGGAAATCTTCTCTGATGTTCTTGTGTCTAACCACATTCTTAGAGATCCAACTACTCCTTCAAGCTTCTTAATCATTTTTGTTGTGAATAACAATGAAATAAATTACTCAATACCTAGACATCTAGTCTCTTGCTTCTTTTAAGACAAACAGAGGGGAAAAATCTCATAATTGTGAAAAAAATCCCTTTTTCTGGGGGGATAGTAATTTCTTGCTGGTTATTTTTGGGTTTTTTCTCCCTTCTGTAAACCTGTATTTGTCTGAAATCTATCTCTTTTTTGCTCTTAGCTATGTATCTTCTCTTCTTCAGTCCAATGAAACTTCTTTATTTTAACCATGCAAATGCCCTGAGTCATGTTTTTCCTCCCAGAAGCAATTCTGTGTTAGTCCCTACTCCAGAGTCTCAGAAAATTTGGGCATTATATCATCGATATATACAATTATTCATATTGGGTCTACTATAGAAAAGTCATAGATGTCTACTTATTGCCAGAAAATTTTCCAGACATTTCCCAGAAAGTCAGTTACATTTATAGAATATCCCTCTTTGACTCAAACTGGACTCCGTGATTTACAGCAATGGAATATTTTTCAGAAATGCTCTCTATATTTGAGAAATGTTGTTATCCACATGGCCATAACATAACAAAAGGAGCTATGCACCCTTTTCAACACCTCCAAAATGTATACTGATCCTCTTTATGTATGCCAAGGGTTTCTCCACCTGAATGGCAGAACTTTAATACTTAAGGACTCCCAATCTGCAGAGACTGCATAAGTCTGAGGCACCAAAGGGGAACATGAGCTACGGCAGGTAGGAGGCTCTGCTGAGAACTGCACAACAATAAAACTATGCCCTCTGCTTTCCTGCTAGTATTAAGGATTTAGATTGAAAAAATTAATATATAGCACTAAAGGTGCCAAAAACCTATAAATGGTTATGGCAATTTTACATAATTACATTATCTCACAATCTAGAGATTTGTAACAATTAAATTTCTAAAGTGGGAACATTTGAATTAATCTCATTATAACCCAAATACATCACTTCAGAGTTTCAAAGTACTACTGTACTCAGTTCAGCTATTTCAAAATTCACTACACTGAAAATACAGCAATAAAACCAGGGAAGTCTTGACGATTCTAATTAAGGTAATGCATAATCCATGTTACAAGGGGAGAGATAAGGATCCATTTCTTTCTTATTGTAGCTACAGTATATTTTCAGAACCAGTATATACACACAACAGAAGAGGTCTCTAAAGGGTCAAGAGTTCATCTGACCATCCGAACATTTTGAGATGTTGCTTTGTAAAAACAGATGGAGTAGCTGTCTGTATACAAACAAACAAAATCCCACCCTACACTGTTTACCTACTTGAAGCCAGGTACAAGAGCTAAACTGACTAGAAAGCAGAGTAACGTAACGGCAGTGGTAGGTTACAGACCATATGCATGTTGAGGGTTCTTACCCTCAAGAAGCTGCTTTCAGGCACATGCAGTATATGACAATTTCAGTCATGTGATCTCCAGGATCTAATTTCAAAAGGGGACTTTGGGTGCTAAGAAAGGAACAAATAGGTGTTTTCGCACCACAGAAAGTCTTAGTTGTACTTAGAAGAAAATTAAAATTGGATTTCTGATGTGGCACCTTCAGAAAATTTCAGGAAAAAAAACCCCCAAAAAACCAACAACAAAAAGATGCCAGTGAAGTATTTCATTACACTTACTCAGGTAATTGTCTAAACACAACAGTAGTTGGTATAAACAAGGTTAAAGCCATCTGTCAGGTATCATTACAGACATGATCTTACCCATTGAATTCCTTTTCTTGATTTTTTGTGTGTGTGTTTGGGTTTTTTTAGAAAATTAAATCTATTATTTGGAAAAAAAAACCCAAACACCAAACAACAACAACAAAAACAAAAAAAAACAACCCAAAAAACCCAACCCAAAACTACAACACTTTTAGGCCTGTCTTAAAATAAAGGAGTATAATTTTCAAGAGTTACAGAAGTACATGTCATAGTATAACTCCTGAAGAAAAGGCAGAGGTTGTATCTTGTGTCATTCAGCAAAGAATTTAGAATTATGCTGTAAAGAATTCTTTTAAATTATGATTTTTTATTACATAGGTTGCCATGAGAGTTATACATTCAGTGGCAAAGATCCAAGCCAGATATGGCACCTGTAAACAACTGTCATAAATTACATGCTAAGCAAAAGAAATGAATGCCACCTATTGTCACTTCAACAGCTGTTTTGGGATCTAAAAGACAATTAAGTGACAATAATTCTAAATATATAGTCTTCATACCCTTTAATGTCTTTCTGAAATAACGTTTTTTAATAAGTTATTTATCTCTAGATAAAAACTCTAACAAACACTTGATTTGTACTAATAATATAACATAAAGTGCTTAATCAGAAAGAAACAATAAAGCCTAGAAATCTAAATGACAATTAAGCTTACTGTGGTACCTATGGTACTGTCTATTTCCGGTGCTTTTATTTAGCAGAAATAAAGATCTTAGGTTACGTCAATGAAGTGGAAAAAATAATTATACTGCTTAATAGCTGTATTTAGAAAAGATCAAATTGCAAAGTTAGGGACCTCTGTGTGAAGTTATGTAAAGCTTTCTCTGCAGTGGATTTGAACATATAAAGTGTAAAAACCAAATAATATATAATTATCTCTTCGAGTTCAACATTTGGGTGTTTCTTGGAGGCAACAAAGAAATTCCAGGAAGAAGGAAAGCAGCAAAACTGGACCAAGTTGGGATATTTTGTGTACACTGTAATCATGAGGCTCAAGAAGTAACTTAAAGCTATGCTAAATGTGCTCTGGAAGCTGTTCACCACTCCTAAACTCAGTGGTTTGCCAACAATATTCCCAATTAGCCTATGATGCAGCCAACAGGCAATAAAACTAAGACTATGAACTCTTATAATGAAGTAGAAATTTCTCCCCATGGAAATGAAAGAAGAAATTATACAGAAGCAGTACATTAAAATATTCTTATGGATCATCTCTCTTTAGTACACCTAATAAAAGTTTTCAGCCAGTGGAAGATTTTGATCACCACAGAAAATCATATTGACACTTAGAAAATTATGCCCACATCATCTGGAAAACTCTTGGTCAAATCACTTTGTTCTGTCTTTTACTTTGATCATCATTCCCAATCATCAGGCTTTCAAGGACCATTATCTCACATTAAGCCTCCTGTATTGAAGACTGATTTTAGCAATATTTGTGTTAGACTTACTCTTTGTCCATGTTTACTACCTGTTAAAAACATAAGTGTTTGCAAATGTAAGAGCTTGTGAGAGACAAAACATTTCCAGGGATATCAAGAACATGTGAAGTTCATCACTACATCTATATTCGGCTTCAAGCATCCCTTTCACAGCACCTGGATCAGAAACTACATACTCATAGTTAAATGTCCCAATCTGAATAGTTTGCATACTGCCAAACTGAACCATTTACTATAGTTTCTGCTTCTGTGTGTGGTGAGGTGAGGACTGTACTTTAGCGTACCCATTCCCACTCAGGTAACTCACAGTAGTAGTTCCACAGAATCACAGAATGGTCAGGGTTGGAAGGGACCTCCGGAGATCATCTAGTCCAACCCCCAGCTAACGCAGGGTCACCTAGAGCAGGTTGCACAGGATCACATCCAGGCACGTTTTGAATGCCTCCAGAGAAGGAGACTCCACACCCTCTCCAGGCAGCCCATTCCAGTGCTCTGTCACCCTCAAGGTAAAGAAGTTCTTCCTCATGGTCAGATGGAATGTCTCATGTTTCAGGAAGTTTGTGCCCGTTGCCCCTTGTCCTGTCGCTGGGCCCCGCGGAAAAGAGCCTGGCCCCGATATCTTGATACTCGCTCTTAAGATACTGGTATGCATTGGTAAGAGCCCCTCTCAGTCTTCTCTTCTCCATGCTAAACAGGCCCAGCTCTCTCAGCCTTCCCTCTGAAGGGAGATGTTCCAGTCTCCTAATAACTTTTGTAGCCCTCTACTGGACCCTCTCCATTAGTAGTTCCCTGCCTCTCTTGAACTGGGGAGCCCAGAAGTAGAGGTATAGCCCCACCAGGGCAGAGCAGAGGGGCAGGATCAGCTCCCTCGACCTGCTGGCCATGTTCCTCCTAAGGCACCCCAGGATCCCATGGGCTTTCTTGACCACCAGGGCACACTGCTGGCTCATGGGCAACTTGCTGTCCACCAACACTCCCAGGTCCTTCTTCTCCTCAAAGCTGCCTTCAACCAGGTCAGCCCCAGCCTGTGCTGGTGTGTGGGGTTGTCCCTCCCTAGGTGCAGGACCCCACACTTGCCTTTGCTGAACTTCATGAGATTCCTCTCTCTCATCCAGCTCTCCAGCCTGCCCAGGCCTGGCTGAATGGCAGTGCAGCTGGCTGGTGTGGCAGCCACTCCTCCCAGGTTTGTACCATCAGCAAACTTGATGAGGTTACACTTAGTCCCTTCATTCCTGTTTTCCCCCTGAACTCACTGGCAAGTGCTGTTCTTCAGACAAAAATGAGGACTGGTTTGTGTTTTAGACAACCAGTTGGTAAGTCTTGAAATCTGCTCAAAGGACAAGTAGCTTCTTAGAACAGATTAAATTTTCTGCCACATCAATAATTCAGTTTTGGATATTTCTCTTTACTTATAGAAGTACTTATGTAATTTTGTCCTGCAGTTGTATGTTTAAATTTTGGTTCTTTGTCCCCTAGAATCTTTTCAAAAACTCTTAACTGGGAAGTCAAAGAAAACTGGTATACTTGACAGAGGGGGAAATGTACCTATGGGTAGTATGACCGCAGAGATACAGAGACAAAGGAACTGTTTTAAAACCTATGTCTTCTGAGCTCAGATGTCTTCCTCAAGAAGTGTAACACTATTGTCCCCCACATAGGGCAACACCCAGAACCTTTCATTGTGAAATATGTTTCAAGCCAGAAAGATGGAATTCCTTTTTTTGCTGAATAACTTTTCTACTACTCTATTCCTCTCTTCTGAAAGTGCTATCAGACAACTGTTTGGGCATCCTTTCCTGCTGAAAATAATTCTTTTTAATAGAGGAAAGAAATCAAGATCAGGTCCAAAGAGAATAAACATCATTAGATGCATCCAGAGATAAGAGACAAAAGTTCAACAGTTTTGAGGATCTACTTTTTTGCTCAGGTGACTATATTTCATCTCAATTGCATGTTATTTTTAAAATATGTTAATCAGGTATAACAGTACTGCTACCCTTGCAGAGACTATGTGATAAAATCATTAAACATTATTAAGTGCTCAGAAGTAATGAAAAGCCATAAATGTATCTAAGGTATTTAGATTAAAGGCTGGAGGTTTGAGTTTTCATTTTATTACTAGGAGTATTTTATATTTTGTCTAGAATTTTAGGCCCACCAATTAAATTATTCAGTGCTTCAATATTTCTATTTCAGAAAAGAATAATTCCTGCCTGTTCAGTTGAATAGTAATTTTTTTTTTTTTTTTATGTTTTGAAAATTGCATTGAAATCCTTAAATTGAAAATAATACTAATAAATGCAGTACTTACTTAGCTATCTCTTCAAAGTAAATATCTATTTACTGGGTGTTGCAAAAGGATCAAGCCACTGGATGAATGTGCATTGAACACCCAGTTGCTATAGATGACAGGATGGACTGAAGCACCTGTCATGGAAATATAGTTCTCTGAAGCTGGAGGCAAGTAAACCTGGAACTGCAGGTTTGGAGTATTGTTAAGCAACGTTTAGATCCAAATCAGGGTTTGATTTAAATCCTCTCATTTCACTTCCTAGATGGCAGCCCTAGACAATTCCCTGCCCTTACTGCCTTTTTTTATATATAGGTTTATCTTTTTGAAAGAAAAATTGCAGAACACCAGGGAAAATGACAGCAAAAATATAAGTCCTCATATTCCACAACATTTACAAAAAAGAAAAATCTTGTCATAAAGAAGTCCACAAAACACCATGGGGGGAAATTAAATATAAAAAGAGTAATCCCACAGCATTTTAAATATTTTATAAAGAAATATAATTTGTATTCTGGCACATAAAGCTATATCATCAGAGCAAAACTACACGCCACATAAATGTTGATAAAAAAAATCATATCAGAAAACACCATGACTATTCATAACAGGATGCAATATAACTAGTTATCTTGTCATCTAGGAAAAACTTACAAATTTTCATCAATAGAAAGATCTTGGGTTTTAGAATGTGACAATAAAAAGGTCTCACATTATTAACATCATCATAATTAAGTCCTTAAATAGCCTGTAATTTTGCAGGATACAAAACAAAACAAAGAAAAGGGGGGGGGGGGAAGAGAAGTTTGAAAGCATAATAAGCACAGTTCAGCATGACATAATCTACTTTCTGCAATAACATTCCACTGTAGACAGCGCCTGGATCATAATGAATCGATGGGGACAAGTAGTTTCCTGGCACTTCTGTGCATTACCAGTGTACAGTGGACAGGTAGTTGAATGGTACCCCTCCTTCAAAGAGATTGAGGGCCTTTTCTGCTTGCTTGTTTTTGCCATTACTACCTGGGATCGAGTTGTGGATCTGGATGAAGTCAGCTTCTAGCTCTCAGGAGAAGGGGCAACAAGTGAACATCTAACCTTATGCAGTCTCTTAGACTAGGAGTAACATTGGGAGTTTTGGTTAGTGCAGACTGATACTGTGTACCCCTGATAAAAACTGTGCCTCACTTTACTGCTTTGACATCAGTGACAACGAAGTTCTGGGTCTGGACGTTTAAACCCCTATGCTTGTCATTGTTTCAGGGTGTATCACTCAACCTTTAGTCAATGAATTTGTATTTGAATTTGAATTCGTCTATCACTGTAATTACCTCTGTGTCTGTTTAACACCCAGCATGACTAAAGCCCAATTCTCAGCAAGATGTGGGAGTTTACAAAATATAAATAATAAATGCATATCAGATAGTTCATAGTGTCAAGTTCAAACAAAAAAAAAAGGGGGGCTCCTTTTTCCTATCAATAGTTTTCCATTTCCTGTTTGTTCAGAGAAGATGCTAAGCTTATATTTTAGTCATGCTGAAGGATTCAAACTGATTTAAAAGAGATTTGCTTTAAAGCAAGCAGGCAGTGTCTATATTATGAGTTCTGTATTTTTTTCCAGCTCCTTTTCTGCACAGCACATACTCATCAATCATACTGGGAAGCTGACTTATATTCTCCACACTTTACCACTAACTGGATTACAGAGCTGAAAACCTTACTCAAAGTTTAAAATGTGATAAAAGTAATCAAATTGTTCTAGTCAAATTCTAACTGTGGTGAATAGATGGCACTAATTACCTTTTCTTATTATGCTACAAATGTAGTTTACCCCATCTTTATTCATGAAGTAGTATCATATAGCCCACCAAGGGGACTGCAGTGGTATTTAATACTGGCATATTTGTTTTCTTGTTCTTATTTTTCCTCTTCATCAGTATTCTGGAGGTGTGGTTTTAGACTGAAATGTATTGCTATGCAGGACTTTCTCATGTCTTGGTGCAAGTACTGCACCCTGCAGATTTCTGAAGTTGAACTTATAGAAAAGAAGTCAATAAAAATAAGTGAGAGATTTACTGGGGGCAATTAGTTGTCTTTTCTTCCTTTAAGTACCATTTTTAGAAAAGTGCAAATGTACACAAATAACATTTATAATGTGGAGGTAATAGATCTGAATTTGATCTTAACACGTTGCAGTCATTGTGAAATGATATTAAGCTTAACATGGTTGCTTGCTTTATGTACAAGTTGTTCAGCTAGTAACAATGCAATCTAGTAGTTCACAGCCAACAAAATGCCTCTGGCTCAGATGCCATTCTGTGTGGCTGAAATGTTTGTGGGTTTTGGTTTGGTTTGGTTTGTTGTTTGTTTTTCTTTTTTTTTTTTTTTTTTTTTCCTTTGCACTACAAAACAGACAAGGAAAAAGCATTCTAGCTGTTTCCTTCCTTCTTCTGTTTGGAAAACCTTGCTTTCTTAGGAACAAGCTTCCAGATGTAAATGTCTTGAAAAATCATGGTCTTTCTGCAGCTGTAAGTATTTGTTAAAGAAAGCTTACAAAGGATGAGGCTTCTGCGCAATCTAAGCACCAGCTTTTTTTCAAGACATGGATTTTATCTGATCTTTATGCAGTATTCAAAGACATCAAGTGTCTATATTTTGAATGTACTACTGCAACAGTTTTTTTCTATATTTAGGGAGAAAATGGGGGAGGATGACAGAAAGGTTTGTGCTGCCTCTCTGCAGAAAAGCAGAATTCCTGCTTATGGCCCCTGAGCGTATTGCCCTTACTGTTAGGATAAACCCTCAGGTAAAAAGGTTAGGAAACACAGCTTTGTGTAAAGGACGTTTCTATAATTGCACTGGCACTGGGGCACAAAGGAGGAGTGATTCAGAGAACTTGCACTATGACCTTTTTTCCATGTTCATACAAAACGCAGTCAGCTTTAGCAGGGAAAGTCATAAAATTTGCAAGATTGGACTATCATATTCATTCAGAGCTTGATTTTCAAATAATAGATGACTATTGGCAAGAGGATAGTAAAGCCCAGTGTTCATCCTTTTTATCTTTAAAAATAAAAACTTCTAAACTCCAGTATTTTATGCATAAACCCAGAAATTGCTATACTGGAGGCTTCCAGCTAGCTACCATTAGCCATTTTAAGTGACTACTGATCTGCTGTTTTACATGACTGTCATTTATCCTTGTTTTGCCTAATGAACAAGGGAAAAAAGAAACAAATTCTCTTTTCAGGTGGAATCTTACCGTTACATCTAAGCAATTTAGTCAGCCAACAGATTAGCATTTTAAAATAACTAACCTAAACATTCAAAAAGAAAAGCAAAATTTTGACCAATGCTATATGATTTGTGCCAACTTTCGAGTGACATTATTGAAGGTGCTCTTTTTGTGTTTGTAAATTTTACAAGGATAATGGTACTCAAGGAAGAAAACACATGTGATTAAACTCCTATCTGAATAACAACTACTTGCTTGTTACATAGGGGATTTGGGTCCAGTTAGTGCTATATCAGGGACAAGGCACAGATCTTATCAATTTGTCTGGGAATTTCTCTTAAGACTTGGTTGCTTACATATGGAAAATCCAACAGTTAGCAGAATACTTCGGTACTGGTGTATTTTCAAGGTCTCAGAGCCTGGTGACAACACTGAAAAGCAAAAAAAAAGTTTCTTTGCAGATTGGAGAAAATGTAGATGAGAATTTTAGGGTGAAGCTGTGATAGAAAACACTTATATTACATCTGAGGTCTCAATTCCCTCCGATACTACCTTTTTCTACCTGAAGAAAAGAACCTGGACAGGCTGCACAGCTAGGCTGGAAAGTAAATTCTCATTCCCCAAAAGGATTTTGAGTGTTGAATCTTGAGCTACCTTTGCTGATAACTGCTCCACGACAATAAGAATATTTTAAAGAAAAGCATCTTGAATTTCTTTACAAACAGCACAGAAACTGCTTCAGCCACTGCTGAAATGCAAAATAGTACATTTTAATCATATTTCCATGAAAATGAACTCAAATAATCCTATGCAGTCATTGTTTTGGTTTCTAATTAGAATTCTCTTCCATGTGTTTTTCAGGCATTATAGACTAGCTGTATGAGGCACAGTAGCTAGGTTTTATTGGCCTAATAATACAAAGCAACACAGAACAAGCAGAATGATCACCAACTAAGGGTAAGCCCACCAATTATTAATACTAATGTAATATTAAAAATGGTTGGAAAGCAGATCATGACTCTGACAGTGATAGAAACATTTCATCAAGGAAGGGGGCAGTGCACCAGAAGAAAAGACTTTACCATTGAGATGAATGGAAATGTAATTTTGCCTGGAACGATAAAGATAGCATTAATTGAAATCAAACTTAGTGTTGTATACACAGAAGTAGTTTTCAATTGCTTAAAAAGATGTTTGCAATTTTAGGTCTGCATAATAACAGAGCATTATTTGAAACACTTCAAGTATAACTTCTCAGCATGAAGAACTTCTTGAAATTGCTGTTGTTGCTAATGTCTGGGAAAATATTGAAAAATGCAGAGAAAGAGCCATTGAAATAACAAATGTCTTGCAGAGTGTTAGCCATAGTATTTCAAAAATACTCTCTGACTGCTAGAGCAAGGCAGTGTTGTTTTCTAAGACTGAGTAATCATTAAATATATGGATTCTCAGTTGAAAAAACTCCACAATTTTTGACATTACCCCAAATATTTTTCTTTCTTTTGAGGAAAAAATCGAAGATTCAGTTAATCTGACATATTCTTTTGTCTGGCTTGCTGCCTGCAAGGGAATATCAACATTTCTAATAGTTGACTGCTATGCAACTGTAGTAGTCAACTGAATGCTTGATTACCTTTAAGACATGAACAAATCTGCATTTGGATTTGGATACAAAAATGTATGTATAGGTGTATACATATATGCAATATTAAAAATACACTACAGTGATACCTTTTGTACTGTGACAATGTAGCATCTTTTGTACCTGGTAATATAAACCTTCATTTTTGGGAAATACCACCGAATCTACAAACTAATGGGGAGAAAACACTCCACATTCTAGCTAATTGTTCAGCTCGTACACTACACAATTCTTCATAGTAAAAATACCAGAGTTGTTGCCACTTGAAGTTTTGTTAATAAAAGCTTACTATCTTTTTTTTTTTTCTCATCTTCAGAAGATTTTCAACATTACCGGATTTATTTCATTTTATGAATACATACAGAAGCAATACTTAGGATAATGACAGGATGATTACCTTCATATTACAGAGTTTGAAGGTTCTTGATATGTGTTCCATGCTTTAAAGCCTTTTCTTACACCCCCCCCCCCCTTTATTTTTTTTAATGGGGGGAATGTGTACATTTAGAGAGTATTATATAGTTGGGTGTTATTACTTAAGTTCTTCAGGGATTGTTAAGGTTGATGTATTTCACATCTTCAATAGTATTTCAGTGGATGAAGCGTGTTTGTATTTGTCACAGTGTCCTAAGTATTATGTGAATATTATGGATTTTTTGTATGGTTTTAGATATTAGATATATCTAGATTTGTATTGACCGAATTTTATGACAAGATGGATTTATTGAAAGAGAAATTACCACAACGACTGGATGTCATTAGTTGATCAAAAATGACAGTTTATCTAAAAGCACAGCAAGACAGAAAAAATGGACAGTTGTCAACTCAGTGGTAAACAGCAGTTTCCAAATTGACTTCCTGTTTTGATTTGTACAAACCTGATTAATAATACCAGACTAGATCTCTTACTCTTAAAAAGACTTTATAGAAAACCGTAAGAATTTCTGCAATTTTGAAGATTTGATAAAAAGCTGGATAAGGAATGTTTGTATGAAAGATATTTTGAGCTAAGAGATTCAAAAAAGAATGTGTACAAGTTTCATAGCTTCATATTAGATTGTGGGTTAATGTCTATTTAAAGTCATGTTTCTATGAATTCCTTTTTTTAAACATCTAATATTCTTTTTGTTCATTATTATCTAAATGCTGCAGGAAAAATATTTTTTTCCTGAGTTAAATGGAGTTGCAGAAATTTAAAATATAATGTTACTGTGATGACAGAGCTCAAAAGAAAAATAATTTCACTGTAAGGGACTTCATAAATGACCATATTACATATAGTACACTATACTCATTACAATGTGTCATTCTTATGTAAAATATTGTATTTTAATATTTATAAAATAAGCACCACTTGAATGGTGCAAATGCAGCTAACGATAATATAATTAGGTGTATGTTACAGAAATTTGTATATTCCTAAAGGTACCTAAAAAACTATTTAGGTGACTGTCATTTCATTTTATTCAGGGAGCATGGTCTCTTTGCCAGTACCATATATTCCAAATGGAAAAATTTGGATCTCTTGTAACATTTTGGATTTTGAATACCAAGAAACCAGAGTTGAAACATAACAAAAATCTGGGTAATGTAAAGAGAAGAAAGGAATCTGCATCTCTCTCTCAGGCAGATTGCTCACCATCTGAAAGGTCTTCTCTGTCACAGTGCTCTGCTGGGTGCTGCGTTTGAACCCCATACTTCTAAAGTGTCAGGAACAGGTAAGATCAACCGTGCTGTCTACTAAAGTAACTACTAATCCTGTAAACTAAATCTGTAGTCTTGAAATGCTAGGAAAATTCATGAGACAACATAGCTTGTGGTAGATGTTGTAATTTATTTACAAGAAAGCAGCAAAAACTGTCGATCTCATAAGAAATTTCCCCTTAGCTTTAAATCTTTCCTGTGCAAAAATTAGCTGATAAAAAATTACGATAAATATGATCGTTGTCTGAAGAGGTGAAATGTTAAAACTTAAAAAGACATTCACCAGTGTGGCTCCACTTTTCATATCATTCATATACTGCTTTCAGATATATTAATTTTTTCATATACTTCAGTATCTTCCTCGAGGAGGGCTTTCTGTTTTGTGCTGCTTTCCACCTTTTTTCTTTCATTAGTGACAGTGAGAGATATATCATGCATGTCAAAATTCGGATTTCACAGCTGACTCGAGCTTTTAGGAGGTCTGTGTTCAAAATTTTAACTGTTTGCCTCTTCTATTATAAGAAATACTTGGGTTTTCCCTCAGCTGTGGCTGTCTTCCATTTTCTTGTATCTCCGCACTCCTGTGTGAAGCATTTGTGGTCCTGCTTGAACTACTGGCCTAAAGGGCTGAGCCCTCTCTGGCTTTACCCTGTATAACATGTTTGTATGCAGACCTTTTCAGACCAGAAACAAAATAAAATTATCTAGAGGGACATTGGTACCTTAAAGAATATCTCTAAACAGTAAATAAATCTTTTATTATCATCCCCCTAGGCAGAGCAAACCGTGGTAGGGAGATTCGGCTCATGCGACTGTTTGGGACATTGAACCTTTAAAAGGAAATGTGACTTCATTCTTGGCAGCATTTCCCAGGTCTTTCTGGATTTCTTTCCTAAGATAAATCAGAGAATGCAGTGAAGAAAATCCTCCAGTGCTGGGGACAGCCTGCAGGAATTCTTAACGTACATTTCTTTAAGTGACAATATTTGACAGACCTTGTTACCTATAAGATGCCTCTTCTTTTGTGTCTTTTGTTCTGCTGCACAGCTGAGCAGATATGAAGCAAAAATGTCTAACAGTTACAACAGAAATAAGAACTCTGCTTTTTGGATGCTTGCAGGCACCCTTTGTTTTGTCCTTCTGCTCAGCCTGCACAGACCTCAACAATTTCCTTACCTCTACCGGTGAGAGCAAAACATCTGCTACCCGCTGCTGTTTCCAGTGCCATCAATGAAGTTAAAGATCACCATTTGAGCTTTATGCAACGTAATTTTTGTCATCTTTTTGTAACATTCACTAGTCATTAAGTAGATGGCCTACAGGCTGAAATATGTAAATTAGCTAATTATCTGAATGCTGACATACCATTTAGCATTAACTCTTGTCTTCTCTGTGGAAGCTGTCTGGCACTGTTAGCTCCAGACCTTCAGTGCCTTCAATTCAGCTGTGTTTCTGTGAACACATAGTGCGTAGGACCCATATGTTTTCCGTCTATCTTTTCTATCGCTCTTTGTGGCTTTTCTCATTCTTTTAAAGTGCTGCTGTTGGTATGAGCTGTCAGTTGTTCACGGTGTTTTTAATGCCCTCTTGTGGTGCTTCTAACTTTTATTGTAGCGGTACTCAGCTATGCTATGCTGAGAACTTAATGTCAATATGGATATGCATGGGGGCTTTCAGAGGACATAAACACTATGGAGATGCCGGTGCCGTCACTGCCAGTGGCTACACTGACTGTAAGACACCTGCAACGGCCACCTGCTAAGCTTGTGCCTAAGTATGTGCCTGCAAACTTCCCAGGCAGAACTGCTCCCCCCTCCCCCCATCCCCATCCCACTGCAGGGTCCTTCTATGTAACCTTTCCAGGCTGGTATCCCCCATCTTCCAGCGAGTCCTGTCCACAAACCTCTGCAATGTGCATGGTGTGCCATATCCTCTGGCAGGCGCTCCTCACCTCACCCCGCTCGCCCCCAGGAATGGAAGAGCCAGCTGGTCACGGATTTCACCTGGTGCACACGTTTGCACAGTTCCCACATCTACCTGTGCATAGGTACAGGCCCTTAGAGAAGCCAGGTGCCATGCAAGAGACAGAGCCACTTTACCATCCCTCCAGGGTTTTTCTTTTTAAACCAGCATATAGGCCATTAACTGTGTGAATACTACCGTCTAATATGCTGGATGTCTCTGGGTGCACCTCAGGAACTCACTGTCTGCCTCTCCTGGGAGAGCTGCTACTTTTGTTACGGGTGTAGTGTCTGGAGTGAGATGCAAAAACGTGATTCCAGAGCCGAGTTTCTGTATATGAACAGATGCACTCTCAGAAATACTAAAATACTATGTAGAAAGGAATAAAAGAAGTAGACTGTAAGAAAGAAAAGGTTATGAACTCAGAATGAATTGAGCTTTATTCCTGACCCCTCTGGTATACCTGTGCCTAAGTATAAACATCAGTTTGTTATTATATTCTATGTTTCTGGGCTTCAGTGATTTGTGGGTTACAAAAGTTCATTCCTGGATGTAGGGTTTATGTATATAATTTCCTTCATATTTTGACTTCATTAAAAACCTGAAATATTATAAATTTTCCCCCAATATTTTAATAAAATTCTAACCTACCTGAGGTGAAAAAGAGTAAAAAATTAGATTTTAGCCATCTTTTTTTCTCAGAAGGAGGGGTAAACTTCTGTCTTTAAACTTTTGCCCTGATTTATCACAGGTTTAATAGTAAGCAAAACAAACATTTCCTGTCTAAATTCATAATTCCTGCATAATGTTAAGGCCTGCAAGATGGTGACCTGCAAGATTAGAAAAAAAAGGGACAGAAGGAGGATGGACAAGATAAAATATTAGCTTGTAAGGTGGACAGAAACTCATATGAAATGGACAGTTAGATGGTTTTGTATGAAATATAGAAACGTTGTGTCACATAAAATAAGAGATTAAAAGTAAATTCTGCTGCTAAAATTAAGTAGTCAAATGATGAAATTTCTTTCTTATTAAGATATGAATTGAAGCTTAAGCAGGGCCAAGAGGTGACATCCTGAAGCAAAAGGAGGTAATTTGCAATCTAACTAATCTATCAATGAATTAAAACATGAAAGGAATACCAGGGTATGGAATTCAGTGGCTGAAGTTGAGAAAAGGATTAAGTTACTGTTGTGATGCATTTTAGGATCTAATGAAACATGTTGGTGAACTTTGACTGACGAATAGCTGTTAGAGCAAATTATATGTTAAATATTTGAGTAACTCTTAAAATAACAGCTTATCAAAGAATGAGATCAGTCTCTGATAATATTTTTTTTCTTTTATTCTATAAGCTTTTTTTCAGACCAAAAAGTGAGGTGTTAATGAATTTTAACTTTGTCAAGCAGTAAAATAGTTTTTCTAGGTAATTTCCGTTATTCACTAAAAGTACTGAAGTGTTAATGACATTGTTTTATAGCAAAATTAATAGTTGTAGCTTTTAAACCATTACTGTAACATTACTTTCTAATTTGCAAATACTTTTCTAGTGTTTATTGCTTTCTTTAATGTCTGTAGTGTTTGCTATGCAACATTCTTACAGTTTCTCTTATAGCTTCTTTATATAGAAGTCTAATCATGGACTGACAGCATAATTGCCAAGTATATAGATGATACACATTTTACAACTTTATTAGCTTTTTAATCTCACTAGTAAATTTTTACTCTGTTTTTTGGGAAAATTTCACCTAGACAACATCATCTTTCTACAGCATAATTACAAAATGCTAGATGGAAGAATATATACACATAGTAAACTGCTAAACACCATTATATGTGCAGGTGAGTGTAGCTAAGCAAAAATAGCACAAGGTCTTCTTGTAGAAAACCAGATAAAGTAATGGAAACAGGAAATAAAGACTACTCTTTAAGGATCAAGACTACAGAGTAACATTGCAAATGACTACTTCAGTTTCATACTTGCTATAAGTTCGAAGTTTTAACAGAAAGAACAAACTTGCAGGATGAACAGAGTGTAATTGGTAATGTTTTATTTCCTTACACATCTATAGATTATTGAAAACAGCAACCTTCTGTTTAAATAAACAATCATATGCATTGTTATAGATGTTCAATCTACTCATGTAAAAGTCATGTGAATAATAACCTAGCAGACATCTGTGCATTTGAAGAAGTAAAGTTTTCATAACATGAAAATAGACCTTAATTTCTAGAACAAATGAATTCTAAACAGAACTTCAACGTCCACTAGTGCTAGAAACTGAGCAAAATAGTAAGGAGGAATTGTCAAACTAACAGCTAGGCTCCCAAGTAAATGTACAACTCAGTAAAACTTTGGACTCATCCTTAAGTTTCGGGTTGCAACAACAGTAGAAAAGGTTATAAACATGTATTCATGAATAGCAATGAAACAGCAGGATCAAAAGATCTTCAACCAGGATTTAAAAAAAAAATAAAATAAATGATATTGCTGAACAATTAACTGTGATTTGTAGGTAACCATTTTAATTAGCTTTGTTACCTGGCTAATGGGGAGTTACAATCTTTAAAAAGAGATCCAAGGGAACTCACAAAACTACAGACAACTAATTCACTTTCATGTTGATTAAATCTTTTAAATACTAGAAAATGGTCACATTAACAAATATATGGATAAACATGATGCAATAGGGAACATTTAATGTTGTTTTTGTAAAGGGGAGCCATATTTCACATTTATTTATTGTATGAAGAAATCACTTGAGTACATACACAAATTTGATATTGGTTAGTACAGTATGCATACTTTTACAAAACTGTTGAAAAACTCCCTCATCAAGGCTGTTAGAGAGACTAAGCTGCCACTCCCTCCCAGATTACAGGGAAGATACTTTCATGAATTCACTACTGTGCAAAAGAGGAAAACCAAAAGACTGGTGATAACAAAAAATACAATCAGTGTGTTGTGAAGTCCCTGGTGTTGCATGTATTGTTTACTGTGCATTGTTCCACTATAAAATTACAGAAGAGTAAAACTCATTGCTCTACAGAGCTGTGGTGATAAGAATTAAAAATGGTACTGACAAGCATAACTTTAACAACAAACCATAGTGAATGGCTCCTACACAAGGGGAGATTTTATAAGCAAGATTATTCAAATTTGGAAAAGGGGTGACTAAGGGTGGTATAACTGAAATACATGAAGTAATGAATGGCAGGGAGAAAGTAATTTAGGAGCTGTTACTCACAATTCATAGCAAGAAAGCCAGCAAGGACCCAAGTAAATTATCAGGCAGAAGTGTAAATTGCCTTTCATATAATACATAATTAAAATGTGTAACTCATTGTTGCAGGATGTTTTGGATGCCAAAATATAAATCAGGTCAAAAAGCAATTAGCTGAATGAATGGAAGAAAGTTCCATTAAGGGCTATTAAATACAACAGTGTGGGTACAACCCTAAAACCTCATATTGCCAAAAGGAGTCTCCACTGAGAAGTGCCCAATTATGCTTTTTCTTTACCTATACACCCCTACAAAAGTCCAGTCCTGATCAGTATTGGGGATGAGATTCTGGGCACTACAGACCTTTCTTCTGACCTAGCACGGATAGTCTTCTCATAATCCCTCTTACTTAACCCTGAGGAGGATTCAGGGCTGTGAATGCAAAAAAAGGTATATGCAATGCAGTCCCACGAGAGGACAAGGGCTTTGCCTGCAACTGTTGTTGCATGATAAAATAAACAGAAAAGGCAGTACAAGTTAAGGATATTTTGTTCAGACCTTTCTATGACCCTATCCTGTGCACAATACAGATATAATTTGCTCAAATCTTAGAATAGCTTTCAACTTCTATAATATTCAATTAAAATTTTCAATAAATTTTAAGCACAATGAAATAAATTAGAAGTCAAGGCTCTTTTTATGGTGGCATACCTCTACATGCTTCATTCCAATTGGGAAATCAAGCATGTTACAGAAATACTCCAAGGAAAGGTATCGTTCTATTTTTCATACCATGTTTCTCTACTCAGATGTGACACCTCCAGGCCAAAACCAGTGACTCTAACTAGAATATTATAATTTTTAAATTGGAAAAGACTGTTCAGATCATTGAGTCCAGCTGTTAAGATGGCACTGCCATGTCCACATCTAAACCATGTCCCAAAGTGCCACACCTACAAGTCTTTTAAATATGTCCAGGGATAGTGACTCAACCAATTCCCTGGGCAGCCTCTTCCAATGCTTTACAATCCTTTTGGTGAAGAATTTTTTCCTCATAACCAATCTAAATCTCCACTGGTGCAATTGGGATTACTTCTTGTCCTGACACTTGTTTCTTGGGAGAAGAGACTGGCAGTCACTTTGCTACAACCTCCTTTCAGGTAGTTCTAGAAAGCAATAAGGTCTCCCCCAAGCCTCCTCTTCTCCAGGCTAAATAACCCCACTTCCATCAGCTGCTCCTCACAAGACTTGTGCTCCAGACCCTTCACCAGCTTCATTGTCACTCTCTGGACATGCTCCAGCACCTCAGTGTTGTTCTTGAAGTGAGGGGCCCAAACCTGAACAGAGTATTTGAGTTGCAGCCTCATCGGTGCTAAGTACAGGGTGACACTTCCCTTGTCCTGCTGGCCACCTGGCTAGTTCAGATACAAGCCAGGATGTCAATGGCCTTCTTGGACACCTGGGCACACTGCTGGCTCATATTCAGCTGGCTGTCAACAGTCAACACCCGCAGGTCTTTTTCTGCCAGGCATCTTTCCAGCCACTCTTCCCCAAGCCTGTAGCTTTGCATGGGGTTGTTGTGACCCAAGTGCAGGACCCGGCACTGAGCCTTGTTGAACCTCATACAATTGACCTCAGCCCATTGGTCCAACTTGTCCAGATCCCTCTGCAGAGCCTTTCTGCCATCAAGCAGATCAACACACCCACACACCCTGCTTGGCATTGTCTGCAAACTTACCAAGCACACACTTGATCCCCTCATTCCAGATCATTGATAAATATATTAAACAGAACTGGTCCCAATGCTGAGCCCTGGCAAACGCCACCTGTGACCAGTCAGCAGCCTGATGTAACTCCATTCACCACCACTCTTTAGGCTCAGCCACCCAGCCAGCTTTTCACCCAGCAAACAGCACACCTGCCCAAGCCATGAGCAGCTGGTTTCCACAGAATGCTATGGCAAATGGTGTCATGAGCTTTGCGAAAAATGATGTAGGTGCCATTCACAGCCTTTCCTTCATGCACTCAGTGGATCACTCTGTCATAGAAGGAGATCAGGTTCATCAAGCAGGACCTGCCTTTCATAAGCCCACGCTGACTGGGCCTGACCACCTCGTCCCGCACATGCTGCATGGTGGCACTCAGCGTGATCTGCTCCATCACCTTCCCTGGCACTGAGGTCCGGCTGACAGGCCGGCAGTTCCCTGGATTCTCCTTCCTCTCCTTCTTGTGGGTGGGCAACACATTTGCTGACTTCCAGACAACTGGGACCTCTCTGCTTAGCCAGGACTGCTGATAAGTGATTGGAAGTGGCTTGGAGAGCACTTCTGCCAACTCCTTCTGTACCCTCAAGTGGATCCCAACAGGTCCCATAGGCTTGTGTGTGTTTAAGTGCTGTAGCAGGTCATTAACTGATTCCTCTTGGACTATGGGGACTTCATTCTGCTCCCTGTCCCTGTCTTTGAGCTCAGGGGGCTGGTATATGGAGAACAACTGGTATTCCTGTTAAAGACTGAGACAAAGGCAGCATTAAGTACCTGAGCTTTTCCTCACCCTTTGTAACTATATTTCCATACCCCCCATCCCCACATCCAATAAAGTATGGAAAGTCTCCTTAGCCCTCCTTAGCTAATGTGTTTATACTAATATTTCTTTATTGTCTTTTATGAAAATAGCCAGATTAAGTTCTAGTCGGACTTTGGCCCTTCAAATTTTCTCCCTCTAAAAACTCAGGACACTCTTGTAGGCCTCCTGAGTTGCCTGCCCCTCCTTTCAAACATCATAAACTCTCATTTTTTTCCTGAGTCCCAGCCAAAGTTCTCTGTTCAGCCAGGTGGTCATCTTCCCTACCGGCTTGTTTTTCAGCACATGAGGATGTTCTGCTCCTGCACCTTTAAGATTTCTTTCTTGAAGAGCCTTCCTGAGCTCCTTTGCCTTTCAGCACTATCACTTAAGGGCCTCTGTCAACCGTCATCCAAACAGGTAAAAGTCTGCTCTCCTGAAATCCAAGGTAGCAGTTCTGCTGACCCACCCCCTCCTTAATTTTTTAAGAACTGAAAAATATTGTTTCATGCTCACTATGCTCAGGATCGCCTCCAGCCGTCACATCACTCACAAGTCCTTCTCTGTTCGTAAATGACAGGTCCAGCAGTGTGCCTTCCCTCGTTGGCTCATTCACTACCTGTGTCAGGAATTCATCTTCCACACACTCCAGGAAGCTCCTAGACTGTTTCTTCTTGGCAGATATCTGGTAAGCTGAAATAGGAGTAAAGGCATCCTTTTTTTTTTTTTTTTTTTTTTTTGGGGGGGGGGAGACCTTTCTTTTTCAATGTTATTTTATTTCCATTTAAAAGAAAGGTCTTTGAATAGTTTCCTTGTAATCACATATTTTTAAGGGTTACAGCTAGCATTGAGAAAATGAAGCTTTGGAGCAGTTTTCTCATTATGTTTTCTTTCCGTTTTCAACACTGTGCAGAAAGAAACCCTTCGCTTTCAGTCATTTCTTTAATGACCTTTGTCACTAGTCTTCAAACTGAGCTGAAGACTTTCTGTGAGGGTTTCTGTCATTCTTGCACAGAAGCCTCTGATGTAAACACTAAGGAGAAGATTTAATTGATATGCTTAAAATAATTAGAAAGCAACAGAGCTCAGCAGGGCTGTTTAGGACTAAAGGCTAACAAGGAACCAAATCCCCAGACAACGATGTGATCATTAGGAAAACTCAGAGATAAAACATGACATTTTGGAGAGCTAGAATTTGTGATTCAAAGTATTTCAAAGGAAATAAAGAAAAAAATGCAGAAATAGTGCTATGAAAATAAAGCAGAGTTTTTCCGTCTGTAAGCATATATGTCCTCTATATAAAGTATATTTTTATATTGCTTATGGCTGTGACAGTCTTTATAGATACAGTTATTTGAGACATTCTTGTGAAGTTCTTACAGACAGTATTTAAAGATCAATACTCTGTTTTTCTAATGCATGTGTTTTGGTTTTTTTTTTTTTAAATGCAGAGATGTATTTCCATTTACTCATCGTGACAAAATAATAGTAAATTACTCAGATGATAAGATAAAAGTAGTAGGGGCAAGTTTGCTAACTCTTTGGAATAGTTGAAAACTCATTTAGGGTAAAGACCATGTGTAAGTTGCTCATGACTCATCTCCTTAGAATGAATATTACTACAGTAAGTCCAGTTTATGTCACTCACATTATGAAAGAGGATAAGGACTTCTTTCCCTTCAGCCTTCCAAATTATACCTAAAATGTGTTGTCTGCTCCAGAATTTAGAATAAGTAGAACTCAATTTGCAAAAAAAATAATTTGAGTTTTAGGAGGGACATGTGTGTACTAAACAGTGAGCTGACTATCTGCAACTATAGCTTGTTTGTCTTGCTTGAATGTAGTAGTTTTCGTTATTTCCTGATCCTAGATAGAAACAAATAAATTCTGCAGTCTGTGTTTCTTGCCATTTTACTACATATTCTCTGTACTAGGTCACAAATAGCTTTATATTCAATATCCCACTGTTAATTAAAGAGCAATGTATTTCCAATGTAGTAAATTGCTAATGAGTCTCACTAAAGTCTTAAGATAACAATGATTACACATCCATGACTAGAAGACAGTCTTCATTGGCTTTTGTAGATTTCTCATAAACACAAGGACTGTACCAATACACTGTACCATTAGCTGTACTGTGTATCATGACTCTCCAATGAATGCATGTGGATGACAATGCTGTTCCTGTGGCACAGCTGTGGTGGGCAAGAAGGATCCAGCACCCAGATTGCTGCATACCAGCTGTGGAGCCAGGGCAGAGGCAAAGCAGAGCTTGTGGGTGAGGGTGTGAGGAGAAGTAAACCTCGGACATAGGGAAAGGAGTAGGCTGTCTGATTTCCATGTAACAATGTTTAACTGGTGCTGGAACTCATATTCCTATAACGAATAATGGTGTATCTTCCTTAGTAACATTCTCCTTTGTTTAGTGAAAGATAGTACAGGCACTTTCTTCTCTCATCTGCTTTTTGCAGCAGCAGCAGCGGTAGCCTTGACTACCATACTTTTAAGGATGTGCTTTCTGATTTTCTAAAACTCTTTGCAAAGTTAGAATTCAGTAACCTGGTATTGTAAAATGGGTGACATAAGACTTAATGTGATTTTCACAAGTATCAAACTATATTATTGTGTTACTCTGTAGAACAGGGAACAAAAGAAAATTTGTTTTATAAGAACTTGAGTATCACCCAACTAACTCCATGATAAGAAAAACCCAAACATTAATTATTTATTTGTTAAGTAGAAAAGTATTACTATTACTACTGCTATTACTACTACTACAATTATTATTTGTGTGAATCAGATATTCATAAGAAGATGAGAGGACAGAGATACATAAAGTTTTGGAGGTGAAAAGAGAAAAAAAATGAGTCTTTGAAATATATATAAAAACAGACATTGAGTGAAGTCTGTGGATGAGGATGTGGGGAACCTTTAGAAATACATACATCTTAAATCTAGCCCATATGAGGTTGAAATAAAAATAAAAAATGAAAAAAAAAAACTTGGAAAGAAAAAAGCTGCTCTTAGAATTTATTTGGAAAAAGCAAATAGAAGTGTCCTGGTAAAATGTGTGAGTTCTCATTTTGTTAGAAATACTTTTTTACAGTCTAAGAGGGTTATTGAGAGAACAATTGAAGACCAGGATCTCAACAAGTAAGATACAAAACACTCAGAGGACAACAAGAAGATGAGTAGTATCTTACATGGAGCAGTATCTGACATGAGAAGTATCTGACAGGTCAACAAATAACATAAAACAATGGAAATTTCTTTCAAAAAATCTTTGCAGATAAGGGAAGCAGTAGATGTCATACTGTCTTGATCTTAAGCCCAACAATACTATCTTCTATTATATCTTTCTAAATAAGTAAGAAGAAACTCCTTTGTATGCCTTTGAGGAGCACAATCCTGATAGAGTGGTCACATTTAGTAGTTCATAGCTAGAAAGGAAGGAGGTACTGGACGGGTTATCAGAGGGATCTGTCCTGCCTTCAGTTTTGCTTGGTGTTTTATCAGCTGGGACGATGGAGTGGAAAACCTGCTTATTAAATTGGTAGGATGGATTTTAAGGATGCTGGGAGGACAGAACAGGTATTCAAAATGATCTTAATTCAGAGGAATTAATGTTAAATAGCTGGATGAAATCCAAGAAGGTCAACACTCAGAAACAATGAAGTGCACAAATGCAGACTTGTGGGAAACTTTTTGTAAGTTTCATAAAAAGGATCAAAGAATCATGATGAATGTTATCAATCATGTAGTTGGAAAACACAGAGGCAATTCTGCAAGGCAGGTGTGGTAATCCTCCTGTTCTCCATTCCCACAAGATTTCAGAGCAATATCATATCCATTTTTTGTCACTATGTGTTGAGAGACGTGGTTCAGCTGGAGGTAGTCCAGAGTAGGACACTGAAAAAATTAAGTAGTTGAAAAATCAAGTCCTATTAAGAAGCACGGCGTACCTCTGGTCAAAGAGGGGAATCCCTAAGAGAAAGGATGAAGGAGAAATAAGTCTTCTGGTACTTAAAGATACATAAAGGTATCTACCTAAAGGGCTGCTGCAAACAGAAAAGAATGTGCCTATTTTCAATGCCCACATTGCTACAAGAATAGTGAAATATTGGAATACAGTGATGGGAAGGTTACTGTGCCTTCCTTCACTAAGGGATGCAACCAGGGCAGGGCATACAAAACTTTGTAAGGAATAACATAGATATCATAGCCCCTGCTTTTGAACATGGATGTGGCCTTTTCAAGATCTCCTAACCCCTATTGCAGTATAGGCTGCTGAATTTTACTAGTTAATTGCACCTATTCTGTAGTCACTTTCTGCAGTAAGGTATGTGTGTATTTTGAGGGAGTACATTAAAGGAGGGAGATATTTATACAAAGACAGGATTACAGGATGGAGCTTTTGCAGTGTGATACCAGCTGTAGAAGAGGCATCAGCAACAAATGTTTCATGCACATTGAAGGCTATGGTGTCACCACAGTGTTTTGCAAAGTCTTTGTACTATGTTGAATGGAAAAATAAAAGGAAAAATGACCCAAATCAGTGTTAGCACCTACAGCCTATATCCACAGAGACAGCAGGTGGAACTTGCTATCTGGCAGTGTTTTCTGAATCTTAGTGTATTTGTTTATTTGTCTCAGCTGTCTGGTAAGGAAGCAGGTTGTAATAAATAGGACATGATGTGAAAGGCTTTTGTATAAATGACTTAGGAAAGACAAGGTGTTTTCTATGTTTCTTTTTTTTGTTTGGTTGGGGTTTTTTTTTTGTTTATCTGCCTATTTTCACCATCTTAAATTTACCTTTTTATTTAATACCTCATAAAAATTTTCTAAGTGTTCTTTCTTCTTATCAGGAGTTAATAGTATCCTCCTATGTATAAACTATTCTCATAAATATGTATGCTGTCTTTTTAGCAGCCTAATTTAATTGAATAAGACAGTAGAAATCTGCTGGCATTGTTAATGACTCATTTTCTTTTAAGAGAGGAGGTGTTTGAAGTTGACTTAAATATAATAATTTCAAGATAAAATGGTATGAGCAGCACCGAGCATAATATTTTGGAGTGTCCTGAAGAGGCTTCCATTGTAATATTAATCACTTTTTTTTTCTTTTTTTGTTTCCCAATTAACTTGTTCTTTGAAAGGTTTTTTTCATTTCTTTCCAGTATATTGGATTACAAAGTGATTTCTAGAAAATATTCCTGTATCACTTTATGATAGAAAAGCATATTTTCTGTAACTTTTACTTGATGATGATGTGCGGTATTATCACCTATAAGTGCCAAATATATATTGTTATAATACAATAATTGCAAATTGTGGTCTGGAATTCTTAAAGTCATAACAAGGTCCCATTTTGATAAATTGGCATGTACTTCAAATGTGGAGGTATTTCCTTCTGTTTGACTGCAGAGGAATTCTAAAGTGACCAAGCTCTGACCTTAAGTGTTTTTGTCGGTTGTTTATCAAATGGAATTAATCCCTCCTCTCCTCTTTCCCCTGTCCCCTTTCCCCTGTCTCCTTTCCTTTCCCCTTTATATATATACATATAAAAAAAAGTTAAGAAACAAAACTTAATGGAAGTAAAGGTGAGAGCAAAGAGAAATGTGAAGGTTAAACATACCTTTTGTTTAATTGTTGCTGATGACACCTAAAGTATATGTTCTTTTTTACTAGTATACAGAGAAATTCTAACATTTTTCCATTTAGACACTGCAACAGGATAGAACAGCAGCTAAAAAAGATGTAATAGAACATCTGGCTGACTGTGTTTGCTGAATCTAACCTAATTTCTCTTCTGCTTGTCCAACTGCCCTCTATTTTGCAGGTTTTCTTCTTTCTACACTCAACCCCCCCACCTTCCCACTTGCTGTCTATCCTTTGCACCTAAGGTTTACACATGCATCAGCTTTTCTTGGTATCTGAAGAGAATCATCCAGAGGAAAGGAACTCCACTGCCCTAACAAAACCTCTGAAAACATGGTCCATACACACAAGCAGGAAAACAGATGAGTCATGAATTGCACTCTGAAGACCTCTAGTTGACATAATCTTTTATGGCAAATAGATGGAAGTAAGAGGTGTTTTCTATCTTTAAAATATTTGTGCTTTGTTTTTCAATGTCAGTATACTGGCTCCTGAGTATTGGTAATAAATTCCCACAAGAAATCTAAAGAAAATAAATACCAGACAGAACATGATGACTTACTGCTGTGGTCAGACTTACAGAGAAAGGAAGATGTATACCAGCTAAGAAACAAGACCTGTAGATGATTTGTGTTTCACTGACAATTGGACTGATCTCTTTGAAGAGAGATGACTGACTTCTGAGTTAATGTAGAGCTATTTATACAGGCACAGTGTCAACTTCCTAGGTCCAGAATGGCAATGACTTTACAAGGCTTATGATGCAGGTGAGTTGTGGAAAGCTGTTGTTCATTGTAACACTTTCTATCTTCTAGGTCCAAGATATACTGAAATTCAGTTATGTGACTGAATATGAAATTTATTATATTAATACTAATTTTCTTAAAGTGACTATACACGAATGCCTGAAGTGTAAGGATAATAATAAACTAGAATGACCTAATTATTATAACTCAAAGGTCATGAGGTAATACTCACAGCTGCAATGTCAATGTAGATGGGTGCAATTCATAGGGCAAGAACAGATTAAAAGGAGACAGGCAGTTAATGCTCTTGAGTTTTAACTTTGACAGTAAAATACATATTGGCTAAATATTTTGGTTACATGTTAACGAAAATTAGCAGTTGCTGTGATTTGTGCCTTACGTTTTCTAAGATAGAAAAGAATAGCAATCACAGAGCACCTTCAGATGTTCAAATGGAGTCAGATTACTGTGGGAAGACTCAGATCTTTGACCATATGTGGGTAGCAGACATGTATAACAATCCCAGTCTTATAATGAGCCAGATAGCTTCCCTAATTCTTTATCTGATGACTTGGTAGTCAAAGAAAGTGAAAATCTCATCTAAAGGCAGAACTGAGCTAATAATGAGGAGCAATAGGTTTAAGCAAAGAAGAAACAGCTGCTGCTTGTCTGTCTTTGTACTCAATGATAGATGATAATCTCAGTTCACCTGGCTGCATAGAATTTTGTAGGTACAATGTACAAAATTAATGTGCTATGAAGCTGGTGTATCCTGCCTGTGGGGGGTATTTTTATCTATCTCATGTCTGAAGCTGATGCTAGTAACGCAACGACAGCTAATGCTAGTAATACAACAGCAGGACACCACCCAGCTGTGTGTCCCTTCCTTTAGGAAGTGGAAGCTCTACTACTAATACCATCCTTTCCTGACTAGAGTTTGCTTTGTAGGCATACTCTTGCCCCATTTCCACATTTAAGCCTAGTAACTCAGGAGATAACACATTTTATATCTCATTTTAGATGAGAAAATATTTTTTAAAATGTTTGAGAAACTGAGAGCTGGAAGTGCCTGTAATATTTAGACATTCATTGCCATAGATAACACATTTTGCGAGTGCTTTAATGATCAATGCAAACACTGTCATTAATGTACTAGAACAGAATTAATATAATGGTGAAATTTGTCTTGCTGTCCCTAGTGGAGAAATGCTGTGACCACCAGTTAGGATACTGTCAGAAAATATTAGAAGACGATTAATCTTGGAGAAATGTGAGCCAATCAGCTACTCAGTGGAAATGAGGTCAGCATCACTCAGAGAAACATAGTTGTATACCAGGCAGCAAATTAAATGTTTGCATTCATCTTAACTTCCAGCCATACTATGTTTTAGACTTTGCATTCATTAGGACAAAAACTGGAAAGGTATCTCCTTTCCTCAGCTGAAAAGAATGGAAAAGAATATTGTATTGAATTCTGGATGTTAAATATCTCAAGTTATGACCCAGTTTACTACCCCTATTTACCAAACTCCTTCCTACTATCAAAATCAAATTGGGCAAATATTCTAGCTAACAGAAAAGAGTCCACGTCTTCCTGGTTTAGGACTAAACTAAAACTAAACTGGGAGGACATGAGCAGAGGATGTTCTTAACTGAGATGAACTGAATGCCTTATAGTACCGTAACGGTTTCTTCTGCTAGGTTGCTGATCTAGACAGAACTGAAGGATACAAACTCTTCCAAACCTTTGGAAACGGTTGGAAGAAAGTTATCAACAAACTAGTTTCTTCCTTGCTTTATTAATTGATGTAAAACATTAAAATAAAATGAAAACAAACAAGTAAAAAAAAACATCTAGCACTTTCAAAGTAAGTGCTGCATATGTTTCAACAGCAAAGCAGACTATTCCTCAGACCAGTTGTACTTCAAGGAAACCAGTCTTCCTTTCCCATGCCCAAACCTATGTGACTGTGTAACTAAAAAAAGAGCAAAAGGAATTTCTCCATAGTGCAAATCAGCTGAAAGCTGTGCCTTCAGGTATTCTGATATGTATTCTGGTCTATATGTGTGCTATGTGTACACATACGCACTTCAGAATATATATACACAGATGTATATGTCCTTTGTAATGGTCTTCACAGTGTTTCTGGGTAAAATCTTAGAACATGACTATTTCCTTAAATTTCTCTAGATCACCTCTAAAGAAACAAAGAAAACAAACAAACCTGAAGTCTTTTTTGGTTGGCCACCATGTGCCAACTAAGCTGCTTTATCACTCTCCCTCCTCAACAGGATAGGGGTAGAAATTACTATAAAAAGCTGATGGGTTGAGATAAGGACAGGAAGATCACTTACCAAGTGTTGCCACAGGCAAAACAGACTTGACTTCAGGTAATAAATGTAATTTATTGCCAGAGTAGGACAATGATAAATAAGAAAAAAATCAAGAACCACCTTCCCCCAACCCCTCCCTTCTCCATCGACTCAACTTCACTCCCAACTCTTCTACCTTCTTACCCCCCGAGCGGCACAGTGGGATGAGGAAAAGGGGTTGAGGTCACTTCATTATATGCCTCTGCCACAATTTCCTCCTCACACTCTTCCCCTGCTCCATCTTGGGGTCCCACCCATAACTGACTGTTATTCACTTCTTCTTCAATGTGAGTCCTTCCCACAGGCTGCATTTCTTCATGAACTGCTCCAGCATGGGCCCATTCCACGGTGTGCAGACCTTCAGGAATGGATTGCTCTAGCATGGGTCCCCCATGAGGTCACAGGTCCTGCCAGAAAACCTACTCTGGCATAGGTTCCTCTCCACAGACCACACCTCCTGCCAGGAGCCTGCTCCAGTGTGGGCTTTCCATGGGGCCACAGCCTCCTTTAGGCATCTACCTGCTCTGGCGTGGGGTCCTCCATAGGCTGCAGCTGGATATCTGCTCTACCATGGCCCTCCATGGGCTGCAGGGGGACAGCCTGCCTCACTGTGGTCCTCACCATAGGCTGCAGAGGAATCTCTGCAGCACCTCCTCCCTCTTCTTCTGCACTGGCCTAGGTGTCTGCAGAGCTGTTTCTGTCACATATTCTCACTCTTCTCTCCCAGCTATTGTTGTGCAGCGTTTTGTTATCCTTTAAATATCTTAAATCACAGCATTGCTGATGGGGTCGGCTTTCACCAGTGGCAGAACTGTCTTGGAGCTGGCTGGAACTGGTTCTGTCAGACCTGGGGGGCAGCTTCTGGTATCTTCTCACAGAAGCCACCCCTTTAGCACCTCCACTACCAAAACCTTGCCATGTAAACCCAACAAAGTGGATAAATCAAGAAGGACCTTTATTTAGGCTATAAAATGCAATCAGCTCTGTCATGATAAAATTAGCATATAGTATATTTTCAGACCATATAGTAAATGCATGTTTCAAGTCTCTCTCAAGTATCTTACTGCCATAATGTTATGAGATTTCCAGTATATGTTGTTTACACCTGTTACAGCTGTGTTAATAAAGATTCTTTCAGCACACTGGAATGTGTAAAACTAACCCAAAACTTAAAAATATGTAGGAAGGTAATTTAGTAAAGTGACTGCAAAGAAGAAGCTGTGACTCCATTAATGAAACCAATAAAGAAGGTGAAGATTCATATGTGCAATGCAAAAGATACCAAAACACTTTTATAAAGAAGAGCAAGTTACCTTCACCACCTATAAAACACTGAAAGACTGAAGGATTCTGAGGAAAAAAGGAAAAGAACTCTTACCAGATGATGTGGTTAAGTTTTAATAACATCACCTAAATTCAAGTTATATTAATAAGCTGCTACACTAGGGAAGAAAAAATATGTTAAGAAATAAACTCTCCCACACAATTTTCTAGTCATAATCCCCCCAATTCATTCTACAGATTGAATAATGCAGTTTGAAATGTAGTGACTAATAGAGATTATATAACAATAGAAGAGGCACTTGTAGAGTATCAGTCTAAGTAATGTGGTTACTAGCTCATCTAAATTTAGCTATAATTAGAACACTGAGGTGAATATGATTTAAAAATGATACATGGGGAAATTACATGGGGAAAACAGAAAGATTTTTTTTTTTAAACTGAATTTATAGGTTATACAATCCTAGAAGGGATAGGGGCTCCTGAATGTGCATAGTATTTCCAGTGTTTTACCAAGGAACAATTAAAAATTATACGTTTGCTGTGTCTTTCTTTAAAAATATCTCATTACTGCACTAACTAGCCTATGCAAAAATGTATCTTTGTATAGAGAAATGTTTTTCTTTCTATTTTTAAACAAGTCTGTGGAAAGAACTACAGTATTTTAAACCATTTGGACTCCTAATTGCTGATATATAATGGCACTTAGTAAATGATTTAGAGAAAACATGGTGTTGATTAAAAGCATATATTTCCCTATGACAAGAAAAACAGAATATTTTGGAAAAAGCAATACTTGGAAAATTACAGCTGGCAAATTATGAGCCTATTCCAACTCTCATTAAACTAAATGGCCATGGATTGGGCCCAGAATGAAGCTAATCAAAACGAAAGCAAAGTTGATTACAAAGGACTATAATGACATTTTGATATTAATTTGGCGGGACATTGTAGACAATTAGACAATAACACTCTGGACAAAATTAAAAATGTTACAGATTTTGAATATGTGATTTTGAGACTCAGAGCTATAGAAACCTGATTTATATTCCTTGCAGACTAGACTGCACTGAAATACATTCTCCTTTATTGTCTGTACAACCCCTTGAATATTTGCTGCAGCAGAAAATGCCTTTTTCCATAAAAAGCAAATATAATGGTTTTCTGTTATTACTGTGGGTTTTGTTTTCTTTTGGCTAAGCCACCTAAGAGGTTCAAGTTAGCAGTACTTGACATTTCCAACCAAGATTTAATTACATTTAACAGAGCAGTTCTTTCTGTTGGTGAAATCCCAGGTTTTGTGGGAAGAGTATGATGTACATATCTAGCATGAAGCTGATGTATCCATTTCTCTGTCCCTGTGGTTCCCCTGCACAAGCCTGTCCTCTTAAGGTAACTACAGCCTGCTATATGGCTGATACTTTATATGGCAGACAGGAACATACTTGAAGGCCAGCCTTATGACTGGATTTTCCAGCTGTGCCTCTTTTTGACCGTTCCTTTTACAGCAGCAAAAAGAAGTTCTGTGAGAGACTTTAAAGCCAGTTGCATGCTCTGTTCCGTCTTCCACTAGTTTGACTGGTGAACTAACAGCTGCGCTGATTTACACTCAGGTGCCACGTGGCAAAGCAACCATGTCAGTGGAAAAAGTAGCTTATGATTAGTTGTAAACATTATCGAGGTATAAAAACCACATCTCATTGCTTGAAGCTGTATTAAATAGGGGATTAAATGTATAGCTAATATGTGCCTAATGCACAAAATAGCTAGGGAATTTGGGAGAATGTGAATTGTGTGTGATAAGGCAACAGAAACAAGGTCTGGGATTTGTTTTTGCTTCTTCATGTAAAACATTCCATTCTCCTTTACCTCTTTTATTTAGCTCATCCAAGCAAGAATGAAGTTCGTCCTTGCTCCAGCATAAAAATAAATGTCAGCTGATACAATTAAAATAAAACTTAAAAGAGAAAATACCAATCTGAAAAGTTTTATTCCCTTCTGAGATCTGGGAGCAACAATCTGAACTTCCACCTGAGTAGAAGTTCCACCTCTTCAAAGACATCGGCGTCTTACAGGCTGTCCATTTTAGCCCTTCAGTTTTCTTATATGTCAGAAAAGACTTAACGGTTTTGGAAGACATTAGGACAGGCTGGGCCATAAACAATCAGTCTTTTGGACAAGATACATAAAGTTCAGGCTTCATGATGAAAAGAAGTTGAAACTATGGTTATTTCTATCAGTCACAGATGGTTTTGAGTTAGACTAATTAAAAGAGAATCATTTGAAATTGTGACTGTACAGGAATATACTTTGTCACTAACAGCTAAACATGAAATAGAAGGGTGACAGGGTAGATGTTTTCTCAGAATACTTCAAGCTCTTGACAATTCTTATTAAATTAATTGGAAGCAGGTAAGACACCCTCCAAAGGAAACACCTTGATTCAGCAAAACAAGTTAAGCACATATTTACAGGAAAGCAGAGATGTCATTCCAACCTCATTCAATAAAACAGGCAAACTCTCACTTCTATATGTGTTCTCTGCATGCTGATTGTGTATCTTAAATCGTAGCTAGGAAATGATTCAAGCAACAAACTTTAACAGAGAAAAACTCCTTTAAGCTAGAAAAGAATTTTTGGAGATTTGTGATATTTCTTTCTAGATATATCTACCAAACAAAATATAGAATGTCTGTGCTCATACAGGATATCAGGTGAAGATTTTTTTTTAATTTTTTGGGGGGGCTGGGGTAGGGGATGGAGTGGTCATTGTAGATTACAACTTAAACAAATGAAAATTCCACTGAAAAGAACTATATAAAATCTGTGGAAGAACTACAGTTTAATGAGTTTACAATAGTTTACTGAGTTCAGTAAAAAAATCGAAATTATTTTCATGACACTTTCAAAAAGGAATTTCTTTAATTTGATGAGAACATTTGATCCTATAAAGCTTTACTTAATTAGTATAATAAAACATATAATCTACTTTTTTCATCATTTAATGAACTAACATGCTTATTACCATTTTTATTACAAGTGTTTATTGATTTCTTCATAAAAGCAGCCTACTGCAAATTCCTTGCATGTTAATTTATTGTATCAAATTCACCTAGAAATTACAGTTGTCCATTTTACACTTCCAATTGCATGTAACCACTTGTGCTTCCAATATTAATGAACATGTGAGCATAAGCAGTTGCCACTTAAGTTGTTCCTACAAATAAATCACTTGAGGTCACATGAACTGAGGCCATGATCAGAGATAAAGCAAGTAAATCGCGAATATTGCATAGCAAAACTTAATGTGCTTTAACCACATAGTAAATGTACAATGTACCTACTACAACTTTCTAATTTTGTGTACTTTTCCATAGATTGTATTCCTACAGCACTGTTTTGAAGCAGGAGGCTATAACCAATTTTATATAGCATCCTATGTGCCTAAAAACATATTGCACAGACCACAGTGTTAAATATATCATGTCACCATATGTGAATAAGTCTCTATGGTTCTAAAACATACAAGACAAAACAGGCAATCTTGGTAACCAACTTGGTCTACTGAACAAACACTGATTGTCATTGAAGTATTTCAAGGTTACTCTTCAAAATTTTCTGGAAAAGTGACTAAATGCATACAGTAGAATATTATTCAACTCCCTCTCCCTTGTGAAGGAGTTTTGTCTTTTGTGTAAAACTTCAGTCATGACTATAGACAGATTGGTTATGCAAGCAGCATGGAAAAGGCAGAGCATGCTTTTCATTTGAAAATGATAATAACGAGGAAAATGTTTGGAAAGGAGAATGCATTTTGGTAAGATGTGCAAGTAAATTTAAAATTAACATTTTACCATTGCAAGTCCTTAGTGTTATCATTTGAACTCTCCTTCTAAGTTATAATACTCAGTTTTCTTGAAATGATTATTTTTTAAAAATGTTTTGCAGAGCAACTAATCCAGGTAAGTCAGCTTTCCCTGTTTGACTTTTTAGAAATGTAATGTCCTATAACAGGAAAATAGAAGTGTAAATAAACTGTCTAAATTTGTGTGCAAATCAAAATCTTCTTTGTAAACCCAAGTTTTAAAAGGTTGCAAAAGGTCTCTGATTTGCAGTGAACACCAGATCAATAACTCAAAATGGAAAAGCTTTTATCTATAGTTCTGACATTAGAAAGGCCAAGACAAGGAAAATTGTACATTTTTTTTTAGCCATTTTTAAGATTTTGACTGTGCGTTCTTTTTTTTTAATTTGGGGTAGAAATTAGAATCTTTTGAATTTTCTGTGAAATAAAATGTTTTCCTTGCCCAGATCTTCTGTTAACTTGTCACAAGTAAAGTTTACCTAATAATTTATTTTTCTTTTGCTGGGCACCTGTGGGCACAGCCATCAGCACTTCTGCAGTGTGCCCTGGAAGTGCTGGGGCTCATGGAAGACCAAGGAGGCATATATACCTGGGCTGATTTGTGCTCTTAAATTCTAAGGATTTAGAAGAACAGTTTTAACCTCCCCTTCCAAAGCTCATAAATAGCAGCATCCAGAAGTTCAAGACTGCAGGCAGTTCAAACTGAGCATTTAATTTTCAGATGCTTACAATTCTCTTCTCTGGTAAAGAATTGATTAACAAGTCATTTTCTAAATTAAGACTTCCTTTGTTCTTTTAGGTTCAATTGACACAATGACAGTTATGTGCTTATTCATAGATGCTCTTGAATCAAGGGCTGACTGTTTCCCAAATGCCAGCTCCTCTCCTAACACTGCTATGTGTGAGTAAAGCCCACCTAAATATAACGACCCAGGCAGATATCTTAGTTAAATATATTTTCAGTGTATTCCAATTAGAATTCCCGAGCATTAGATGGGCATTAGGCATTTCACTGATGTCCAGAACTTTTAGCCTGAGGGAACTGGAGTAACTGTCTGCTAACTTTGTCCATTTTCTGGAGGCAGATGGGCTGTTTTTTCATCCTCTTGAGTGGTAAATGTAGTGTCTTTTCATTATTTCAGTTTATCTATTTGGAATGTAATCTACAGTTCCTTTCTGCCTAACCATTGTTACAACACAAACATTTGGTTTTGCTACAGCAGTACTTTTTTTCACCTTAACTGCTGCTACCATTAGCCTATGCAAAGCATTATGTCTTTCCATTCTGGGTAATTTTTGCTAATAGCTTCTTAAAAGATGCCTAATATGTAATGCTCATAGACTCACTTTTTACTGGACTGATTTGGATTTATACCAAGAATCTTCTGTTTCTAAAGCACTGTGACCTTTAATAAGCCAGATAAAGTTGTTTTTTAAAAGTGCTGCCCAAATATAAACATGGCTTTTCAAAAATCCATTGCTTAACATCTACCAAGTTTCTACCTGTATGTAAAATGTGGAAGATGATACCTTTAGAAGTAGTAATTTGAGGATTAAATACTGCATATAAAATGCTTTGATGATTAGGTATCAAGTAAGCACAAAATACTATGTTATTTTATAGCATTAATTTCAACTGTATGCATTTGCATGTGTATATGCCATTTTCTACACTCATTGTAGGAAAATATGCTTGCTGATATAAATGGAGACTTGAACTCCAGCTGGGTTGTTCCTGTATTTTAGCTGTTCAGCCATAGTTTCCCTCTACAATCATTCTCTATGAGCCTGTGGCAGTGAGGTGAGGGACTGTAAAGCAAGCAGAATTTTAATGGCTATTCAGAATTAAAGCTTAGTAACATCAAGCAGGCAGGAGCTGCGAGGTCAGCCACATTTCTAAAACAGAACTTGAAAAAGATAAATGCAAAAAGGTGGAATTTAAGCATAGATGTATATGCTGTAATTTGGACATAATGCTGGAACTGCCATACAGCTCAGGAACTAAGATGTCCAGTTAACTACTGCTGCAAAAATGATTCAGGATTCAGTGTAAGCACTTAAAAAAGGAAGGTTTTTTGCATGTTTATCTGAAACATTTCTAAAGTATCCATCTCTTTGTACTTTGCTTAGTTGTAATGTGAGATTTTTATATATGCTGTCTCACAAAACTTTGTGGTTGGGTTTTTTTCCCCTGTTCATGTATAGGCATGTTTATATGAAAATATGATTAGACTTAAGGTTCTGAAGCAGTTTATTTGTAAATTTCATGTCCAGGTCAGAACAGTATCATATATTTACACTCCACTGTAGAGAAGGTGTGTATGTTTTGCTGCCTGACATTCACTCCTTGCACTTTTGTAACCTTCTGTATGAGCTATGTTTTATGTTCAGGAACTTGTATTTATCATATTTATTTTTAACTTATTGGGAACTATCTCATAGTCCTTACATAGACCAATTTACACTCTAAATTAAAGATATGCTCTAACTTAACACTTTCAAGGATTTCAGGAAATTTTAGGATAAAGAATGTCCTTGCAAGAGGACAGAAGCATCAAAGACATAATTCTTCAGTGTATATGGTAAAAGATGCTACAACGACAAAGGCTCTGAAAATACCATGGAGCAGTGCTGCCCTCTGGTTTGTGGCTTGTTCACAGTTTTCCAGGGCAGTGTTGCTGGCTATTGTTCTTTAGTGGCAGCCCCTCTAGTCATCTCTTTCTAATCAAAATCTAATTGAACTTTAATTCATCCAGGTAGGTGTCATTAAAATAGATTGGATTAATCTCTTTAAATGTAAGGAAATGAAAATAAATTACAATATTGTTCTTTTTTATTAATAAAAACGATCTAGAGTAAGTTTGTGTGATGCAACTGCAGGTGAAACTAGCTACGGTATGCATCGATATATATGTGTGTACATATATATACACACACACACAATATATGTGCACATGCACATGCATATACACATGCCCATGCGTGCGCGCACACACACACACACAGAATTGGATGCAATAAAGAATGAATTTTCCTGCAAATGGAAGCATCGGTCTAATGTATCAATAGGTAAAGGCAACAACTGAGAAGCGTTATTTGTTTGCTGGCTTCTGTATAACTTCTTTCTGAGTTACATCCATTGGTCATAAGAATGTAGGAATACTGGATGATGGAAAAGGTCCATTCAGCTCAGTATGCCATATCTGACATTGACATAAAGCAGATACTTGACTGAAGCAGTCATCTGATTATAGTTTCTGCAAGTCTCTCCTAGTGACTATTTCTGACGCAAGGACCTTTTAGGCTGGTATTTCCTCAGTTAATCCTTATGTAAAAGCTGTTGTGGCCACTTGATTATCCTTGTCTGCTTTCTCTGAACTTTTTCTGCTTCTGTGATTTACTTCCTTTTTGAGATTTGGCTCTGAAAAAAGTTGCACCCAGAAATATTAATGCCTGATTATCTTTTCCTTTAAATGTTCATTTGAGCTCTTTGTGTTAAATGAATTAACAGTATTGTGTGGCTTTAATGTTATTTAAACATTTTTTGAAAACGGATTAGAATGACTCTTTACCAACATAATAGTTAGTCCTGACTGCAATTATAAAATAGATGGAAGTAGTCAGAGCTGTTCCAGTCCTTGACAGTCCTTAAACAGTGCAATAACCTCAGCAGGGTTTTGGTACGCCCTACCACAAGTTACAGCAGGTCTTGACTAGCCAAAGCTGCTCAAAAGTGGGTTTAAAGTGAAACAGAAAGGCAAAGTCTGTCCCACTGGATCTGTTTTTTGTTGCAACTCAGTTATATCCTGAAACAGTGCTTCTCCATTGCAGCCTCCAGCTAAATGTGTTGGTGCACTGTGGTTTAACCCCAGCTGGCAAGCAAGCACCACGCAGCTACTCACTCACTCCCTCCACACTGGGATGAGGGAGAGAACCAGAAGAGTAAAAGTAAGAAGACTCATGGGCTGAGATGAAGACAGTTTAATATATAAAGCAAAAGCTGTGCACGCAAGTAAAGCAGAACAAGGAAATTATTTACTACTTCCCATCAGCAGGCCAGTGTTCAGCCACCTCCAGGAAAACAGGGCTCCATCACATGTAATGTATCATTGGGAAGACAAATGCCATCACTCCAAATGTCCACCCTTTCCTTCTTCCTCCCTCATTTTATGTACTGAGCATGATATCCTATGGTATGGAATATACCTTTGGCTAGTTTGGGTCAGCTGTCCTGGCAATGTCGCTTCCCAAATTCTTGTGCCCCTCCAGCCCTCTTGCTGACAGGGCCCAAGAAACTGAAAATCCTTGACTTAGTATAAATATTACCCAGCAACAACTAAAAACATCAGTGTGCTGTCAGCCTTGTTCTCACACCAAATTCAAAACACAGCGCTGCACCAGATACTAAGAAGAAAATTATCCCAGCTAAAACCAGGGCAGTATCCACCCCTTATTCTATATCAGTTATATCATGCCACATTTTCCAATATGATCTCATTAACCACCACTATCCTTCCCATCCTTGACATAATACACAGATACCATTCCCCTAGTCTATGCACCAGCTCTGTAAAAAGGTCTATAAAATGTCCACAGAATGTCCATTGAGTTCATTTAGTCTGTGACTTTGGGGCCCATCTGTTCTGGTGGTCACTCAGGAGAGGAGAGGTTGTGTTGCACGGGGTTATTGGGCACCAAAGCCAGCTAAGGTTGGGTCACCGCTGCACTTGCACTGCTTCTTGTAAGGTTTGTCCTCCTATGGTTCAGGTGGTTCCTGCTATAGTAATTCCTGTAACATGCAACTCCAATCATGGCTTACAACAATTTAAAGGTATACCCATTACAATCTCCACCCCTGGTCCCTTTGTACCAGCCCATAGGGTTTAACATTGCAGTGAACTCCTCCCCTTACCCCTAGACAATCATCATATTTAATTATCTCCTACCTAAAGGCATCCATAACAGTATGTGCTCAGCTCCTCCCTGGTTGATTTTTAGGAAACTGAATTTAAAATCGTGCATAGGTCACATCCATATGGAGAAGATGAAAGCTAAGGACCTAATTTTCATTTATATTCTTATACCTTGGGCAGTTAAGTGTAAAAATGTTGGTGACACTGCCTTTTTCATACTTGAGGTATTTTGAAAGAGTAGTTCTGAAATACATGCACTGAAATAGTTTATTAATAAACAGAAAGATCATGTACTCACAACTCACCAAATCAGACAAAACCAGCTTTATAAATAACATGAAGGTAAAACAGAGGCTGACTCCAAGAAGCCTAGCACTATTTATAAGGAAATTACAGTCTGGTCAGTCTGACCTCTGCTCCTGGCAAGATCATGGATCAGATCTTCCTGAAAACTATGCTAAGGCACATAGGAAATAGGGATGTGATTGGTGACAGCCAAAATGGCTTCACTAAGGGCGAATCATGCCTGACAAATTTGGTGGCCTTCTACAACAGGATTACAGCTTTGGTGGATAAGGGAAGAGAAACTGATGTTATCTATCTGGACTCGTGAAAGGCATTTTGCACTGTCCTACGTGACATCCTTGTTTCTAAACTGGGGAGACACAGATTTGATGGATGGACCACTTGGTGGATAAAGAATTGGTTGGATGGTCACACTCAAAAGAGTTGTGTTCAACAGCTTGATTTCCAAGTGGAGACCAGTGACAAGTGGCGTTGCTCAAGGGTTGGTATCGGGACTGGCATGGCTCAACATCTTTGTTGGTGACATGGAGAGTAGGATTGAGTGCACCTCAGCAAGTTTGCTAGTGACACCAAGCTGTGTGGTGCAGTTGACACACTGGAGGGAAGGGATGCCATCCAAAGGGACCTTGACAGGCTTGAGAGGTGGGCCTGTGCAAATCTCATGAAGTTCAACAAAGCCAAGTGAAAGGTCCTGCATGTGGGTTGGGTTAATTCCAAGCACAAATATAGGCTGGGTGGTGAATGGGTTGAGAGCAGTCCCAGGGAGAAGACTTGGGGGTATTGGTGGATGAGAAGCTCAGTGTGGCCTGGCAATGTACACTTGCAGCCCAGAAAGCCAACCATACCCTGGGCTGCATCAAAAGAACCATGACCAGCAGATCGAGGGAGGTGTTTCTTCCCTTCTGCTCTGCTCTGGTGAGACTCTACCTGCAGTATTGCATTCAGCTCTGGAGTCCCCAACATAAGAAGGACATGGACCTGTTGGAGCGAGTCCAGAGGAGAGCCACAAAGATGATCAGAAGGGTGGAGCACCTCTCTTGTGAAAACAGACTAAAAGAGTTAGGGCTGTTCAGCCTTGAGAAGAGAAGGTTCCAGGGAGACCCTATAGCAACCTCCCAGTACCTAAATGGGGCCTGCAATAAAGCTGCAGAGGGAGTCTTTGCAAGGGCATGTAGTGAGAAGACAATGGGTAATGGTTTTAAACTAAAAGAGGATAGATTTAGATGAGAAATAAGGAAGTAATTCTTCACTGTGTAAGTGGTGAGGCATTGGAACAGGTTTCCCAGAGAAGCTGTGGATGTCCCATCCCTGGAAGTGTTCAAGGCCAGGCTGGATGAAGCTTTGAGCAACCTGGTGTAGTGTAAGGTGTCCTGGACTATGGCAGGGGGGGTGGGGCTAGATGATCTTTAAGGTGCCTTCCAATCCAAACCATTCTATGATTCCATAAAACAAGATATAGCATTATTTACTTTGACTTCTGGATTTGCTGCCTTTTCATACTATGCTGCTATTGTTTCATGTGAAAATTTAGTATTAATATAGCAACACATTCTATACACATGTTTTAAGTTTTTTACTTTTCTGCAACTGTTGGATTTTTTCCTAATCTCCTTTGGGCTAATTGTATTTGATTAAGTTCTGCATTTGTTACTGGTTTTCTATAACTGAAGTATTTTCAAACAGTACTTTGAAAGACAGGGGAATTACATTGGTAAACAAGTTTCTTTTCTGTATCTCTATAACCATAATTAAAAGCAACCAAAACCTAATTCAAAAATCTGGTATCAACTTCATCTTAAGTAATTCTAAAATTATTTGCTGAGGAAAAATAATTGTCTAGGAAAAATATTTTTTAAAGCTGTAATACCTAGCAAAAGTTAAGAAGAAATCATTACAAGCTAATGCTCTCAGTAATATATATGCACGTCCAACATAACAGACACAAAAATCACCTGTTAAAGCTAGAACTTTTGAAATACAATTTTGTTGTATTTCATGAGTCAAGGAGTATTACAAATTTTTTGCTGCAGATAAAGAATTGTTATAATTATAAGTAATTTCTGATTATTTTATACTGAAAATAGGCTTAAGACGTGAGTCTGAAAGACATGGTTTGCAATACGAAACTTTAAAAATACAAAATTAGTTTTCATGTTCTGTCATAAACTGGAAAGCTCTGTCCTGAAATTCTATGGAAGTATATCCATTTGCTAAATTTAAAAAAGGAAATCCTACTTTATTGGAGTCAATCCAAGTGCACCTTATAGATTTTGACAGGGTAAACCTATTTTGTTATGTGTTGAAATAAAGTTGGGAATATTGCTCTGTATTTTATGAAAAAATTGTTAATTGAAAGAAAATATTTATACCTATAAATATAGCTGAAGGAAGCATTTCTATTCAGAGAAGTATTTAAGTATTCTCTTTTGTCTTAAATCACAAAGCAATGGAGATAATATTTCTACATTTTTTCAGAGTATACTGTTAGGTATAGGAATCTCGAACTGAAATCAATCAAAAGTATCATTGAGGCAAGAACAGAGGAATGAAAGTTTTGCTTTTTGGATTGTACGTGTATGCTTGATGAACTTACATTTTGCACTAATGTCAGTGTAAAAAATGTATAATTTTAAATTCTGTAAAGTCTACATAATTGTGAATTCTGTAGAGTGTGGAAAGATTATATTAACAGACTTTGCAGTAGGAACAGGTTTGGAGTTTTTGTAGCACAGTCCAACCCTTCAGGTATATGAGCTCAGATTTTGCCTGATAAATATTTTCCCTGCATACCAAATTAAATGCTTGTTTTGGTTTGTCTGAATTCTAGCCTTAAAAAAAAAAAAAAAAAAAAGAAAAAGAAAAAAGAAAAGAAAAGAAAAGAAAAGAAAAGAAAAGAAAAGAAAAGAAAAGAAAAGAAAAGAAAAAAGAAAAGAAAAGAAAAGAAAAGAAAAAGAAAATAAAAGGAAAAGAAAAGAAAAAAGAAAAGAAAAGAAAAGGAAAGAACAGAAAAGAAAAGAAAAGAAAAGAAAAGAAAAGGAAAGAACAGAAAAGAAAAGAAAAGAAAAGAAAAGAAAAGAAAAGAAAAGAAAAGAAAAGAAAAGAAAAGAAAAGAAAAAACAATTTTTAAAAAATAAAAAAATAAAGAGTCATAACCACTGGCTTTGCTGTATGAGACCAGCCTTGCCTGCCAAAAGATAGAAATATCTTCTGGTTGCATTCAATCTTGTACAAGACCTTTATGTTTGACTATGCAATGACTAGTGCTGAAAGTGAGCTGAGCAATAGATCTCCAAGTGCACTGTTACAGAGTTTGTTGATGATATAGGCAAAGTTACTGCCTGATTTCTTTTGAAACCTTTTTTCCTCTAATTTGAAGACTGTGTTAATGGATAAGCATAGCAAATAGATGTGAAAGATGGTTGCATGGGGGCTGTCTACTGCCATCTTGGATACCTGTGTTAGAAATCAAATGTCCTCTTGTTAGGTTACAAGTTTAAATCTGTTTATTAAATAGGAATTATTTGCTTATTAAAAAAGAATTTAGATTAAATTCAGGACTAAAGCTACTTCAAGAATCGGAGTCAAAATGGACAGGAATATTAATGAGTCCATGTGCAGGTGGGTCCAAGTCCAGAACCCGTAACATCAAACTGAAGCAAAGATATGACATAGCATTGCTGAAAACGTTAGTCCTTTCCTAATTAATTTAAAATAAAAGGTCATCCTTAAAAAATGTTTAAATGTTGAAAACACTGAATTATTAAGAGGAATATAAGAACATGAAAAAAGTTAAATTAAGCAAGTTTTTTTTTAAGTCAGCATTTAGGATGTCGTGGTTGTTTCCTCAGAGCTCATATTAGATCCCTGACCTGGAATGGCTTTGACAGGAATTGTACTAGACAAATCAGCTTTTATCTGTTAGTAATTAGGTTAAAGTGATTGGAAGAACTTAGTTTAGATTCTAGATGAAATGGATAAGATCTTAACTGTTTCCTAGTGGAAACTGTCTGATTATATGTTGTAGGTCAATCTGATTAAAACATATGAAGGGGATGAGCAAAAATTTTTAAAGAGCTATACTGCTTTCAAATTTTATATGTGTAAATGCACTTTATTTATGTCCATGTATGGTTATATTAAAAACGGAATTGCCAAGTTCATGTAATCCCTGGTTTGTTATTCATTGCAAAGAACGATGTTTTATTTCAAATTAGTTTTGCCCCAAATTACACTGTGGGTTTTGAAGGAGGCATGCACGAATTATTTTCTGTACTACTTCCTTCTGTCAACAAGCTGGTTTGTTTGTTTGATTTGCTATTTATAACCTTCATCTCCCTGTACAGTAGTTTCTGGGCCTCATTCTCTGGTGTCTTTGCTCAGATGTAAGTTTTACAAAGGAGGAAGAAAGCAGGTACCAAATGAAGAAATAATATATAGCACTACTTTTACATGTAAATGCCTACTGAGAAAGTTCTTAAACAGAATTTCTTATTCTGTACTTGCCACAAGGCCAATGTGACCAGTAAAACTAGGACATTTACCAAAGTTTCATCTTAGCCTTGGAAACAATGTGAACTATAAACTTTCTGTTTAAATTGTACTTTATGTTATTCTCTGTTCTGAAATGTTCTTTCTGCTTCTATGCAGCTGTATGCTTTAATATATCATACTGTTTTGGTTGTGTTGCACAAAGTACTTCTCTGTGCAGAAGCAATTTTTCAGTCTGTTCTATTCAAGCTTTTTACATGTTATTCTAATTCTTTATCAGCAGTTATACATCCATTAAACCCAAGAAAGCCTGTTATCACTTTTTTTTTTTTTTTTTTTTTTTTTTGAGGAGGAGGGGGATCAAGGTGGTATAATGTTAAATAATTTCAAATTTCTTTCATGAACCCTGTTCTGTTAACTTCTTTCTTGTCCTTAAACTGAGTCAATAATCCACTGCAGCTCATCCACATTCAAAACCAGAAGCAGTTCTTGCCTCAGGGGCCCTTATGGCCAGAGGCCCATGGAGTATTGGCTACTGCCTACCATTGCTGTTAAATGAGAAAACAGTTTGCTAGGTATCTGTAGTCATGCAGGGTAGTTTGAAACAGGTTTCATTTCAGTTTGAAAATTCACCAGATGCAAATATCAGATAAAAAAAAAAAAATAAAAAGGTTGATACAAGGTAGAGGACAGAGATTTTCTTTTTGAGAGGGACAGAACAAGCTGCTGCTGCTAAAGAAGCATTTCAAATACATATTTTTGTTTGTTCAGCCTCATTTCGCTCTTTCTTCAAACATCTTTATATTAGACTGTTTGCATGCATATCATGCGTGGAGCATGACTGTCTACTACCACTCTGTTTTAGTATCTCCACAGTGGTTTACCCCCTGTTCGTCTCCCTGTATTCTGACTGCTTGGGTTGTAATACATTATCTCTTAGGTGGGTAAGAAGTCTCTTACCTGGATTGACTTAAAAGGACAAATGGCTGTTTCTCATGGAGCTTCACCTCCCCCACCCCTGAAAAGCACAAACAGTTTTAAAATGTGATTTTTAGGTATTTGTTGTTGCTATGACGACTTTATGAGTTTTCTCACTTGACCTTGTAGATCTTAAAGAAAGATTAAAAAAAAATAAAAATATCTTCTGTCCCAATTAGCTTTACCGGTCAGTTTGCAGAATTCATAAATCTGTGTCCATAACATTTTAGTCTGTTTCAGTGAAAGATACTACTATGTAAGAATTTCTGTATTATGAACGTAGACAGCTGTAAGTATGGCAATTTCATTCAATACCTTAGCATTCTCTTTGCCAATAAAATATTATATGCTGCTATGTATGTTTTTATATTTTTTCCAGACCATTTCTAAAGGTTTGGTTTATGTGCCCTGTCCATACCATATATGTTTTTTGCTGATTTTATTTTACTTCTGGTGTAGTAAATTTCTATCATATAGCACACAAAATGTAGAAGCTATTGGAGTTACGAGTTTTCTTCCAATGCTTTAGAAGACTGGTCTAGAGATGAATATGTTTCAAGGCTAGGAATTTATATGTTGCCTTGTAGTGCTTCTTTTATCATATTTATGCCCCCTTGGGTCACTTCAAGACATTTTTCTTGCTGCTTTATACTCACACCTTTCAAGGATTTCCCTCATTGACATACATTAGCCAGGATATATAAAATTTATGTCTTTCTTTGGTTCCTTCCTCAAAGATCAGATTGTTCAGCAACTTAGTTTGAGTTTTTCTTTCCTGAATTCTCCACATTTTGTAAACTCTGAGATGCCCAGAGCTCGGCATTATGGGGCTAAGCCACAACTCTGCCATTTAGGTAGGTCGTAATACCTGTCTGATCTATGATGGATGCATCTCTGTTTGCACCTAAAATTGTAACAAAGTTATTATTTTTGTTTTCCTTCTTGCTGGTATAGTGTTTGAAATATCATAGCCAACTTGCTATTCACTTCTACCTTAAGACTTTTTTAGCACTGCTGCTTTTCATATATTTCTGTATGTTCAAAACAATTTTTTTTCCTTACAGACACAGTTTTGGACTTTTCTTGGAGACCTCTTCCCTTTCTTCCTCCTTTTATTTCCCCTTTTCTCCCCCTTTTTTTCACCCCATCTAGCCTCTCACTGCCGAATAACTCTCCAAAAAAGGAAAACCACAGGTTTTCAGAACAGTAACTACAGTTACTGTGAAGTAGAAATAGGCTGTAATTTTTTAACCTAGCCTATTTCAAAATGCCTTGTTTGTCTGTATTTGTATGTAATCTTCTAAGGCAACCAAGCACAGAAATATTGCATTAAGTTTTCCAGACCCAGATATGTAAAATAAAACCCCAAAGCCTTAGGAACTGTTGACAGACCTATATGCCTGTTACTCTTCTCTGAGCAGCAAGCTAGTTCACCTGACTTTATCACCTCATCTATATGAGTACACAGCATCAGAAGCACAAAAGGTTCATGGTGCAGGTCCTGGACTTCATGAGAGTGTAACCGCTTGTATTTTGACCCTTGTCACCAGGAGAAAATCCTGGGGTTGTGTTCAATAAGCACAAAAGCCAGCATAAAGTTTGTCTCAGGCACCCTTAAAGAAGTGGATGTAGCTTCCTAGTGCACAAGCTGTAGTGGGAAGGGAGGAGACAGGGTAGGAGCTTCCTTCTTTCACCACAAAGGCATTGCATGATCTTTTTCTTTACTTATATTCTGGCTTTGATTTTCTGTTTTAGGAGCTGAATGCCAAAAAGCTACCCTCTGTCATGCCAATTTGTAGGTTCATAAATCTAACCTTAAGTGTTGAAGTTACTTTTTTGTTAGGCAGTCACCTTTCAAAAACTTTACCTGTGTTGTTCAAGCACATCCTCAGTATCATCAGATGAAGTTTGACATGAGATCAAGCTTACTGCTGTTTGTTGTGATGGCTTGCTCAATTCTTTGTCATTTCTTTTTTAACCTTCATGCTGAGTGAGGACACATCTGTCCTTGCCCCTGCATTCTCCAGGAGGGTTGATGGCATTATGTCAAATACCAGTAAAACTTCTATTTTCCTTTCATAGGATGTTCTTTGATATTAATTAAAAATAATGAATTTTTGAATGGTTGCCTTATTATTATTTACATATATCTTTCATGACTGTATTGTTACAGGTTCTTTATTTCTTTTTCTGTAAGATCAAGACCAAAATGTGCCAGATGCTTCTTGTCCTTTTTTATGACATGCTCCCACATACACTTGTAGGAACAAATTACAGCAATGCTGTCTAGATTTTTACAAGTGATTTGATATCTACATATATGTGTGTGTATGTTATTCATCTACATAATGGTTTTAATAGTAAAGCATACCTGACAACATATCTGACAACCTGTCAATATTATGATTTAGCACCTGCTGGAAAAACATTGAAAGTGACTATCAGTTCGTAAGCATTGTGGTAGCACTGTAAAATATGGTATATTCTTATTAGTCATGTTTTCCTTGATTTTCAGAAACAATTCTTAATCATTTATTAAAATGATTGACTACCTGATTTCAGATTCTTCCTGTTTAGTGAGGAGTTCAGCTATTAATTATATATGCTTCCAAGAATCCTCTCTGCTTTTCTAAAAGTGTATTATATTTGGATAATTTTGATAAACTAATTTCTGCCTGGGACTATATTTTTTTCCTTAATTGTTTTCTTACCTACAGATAATCTTTATTGGCATTGACAATTTTGCCTCCTTTCCTCTTCTATTCATTTCCTACACGGGCTTTATTTTGCTTCAGGTGCCTGAGCAATCCCTTTAGAAGCTACTGCAAGATCAAGCACAAGAAGAGATATGCTGTGATATTTTCTGTTTTGATACCTGTGTTTGGTTTTGGACATGAAAAAAAATAAAATAGAAAATACAGACTGGTCAAGATTTCATCTCCAGTCCAGTTAATGCTAGATTTTGGCATTAACTTCTTAAAAGGACGGCACTGGTTTCTAAGTGGCCAAGAGTTTCAGACTTTCCTGGCTGCTATCATATGGCTGATAGTGCATTTCCTGGACTATCATCAGCTTTTTGATAGAAAATTTGATAAAAGATGAAGAGAAAGATAGGCTTTTAATCTGAAAATTAACATTGGTAGCTTCATACCAGAGTTTCCAGTGGTTGTCATTGTAGTTAACCACATCTGGAATGCTGGGTCCGGTTCTGGGCTCCCCGGTACGAGAAATACATGGAAATACTTGAGAAAGTCCAAAGGCTACAAAGATAATTAAAAGCATCTCTTTCATGAGGAAAGGCTGAGAGCTGGGACTGTTCATCCTGGACAAGAGAAGGCACAAGGGGATCTTATTAATGTGCACGGATACTTTAAGGGATGGTGCTAAGGGGTGGAGCTAGACTGTTTTCGTTGGTATCCAGTGAAGGGACAGGAGGTAATGGGCACAAACTGAAACACAGCAGCTTCTGTCTAAACAGCAGGAAACTGTTTTTAACTGTGAGGGTGACAAAGCACTGGCAATAGTTGCCCCAATAGTTTGTGGATTCTCCTGTTTTGGAAATATTCAAAAGTTGTCTGGACATGGTCCTGGGCAACATGCTCTAGGTTGCTTGAGCAGGGAGGTTGAACCAGATGCCCTCCTTCCTACCTCAGCCTGTGCTGCTGTGATTCTGTCATCATTTTTTTGCCTTGTATGAGGTCATAGTCAAAGAGCCTGACAAATTATTGTGGAAAAGAATAGACAATTTCTTTTCTGTCTTTGAATTTCATCCTTTTTCTTCTTACTGTGAAATTCTTTGTGTTTAGGGAACACTTCCAGCTGTCATCTCTGAACCCCTAACTCTCATGACAGGAAAAAAGTTATGGTCATCAACATTTCCAAGTACAGACAGGGGCTCTTCAGTGTTCAAAAAAACCCATGTACTAGGATCGTGGTCTTAGCAACTGGTTTTGTTCATTTGCAAAAGGAATCAGAAAGCAGGAATGACAAGAAAGCTCAGAATTTGCCAATGTAGAAAGGTACCACTTTTTAAACTTATCTGGATGATAGTGGTGGAGACAGCACACTGTGATAATTCAATTTTTCTGCAGTTACATGCTTGCTGCTTTCAGAAGGGGTTGTATAAGCTTACAAAATTTATGGGATACCATGTTATATCAATGCGCTTTCATTCTTATGGATAATTCTACCAAGCTTTAATCAATCATTTCTCATGCTTTCACACAAAAGAAGGTACTAAAGAGAGCAGTGTGAACATCAGATTAAGGAGATGAATTTGTCATTGCATTTGAACCGTTCACTGCTTTCAGTTCCTCACTATTTAGCAAAAATAAGGAAATTAAAATAATGTACTGATTGAAGATCAATCCACAGAAATGAAGATTCTGCCTGAATTGAGAGAAAATCCACACATCATGATAAAAATAATATTAGTTGTAAGTATGGTGGAAAATAATCTTATGCCTTGTCAGTAAGAAGAGAATTTTAGCCATGGTTGTGAGTCTGAATGGTGTAAGTATAAGAACAGATCTTGTAGAATCCAGAGCGTTCTCTAAAGTAATCAGTTTTTAAAATCTATAGTGTTAGAGGTAGGCTTCATGGGTACCTCCTTTGTAATTCCATTCCCATACATTGTCAGTTATTGTATGGAGATTTACAGGGACTGTAGCTTAGACATTTTATTGAGCACAATGTTTTTGAAGTTATAGACTTTCAGTAGAGGAAAAACCCCATCACTCTACTGTAGTTTTGCACAGAAGTTTTGTTTTAAGTAGTCTGGATTATTTTTTGTTGGTTGATGGGTTTTTTTGTTGTGTATTTTGTATTGCTTCAGTTCCTTATATAAATTTTCTAAGACTCAAATCTAATAGCTCATTACTTACTTTCAATCTTTGTTAAAATCTTAGTGAATTTAGTCTTCTCTATCTGACCTTTTTAAATACGTGCAAATACAAGAAATAGAAAGAGTGTCTGTGTGTATGTGAAGTGGTAGTAGTATATGAGTAGGCATAAAATTTAAGAAAAAGTAGGCTTTAAGTCGTTGGTGTTTTCAACTTCTTTTCAGGTTCTGAAAATATGTTCTAGTCAGTCTTGCACTTGAGCTTGACAAGTGCTCTCAATAAATGTAATAAATAAAGGCTTTGTTTGAAATCATTTCACATATCACGAACAGCTGAGACTAATTTTGCACAGTTCTAGCCATGAATATTTTCTACTTCAATGATTTTTAATATCACCCAAAATAACTATGGTAAAAACACTGTTAAAATATATGTGTTTAAATGATAAATTTAAATCAATGACTCAAATTTTTTGTAAATTTACAAACTGTTAGTCTGGGATTATTTTAATCTAGTTCTAAATTAGACACCCACTCTAAACAAGATGCTTAGTCCCCCTCATTCAAGAATAATGGAGAGAAAATAGAATTATCAGAGGATGACTCAAATATGTTTTTGTAGAATGAGCCGAATTGTTCTCTGGAAGTGTTTACCCTGATTGACCATACAAGGACAGTAGAGAACAAACTTAGTCTAGACTAAGATTGGTCTGAAAGTCATAAAACAAATCCTACTTTCAACTAAGGTAAACTGAGCATCTGAATAATGCATGGAAACTGTTTTCAAGAATGTGATCCAGAAATATAGTTTGACAAGTACCACTAAAGTGAGTTGAGTGGCAGTCAGATGTGAATGGAGCAGCACAGATTTTCAGAAACTGTATTTAAAGTTCATTTGTTTTGTTAGGATTTTTTTTTTTCTTTTAGCTATTTTCTTGGCCTTTCAGAATCAGGAATATTATCTTTGGAAAAAAACTCCCATCCATGGAGTGTCATGCTCTCCAGTCTCTCTTTGAATGTACTTGATCTTCATTATAACTTACAACTCAATAGAATAACCTGGCTGTGTATTTATTGTTCACATCTGAATTTCTCTTTGTTGAATGCCAGTTTAGCCAGATTCCACCTTCTTATGATAATCCACATTTATATCACAGCCCATAAACATTTGTTTCATGGTCCTAGTCATATGTCACCTAATTTCCCATGTCAGAACTCACTCTGGGTGAATCTTACTGTCTGTAAGTTTCCTTCCTTCTGTCTTCTGTGGCTCTTTGAGGTAGTGGTAAAGTATCTGGTATTTTGGAGGTGAATCCTAGAGCAATAGTTGCTAAACTGAATAGCTTATCAGTGTGGGATGAAGCAGAAGTGGTTGTTATGGGAGTTGAATTGTGCAAAAGAGGGGGTCAGTTGTCTATCTCAACAGCCCTAGGAGAAGTTGTGGTGTAAATAAGATCTTTTGTTGTATTGCTTGAGAGTACCCACCAGTGCTTCATCTGCCTGCAGAATCTCATGTTCAGCAATTCTTAGAACTGGCTACGCTGTAAGGCATCTCGTGTTTTCTGTACTCCTACTATTTATATAGAAAGCAATACTCCTTTCCAAAATGAAAGAAAGCGTCCTTGGAGATCTTTGTATTTGCTGTTTACCATTCCAAATAACTAGTTTACTGTATCATTGCAGCAAATTTTTGAATTACAGTCACAAGTACAAGTATTCAACACCTTTGTGGAGTGGCTGGAAGACAACGGACATATTATGAGCAATCCAGGCCAAGTAACTTTGTTGCAATAGCAGGCCGAGCAGGTCGAAGCTGTAGCAAGCTGCAGGTGTTGTGAACGACATATGCAAGGCCAAGGGAGACAAAGAGTCTGTGTATTCGCGGAGAGATAAGAGAGTTGGACAGAAAGATGAGAAAAAACAGGATGCCTGCACAAGGGGGAAGCAGGGTGTGGGCGCCACACAGGAACCAATCAAATGGAGTGTGATGCCGCATGGACAACAGCTAGGTGGCACAGACGACTCGCAATTCAGGAATAAAGGCAGTGACATGTAACCGCATAGGTGTGATTGTCATTACTCGGCTGGCTTCCCGCAGGACTCTCTTCACACCTTGATGTCCTTTAGCACCTACTTCTGACAGTAACTTAAGTGACCTTAACCTGGATTTTAATTCCTTATTCTTTGGTTAACAACCTTTTTTTTTTTTTTTAATATATGCACCAGATAGCTGGTCCCAGAAAGCCAACTAGTATCTCTTCTGTCAACCCAAGTATGTATTTTCAACATTCAGGGAATTATACCTAAGTTAGTACTATCCAGTTTATGACTGCAGTAGAAATTCTACTACTACTTTGAAGTTACTTGTTCTAGTGGACACTCACAAGCTGGGGCAATGATGGTATAAGTATATTACACACCTTTAGCAATAGACACAAAAAATATATAAACTCCTTTTATAGCTCAGTAGAAACACATACTCCTAAAGAGGATGAAAAGTACAACTCAGTGTTACAGCTGTACTACAGGTGAACAATTTTCCTACTTATTTAAGTGGAAAGATAAGGGATCTGAAGTATATCCACAATGTGCTCATGAGCTTTGTTCTTATTCCCCCTATTATTTCAAACCAGCTATCTTGCAAATTAGAAATATTAGTATGAAAAAAATGGTAAAGGTTTCATACTGCAGAAGAAATTAATTTACGTTTCTTGAAGGAATACCAAATAAACTCTTTTACTTTTGCAGGCCCTTGATGATCATCCCTCCTTTGAGCTCAGGACCATCAACTCTGCTTCAGTATACAGGATGAGATGCAAAAAATGCCTGCTGAATTGAGGAAGCTGCTGGAGGTTGAAGAAGAATAGAAGCAGAGAAGCACCGTGTCCTGATTTCAGCTGGGGTAGAGTTAATTTTTTTTCCTGGTAGCTGGTACAGTGTTGTGATTTTGGATTTAATACAAGAATAACGTTAATAACACACTGATATTTTAGTTGTTGTTATGTAGTGTTTACCCTAAGTCCAGGACTTTTCAACTTCCTGTGATTTGCCAGTGAGAAGGTACAGAAGAAACTGAGAGGGAGCATAGACATCACAGCTGACCCAAACTAGCCAAAGGAATATTCCATACTATAGAATGTCATGCCTAGTATATAAACTGTGGGGAGATGATGGGGAGGGGCCAGCTGCTCAGGGACTGGTTGGGCATCGGTCAGCAGGTGGTGAGCAATTATATTGTGCATCACTTGTGGTTTTTTTGCCTTTGATTTTATTCTCCTCTCTCCCTCTCCTCTTCATTACAATTATTGTGGTGGTGGTTGTTATTATTATTGCTAATTTATTTCAATTATTAAACTGTTCTTAACCCACGGGTTTTACCTTTTTCCAGTATCTTCCCCATCCCACCAGGGATGAGTAAGCAAACAGCTGCATGGTTCTTAGTTGCTGGCTGGGGTTAAACCACAGCACATGGACAGCAAGAGGATTTGGAAAGCAAGAAAGGCCAGCAAGGATTCCTGCAGTGCCTGCCCAGATCAGGGCATTAATCTTCTCTGGCCACCTGCAGCTACAAAATCACAGCAGGCTCCCTGGGTGACTCTACACCAGTGGCTGCCTCCCTTCAAGATGGGCCTTGTCATGTTCGCTGCGTATGGCTTTCCTACAAAACTCTTCTGACTCTTTTTCCAAATTATCCATCAGGCCTATTGCAGGGGGTGTGGACTAGCTGATCTTTAAAGGTCCCTTTGAACGAACACCATTCTGTGATTACGACTCTATGAACTAGCCACTTCTTTTCCTCCAGCACTTCACCAGTGTATTGACAAGTGCCTCAAGCTTTCCAGAGCTCTGACTGACAATTGTGGTGGCAAAAAAAATCATGCTCACTCAGTCACTATGCAACAAACACAAGGTACAGGTAGATCAATAAGGTTTCTTCTGATGTTATGTTAAACTTTGATTTCAGAGTTATCTCTTTTTCCAGATTAAAATTACCAGATTGTTAGATAACATAAAAAGCTCATTTTCTTCCACTTGGTGGTTGGAAGTTCTTAGTTTTCTGTTCTCAGGTTTCTCCCTATCTATATTTATGAACTTATTAAAGCTTTGTTTTGTTTAAGTCTTTTTTGCTGTCCACTCTACTTTAAGGAAATGAGAAATCATAGCTATACCAAAAATATTTTGCAAGCATAAGAAAACAGAAAGAAATTGACACAGTGCAATAAAATGGTATGCCATGGTCTCAGATGAGCAAGTAGAGACAGTTGCATTTAAATAGATACTCACTTGGGCAAATAAATCACCTCTTGCATGACACAATCCATAAAACTAACCAGGCAAAAAAATACACCGTGCCATAACTAGTGATCCTATAACTAAATAAATAAAATGGAAACAGGAAAGTTCAGGTAGGTCAGCTACTTTGACTGTATAGAACAATCAATATTTTAAAACAGAGATGATGTGTTACATATGAAAATACATGTGACGTTTCTTTGTGGACTTGCATTCTTGGATCCAGGGACTATTCAGCAGCGGGGACACACCCCAGCTGGACTTCTGCAGTGTATGAGCTAGGAACTATATGCAGTTCCCAGCCCAGTTTCAGAAGCAGTCAAAGACACTGCAAAATTTCTAGTTAGAGAGATGAGTGGTCAGTCAAGTGTAATTCCCAAATGGAAAAATGGCTGATTGTTCAGCCAGTTGACCATTTCTTTTTGTTAGCTTGCTGTTTGCTGGGATTGTGCCATTTTGACACTCTTTCTCACACCTGCTGTTTGTTTACTTCCTCTGCTTGTCTTTGCCACACACTAAACCCAGTAAAAACAAGTGACAGCATCCCTTGTGTAGGCATGCTCACTGCCGCTTTTAAGGAACATTAATGTTCCAGTAACAGTCCCAGTACATAGCAGAAAGCTTATATTCTAGATGCCACTTATTTTATCAGGCACATTTCTGAAGACAGCAACAGGTAGTTAAAGGTTCTCCATTACATGAAGGCAATTTTCTTGTTCGAGGGCTAATGTGTAAGAGGGAATGGGCAACTGTTTCTCATATCTTACATTATTCTTCCATGCTTACCAAGGACAACCACAGAAATGCCAACAAGGCATTTGAGCATCTATGCAAATGACTGCTCCTGTGAATAGTTACATGAATCGGAGGACCCAGCTCCAGCAGATCTTTGCTCTGATCAGATAGATCTGCTTAGATCCCTAGTAAAAAACCCACCTGAGAAAGTCAGGAGGGAAGACAAGTCTTAATGTCACACAACAATATATGCAAGTAAAGTGTGGATTTAGATAACATGAGCTAGACAGCTGAAAGTTAACACATGATGGATAAGGAATAGTAGGTGCACATAAAGTGGTCATGGGCAGTGTTGACGACTTCTTGGTCTGTAATCCCTTGTAAAAAACAAATTTATGTTAACTCTGTGTCTAGAAAACAATGTAATATTATATTTTTAATAATTATATATTATTTATACATATGATATATAAAATTAATTTCTTATTTTATACATAATTTATTGTGTTTATTATAAATAACACAATTTGTAATCTATATAAATAAATTATTTTAGTAAAAAAATTAAACTATTATAATTATATATATATATCTTATTAAAAAATAAAAATCAGAATAACTTTTTTTTTCCCCCAAATTCATTTGCCTCAGTTAGATAGTAAGCAGAGAGGCAGTTAGAAATGATTAAGTTATTTAACCTCAATCTTCCCTAAGCTTTGTCTTTTCCTAGAACAGTGTGTTAACTTAGGCTCTTTAAGCAAACTGAGATGTGGTCTGGAGGAGACAAAATACTTTTCTTCAGTCTCTGATACCAGGTATATCTATACTCCATACTGCAGTGCAGAGTAGAAGCTACCTATAATTTCTGTGTATACAAGGTGCCTTTGGTACTAGGAACTGTTTAGCTTGACTTGGGGTCCTTTACAGATAGAAACAAGGTAAACAAACCCACAGGCAGTTCTACATCATTTGATCTTGACTCCTCATAGTATCTGAGACAGCTTTTAATGTGATGCACAAGTATAGCAACCAACTGCCTGGACATTTTGGCTGCTTTGCCATCATATCCCTTGGAGAAACTGGTCACCCTGCTGTGGCAGTTGTGTCAGGCAGCAGCTACTAACAATTACCTGCCTTGATCCCAGGTTCCCCTTCCTCTTTCCCCTCACTGTCAAATAACACAAACTCTTTTGTGAGGGTCATGATTATCAAACAAGCAAATTCACTGTTCTTTTACAGGTCCAGGATATGTTTTTGTTAATCACAATTTAATTGTGCTAGAGGTCTTTTTGATTTAATTCCAGCAAGTCAAACAAAATAATAGCCAGCAGGTAATATGAACATTAATTAAAAAAATAATATCAGTTACTCTCATTCTTCATATCAACAATATAATTTTAATACATCATAAATGACTGTAGACCCTCTGAGCATAGTAAGTGATCATGCCTGATTCTCTCATTTATTCCCCTTATCAGGAGTGAGAGCCATATGGCAATAATTTATTATACTATTACTATTAGTATCACTGTTATTATTTATATAAAAGTCTTGGAGGGGAAATACATTTTATTTTGAAGTTATTAAAATTCACTCCTATAATGAGATGTGAAGAAGTCAAGGTTGTGGGGTGGGGGTTTTTGTTGTTTTTGTGTTGTTGTTTGCTTTGTTTTTTTTATTCCCCCTTGTTCCTGTTCTTCAGGGCTGGCAGTATAAATTATTCTTGAAGAAAAATGTAAGACAGAAAGCAATAGCCTATAGGTGTCTGGGACAAAAATGTCATAGAATCATAGAATGGTTTGGGTTGGAAGTGACCTTAAAGATCACCTAGTTCCAATCCCCCTGCAATAGGCAGGGACACTTTCCACTACAGCAGGTTGCTCAAAGTCCCATCCAAGCCTGGCCTTGAGCACTTACAGGGATGGGGCATCCACAGATTTTCTGGGCAACTTGTTCCAGTGCCTCACCACCCCCACAGTAAATAATTTGTTCCTAATATATAATCTAAATATACCCTATTTTAGTTTAAAACCATTACCCGTTGTCCTATCACTACATACGCTTGTAAAATGTCCCTCTCCAGTTTTCTTGTATGCCCACTTTACTTTTATGCTGGTCTTTGATGATAAAGCACCAGTCCTTGACTATAATCTAGTATTAATATAGAGGGGTGATTTGTCCAGAAAACCAAGATAATTTTCTCCTGTGTTTTCCCCTTCTATAATTTATGTGCATTTTCACTTTGAAACAACTTTTGGTTTTTTTCAGGAATCTCAACCTTATTCACAAGTCCAATACAGCCTTCAAGCCATAAATGTTTGGGGGTTTTATTCTGATTAATTCAGCATCCAGCAGAACTGTAGTTGACATTTCAGGCTGCTATTGATAGAAGTGGGTTTTTTTCACCCGCTATTGATGCACGAAGCCAACGGACACGGATAAAGATAAAAGTCCTTGATGTTTAAAAAAGTGTGTGTTTTGGAACATATGCTCTGTCACTTTAGGTATGTATCATTTTGCTTCTATTTTTGTCTAGTGTCACTGAGTTTTATACAGGTTTTGCTTCCTTATCTGCTTTTCACCCAGGTGTAACAGATAATGCTTAAACCACAAGAACTGGCAGATTTGTTAGCAACAGCTGCCCTTGCTGGGTTTAGATGTTGTCTAAAAACACCTAAAATTTAACATCCTGTTTTATCATAGAATCATAGAATCATTTAGGTTGGAAAAGACCTTTGAGATCACCAAATTCAACCAATGTTGTTTCATTATTCTTGCTTTACTCATTTACCTATAAACCCATTATTATAACTTAACAAAGAACTGTAGCCAAATTGTTACCAGTCTTCTGACTTGTGAGCACCTCCCTCCTATCATCAATATTTAGCCCTTAGCTAGCAAGATTACAAATTCATAGCCTAACTGGACATAGATGAGTATTTTTAACTTTAACAGCTCTAATTGGTACATTTTACTTCATTTTCCTTCCATCTTTTACATTTCCTCACTCACCGAAAATACAAATGAGCTTTAGTTTAAAAACAGAGATAAAGGTGCACATTTGTCAAGCTTCTATTAACAGTATTTGTGTGAATCCCTCCCATGTGGGGCTTTGAAAACTTAGCCAATGAAGCTGGTCAATTTTATTTTAAATGTCCCCACTGTTGAATTTCACCTCCATTTATTGTAGAATAATGTTCTCTCCAACAGGGTTGAACAGAAGTGTGCTAATCTTTATTCATAAGGACAATACATTTGTTCAAAGCATGTTCTGCTAAAGGCAGAAATGTCTATGAATAAGGTGAATTGTGACTTTCTTTAGATATCCAGTGAGTTATTTATGAAAAGAGGTACAAGGGTTTTGTTGTTTTATCCATTCTTTTGATCTCTGATGAACTTTGAGATGTAGAAGGTAAAATAAAAAACAAATGAAAACATAGATGGGTGATTTATAATAATGTATGACAACAAAAGAAATAAAGTAATAGAAATGTCCATTAAGCCTTTTGGTATTTTCATTTAATTTCTACTTAGGCCACATTTTGAAGCTTGTTAATTACTCTGCACAATGTACTGAATAAAGTAAAGAATTTAGACTTGATATTCATTCTTCTGGAAGAGTGATTACTTTAATAAACCTATTTGTGATACCTTAAAATAGTTTTATTTTACTTGAAACTGGGTTTAGTGTATGAATTTGGACTTACATCTGCTGGTGGCTGTTCTGTGGTGTTTGAACAATACTGGACTCTTTATTGCCTCTAGGTCATTACAGTGGTGGTAATTGACAAAGTGGATGCCGATGTGCTTAGCATAAAGACAAAGCAAAAAAGTAGCCTGCAACAGTTTTAATTGCTAGCTCCTTAAACAACGCACGTGCAGCAGAAGTTTGTAGTTTCTTGATGATGCACCCCTAATAAGGAAGACAAACATGCTTAGTACGGTCAAGGAATCCAAGATCTTGGCTATCAAATCAAGCATGGGAGTAGTCCTATAAAAAACATGACTCATTTCCTCAGTAACAATAATGCTCACAAAGTGTATAACAGAATAAGCAAATGTATGATAACTGTGAACACCCTTTGTGTTCTTTGTTTCCGGCTAAACAGAGAGCAGAAAAAGCTTGTATAAATAATTGATATAATCATAATTGCTATTATGATTCTAAGTAATACTTGCTTCTGTAGCAATGAATGATCATCTCTGACTCCCTCCTTATATAACTACTCTTATCTCTGTTTGAAATCATCCCTTGTGACGTGGATTGAAAATTCATAACAGAGTAAAGACAGCATCAACCTTTTTGAAGAAAAACCCCTCATATTTCATTAAAAGTGTTAAATTCAAAATGTATATCTTCTTTGTTTTAGTTCATAAGGACTAATGACCTCCCCCAACAGATGAGTTCTGTCAATGTGCTTTTTATAAATATTTATTGTATTTCTTCAGGATAACAGAAACACCGGTCAGTCCCAATGTTTTCCACAGTCCCAATAAGTTTTGGAGCAAGGATGTGATTCTCATGAAGGCTCAAGCTGACACAGGGATATAGCTATGCTTTATTCTGTATTATCCTTCCTAGCTTATTCCTCTGCAAGCTGCTACAGTAGCTTTCTTCTAGGAAAGATGTCTTTATTTGTACTTGATCACAGACACTTTTCCTCCTGGACCACAGATATTGTGAAGAAGAGGGTATGACTAAGAAGACTGTAGGAAAAAAAAAAAAAAAGATAGCCATTTATAGCTCAGCCTTTAAGCTGAAACCAAAGAAAACTAGATTTTTGTAGTCCTTCCTGGATCTGTTACAGACTTCCTATGTGTTGTCGAGAAAAACTATCATAATGCATATGCACAAGAGGGTTAATTAAATCTGTCGTTCCCTAACTTTTGAATGTTTGATTTTGCAACCATAATGTTCTTTTAATGTCTTTTGTATGCAATATACATCTATACAGTTTCCATGTATTATTAAAAATTGATAAAGCACTAGATTTTAATGATATGCATCCTTAACTATGCATCCTTAATGATCTCAAGATAATTTTTAAATGGGAATCTGCATTTAGTAGTGTCATTCTTTAATCACCTAATATAAACAAGGGTCCTCCCTTGTTTAATAAGTTGCAGGAGTGGGTCATTAGACTCTAAAATATCTCTGACTGTAATTGCATTTTTTTGTCTTAGGTATCTGAACCATAATCCTGACCGAATACTCAGTGTTATATCTCAATTGCAGCTTACTGGCCTGGCAAAGTGTTGACTGCCTTGGTCAAAGAAATCATCTCATATCTTGCTGTTCATTGCAGGAATATACCTGTTACTGTGCTAACACCTATGCACTGCCCTTGTGAAAGGAGATTTTAATTTTCCATGAATACAATCCATAAGGTGCAGATGGTAACGAATAAAACATAATGAATTAGAGTGATACCTTGATACTTGCAGAGTTAAAATATAGACAGACAAGCAATGAATAAGAATGAACACAACATAAGATTTTATGTGCTGTTCGAGGAATATAAAATCTCCAGAGGTGCTCTGTTGCAGAGCCATATGTTGTTTTCGCACTTAAGGCTTGTGAAAGTTTAAAAGATTAATAAGATTACTAATATTAAAGTCTAAGCCCAGAAAGTTCCGTAGAATCTTAAGAGAAAGAAATGACAGACAAATATAGGGAAAATATAAGCTGAGGGGAGAGGAGACACACATCAAGCTTTGTGCTAGCTTTGAAAAGAATTCTATTATTTGTCAATAGAATGGACTTTTATCTGCACTAGATTTTTCACCTTTATATGCTTATATTACTTCGAGATATGTCTTACTGATGCTTACTAAATAGTGAAATGAGTGAAAGGAAAGGAATAGCCTGGGTAATTTTTTTCCTTTTCTGTAAAATCTGAACAGTTAAGAGCACCATGGAACATTTTGACAATAAACAAATATTTTGTAAGATTTACTGGTGTCTTGGTTAAACAGTTCTTGTCTTTGAGTCTTGCATCATAGATCTAGGCTGTATATAACATCCCTGGCCTTTTGGTTTAGGATCACATTTTAGTGAAATCTGCAAAATTGTCCCCCTTAAAAAAATATTATAAAATGCCTGAAGGCCTGGAGTAATCAATATATTGACACAAATGCTCCTGTAAGTGTTAATTACATTTAGTATTACAATGCTAAGCTTTTCAAGGATTAAAATAATCATTGTGAGGATGCTAGTATTCCATTCCCAGAGAAACTGAGGTACCAGGCTGTTTTTGCCTTCTAAAGCCTTTTTTGTTTGTTTGTTTTCAGTGGAGGCATCTGTTTTTTCTGGTCATTCCCCAAGGCTAGCACAGCAGCAAGTTGTATCTATGTCTGTCAGGTGGTAAAGGTGTGGATGGGCTTGTTTGTCCTCCTGGGATATCACCTCAAGAGTAACAACTTGAGCACTCCCTTGCTTTGTGACAGCACTATATATACACATACCCTACATATATAGTATACTATTAGTAGTAGTACTAATAATTTTATCTCAGATAACTCAGGTAAATTTATCATTCCAGTTAAGCAACAAAAAAAAATGTAGCAGCAAAAACTGACAGAAAAGACCCCAATTCTGAAATCAGCTCCATGTGGCCAGGCTACTGTGCTAACAAAGTGGACTTTCACAGTGTTCTTCACAAAAGAGAATCATGTCAATCACAGAGAAGAAAATTACAAAGACTGTGTTTTAAGAGGTAGCAATGGCTGCACCAATTAGGTGGTAAACACATCTCAGCAAAACAAGTACCTCTCACGAATTACCTGGCAGGTCAGCCTTTTTATATAAAACCTTTCATCACTGTAAGTAGATATGTTTGTTGAATTATCATTTATGCTTGTAACTTATGAATGTTTGGGGGTTTCTTATTAGTACAAATTGATCTCTGCTGCTTTCTGAATTCTTGCTAGTTAAGCTTTATTGAGTCACTGACTGTGAAAGAACTTCCAGAATAAAGATTAAAACTTTCCTGTTTCAGTTACTTTGTTTCAATTAATAGTTGAGGAATATATAAAATATATACAATATATGCAATATGTGCAGTTAAAATCAATTTCTTAGGAACAAAAATCAGGTATGAGTAGAGCTGAATAAAATTAATTACACATTTGGTGAGATTTTATAAGAAAAATAAGTTCAGGTAATAAGTTCATACATCTGCTATGATTTTTTTTTTTATAGAACAGAATGTATTACTCACATTACATCTATATAGTACATATTTTTAAAGCAAGAAGACATTATTAATCAACGTTGACAGTTAACACATTAAGGTATCCATTATTTTTTTTTTAACCATAATAAATTCACAGAAATTAGTGTCAGAATATTAGAAGTAATGCTGACCTTGGCGCCAATTCCTACAAATGGCAACACCTTTGGGTTTTTAAAAAGCAAAATGAAGGCTAAATTTATAACATTATTTTAATACAGACTTTAAATTAATGTAATTTATATAAAACAGAGTATTAAAAAAATCACATAATATCTTTTCAGCTGCTCTGGATCAATGTTGTGTTAATAGGATTGCATAACTGAACACTTAAATATATATATTTACTTAATAATCTAGAAAAGTTTTGTTTTCTGTGGTAATTGAATAAGTAGCATAGAGGTAAAATATTAAAAGCATTGCATTATTGATTACATTTAGTATTGATGATGCTAAATTAATAGAGACAAGCTGTTGGCATATTGAATGATAGAGCTTCCATCCCTTGAGGAACTTGAGGAATTAGTTGACAGAAACTTCATAAAGGCCAATAAGGAGAAGTGTAAAGTTTTATACTTCAGTTGGAACAGCAGCCCTGTCCATCCACATGGGCTGGGGACCACCCTGCTGAAGATGCCTGAGGGTCATGGTGGATTCCGAGCTGTCCATTGTTGGAGGTTTTCATGGCTTTATGAAACAAAACCATGACTGACAGAATCCATTGTTGGTGATACCGCTTTGATCAAGAACTTGGACTAAGTGACCTTCAGAGGTCTCTTCCAGTCATTACTGTAATCCTATGATCATTAACTTTTCAGGGAGTGGGAGAAAGGTGGTGAAAGTAGTCTCTAATCATACAGTTGATATTCCTTTAGCAGAAGACAGCTCAGGATTGTATCATTCATTCTGAACACAACAGCCAGTTTGAAACTGTATTAGAGTGCAATATTAGGAAACCTGGACAATTTATTTCCATTGGATATTTTTAATTTGTTCAAAATACATAAAATTCTGAAATAGATTTAATTTAACATAGTATCCATACATACTTAAAAAAGCATACTAGCTATGGCACTGTTGAACAGATGCAAGTTAATAAAATACACTGATAAATGCCTTTTAAGACTATTGTAGTCTGTAGTCTTTGCATTGTGGCAGTTCATTAACCTGCCATAAAGATCTAAGAAATAAAATTTTCAAACTTTGATACAAAAAGGCCACATATGCTACAAAATTTTCTCAGTTAAATGCTTTCTTAGTATCTGTGAATCATGTATTAAGAAAGAGAACTAAACATCAGGATGCATAAATGACATGGTTGTGTTTTATTTAACAGCTAATACAGTTATTTCACAGTTTATTAGCATATGAAGTTACATATGTGATGCAGAACAAAGATTGTACAGGAAAAAGTACTTTGGGTTATGTTAGTTTGTTCTTGAGTATTAAAAACTCTAATTTGATTTCACAGAATCAGAGATTCATAGAATGGTTTAGGTTGGAAAAGACTGTTCAGATCATTGAGTCCAGCTGTTAAGCTGGCACTGCCATGTCCACATCTAAACCATGTCCCAAAGTGCCACACCTACAAGTCTTTTAAATATGTCCAGGGATGGTGACTCAACCAATTCCCTGGGCAGCCTCTTCCAATGCTTTACAATCCTTTTGGTGAAGAATTTTTTCCTCATAACCAATCTGAATCTCCACTGGTGCAATTGGGACGATTTCTCCTTGTCCTGACACTTGTTTCTTGGGAGAAGAGACTGGCAGTCACTTCGCTACAACCTCCTTTCAGGTAGTTCTAGAAAGCAATAAGGTCTCCCCCAAGCCTCCTTTTCTCCAGGCTAAATAACCCCACTTCCATCAGCTGCTCCTCACAAGACATGTGCTCCAGACCCTTCACAAGGTTTGTTGCCCTCCTCTGGACACGCTCCAGCACCTCAGTGTGCTTCTTGAAGTGAAGGACTGTCCTGGTTTTGGCTGGGATGGAGTTAACTTTCTCCTTAGTAGTTGGTGCAGCGCTGTGTTTTGGATTTGGTGTGAGAACAATGCTGACAGCACACTGATGGTTTTGGTTGTTGCTGGGGAATGTTTATACTAAGTCAAGGACTTTTCAGTTTCTTGGGCCCTGCCAGGCAGAGGGCTGGGGGGGCACGGGAAATTGGGAGGGGGCACAGCCAGGACAGCTGGCCCAAGCTAGCCAAAGGGATATTCCATACCATGGGACGTCATACTTAATATATAAACTTGGAGGGTTAGCTGAGGGGGGGGTGTTATTACTTGGAGACTGGCTAGGCAGCGGTCAGCAAGTGGTGAGCAGCTGTACTGTGCATCGCTTGTTTCCCTTTCTCCCTTTTCCGTTGGGTTTTATTTTTTCTCTACCTTTCCATTATAGCTGTTATTCTTATTCTTATAATTATTATTAGTGGTGGTGGTGGTTTTACCTTTTTATTCTGTTTAAATTATTAAATTGTTCTTACCTCAACCCTTGAGTTTCACATTTGTTCCTGATTCTCCTCCCCAACCCTCCAGGTGCGTGGTGCTTGGTTGCCGACTGGGGTTAAACCTTGACAGGGGCCCAAAACTGAACAGAGTATTTGAGGTGCAGCTTCAACGGTGCTAAGTACAGGGGGACAATCACTTCCCTTGTCCTGCTGGCCACCTGGCTAGTTCAGATACAAGCCAGGATGTCAATGGCCTTCTTGGACACCTGGGCACACTGCTGGCTCATATTCAGCTGGCTGTCAACAGTCAACACCCGCAGGTCTTTTTCTGCCAGGCATCTTTCCAGCCACTCTTCCCCAAGCCTGTAGCTTTGCATGGGGTTGTTGTGACCCAAGTGCAGGACCCGGCACTGAGCCTTGTTGAACCTCATACAATTGACCTCAGCCCATTGGTCCAACTTGTCCAGATCCCTCTGCAGAGCCTTTCTGCCATCAAGCAGATCAACACACCCACACACCCTGCTTGGCATTGTCTGCAAACTTACCAAGCACACACTTGATCCCCTCATTCCAGATCATTGATAAATATATTAAACAGAACTGGTCCCAATGCTGAGCCCTGGCAAACGCCACCTGTGACCAGTCAGCAGCCTGATGTAACTCCATTCACCACCACTCTTTAGGCTCAGCCACCCAGCCAGCTTTTCACCCAGCAAACAGCACACCTGCCCAAGCCATGAGCAGCTGGTTTCCACAGAATGCTATGGCAAATGGTGTCATGAGCTTTGCGAAAAATGATGTAGGTGCCATTCACAGCCTTTCCTTCATGCACTCAGTGGATCACTCTGTCATAGAAGGAGATCAGGTTCATCAAGCAGGACCTGCCTTTCATAAGCCCACGCTGACTGGGCCTGACCACCTCGTCCCGCACATGCTGCATGGTGGCACTCAGCGTGATCTGCTCCATCACCTTCCCTGGCACTGAGGTCCGGCTGACAGGCCGGCAGTTCCCTGGATTCTCCTTCCTCTCCTTCTTGTGGGTGGGCAACACATTTGCTGACTTCCAGACAACTGGGACCTCTCTGCTTAGCCAGGACTGCTGATAAGTGATTGGAAGTGGCTTGGAGAGCACTTCTGCCAGCTCCTTCTGTACCCTCAAGTGGATCCCAACAGGTCCCATAGGCTTGTGTGTGTTTAAGTGCTGTAGCAGGTCATTAACTGATTCCCCTTGGACTATGGGGACTTCATTCTGCTCCCTGTCCCTGTCTTCCACCTACTGTTTTGCTGTTTCAGGGTCTCTGTAAAAAAATCTGTATCACTGTATCATTGTTTGCTTGGTTTTTAACAGTGCTGCAATGCAGAGAAAAAGAAATATGTGGATTAAGCTGAATTTTAAATTTCCATCAGTTTTTTGGCAATGCAGACTGATTTTACACTATCGTCTTTCCATGATTATCCCTTTAAATTGAATCAGAGATACACCAACAGTGTTAAAATGTCTGTGGGGTTATTTACTTTATACAGTATTTGAACATTACTGCTAATTCTGTTAATACCAGGTAACTAAAGATATATAGCTTCTGACATTGTGTGTGTATCTAAGTGTTCTGTTTTGAAAAAAAGATACAAAAATTGCTTTTTTAAAAGGAAATACTGAATGGTCAAATCCACAGAATATTGCTGGGTTTTATATTGGTTGCAGACTTGAACTAACCTTTTATTTAATGTGTGTCTTTCTTGAAAGTGTATCTGTCTTTTACTCTGCCTCCTTAAATAACTGGAATATTGTAGAGAACCTGTCTTCATAGCTGAAGTCTATTAGAAATTTTTCTTTACTGTAAAAAATGTCCTACCTGCTAGAACTAAGTCACATAGGACTGAGGTTATACATACAAGGGCCGTTTCTTTTTCAAGCTTCTGAATTGAATTCATATTATTACCAACACTTCCTTTCTGTAACAGTGAAGAAGAGTCAGACAGGTATCTCATGATGCCAAGTTGTCCAACAGTGAAAAGGCTCTTTCCAGGGTTGCAGAACTGATGGAGAACATAACGAGGACTTACTCTTTTTTATGTTTTGAACAACTTTATTTACAAGTCTTAATTCGGCATTAAAATGATTAGCTCATGCTGTTATTGACAAGTTTATTTCTACAGTTGTTCAGCACTTCCCTTTAGTGATCATTCTTTGACTGCAAATTGACTTTCTGGATCTAGTTTGGCTTCTTAGCAAGTATAAAGGTATATTTTACGCGTTACAGAAGGCCTTGAAATGAAACCTATCCTGGAAATGCAAACACTGTTGTGTGAAAACTTTGTTTCCTGAACTCCAGATTCATTATTATGCAGTCATTTATGAGCCTTGAGACTGTAATTATAATGTTGCAAAGCTATGCACACTTATTACCAGATGTTAACATTGTTGTAATTGGCATCCTCTGTTATTCAGGTGAGAAACTGCCGAAAAAAACCCTTTTTCCTTCTCCTAGTACCTACCCTGGTGGATATTCAGAAGCTGTCGGACTGTTGTTTCAAACTAGGGCAATAATCTCTACCCCTAGAAAGCAATTAACTGGGAATTATCACTGAATAAATAAGGTGAATTTATACCTTGGACAGCACCAGAGCAGCACAGTTACAACAAAGGCCATAAGCTGGAACATAATGACTGAAAACATGAAACCAGTGTTTAGCTCACCATTATATCACAGTCATATTTATTAAGGAAGTGGCATCTAAATCTAAACGTTATTCAAACTGCCAAGGCCTAGATTCCTGTCCTCTCTTTATGGTGCCTGCTAATGAAATTACTTACTAAAGGGTTATTCAGCATTGTGCACTTGTAACTTGTCTGTCTTTTCCGTGATCCACACTCTTTCACAGTAATTTTTCAAATGAAAAGCTGCTAATGCAGGAAAAGTGTGAGTGAGCCAGATGGATTCTGATCATTGCTCTTTGCTGGCTGCCATACAAGTCTTATTTGCAGCTGTCTTTCTCCTGCTGCCTTGTCCTTGAATGCTGATGGCTGGAGGTAGCCAACAGGCCTCTTGAATCACTTCATCTTCTCTTTTTCCTAGTGAGAGATTGAACTAGGTAGTTCACAGGTCCTTCAGAAGTAGGCTGGCATGAAGAGAAGTTTGTGGGACTTTTTCTTCTTTCTGGCTTCTTCCTTTCAAACTGAGATTCTTTTCATTGAATTATTTAAACTGACACATATTTATTTTTTAAAAGGCAGTAAAAATACTTCTGCTTATATATATGCCCCATGTTGCTCTTTTCTTCAAGACATTTGCTTTTGGTCACTTTCAGAAACGATGTACTAGGCTAAATGGACCTCTGGTCTAACCCACAGCAGTTTTTCTAGTGTTCTTACTAAAACACAAGCAGCAGAGGAAGCCCGTAAAAATAGTCCACCACCCCCTGCCCCCACAAAAAATACCAAACAAACAAACAAACAAACAAAAAACAAAAACTAACCCCAAAAAAACCCAACCAGATTTAAATTTAGACCAAAGTTTTACTTTTACTATTACTGCACAGACACAGTTTGCAACAAAGTGTTGAGTAAACTGCCTGGGCTGAAATCTTCATTTAGATTTTGTTTGGGGAAAATAGTGTGAACTGAGATGCATGGCAAAACCACACAAAATTCAATAACTGCAGTTGTGGAGATTTTCACTAAGGTTTGGGCTCCTCTGAATGACAAACTTACAGTAGTACTTTCTGTGCAATCTTAAATTATGTAGTACAGCTTGAAATTGATTGAAAAAACAAAATTTTCTACTTTGGAACTATTTTTGTACTCTGAGATGGTTGTAAAACCTGACATTTTTCACAATCCAAGTGATGAAAAATTAGCAATGTCTATTCAATTAACAAAAATTGAAACATTTAACAGAAAACCTGTATAAAATCAGTAGATTCTTGGTCACTATGAGCTATGTGGTTGTTCATTAGAAACATTAGACTGTGATCTTTTGACATTTATTTTAAGGTGCTTTCTTATTATTCAATTCTTAATTAGAGAAGAAATGCCAACTTGAGCAGTACTTTCCCTTCTTGAATGTACAGTAAAACTAAGATACAAACTTTATTTTCTGTGTTTCATACTGTTTTATTTTGATTTATCTTTACACCTCTGAAATATATTAATAAAAATAACTTCAAAACCAATGAAAAGGAACATTTAGTGGGGCTTCCTATTGAAGTCTTTTAGTAAGTGTTTGTGAAAAAGAAGTTTAAATGCATAACAGTAATATGGCTCCCATGACAGAGGTTCCTCCTCTTTTAGAGTCTGAGTCCAAGTAAAGAAAAAAACAGTTTCTGTTTCAATGTTTACTATTTTAATAGGTTGAAAGTTCCTAGCTCTCATTTTGAGTGTAAGAGTTGTATAATGGCTGAATATTAAAATATTAACATTTTAAAATGTTGTTTATGTAGCTAGTGGATATTCATTATTTACAGTGTATTTATTCAGAAAATTAATTCTTCTGTAAAAGTTAAGGTCATAATGAACCTAATAAAACTTCCCTGATATAGCAGTTGCACCTCTGAACTAGGCCAATAAGCAGAGGAAACATTATTATATACTTTCTATTTCTTATAGCGAAGAAATAATGCATAAGATTCCTGAGGAAAAGTCGCAAAGCAAGTTTACTAAAGAATGCTTTTTGGGTGTTGGGTCTTGTATTGGTAGCTCAGCCCAAACTGTGTGTAATCCAGCCAGAAGGAACAGATCTTTCCAGTGACAACAGAAGGATAGGTTGGCTGGGAGCACTGAAAGAAAAGTAGTCTGGGTCAACTGGGAGATATTTCACAGAATATTCTTGACACTTTTTTGCAGCTATAGCTGGGAAACTTCTAAAACATTTAAACTCTGAAAAAATCCTTCCTAAAGATTATTTGGGTTTGAATTAGGAAAAAAAAAAAACCCAATTAAAGGAAAAAAGAAAGCAGGAAAACCTAATAAACACCAGAAAGTTTGTAAATTGAAAACCAATTTCTCTTCCTTCACAGTTTTCCCAAGGAAAATGGAAAGCAGCAAAGCTGGTGAAAGGGCTTGTCCTATGAGGAGAGGCTAAGGAGTCTGGCTTTCTCTGGTTTGGAGAAAAGGAGGCTGAGGGGCCACCTCATTGCTCTCTGCAGCTTCCTGAGGAGGGGAAATGGAAAGGGATCTCTTCTCCCTGGTATCTAGTGGCAGGACATGTGGGAATGGCTCAAAGCTGTATCAGGAGTGGTTTAGACTGGACATTAGGAAGCATTTCTTTACTGAGAGGGTGGTCAAAGTTTGGAATAGGCTTCCTAAGGAGGCAGTCGATGCTCCAAGCCTGTCAGTGTTTTCTCTTCTCTCTTCTCTCTTCTCTCTTTCTCTTCCTCTTTCTCTTTCTCTTTCTCTTTCTCTTTCTCTTTCTCTTTCTCTTTCTCTTTCTCTTTCTCTTTCTCTCTTTCTCTTTCTCTTTCTCTTTCTCTTTCTCTTTCTCTTTCTCTTTCTCTTTCTCTTTCTCTCTTCCTCTTCCTCTTTCTCTTTCTCTTTCCTTTCTCTTTCCTTTCTCTCTCTCTTTCTCTTTCTCCTCCTTCTCTCTCTCTTTCCTCTTCCTCCCTGCCCCCCTCTTCCCCTCTTTCCCCCCCTCCTCCCTTTCCCCCCCTCTTCCCCCCCCCCCCCCTCCCCCCCTCTTCCCCCCCCCCCCCTCCCTCCGCCGCTCCCCCTCCCCCCCTCTCCCTCCCCTCCCCTCCCCTCCTCCCCTCCCTCCTCCCTCCTCTCCCCTCTCCTCTCTCTCCCCCCCTCCCCTCTCCCCCTCCTCTCCTCTCCCTCTCCTCTCCTCTCCTCTCCTCCTCCCCTCCCCCTCCCCTCCCCTCCCCTCCCCTCTCCTCTCCTCCCCCTCCCCTCCCCCCCTCCCCTCTCCTCCTCCTCCCCCCTCCCCTCCCCTCCCCTCCCCTCTCCTCTTAAAGCTGATGCAACCTTTTCCACAGACCAGGCTGGAAAACCTACAAGTTTCATATAAAGACTCACGTAAAATATTTATATATAAACCAAGAAGCATGTTTTGTTTTTTTCAAAGCATGTCTCTATTATTAGATCAGTACATATTCAGATATCCAGATCCCTTTTATTTGATTCAGTATTCAACACAATCCAGTGTTCCTGTCTTGGTGACAGAAAGGGAGATCAAACCAAACCAGTCTACGTATACTTTCACATTTCATCTACTGTGCTATTATTCCTGGTCAACTCTAAGTCAAGCAAAGCAGCTCGGGCTCACTGGTATACAGCTGCCTGATCTGTGCTTCATTTTAATCCTTTCTTCAGTCTCAGTTATTCCATTGTTTTGATATGGGCTTGGTAAATCCATTGAACCATTGATTGTTTTATTCAAAGTAGACCCCAGATGCCACTCCTTTAAAGGTACAAACAAGAGCATCACCAATATTATAGCAACAAATATGCATAGAGAATTTAAAAGGCATAACTGAAATTCTGAAGTTATGGGAACCTTCAGACAGTACAGCATTTTTCCTATCCTTGTGTTTCACAGTAGAAGGTAGATAGTTCATGATCCATTATGGAATCACATGCTGTACTTTATAGGCCAGTTTATAATTTCAGACTTTTGTAGGTCTCTGACACACAAACCTTTGAGATTATGGCTAATTATTTTGAAATGTTTAAAAGTAAACTTTGTGAAATTGCTGGTTGAATTGAGTACTATATCAAGAACACCCTGTGTTACCAAAAATATATTAGTATACAGGCAATATCTGTTTTAAAGAGGTCAGAAATATTTTTCTAGTATATGTTCTACTTTAACAAATCTCTGGACCTTTGTATTATACTGACTTGTAGAAACTATTCAGTTTATTCCACTGCCTATCAGCATTCTTTCAGATGATACTCGAAGGACCTTACAGTAAAAAAGCAGAATCTTCCAGCTGTGGCACCTGACAAAGCCAGAGGCAAATTTCTGCATAAGGTCACTGGGCAGTGATGCTGACATGTCCAGAGATGCCTTTGAGCTTACTACATAGTTGTACTCCTGATTGGTTTCTATTTTTGCCTTGTTATTTCATCCTTTTTTGACTCTTGCTTTACTTTGGAAACATTTCACACGCTTCTTCATTTCAGGATAGAATCCATGGTGTTTTTCCTGGCTTATGGAGGGAATCCTTTGGTGCTCACATCTTGCTCACAAAAAGCTTTTCTTGCTTTTTCCAAGCTATAGCTTGATGTTTGTTCCTCTGCCATCCTAGCACAAGTCTTTGAGAATTGTAAGTAGTAACTGAAAAGTTTTCTTGTGAAACTTATTAGAGTCTTATAAAAAAAACAAACCAAACAAACCCCCTCAATCAACAGTAGTATAAACCAGTGTCCATGTAAAAAGAAGACAGAGGATATTTTGCACTTATTTTTCCTCAAATACATATATATATTTATTATATATGTGTATATATTTAAATAGATATGTAAATATATGTATAAGGATAATATACACATGTACCAAAAATATTTTATTCATGAGCCACTCATAAGCAATTAATGCATGTCTGATTGTACTGTGTCCTTTACAATGTACCTAGTCAAAGTGTAACTCCTAGTATATGCTTCACTGCTTGACTGTAAACAAATTAATCAAGTATGTTTCTGTCATCCTTTTAAGACATTCTCTTAGCTACAGAAATGAAATGAAAACATGCAAGAATGAGATGCTTTGTAATTAACAACCGTACTTCTGTTTGTTTTCAATATCTTATTCATCTCAAACACAAAAATACTTATACAATATTTATCAGGTTTTGAATTAGTTGACTTTGCAAGGCAAGGAAACCTTACAAAGTATTGCAGCAATACTTATACAATGAAAGTATTGCATGACCTTCAGTATCATGTTATTTCACAGAAAAACATAAGATAAAGCAATTTGGAATTACCTTCATGAGCTGCCATTTAAGGCTAAGTAATCTATATGTTTAATAGCTTAAAAAGCAAAGTAATTTACTGAGATTATGGATGATTAGTTGTACTTGTTAATTTGCCTGTTCCGTTTGATAGTTCTCTGTTCATGTTTTTTTCAAATCACAGAAAAGGCGAAATCCTTATTCATCGAAGTCAGTGTCAAAAAAACATGTGCTTCCACTTAGCTGGAATTTCACTGGAGGTTTCTTTTTTCCCCTTTTCCTAAAATTACATAACATCTATAAAAAACACCCACATCACTATTTGCTCTTAGCCTACTGAACATTCTCAGTCAGCGTAGTCATCCTGTTTATGTTTATGCTTAGCTAAAGATAAAATTGGTACTAAAACCATCTTTAATTTTTTTCTTAAGCTATTAACTGCTAATTTGTTCTTTTTCCTTTCCTCTTATTTCGCTCACACTTGCATATAAACTGCACACAAAGTTCAAAGTTTGCTGCAGTGAGAAAACACACATATTTTGCAATATATAATTAACCACTGCATAAAACATTGATTACATGAAAGAAGTAGATAAGGAATTCTGCTATATTTATTCATTAGGCAGAACAAAATCTTTCAACAGGGAGTGCCAAGATGAATATTTCTTTTTCACGAAAAACCCTTTTTAAATTACTCTTTAATTTTTTTCCCCCACTGAATAACAAGGAAAACACCCATTTTAACTGAAATTAAACGAAAAGAGAGTTCCTTTTCTTTTTGTCTATTTTTTCTTATACATTTTGGTGGTTTTGTTTTTTGTTTTTGGGGTTTTTTTCTTGAGCTTTATTTCTTCCTGATACTGTTGGCATAAAGATGGTTAGACAAACATTTTAGTTTTATATATATATGTTATTTTTGGAAACTCAATTCTATCATTGCTTTTTTTCCTACATCTGCTGTATTTTATTAATTCAGAGTATGAAGTCTCATGAAAAAAAAACTATAGCACCCCACTTCATTTATTCTTTGTTTATTAACATTAACAAATGTTTCAGGACAATCATCGAACATTCTTTTTTTTTTTTAAGGTCAACAATTACCAGGCATGTATCCTTGGGTATAACATAGGATTCTCTGTTACCTCTCTGCCCTTCTCTGGTCAAAAAAAGTTGTGTGAACAGCCTTTGCAGTGCTTCAGTTCAGCCCCATCACGGTCTGGACTGCCCTCTGTAAGTCATGTATTTGTGAACTTTGGCTTTGAAACTTCATTGTTCTTATGAATCACTTGTGGTGACGACACAAAAGTGGGAGGAAGGGCTGATACACCATAAGGTCATGCTGCCATTCAGAGGGGCCTCAACAGGCTGGAGAAATGAGCTGACAGCAATCTTATGAAGTTCAGCAAGGGGAAGTACAAAGTCCTGTACCTAGGGAGGAACAACTTCATGTACCAATATATGGTGGGGGCCACTAAGATGGAAAGTAACTTTGCAGAAAAGGACTTGGGGATCATGGTGGACACCAAGTTGAACAATAGATACCAATGGGTACTTGTGACAAAGACTTTTAATGGTAACCTGGGCTGCATTAGGAGTGTTGCCAGCACATTGAGGGACATGAATCTTTTTCCCCTCTACCCAGTGCTGGTGAGGTCACATCTGAAGTGCTGTGTCCAGTTCTGGACTTCAGCACTTCTCTCTATATGCAGTCTGCATGTCCATTCTTAGAATAATTTTTCAAATAGCTTTTTAGGCTCCAAAATTTAAGAAATAATTTATTTATCATTTGCCCTCTTGTTAACAATGTTTCAAATAAAACTTTTCTTGTGACTATGAACAAGTTCTTAGCTGTCATTTCTAACCACTATTTATCTCAAGAATTTGCAAGAGAAAAATATATCTAAATCCAAAAGCTGGAAAGAAGTATAAACTTTTGTAAAAGATTTACTTTTCCAGGGCATAAAATGTCTGTTTTAATCCTTTTTCTTGATGTACACTATAAGACAACTGTTAGCTTACTAGAATTCTTATTCTTAAACACTTCTTAAACATCCTTGTTGAAACACTCATTAATATTCAAGTAACTTTTTCAACACTGACAGGAGGTATACTCAATAACTAGTTTCTTTGCAGTGTAGTGTAAAATACTAAAATATGTGTCATCAATATATCTTAAGTCGTTAATATCTCTGTAAAATACCAAAAGAGTTTCAGCCTGCCCTTAGATCCTCTTCTGCATAGACAGGGTTATACCATGCTGATATTTTGCCAAATTACTGTTTGTGCCATTTCACAAAAGAAGAATGCTTGCTAGTTGCATTTTTGTTATCCATCCACCTGTCCAAGTATAACTTTTATTATTCTCTCATTATCCTGGTTTTCATCCAGCTTCCTAGGGTGACAAGTTCATACAGTCAGCATCTTGTTAAGGTATTCAAGTAACATTTGTTTAACTGAACATAGAAGAAAAATCCTAGTGACTTCAAGAAACATCCATCTTCCACAAACTTTGTTTACATATATATATATATGTATATATGTATATTTGTACATATTACCTATGAAGGAAATTATATTCTATAGCAGTTATTGAAGAGCAGCAGCAGTTCCCATCCATACCCCAATGCCATATCTTCAGGAAAACAACAACAAAAAAAAGAAACATGAAAAAGTATGTTTCCTCTCTGCTTCTCACTCTTGGTCTGTTACAAGTTTTGAAGTTGGTATGTATTTGTCAGGAGGATCAAAGAACTGGAATGTCAGAAAATTAAATCAGTTGACATTTCTCAAAGGGCTCTGAGTACACTAGGAGAATAAAAGAATGAATATCACCGTGGTCAGAGAAGAAAGATCAGAAAATGGTCAGGTTTTCTTATGACAGAAAAAGAGTAAGTTAGGAGGACAATATCTTGTGGATGAAAAATTGAAAGAGAAGAAGAAAGGAGATACTACAAATTTATTTCTTCTTCCTGGCACCTCTGTGCATTGATGTTTCTCTCATTCCTCCATGCTAGAATGACCTAACAGGTTCTGTTTCTCTCTGGCTGGTTTGCTTTAAGTGTGGTGTGAATGGTCAAAGACATGTGAAAAGTTTTCACATTTAGAATGCTAACTCAAAGTGAAATTTGGGATGGTAAATAAAAGTCCAACATGATGCAAACCATGTTTTCCACAGTGAACAAGACACAAACCCACCACTTTCTAAAGAATGTTCTGATTCATGATTCATATGTACATACACCATGAATAGACGTATATATTAATGTGCACACCACTGTCTAACGGAAGATGCCAAAGCTCCTTTCAGGAAAGAATACATTGTTTCATATGGCTTCACCACAAAAGGCCAGTCTTAAGTTCTAAAATGAAAACTACAAATCCTGCTTTCAGTGTAGAGAGCAGAAAGGTGGTGAGAAAGAAGAAGTTGGAAGAGAACCATGAATGTGATCAAACATTGTGCCAGTGCAAATCCAGCATTTCAGGAAGAGAGGCAATGTCACAGCCACTATGTTCTTGCACAAAAATGAAGAAAGATATTGCTGTTGCTGCATGTTGCTGACTGAATCACGTAGTTACAACAGCTCCATGCCTTCTCAGTGTGCTTGTAGATACATTCATGAGCTCACTAATATTTCTGAGTGTTAGGTGGACATCTAACATTGGAGTTTTAAAAATTACTGGGTAAATAAGTTGCCTGTGCACTTGTATTTCCCTGTTAATCCTTCTCATACAGCACAACACTGAATTTAGATCTTGACTGTTTGGTTGAATGCTTTCAGCAGAAGAATTCTAAGCAAAAACCATCCACCAGTTTATTGACTTCCACACCCTGCTTTGATCATTGTGCCATTTGTATCATATAGCACAGTCCATGGCCTAGATTTTATCTGAACAGCAAAGAGGCCTTGCAATTTGCAGGCTAGGACGAAGAATGAGAAATAAAGAGGATCCTGTCTTTTAATCTTGCTAAGCCAATGACTCACAGTGACAAGCTGGTAAATTGTCATTGCTTAACCAAGCAAGAAAACTGAGTAATAAACAGCAAGAAATAGATTAAAAGTTTGGACATAGATTTCCTAACTAAATAAAGGAGAGTAAACCCAGCCATAAACTAGTCCTACTGAGATCTCATTGTACCATCACAGAGCAGAATATCCTTAATTAGGACCATGTTATCCTTACTAAAATGTTGTGAAGAGAACAGCTTTAAATTTATGGGGTGTTTTTGAATTTCAGCATTGATAAATGCCATGGTAAAACTAGATTAAGTTAGAGATAGTTTAGCTGTTTGAGTAAAATTGTCCAGTAAAGAACCATGCAATATAAAATCACCAACGTCCGAGCCTTGCATTATTATTGCTTTGCATTGTTCTTGTAATTTGTTTATTTTAATAGCATTTTCTTACCATGTCTGTTTCAGGACATCATTATCAAACTTCGACATTCTGTGCAATTAATTCAAAGGCCACCAAAATTTTAAAGTCATTTTATAGGCCCAGGGGAAGTCCACTGGCCACAAAACATGTATTGGATGGCCTGCTGAGACTGTGGAGTGGTCACAACAGACATTGTGGCAGATGAAGCTCCCTCCATCAGTGAGTGGGAAGAGAAAACTTTTCTGTAAAGGGGTCACAGAATGAAAGGCTCTGCTGAGCTGTCTGCTGCTTTCCTGTCTCCAGAATGCAGTTCCAAGAACATTGCTAGGAGACATCTGCTATCTGTGGATGGCCTCAGCTGTAGGCTTATGCATGAAAAGAATCATCAGCCTAAGACGGAAAAGTTTTTTCAGACCTAGAACCTATTTATTAGCCAAGGGTCAAGACACTCTCAAAGACAGGTGGGGATATTTATTTCCATTGTAGCATAGATTCAATTTGTTTTATTCTGAAAGTATTTTCAGTACTTGTTTGGGTAGTACTGATTTGTCATCTGAATATTTAAAGTGCATACTTGGATCTCAGAATGACCAACTCAGTTGTCAAAATCTCCAGCTTTTCCTGACAATGTCATAATGCATGCATGAGTTTTCAATACAAAAAGCTGCAGTATTTTGTAATTTAATAATGTTGGGTCATAGTGCAAGCATAAAAGTAATGGAATTTGCTACTGCTACTACTAGTAGCAACAACAATGATGCAAGGACTACTGGGGAAATTATTTTGTTATTTATATTATTGGACTATTTTTTTTTCTTGCTCTCTTTTTTCTTTTTAGTCACCTACATTAATTACAACATCATCTCTTGAGCAATAGAATTTAGCCCTTCTTTTTTGACTCAGAACATTGTTTACAGAATAAAGTGCACATTATTTTTTAGCTTCATCTACATTTTCAAGGCAAGGTAAAATGGTGTTTTTGAATGAAAAACTGAGAGCTCCTAAACTGTCTGATGCACTGCCCAGGGGCAAAGCCTGTGAAAGATGTGATTATATGCACACCTTCAGGTATATCACCAATATACTTGAGATAGAGACAATTTAGTTGTTGGCCTAATAGGCACAGATAAAGGTGCACGTTCTAAGTAGTACTGGAATAATAAGGAGGCCTGATTTAAAAAAAAAACAACAAACAAACAAAAAACCAGAACCAAAAAAACCCCATCAAGGTGGCATTAAAGAGTGCTGGAAGCTAGCACTTACATGTTAATTAAATAACAGTACTTCACCCTTCTTGCCCTTGTTTTTCATTCCTTGCCATCTATCATTTGAAAGCTTTTTCCATTAAACAACAGCTGAATCTTCTTCAGTATGATGGGACTGATTATGCAGGATGGAAATCAAGATTTAATCACTTGAATATAAGGCACCTATTTTTGTAGAAAACAGGCACAAGACATGGGGCCTCCCAGCCTCTAGGGGTGCATCTTTGCAGTCTGCTGAAGGCAGCCCTATGGCCAGACTTGACTACTGCATAAACTCTGAGCCTCCAGGCACTGCCTCATGTGTGGCCAATGTGCGTCCTCTGAAGTCCCAAGGGCCCTGAGTGTTTGAGCATGGCATTGGGCATACCTTTCTAGAATAATTTTTATACCTGTATTTTCTCTGTAAGACCTTTGTTTTGCTTATTGATTAATAATCTAACCTGTTCATTGCTGGCTTTAACTTTTTCTGTTAATTTCAGCATTCGTTTGTATTTTTACATAATGCCTACAGATAATTAATCTAGGTAGTTATCAATTAATTAACATAAATAATTTTTAGAATTTGAATTAAATATATTAGTTTTTTTATTAGCAATTATTATTAGCAATAGCTTCTGTTGGTTAGTGTTTCTGTAGTGCATTGATCCATTTGAGAAATGTGATGATCAGTTTATTGTGGTGTGACTCTGGTTTTCACCAGAAGGATCCCTTCGGCATTACTCAGTTTTTTGGCTTTCAGCTGTTTTCACTGTTAAATGACTACTCTGCTCCATTACCTGGTTGTAGTGGTCCTTGTCCTTTGGATCTACCTGGGCAAATTTTTAGTATTGCAACAGCTTATGACCTTTGATATGATATACGGGCCCTTTTTTATTGGGAAGACTGCCATTCGTTCCCTGCTGCTGGCCTCATTCTCAGCCTGCAAAGAGGCACACTCCTGCCTTGTGTGTCAGAAAAATAGCAGAAGCTGCTGCAATCACGTCTTCATGCAGGTTCCCAACAATGCATCTAAATTGGCAAATTCTGTCATATGGGTATAGCCTCTGTATCATACATTTTTTAAAGTCCAGTGTAACACTCAATAGATCTCAGATAAGAGAAGTGCTTTGCTTCCCGCTTGCCAATTGTAGTGTTGTTACTTCATAGTAATAAATGATGAGATAGCAGCAAGTCTGTGGCTGAATGAGTGATGTACAGAAATCAAGCATGGCAGAAAAATACATTGCCTTCTGCATACATTTATTGGTTCTCCCTCCCTCTGTCTGTCTTACTTGTCATCTTTTGCTTTCATCAGTGGCTGCTGATGGCTATATGCTCCCAGCCTGATTCCTAATTGCTATGAAATGAGCAAGTGGGAAGCAGCTGAAGTGATAGGAAAAGAAGGGAGACTGATTTGTTTTGTGTAAAACTGACTCAGCATTTGGTGTGGAAGAGACCACGCTGTTAAGCTACTGAGTCATCAGTACACTTGTGCTTTCTCTCTAGGGCTTCAGGGTCTATCAGTGATTGATGGATCAAGAGTTTGATTGAAGCCTTCTTGTACTTCTCAGGTACTAAGCCATCACAACATCCTCATCTTTCTCCAGTTCTTCCCAATGGCAGTGTTATGACTCACGAGGCATTGCAAATCACCTCAAGTGGCAGCTCACAGGACACCCAGTAAATCTGAACTGTAATTAGGTCACAAGCGGAAAACTCAGTTTGGACCCTAATGGACATTTGCCCGTGTCCATAAAACATTTGCAGGATTTGGAACTGCTGAGCTAATTCTGATGAAGAGACTGGAGCTGGGGTTACAAGGCCACAGCCAGAGATAGTGCACTTGCAGTTATGCAGATAAGCCTGCACTTCATCTTCCCAAATGATGCCTGGAGGCTGCCAGAACAGTCATTCTTTCACTTTTATGGGCAGTGAATTTACATTAAGAGGTATTTAAATAAAGGCTGTAGACTACGCTTAAAAGATGTTGTTCCAATTTGGGACATTATTATGGTGCTGTGGCATGGAGAAGTGACCCCATGCACGATCGAGCTGAGGTGCCAAGCTGCCCTAGAGCTCCGTTAATAAGGATTGGTGAGGCTGAAGGCAGGGATGTTGCCGAGAATGCTGATGAGCCTTATTAGCACTGTGCAGCTTCCATCCTTTGGAGGAGGGTACATAAGCCTGTGGGGAAGAGCGGATTCTGAAGACAGTTAAAGAGCTCTGCATCAAATAATTTATTTGGCTAGTTCAGTCTACCATTGTAAACAAGTTTTGCTTTCTGTGAACTTACTCATTAGTCACCTATTTCTGGATACTTACATTACATGGACAAATTGGAGCCAATGTTTTATCCACACTCTACTCTGTAACTTTGTGTACAGGAATCTGTTCCTTAACAGACATTTTTTGCACCACTAAAAGTGATATAAGTCATACTTACATTTTTGAAGATGCCTGCCATGGACGAGCTACAATACCCAAACTTCTTGTTACAGCAGTCACATCAGTGTTGCAGAAGTAGTACTGCTGCTCCTTCCCAGTCCTGTGAGCAGCTGTGTTCACCTGCATGGACTGTTCTCTGTACTTGCAGCAGTGAAATGAGTGTAAAGTGCATTTCAGGAGAATATATTCACATACTTAAATCTCTGTCTTTATCTGAGAGTCCACATAGGCAGAAGTCAGCTGTCACAATTAGGAAAACACAGGCAACCTGCTTTCTTTCCCGAGGGCTCCTCAGAAGCAGGTTAGAAGTGGCAGTGAGCTGCATCAGCTGCTTTTGATAGGAGTTGTCCAATCCTGGTGGCAGTATTTTTCCCAGAGCATCCTGAGAGTGGACTGCCTCCTGGTTTAGTAAATTGTCCTGGGGGATTTTAAGTCTGGTGCTCCAAATCTAGACTTCACAAATAAGAGCAACACCTGAAAAATTTCACAGGAAAGGAGAAGTTGGGATATTCTCACATGAAAAAGTCCATTTCTGTGGATTGATATTTTTAGGAATCTTAGGCAAAGTTTGAAATGACCTGAATAGTTCTATGTTAATAGTTGGTTTCTTGATATGGTAGGTGAACAGAAATAAATGGAACACCAATATTTGAGTGTAGAATTGAATATTTCATTTCTGAGTTCTTTTCTGCAACTTTCTTGAGTGCATTTGGAAGATATTTTCTTTTAATATATTCCAAATGGAAAACCATGAAAGCGTTTCATTAAAATGGAGAAATAGGTTGGCACATACATGCATTTTTCTGAAAAAATTCTCCATTTACAGATTAATGCAATATGTTAACCCAAGTCTACATAACTCTTCCAAAAAATCTTTTGATTAAAAAATCATATTTTCACCTGAACTTTTCCCACCTTGATTCTGACCTTTCAATAGCTTCATGTTCCATTTTACTTTTCTCCCATAATAGCTGGTACCAATTATGCTAAGCAGGGAGAGCTTGTGAGTTGCCTCCCTTTCATGGGCTGTGGGCTTTATATCTATTCTGGTTACGCAGGCACAAGATAGATGTATCTGACCAAAGAGAGGCAGACTACAAAATGTATTCCATTAATGATGGAGACAACTATAAAAGGGATAAGAAGCTAATGCTTCAGTGCAGAAGCAATCTGAAATTGCATCTTCATCAGGATTTTTGGACCAGCTCAGCTTATGGCATGCTAGACTAGACTAGGTTTTGTATAAAAAACAGCAAATTATTTAAACCAGTTGTATGTATACAGCTTGACAGTTCTACTGGACACATTTGTAAAACTGGACCTGGTTGCTCATCTATTAGTCTCTATTTCTCAAATTTAAAATAAGGACCTCATTTTAGCAGTGTCCGTTTAACTGACTCCTCTCTCATGCTGGTAGTCTCAATCCACATGCTGGTCCTGTTGTACTGGTGGCATTTTGGGGGACTAATTGTTGAAAGCAACAACAGTACAATTTCAGGTCTTTCTCTCCAGCAAAAAAGGTATTATTACTTGGCCTACAAGTTTTTATATTTGTATGTGTAGTGTCACTAATTTGAATAATTTTTTTCCCACCCTTTTAAATCCTCTAGGGAATTTTACCCTCTATATTAATTTGTAAGGGTTGTTTAATATCTTTTTTTCTCTTTGTTGTTCATATTTTGTTAGTAGTTGCTGCTGCTGCTGCTGCTGCTACTACTACTACTACTACTACTAATAATAATAATAATGCTGTTGTTCTTATTTGCCACCCCTCCCAGACGTTTAGGTAGATGTGGGTTTGCAAGTCCAGACCTTTGTGTAAATATTACTGATGATCTGCACCAATTTATTTTTTCACCTTTTTTCTTCTGATGATTATATTGGAAATAAAGGCTGCAGGGAAAATTATTTGGACAGCTCTGTTCTCACCTGCACTTCATTAATAACTAAGTCATTTGCAAAAATAATTTCCTAGTCAGTGCTCAACCACATTAAAATGTTCCATGTCCTAAAGATTTCTAATGAAGTCTACAGAGAAGACCACAGGAAGAAATCAACACTAGCGAAAATCAGTAACATTATTGTTGCATTTTCTACAGGATTTTATTCCTATACTGTTTGTGTTTATAGTGCCTACAATGATTTCCCACATCAGAAATCTATTTTATTACACATTTCACCATGCCACTGTACTAACTTCAACATAATTGGGATCAGAGTGACTTGGTTGGCAGGTAACTATCCTTGAGTGTTCCTAAGCCTCTCGGCTACATAGATGGTGTCCAGGTTACCAAAATCTTGTGCTGTTCAAGGCCTGGTGCACATCAGGATGCATAGGGCATTATCCTCTTGAACGCAGGTCTTTGCATCCCCATTACCTGTTGCAGGCAAGGAAAGAAATCATCACCATCAGAAGGACAAGCTGTTCTTTTCTTCTCCAAAATTGCAATCTGTGTCCCTGGTTCAGGAAAATTACAAAATATATCTTGTTCTAAGAAGAGTTTCATGTTTCCCTAGTTTTCTTCTGAAGGCAGAAAAACAAGTCATGAGAGCCATCTTTTCTACTGCTCTGGACAAGCAGGGTAATAGGACAGAATGAAAATGGATAGTTTAGTTCTACTATATTGCACACAATGAACTCTCCAGTTAATTGACCATGAAGAGAACTCCAAACTAGCAGGAGGGAGTAAAATATTATTTGGAATTATTCACTATCATTTTAACAAAAAACAAAAAACAAAAAAAAAAAAAACCAAACAAACAAACAAAACCTGCTCAAACTTCCAGATTATTAAAATTGCCTTTAAATCAAAACATCGATGATGAAGTCCTTCATAAGAAAGACATCAACTAAATTCTTTTAAAAACATAACTTCTTAGTTGATAGAAGCAGAAAGGGAAAGTAAAGTGAAACACCAGTAGACTAAGCGTAACCAGGTATCTTAATTCACTGAATAATTAAAGGAAACAAAGAAGAAACTGGAAACTTTTGCATCTTGACTCTATGTAGCCAACTAAATGCTACAGGCCCTATTCTTTCAAAGCACCAGCATGGAACTTTGCCTCTAAGTTTGCTCAGATGCTCTGAAATCCTAGTGATGGACTCACATTTTCTAACAAGAATAGAGTATAAGGGAGATGACCTGCTATTTACATTCATCTTACAGAAGAATCATACTTAAAATGTGAGGTTGTTGGGTAAAGCTCTTCTGTTCTCTCACCATATTTTACCACTGGCATGCCAAAAAATCATTCACATTGACAGTGAATCATAGTCTAACATACCTTGCTCTGGCTGTATCTTATAAACTTGGAAACAGTAGACCAGTTCATGTCTGTAACTAATCAAGAAAGTTCTGCTTGTAGTAAAGGGGTTATTCCAGGATCAAGCTAAATTTTCATGACTTAAGAAAATTAAACATCTTTATGTGATAGCGATGTTATGTTTTAAAAAATTCTCTTCATCCTATTTTCTGACACTGTTGCAGATGCTAAACATTATCTACTCTTCAAGTCATGGTATTCCGAAACAGCTTACTGAGAGAAGTAGTGTATTTAAGTACTCTCATGAGTGAGAAGGTCAGATTCAGGCTGCTAGGTTGGAGAATGCAAAAGAAATCCTATAGTGTTATTAAAAAATATTTAATTTGTAGATACCCTGCAGATGAAATGAACTAACAATAATAAAAAAGCTGGTAAAAGGACATTTATTGCTTTTTGCTTGGAAGGTTTGAATTAGAAGGTTTTTTAATGAGCTAAAGGTAGATGGGTTGGTGTCCCTTATTTTAGATGATTCAATCTGTGTTTCTTAAAATAGCTAAGGCCTACCAGTTTAGGAAGATATTGTTTAGAGCTATAGTTAGGCATTAACAAGATTTGGCTTTATTGCTTTTTATGTTTTAGTAGAAACCTTAAAATTCCACTATAGTGAAGCAGAACCTTCTTATTCAAGAGAGGTGATACTTTTTAGGTTGCTCAGATACTGACATTGAGAGAGCAAACTAAAATATTTTTTTTTTTAATGAAAGCTATTAGCTGAATAGTAGAACAGCAGGTAGGTAGACTTTTGACCTAAGTTGTTAAAATGTGAAAGATGAGTAATCACAGAGTAAAATATACATAGGTTTCCTAACACAAAGGCAAACCCTCATTTCTTCTGTTGTTTTACAACAGAATTTCTAGTAAGTTGGTCAAATGCAGAATCACAATATTTTAAAGAACCTCTTTGCCCACAGTTAGTATGACTATGTTTGCTGTTTCAGCAGAATCATTTTGATAGATTCAGAGTCTTATGGTGGGTATAACATGAAACTCAGTGAGGGGGCTAAAAGGCTGGGCTCTGTTTGCTTCGGTGTTTGACTTTTTAATCAAACAACTTTCTGCTGCTGTAACAATTAGTTAATACATTATCCTTCTCTAACTATAGAAAGAAGTCTTGTTCAGAATGAACACAATTGGCCTTTTCATGCTAATGTTTGTGTATACTATCTACTGTTTGTAAATTGCTCTTGAAAACACATTGTAGACATCTATTTTGTTTCCAAGCACACAACACATTACTTATGCCTTTTGCATAAACTTCAATACAGCTGAATAGTCTAGTTTATCTGTTTACTGGATCCGGTATTTTGAATAAATGTGTCTGTAAAATCTTGCGTACATTGTCAGCATATCCGCGGAAACGTGCTGTCAGGCAAGGAAGAATCTTATAATCAAATTTATGGTATCTGTCAATATATGTGTTATGGAAAGAGAATTTCCCTGGTTAGCTGAACCCAGGTACCCTAGAGAAGTTTAGTATTTTCTGAACTTGACTAAAACTTGACTTGAGAAATTGAAGGCACTGAGCATTTTTCAGAATAAGACCCTTTATTTGTGAGAAGACAGTTAGAACATAGTGGAATATTTCAGGCAGAAGCAACCTGACATCAAGACATCAGTAGACAGAAGTCATTACGTAGGGCAGTGCTAACATCTGCTTCCTCTGACATATTGTAAACAGCATCAGGAACATCCTCAAAGCTCCTGATATTGTAATATTTGTCAAATCCCCCTGAAAGTGGAGTTAGCCATACAGTATATCAAATGCCAAGGTGCCTGGCACCAACCACTGTCACACTGGTCCTGTAAGCCATCCTTCGCAGAGTGGATGACAGCAGAAGAAGCTACCAGAGTGGCTGCACAGTGCTCCTGTGGAGCTGGATTCCTAGACTAAACAGCTAACAGGAGCTGAGTGTATGGCCAAAAGGCCAAATGATCAGATTGCTTTAGACTGATTAGAACACAACTTGTTCTAATTTGAATTTCTATAATAGCTGTTTATTTAACACTAATTGCGGTCTTGAGCAGAGTTTTGTAATATGGACTTATGACCATAAGCCTCACCTTTTACATATATGCTTAGTTTTAACAGGCATTATCCTTGACATGCCAAATTAAATAGAAATAAAAAGTACCAAGTCTGGAAACCTAACATAAAGTTCCATATGTTTATATGGACAGATGGCTACAAGTGGCATATTTTTGGGGCATGTAAGACCAAAAAGCCTGCCAAAATTGGTAAGTATACCTTTATTATACTTTTTGCCAAAAACCATCTAGACACATTAGTTTGTTTCAGTCATTCCAGTCAGCCTGTGGTGGTAGGCATTTCAGTGCTGTCTCACAGCTGCATATAGAGTACATCCTTCTAGTAACACGGTGTAAAGATCAGAAATAAAATAATTTAAAAGGTAACATGAAAATAGTGCTACTATCAATGCAGATAAGCTTAGAGACCATGCCTGAATAATCCTTGATGATAAAAACATATTCGTTTCACTTCATATTGTATTACCTGATTACAAGCAACATTATTATACTGTAGATTTGTTGACTTGATAAAGATTTGTTACATTCTTAAAGCATTAATAATTACTCCTCAGGAATATATTATGATTTCTTCTAGTCCATATGTTGACAGAGATTCTTAAGTGGTTTTGGTGAAGTCCTATTCTTAGGATAAGTGCACAGGAGATATAAATAAATAAAATAAATAAATATATAAATAAAATAAATATAAAGTAAATAGTAGATGTTAGAAGAAAATCCTTAAAAATGAAGTAATTTTGAAGACCTGTGACAGGGAAAAAAACCCAACAAAATCCAAAGAAGGTAATCAGAACTATTTCTTTATGTCCTTTGTCTTCATTTCTTCTTGCCCTCAGAGGACTGAGGACAATCTGTCTCCAATTTAGCACAAGAATGTTGGAAGGGATCAAAGACCTTATGGAAGTCCAGCTATGATGAAGTGTAACTCTTTGCTTGTCCACTGATGCAATCACTCCATCGTAGAAGGCCACTAAAATTAGTCAGGCATGATTTATCCTTGGTGAAGCCATGTTGACTGTCTTTAATCACATCCCTGTCTTCATTCTTCAGCCTAACTTCCAGGAGGATCTCCTCCATGATCTTACCAGGCACTGATGTAAGTCTGACTAGTTGGTAGTTCCCAGGGTCCTCCGTATTACCCTTCTTTCTAGAAGGAGGACTTGTAATTATGAGACTGGTATAATGAAATATGGATAAAGAGTTGACTCCAGGAGAGAGCAAGAGGTGATATGGAAAGAGAAATTGTGCTATAAGGTAGTCTGAGATCAGCATTTGAAGAGTTCTTGTTTAATGTTGTCATCTTTCGTGGCACTAGTAGAGATACCTGTCATAGAAGTGTCGGCTGCTATACCAAAGGAAACATGTTCTAAGGAAAACGATATTGGAATATCTGAAAGAAAAGGATTAAAATAAATAGCATGAAATTCACAACACAAACTGCCAGGCTGCTGGGGGCTAATTAAGCACTTTTCCCACACACAGAAATGTTATCATCTAGAAGACACAATCAGCTTTGAAGAGCTGTTAAGCTCATCTCTTTTGGGTGTCCAGCGAGAGCACATGGTACCTGCTCAGCTGTCTAGGACTACTAAGTAGGAATGACCTAATAACTAGATGCTTAAATGCTTACATTCAAAAAGTCAGAGATGCATGGCTCTGTCAGTGGACTACAGATCATCTGTACTAAAGATGGAAAATGAATTAATAACTCCTACTTCAAATGCTAGGTCTGAGTTAGGATAAACACTATTCTGTTCCTTCCAACTTTCCATTCAGTGCTAAACATTAAGCAATACGCATGCCAATAACAACTCATTGCATATCAAACTACTGGTCTGATTATCAAGTATTTTTTGTTATAAAGATCTTCTATCATTAGTTTGTGACCTGGGAGATGATAATCAGAACATCTTGATAAAATCTGATATCATAACTTTTGAGTTTTGAGAAAGATCAGCTTCAAATCTGTGGTAACATTTTGCAGATTGGCTTTTGTTCTTGAAAAAGCTGGATCTGTTAGTCTGGAGGTTTTACAGTTGTACTAGAATTTTAATGAAATTCCTATCAAGTAAAACAAATAAAACATTAAGTTGGCACTGGTAATACCTAACAAAATAAGATGTGACAATTCCTCTAATTTTTTTTTAAGGTTCTCACTTTTTTTGAGATTTTTAGTAAGGGCTGGATTACAGCTTGACTGCATATGAAATAGCTGTTGCCATGCAATTCTGAATTACAAACATTTTATCCAGGTTTTAGTTATATTTTCAATTGTTTTCTCCAATAGATTTGATCTTCAGAAAGTGGCAGAACAAAACCAATAAAAATAAATTTCTTCAAAGCCTAGAAGCAGGTCTAAACATGAATATTGTAGGGCTGATGACTTCTATTTACTTAAAAGTAACTTAATCTTTTCCACTTTCAGATAATAAAAAAAATTCTACTTGAGAAGTGGAAGAAATTAGAATTCAAAACACGTCTGTTTCTGCAGTTGAAGCACAGTCATTTTGTCTAATCATGTCTTATATGTTCATTCTCTTTGACATTATGAATTTTGCACTGAACAGGAAAAAAATGACAAAGGTGCAAAATGTTTCAGAGTAGGATTCTGAAAGCTGTCATTCATAGTATGCCCTTTCAAATCTCTTCCATTCAAAAACTCCAGGTTTATTGGACACCTGTGGTGTTGAAATTTTCATCATTAAATTTTAATGATAATCTCTAGCAGTTTGGGTGTACCTTTATTTTCAGAGGAGTGACAAAATATATGTCCATTTAAGTGCACTTTGTAGTGCTTTTGACATTTATATTTTTAGGAAGTACTATACCAATTTTATTGTACAGTTTCTTAGCCTTGATTTTTACTTTAGTTGCAGGAGGCTTGTTATTTACAATGATTTATATTTATTTAATTCTAAACTATATTTTGGATGAAGTTTGAGTTTCATCAGTTGATATATAATCTGATTAGAATAATGTACACATTATTAGCAGTGCAAAAGTAAAGGTCTGGTGCAGTCAATTGCATTGCAAGGGAAGGTTGCAATTATGATTTCTTTCATTCTGTATATATTTATTCACTTATTATTTTGTTTGCTTAACAGGTGTTAGTAGTATAAAGAACTTGTGATTTACTTTTCAAGATGGAACTAAAGGTAGGAATAAATAACCCGGTTAAGAGTAGCCTTATATACATTAAGCAATTACTTCTCAAAAGAAGATTGTTTTCTAAGCCAGTGCCATGCCTAGCACCTAAGCAGTTAACACGCTCTCTGCTATACACAGTGAGATCATTTTGCAATCTTTGCAGAGACTTCAGAAAGGAAGTCACCTGCATTTCTGTCTGCAATCAGGCAACCAGTTTAATTGGGCAATGGCAGAGCCTTGCAGGATAGCCTAATGAGCCTAATTGGTAGCAGGAATCTGACTCCTGGGAGAACAGAGATAGAAACCAGACAGGCAAAGAGACAGGTAAAGGTTATGCAGTAAAAGAAATAAGATAGAAGGGCTCTGTCAGGGCTTAGTACTGCTATATATGCTTCTTTGTATTCTTCCTTTTCTTAGTCCTTCTTCCATTTGTTTGCTAGCTATATGCCCATGGTAATATTGTCTATGTCTTTCCTGCTATTTGAGTAGTCCTGTGGGTGTTTTTGTCCTTATTGTGGCTTTTGTTCCTGAGTGATCTGAATATGCAGGGAGTCCTAGCTCGGAAGGCTGTCGAGTCTCATCACAAATCTACTTTTGCAACATTCAATGCAATAGGAGGAAGAAAGAAAATATATATCTGATCAAGCTCTGTGTTTCTGAGAGCAAGCATCTTCAGTGTAGTTTGGACCACCTCACTAAGAATGTCCCTATCTTCAGCTGTCACAGTTCTGTCACTGAAACTCCTGGCAACAATTGAATTTTAACGAAGGTCTGCTGTGCTTTAGAATTTAAATGAGATGTCTGATAAAAGAGATAAAACCTTCTGCATATCTACCTTATATTTTTAATGCTTTCCTTCTGGTAAAAATAAACAAATAAATAGAGGATTATTTCACAGCTTGTTTTCTACAAGTTTTTTCCTGCAAAGCTGAAAAAAAATAGTCTGAGTTGCAAAGCCATTTTCATGCTGACTTCCCCCTGCTTCTGGTAGAACCCAGTTGTTGTATATGCAGTTCCTGTTGCTCTCTGGTTTCCTTACCTTCCCAGACTGGCAGAGACATTTGTTTCTGATAGTTTGAATCAGTGTCAAAATGTATGAGGCCAACAGCAAGTAGCTTTGTGGGGCCATCCTTGTCTGAGCATTTTTGGCACTACATCTTACCAGGATTTTTGCAGGTGAGCCAGTTAATAGTCCCTAATATATGATGATTCATTTGAATGCATGGTACTGAAGACTTTAATAATCCTGTTTGTCCTTTGCTTTCTTTCACTTGCCTGAAACTATTTTTTTTCCAGGTGTGGAGCCTGCCACTGTATTTTGTTCAGAGATACCTGTGTGCATGTCAAGAGTGCTGATGGTAAAATGCTCAGTTTGGTGAACATGTTTGGTCTCCAAAGTAAGTTTTCAAGCTTGAACTGAGCCATGCATTGATTGTGGAGTAAAAGTAAAGGCTGTGTATTTTTAGTACATGTTGTACTTTTCTCCTGTGCAGTATGTGACACTACCTAGGGGTAAAACATTACCTCATGCATATGTGCTAATGGAATTCCTGCTTTTATGTAACTGCTTTTTGGGGAGTTAAAGGAGCTTGAAATGCACAGTTCTAATTACAGATGTTTATTTGTGTTGCTAACTGTATATATGCATGCAAGCATATATATATGAAGATCTATCTTGCAAACAAAAGATTTTGATCAGTGGTAACATGAACTAGAAATATAATGAAGTGACAACTTGTTGCAGAAACGCAAGACTTTTACATGGACTTTTTAGATAGTGTGGATAACCTATACATGACCATCTGCACCACCAGTTTATTTGGAATATATTCATATGCTTGCCACTCTAATGCAGCTCCTAGATTTTAAAAAAATCAGTACTCGTAACAATATACAAAAGGCTTCTGTAAAAGCAGCACTGGAAACAAAGATGTGTCTAAAACACATGGAAGGGGAGTGGCAGCAGCTGGTAGTTCTGACTATAGGATGAAGTAGTTTCAGTTGTGAAGAGATCTGTTCCATAGTAGTTCTGAAACGGATTACCTGTTCTAAGGGTCACTTAAACTAATTGTATTCTGCATGTAGAAAGACCCAGTTAGAAACTTGAATTCTACCATGCTCTCCTGATATCTCATGAATTATCTCTTGTTACCTGAGTAAGCACATCATCATAGTTCTTAGTACAGGCTACCCTTTGAAAGGTACCTGTGCTTTCACTTGCTTTTTTTCCTAAATGAGGAAATGAAATCAATAAAAGGGTAGGTTTAAGGAAGGTTTCACTCAGGTATTTTGATATCTGCAAGGAATTCCACCACCACCACCATCATAGCCTGCTGATTTTGGTATCTCTCTGCTAACATAGGAGATGTTCAGTTTCCTATGTAGATAGCCTAAATGGTTAAATCAAAGTTAGGAAGAGTCTAGAGGAAAGCCAGGGACACCTCGCAGACAACACAAACTCAGTGAGATGTAAAGCAGGGTGCATATGGGGGAAAAAATTGACCACAGTAATCAATGACTGATTTTAGTACAGTTTTATAGAGTGAGAATGAAATTATCTTCATTCTCTTCTCAGCACTGACATTGATGATGAGCTGTTACATCTACCAGGCCTTTACCTTATGTCAGTGAAATCGAACCAAGAGTAATTGGAAGTGGGGTGAAGCAGTATACCATCATTTATTATACTTAATCATATTTACTTATCACTGTGGATCTAGAAGTGAAATCACTAAAGGAATAGGTTTCACATAGCTTATAATGGTATTGGAGGAAAGGTTGCTGTAAACAAATTGTAATATATGTTTTAATATACCACTATAATTTTTCTAGTGCTTATCTGCATGCCAAATACTGACTACTCTGTACACCTCCTAACCTCAGGCAGGCTGTGTTTTTTCCATTCTCGTCTTTTGCCAACACCACACAAACCCAATAAATGAAGACACTTGGCCAATCTAAACTTCCTCTCCTGTACTAGAAAGGCAGTTCCACAGGATGGTACGTCTGACACCTCAGACAGTGGCAGAAGAAATGAAAATGATTCCTCCAGAGGTAAATCCCTTCCTTAGACAATCACCTCACTTCTCTGATGAGCCTTGGCTCTTGGTTTCCATAAGCTTCACGTGCAGACTCAGGCTGAAAACTTGAAGGTCTTGAAAGAAAAGATGCTTGCCTGTATGGTGGAGCTGAGTACAGATCAGGTATTTCTGGCAAGCAGCACAGGCATACTGGTTTGCACTGCACACCTCTGCGTATGCAGATACTAACTTACATCAAACTGTTCAGTCCTGATTTGGTAGCTGTCAGCACCAAGTCAATATCCATCTTCTTGAATTGTGGGAAGATCTTTTTGGTCTTTTAGGTATTTATGCAGGGAAAGCAGAGCTGTCTTCTACTGTGACACTAAGTTAGTCTGTTTCTGTCTTTGTACCCTTCTGACTTGAAGGTAGTGGTGTGCAAGCTACCCAAATGGCAGGCTTTCACCAGTGATCCGTCCATGTGCACAGGACAGTGGTCAAGGAAACGTGAGAACTAACATTTGCTGCACTACTGAGGGAGATTCTTGATTGAAATCAAGCGTGGAGTGAACCCATGTTGGCTGTAGGGTACAGAGTTTGAAGCAGACCTTTCTGGTTTCCAAGTCTAATTTCATTTTTCAGAAGGATCAAGCTGGCTTGTTCATTTAGGATCCCAGAAGCTAATTGGGATAATTGCTGTGGGATAACTGCAGAGGACCAGGCATGCAGGACATCAGGAAGGTGAACCAGCTTCATGTACTTACCAAAACATATAAGCATAAGAAAATAAACACAGCTGTCATTTGATAGAAGGGAACATCCTTTCATTGGTAGTTAATTGGATCAAGTGGACCTGTTTTTACAATGGCTGAAAGTGACTGATAGATTTCCATAGGGGTTTGTGCTGGGGCAGACTGTTCACAACTGATCTGGAAAGGAAAGTGCAGAGTGAGGTGACAAGGTTTGCTGATAATGCTAAATTTATTCAGAATATTAAGTAAGGAATCTGAATGAAGAACACAGGGTGCATTTTGTGAAACTGACTGGTGATAAAAGGGCAAGAAAGATTCACTTTTGACAAATGCAAAGTAATGCTGGTTGGAAAAAACAATCCATCTCTATGTTTACAGTGAAGATCTTTAAATTAGTTATTACTATTCAGGAGAGAGATCTCAGAATCATTATATAATTTCATCCTGAAAACATCAGCTCAACTTTTAGTGGTGACCAGAAAAGCAAACAGAGTTTTGAGAACTGGGAAAAGAATTGAGAGGAAAGGAGAAAATATCATTATGCTGCTGTATAAATCCATGTTGTCCTCACATCTTGAATACTATTTGCAGTTCTGTTTATAATAATAAAATATTAGAAATGGAAAAGGTACAGAAAAGGGCAACAAGTATGATAAATAGTGTGAAATGGTTTCTGCATAAGAAAAAGTGAAACAGATTTGGGTGCTTTGGACTGAATATGAAACAGATAATGAGCACCATGGCAGTAAGTGAATAGGAGAATGGTTATTCATTCTTTCTCACGGTGCAGAAATAAGGCAGAGCCAAATGAAATTTTAAGCAGATTTAAGTCAAAGAGTAAGAAACAGGTAAGGTGTGGGGTTTTTTTTTCCACATAAATTGTTATTAAATTGTGCAAGTTACTGCCATGATGCAATATGTATGATAAAAGTTTAGGTGAGTTAAAAATCACTTACTGAAATCTATGGAAAAGGTATTCATTAAGTGCTGATAAACACAAAGACAAAACCAGTGACTCAAAGTCCTGGAGTTGTACATTGCTGTTATCTCAGAGGAAATTTAGGGGTAAAGTGTCACAGGCCACCTGTCCTTACCATTTTTTTTTATTATTTTTTTTTTTTTCCCCTGAGATATGTGCTCTCAGACACAGGATACACAGGTAGGTTGGCCTTTGTCTGACCCAGTGCAGCTGTGCTCATGTTAAGGCTTAATCACCCAAATCTGTAACTCACAACACAGGACAGCATAACCAGTGATTAAATCTGTTTTCAGAGCAGAATTCAGCTTGAAGTAACTCAATCTCATAGCAGAAACTAGCCGCTGAGCTCAAAAAGAGTAAAATGCTTCTATGATGTCCTGAGACTACAATGGATTGTGAATCTGCAGTAAAAATCATAGCTGTGCTTTCATGTGTAAAACTTTTCCTGTTAAGCACTACTCCAGCCTCTCTCTTTTTTTTTTTTCTTCTTTTTTTTTTTATCTCATGAGCAAGACAAAGAAATGGTATAGAAACTTGGTAGTAGTTGTGTAAATACCAAAGATAAAGAAAAAAAATTCTTACAACAGAAAAAAAATATATTTCATTGTAGCAGTTCAACGAACATTGTATGTTGAGTAGTGCTGTGAAAAATATATGCAAGTCTCAAAGTTCTAAACAGATACATTCAGACATTTCTCTCTAAGCTCAGGAACCAACAGTTAGAGGTGATTTTTCTGCACTTATTTGTTCTTTGCAAGCTGTCATATTATGTGCTGGAATTGGGAAGAGGAACGGATTTCTTTTCAGTTTAGGATGAAATGACAGCTCCAAAGAAGAAAGAAGATAGAAATTTCCCACTGTGAGTCCAAAGATGAAGAAACTGGCCTCCAGGAATAAAGCAAAGAGCTGGATCAACTGAGAAGCAAGGAGTACATGGTTTTCAGAAAGACCTAAGAGCCACTGAATCTGTACAATTTTTGCTGAAGGGCATTTCACACCCCAATACCAGTTTTACCGGGAACAAAAGCTTTTATTTTGATATGTCCTTAACACCTGAAGGGTCCTAAATTTCTTTCCAAACTCTTCCATGACATTGGAGAAGGTATTTGCATGTGTAACCACACAATCACCTTAGATGACCTCTTGCACTTTGGATGGCCTCCAGCTGTCCCTTCTGGACTTGGGTCTATCCTGTGTTGTATCTGCTGCCCCTGGTCCCCTGAAGTTCTGCTAGTTGTACATGTTTTAGGTACCTTAATCCCACCCTTCATATTATTTCTGTGTGATACAGAAAGTGCTTTTGGGAATGTGAAGGAACTCTGTCTACATGCACTGTGTTGTCAGTTTTCATACAGGATAAACTTTAACTTGGAGTGATAGTTTGTCACAAGTAAGCCTGCCCACTTAAAAATAGTGGAATATATGATTCCTTGGGGATTGAAAAAACATGGTTAAAAATGTTCACTCTCCAAAGCTGACATACCAACAGAGTTCCCAACGGCCTTGGAAAGTCTTGGTTCAAGTGACTTTGGGGAGGTAAAGCATATCAAGGTATTTTTCTAGAGTTAAAGTGATTTAAGCACTCCACATAAACATAGCCAGAGGCACAGAAAGATGCAAGAAGTTTTTGAAAAGAACAATTTATCCTTCCCACACCTCTCCCAAACGAAGGTAGTCTTCACATCTCTTTTCTTTCAAATACCTTTGACCAATGTGCACAAACAGTCTGGTGGTGGATGTTTTTATAAAAGATTTTGAAAGAAAATTACACTTCCATAGTGTCATTAACTTTTTTATTTTTAGTGGTATGTATAAAACCCAACAAATTATCACAAAAGTCTCCAAAAATATATTTATTATTTAAGCATGTCCTTCTGTACTAAGGATTACAAGTGTAAATTTAAGAAATGTGATTAAAATTAAAACATAAAATTTCACAATGGTTCCTGAACTTTCCTATGAAGCTTACAAAGCCTATTTTAAAATTACAGCAAATCAACCATACCCCAGCAGAATGCATTAACTTCAAAATGTTGAAATTAAGATTGGTGTCAGGGAATCAGCAAACAAGAAGGCTGTGATATTTGAGGTTCTTTAGAAAGGTATATCAGGTACTAATTTATTTGAATTTTGTGTCCAAATGCCTTTTGTTAATTTCCAGTATTTTAAAAATTAATTTCAGACATGAATAATCTTAAGTCTTTTAAAAGACAAGGAAGTTATGAATATATATTTTGAATTCTACTAAAAAGTATTTGTAATACTATTAAACACATAAATTTCAAATACAACAAGCTAGGCAGATGGCACTGCATCTCTTCAAAATGAAATATAAATAAGTCATTTTCCTTAGCTGAGTTTATATCCTGTCTGTCTCCCAACAGGTAAACAATATGTCATTAACAGAAATAAAAACATTCTTCAGTAGGATTAAATCTATTTTTGCAATATGATCTTAAAGAACTATTTCCCTTCTTGGTGCCAAAGCCACTCTTCTTTTATTCTGTCTTTAGACAGAATTTTCTTTTCTGTGCAGTTGTGTTCAGAAATATGGAGAAAAAGAACATTCTTATACTTGAGAAGGTTCCTTATCATTTTTCTGCATTTTATCTGCATTTTGCTACAGAAAAAAATAAGAAATAAAAATATGTTTTCCCTAGGAGATTCTAAAGTTTCCATTTTCAATATCATCTTATTAATTTGTCCAGGTTTCCTCTTTGCCCCTGTTGCTGGCATATCTCCATGATTGCATAAATTCATAGACAATATAGCTTCAGCAGACACAGGACAGGTGTAAATTTTTAAAATCTTACATCAGGTAGATAAGGAGCCCCCTGTAATAACTGAACCAGACTTTGCTAAAAACTGTCTAAGGGAGAAACATAGATCTTTCATCACGGTGGTTTTCATACTTCATACGTTTTTCATATATACTTCTTTATAACAATCAGGAGTAAAATAATAATAATTAAAAAAGCATTTAAAAACCCACCATAAATCAGCTATTACAATTTCTGTGTTATTAGTATTTTACAAGCATTATGCATGCTCTAGAATAAGAAAAAAGGAAAATGAATTGAGTAACAGTTCTTACAACTTTGAATTACTAATGTATGCATTCAGATAATGGACTTTTTACTCTGAAGGTCTCAGATGACTATGTTGGATTGATAGTTCAGTGTTTGGGGTAATTAGGTGGTTTGTATTGGAATTTTTGGTGGTTTTATTTTTGTTGTTTCTTATTATTTTAATCAACTTGAAACCTGAACCCAGAAAAATACTCTCATGCAGACCAGATATCTATGTAACACAAGCGTACGCTGGGAGTGAGGGAAATGTGGAAACAAGTGGAGAGGTAATGCATCAGCTGAATGGTAGGAGCATACATCCTATATTGATCTTGTTTACTCTGCTTCAAGATATGCTTGTGCCAAGGAGGAATCAAATTCAAATCATCGTCATGCTTGACAATGTGCTGCTGTGTCACCCCTTATGAGAAAGTAGGTTCTATAATAAATAACCTGTATAAATATGAGCCAAAGATTTTCCTATAACATGCAGTTATTTACCAAATGGATAGAGTTACTTGTCTTCCAACCTAATATATAATAATTCTTCATTATGTATTTTCTTATAAGAAGGGTTTCGTTATTCTACTTTTTGATATTTCAGCATGAAACCTTGCCCTCTGCTCTTACCTTCAATGTGTCATTCGTAATGTTTCCACAGAAAGAAATTTAATTTTTCCTGCCTTGATTTGTTTCAGTAATATCTAGTTGCTCTTATTTATCCATCCTAAGATCATGAAATAATTAAGAGTTGAACAGTTTTTTGGATATCTGGTCCAATTTGCTTCTCATTGCAAGGCTAATTTCAAAGATAGATATGGTTGCTTGCAGCTATTCTTTTTAATTTTGCTAAACATCTCTAAGAAGATTCTTGTTCCTTCTCTATTCTGCCTATTCCATTGAAGGCACAGGACTTTGTATTTGGTTTTGGTGAGCTTTGTGAGGTTCCTGTCAGCCTTTTTATCCAGACTACAGAGATCCTCCTGATTAATTTTCAAGCTCTTCATCCTAGTTTTAGCAGTCATGACAGGCCAGTCAACCTCTGTTGAATTACCAGCACAGTCGCAAGATGAGTCCTCTTGAAAACCATTTCTGGCCACTGAAGGAGAAAGTGAATGACAACAGCCAGAAAGGATTTATCAAGGGGAAATGATACCTGATGAACTTGACTACCTTGTATGATGAAATGGCTAGATTTGTGCATGAGGGGAGGGCAGCAACTTCCATCTTTGACTTTAACAAGGTTTCTAACATGGTCTCCTGCAGCATCCCTTGTCTCTGTGTTGGGGTGTTGCAGTGCTACACTCTAGATGGGTGGACTACCAGAGAGGTGAAAAACTGGCTGTTCCAATGGGTTCAAAATGTAGTTGTCAATGGTCATATTGTACTTAAAGGACATTTAGAAGTGGAGTTCCTCAGAAGGTCTATCCTGGGACCTATCCTGTTTAATAACTGTATCAGTGGTGTTGAGGAGGAGATGTAATGCACCCTTATCAAGTTTTTGAGTGACAGAAAACTGGGGAATGCAACTGATAATGCTCAAGGGCAGAGCTGCTGTTTAGAGGGCTCTAGGCTGGCTGGTGTAATGTATCAACAGGAACTTCATCAAAACCAACAAGGACTATTGTAAAGTCCTGCACTTGAGAAGCAGCCCCCTACAGTAATACAGAGAGGGATCAGCTGACTGGCTGGGGAGCAGTTCTGGCATAAGCCAGCCATGAATCCTGGCAGCAGGTGACAAACTGCAGTCTGGACTATGGGAACAGGAGCCTTGGGCATGTTCAGCCTGGAGATGAGATGGCTTTGTGGTCACTGAGCAGTAGCCTCCCAATATGCAAGAGGTGATTACTGAGAAACCAGAGCTTGGTTCTTTATTGAAGTGCACAGCAGAAGTAAGACAATTGGTCAAAAATTAAACAGAACATCAACATTTGTCCTTCTTGAACATCTTAAGGTTCTTGTTAGCCAACTCTTCCAGCCTGTGCAGGCCTTCCTGCAGGGTGGCTCTCCCTTCCAAAGTGTCCACTTCTCCACTGAATTTGGTATCATTGGCAAACTTCATCAGGGTACACTTGATCCCATCATCCAGATAGCTTATGAGGAAATTAAACAGTGCTGGGCCCAGTATTGATCCCTGGGGGACCCCCCTTGTGGCAGGTTGCAGTTTGAGAAGGAGCTGCCTGCCACCACCCTGGGGTGCCACCTGCCAACCAGCTCCCACCCACCACACAGACTGATTGTATGGGCCGTGGTGCATCAGCTTCTCTAGGAGGAGCCTGTAGACAACTGTATTGAATGTCTTGGAGAAATCCAGGTAGACGATGTCCATTGCTCACCCAACATCAACCCAGCAGATAACTTTGTTGTAGAAGGCAATCAGGTTTGTCAAGTACAATTTGCCCTTACTGAATCCATGCTGGCTTTCCCCAGTCATGTCCTTCATTTGTCTAGTGAGAGCCCCCAGGAGGATTCGTTCCATAACTTTCCCAGGGACTGAAGTAAGACTGATGGGCCTATAATTTCCTGGATCCTCCTTTAATCTCTTCTTGTAGATGGGAGTGACATTAGCTTTCTTCCAGTCTTCTGAGGTGTCCCCTGATGCCCATGACTTCTCAAGGATTCTGGAGAGCAGCCTCTCAATAGCATCAGTCAGCTCTCCTAACACCCTTGGGTGGATATTGTCAGGTAACATTGGTGTGCAGGTTTTTAACTGGATATTGAGACGTGGGAAGAAAATCACTGTTAGGACTGTCAAGCATTGGAACATGTTGGTCAGAGAGGTTGTGCAACCTTTGTCTTTGGAGAGAGTCGATACACAACCAAATAAGTCCTGAACAACCTGGTCTGAATTCAGAGCTGACCCTGCTTTTAGCAGGGCATTGTAGTAGAGAATTACTGCCTCCCTTCCAACCTGGGTAATTCTGTGAATTGATGCGGGGTGCTGGATACTAAAATCTTGTATTTCTAGCTTACCTGTCTTGCAAATGGCAGAAAATCCCTAAAACTATGACTATGACAAGTGTGCTTGCTATCTCTTTCAGTAGTATCCTTTAAACAAATCCTGTTACCAAAAAAACCCAACACTGAAAAACTAAAATAAACCCATCCAAACAAAACCTCTTAAAAATTAGTGGAGTAACAGTAGTGCATATGCTACTATTTTGCTACATGCTACCAGTATTGTGTCACTGTTTCCTTGTGTTCCTGTCTGCCTGCACTTCAGGAGCTAAAACACTAAATTTGTAGCATATCGAGCAGACATGGATCCTTTTTCCAGCATTGGTGCACTTAGGTAGTTCTGTTAATAAAAAAACAAATCACAGCTGAAATTAAACCTCTTCAGTGTAGCTGGAATAAAGTCCTACTGCAGGATAACAGTTTGTGTGTTTGAATTAGATTAACAGGATCACAAGGATTGCTGACAAAGTGCAATGAAAAAAAAAATCATGATACAAATTGTTATATGTGTATTAATTTGAAGTCCACTAAAGTTGAGACATTGTAAAGCTCAGCTTAGGGTATGAGATTGTTTGAGGGAATTTATAAAGAGCAGGCAAAGCTTCCCAACAATTTACAGCAAGCAGTGAAAAACATCTAACATAATTGAGAGTTTTATCTTTCATATACTAAATTTTGTAGGTACGCCACCATTTCCTTGCAAACTCTGAGGATTCGGAGGGTGGATATAGAGGAATGAACACAGGGCCTGTGAAGGTTACTGAATTTTCTGATGTAAAATTTGTAATTTCTGGGCTCAAATCTGATCTCCCAAATGTAAGCATCTACTCTATAATTGAAAGCCATGAGTCCAGCTTTGGGTATATCCATGTATGCTGCAGGTGTGCTAGTGAATGCTGTGTCATCATAGCTGTGGAGTGGTGCTAAGGCAAAAAAGAATAGTGGTATAAATACAGTGTAAGAGTGGAGGTAATCACTGCTGCTGCACAAAATAAAACAGGTCACCTAAACCAGCTGTTGCAGCACATCAGTGTGTAAAAATATTCTTCTGGCAAATGCTTGTCACTATAAATTTTTTTGTGGGTCGTTACTACAAATATATTTTTTTCCACTGTTGGATCTTTGTCATGTACTAGCAGATTTAATAGCTCTAGAGATCAGCATCTTATTTGGGTTAGAAATTATGGATGTGGAATGGATTATTTTTATTGATTTAATTTCTGTATTTACATATCTATGATCTATTTTTTCTGAATAGGTGTGGTAATAGGCTCCATATGGGCAAGTGATTTTTGAACAGAAACCTCAGGTGATGTATTTTTAGCTTACCACAAGACAGAAGTACTTGCTAAATTAACTAAAAGAGTATCCTGCTATTTTACTATGGTCTTTGCCACATTGCCTCCTCTAGTTCACTGTAGTTCCCCCCTGGTCAAGCCCCTCAGGCAGAATGATTTGGGAAAAAGGATGAACTTTCTCCTGACTGTCAATGTAAGAGCTGTAAGTAAATGCAGCACAGAGGGTGCAGAGGGTGCAGCCTGAAAAAGGAAGTCTCGTGGAGTACTATATAATGTTATCTTCCAAAAAAAAAAAAAAAAAAAAAAAAAATTGCTTTCTTGCTTTCTTTATGTATATAGTGGGTCAGATGTTTACTTCATATTTCTTTCTGTTAGTTCAGGAATGTAACTTTTTGCATGTAAAGTACAGTTGCTGCTGTGCTTGCAATAAAGAGTATGTAAATACCTCGGTTCTGTATTTTTGTCACTGCAGTGCAGAAACTACCCAAAAAGCTAAGTGGCTTATGCTGAGATAAATCAGAACTACTTCTGGATTGTCTCTGCAATACTGTAATCATTGAATTGACTTAATGGAAACATGATGATCCCCTGTCATGCTGGGTAATATTGCCCCATTGTGTAGCTAAGTTTCCTCCACTATCAGTCTAGCGATTAACTCTTGCCTTGTGGCTGGAGGTTGTTATGGTGTTGTGTTTGTATAGCACTTAGCAGAAAAGGATCACTGACAGAGGCATAAGGAAAGATAAATGAGCCTTTAAAGACCTGAAATGCTAGATGTTGGTACTATTGATGATGGTGGGGAATAAGGGCTTTTTGCAAGTTAAATGGGAAGGACAGTTCAACAAAGACTTCTTGTTTTCCCCTTCAGTTTAACTTAAATTTAGTGGAACCTATTGATTTACAAAATAACTCATGTGCTCTTGTTTATACACCAGTTGGTGCACTTTCTATGTGTCTGCTCTACTCAAACATTTATAAAATTTAAACATTAAATTTAAACAGTAATGTAATCATATGACCATGTCTGTGGTGATATTCCTTTTTGCACCCATTTATGAACTCTTTTGACTTAGGTTATTTTCTCTCTGGAAGAAAAACGTATTTTTTTTTTTTTTTCCCCCTACTGGAAGCCTGTTATTTTAAGATAAATTTGTGGCATTTCTAGATAATAAAAGCAAAAAAAAATAGATTTATTGGACTTTTTTTTTTTTTTGTACACTTCCTGTGTTAGAGTTCTGTCACACCACTAGGCTAGATATGTTTTCCAAGTTCTCCACAACATTTCGCTCCATGGCAAGTTATCCCAAATAGCTGTCATAGGCTGGACAATATCAGGTCTTTCCACATCACCCATGTTTTGAAGATAAATATTTTTTATGTTAATTGGACAGATGAAGAATGCTATCACATATAAGTGTAGGACGAGATTATACCTTCCAAAGAGATGAAGCCTGAAAGGGCCCTGGGGCTTTAGAAGGGATGGGAAAGAAGCTGAATGTATGTGATATGTGGATAAACCCAGACACAAATACTGGTGATTAAGACTCTGTATCTCGCAATTAGCTGTTTGCTCAACAGAGTATTAATTGCTCTCTGAAAAATGGTTTGTTAAAATATGACTGAAGAATACTAGCAAAACAGTGATACGAGGTCAAACATCTGGTGAGATTGCCCAAGAGAGAGGACAAAGTCTGTAGAGTACTTTCTGCTAGAAAGAAACAAGACTTTTCACTTAAGGCATAGATACTTACTTTATCAAACTTTATTAACGTATACACCATTTATACAATTCAGTAACAGTTTTTCATGTCTAACCTTAAGGACCAAGGCCCTTAAAATCCTTTTTTTGTCTAGAACAAAGTCTTCTCTTGTGTACTGCTGTACACCACCTTACCTCCACCTGCACCCATCTTTGCTGCAGTCTCTTTAGAGGACTGTCAGGATTTACAGAGAGAAGCTGCAGCCTCTTGCCAGGCATGAACCTCTGCTCTCTTTTGCCTGCAGAGCAACCCAGTGGTCAATCCTTTGTGCTTCCTTCCAAGCAGAGGTCCTTAGGCTCCTTCTTAGAAGCTTTAACAGAGCTCAAAGCTTAGGTTGTACAAAGATCTTTATCTAATTACTCTTTCAAAATATTGTTTGTCTGTCAGGAAAAAGAAAAAAAAAAGGGAAAAAAAGAAGAGATTTTGTAAGAAGAATTTTGTCATAAACTTTTAGTTGTTAAGTAAGGAAATCCGTTTTGGAAATACTGTTAGTTAGGCTATGACATCCCTTAATTATCAAGCCTATGGCATTTCAGTGTTTTATGCAAGGGTGTTTGTGTTGTCTACATTTCATTTTCCCATTGTAACTGCAGAAAATCTGAAAGTAAGCAAAAGTTAAAATGTAAATGCCATGGTCTTAGCTGTAATATTAAATGTTCCCCATGGTTTTACGATTACCCTTTACAGAATCTGTTGATGCATTTTGGCAAGCACAATATTAAAAATTTGCTTGGCAAAAATCCCCTTAGTAGAACCTGACAGACAGTAAGGTCAATAAAGTTTTAATCAACGAAGGAGAAAATACTCTTCTTCCAGATGGGTACCACAGAACAACACTTGTATGAAATATTTATGATTCACTTCAGAATCTCCAAGTCTGAAATGTAAGTAAAGTTTGTTTTTTATTTCTAAAGTAAAATTTGTTCAGCCTCAGAAGTGCTGTGATATAAATGCTAGTCTTGTTACTGGAAGTATATGATTTAGTATTTGACTGGACACCAAGTTTGTTATTGAACTTTCTTGTGTTCATAACCTGCCATCACTTTTTAAAAAATCATAATTGCATTTATTGTATGTGATGGTTCTTCAGGTATTCCTGTGTCTTTAAATTGTAGCTTTTGTTTGGATGATATGCAAGTATATATTTACTGTTGGTAAAGGCATCATGCTGTCCCTAAGCTTTTTTTGTTCTAACAGGTTTGTTGCATTAGAATTGTTCTAATAATAAAGTATTGTTTGTTTCCCTGTGTGGCCTGTACGCTGTGCTCAGGCAATTAAAAAAATCTGTAATGAAGACAATTCTTAATTTAGGGAAATTCCCTCCTGAGTCCTGATCCTGCTACCTCACCCATTCTTAGAGTCAGACCTAAGGAGGAGGAAACCCAGGAAAACTGTGACATCACGGATGGATGAATGAATTGCCTTACATATTCCCAGCCCAGTGCAATTAACTCTGCCTCCTGTTGTGAATTCTTAAGTGGCCTGGTCACAAGAACAGGAGTATGGACTGCCTGATACTTCTCTATTCCCATCAGAGGAGTAAGTGAAAACTTGCCCAGACCAAGCCAAATAAGACCAGTGGCCATAGCTGTATTCTGAGTCTGCAGACAAGACTACCTGAAGAATATAAAGTTGGCTAGATAAGTCAGTCACTCTTATAAAATGGATACCCAAGGAAAGCCTGGATGTATTCTGCATTCATTTCTGCTACCATTTTAACACTTGCTAATTAACAATTAATGCAGCCATTAATTAACACCTACAGCAAGCTTCTTAGCCATCATACTGAGAGTTTGAAAGCATTGAAACATGATTTGTGGTTTTGAGTTCATTATGAACTCTGAATAATTAATCTTGTTTTCAGGAAACTGCTGTTTTGTGCAGAGAAACTTAAATTACAGGTGTACAATGAGTTGAATTATCAGATGTATTAACATATTTTAAATCCAAACTATATTGTTTTAACTCTGTGATGCTAAAGGTGATTGAAATATTTAATTGGCCATTTTTTTTGTTGTTACATTAATGCAGTAAGTTTAGGAATTATATTCGACTTTTTAAGAAAGTAGCGTGGATGAGTATGCATAATATAAAAGATAATATAGAATGATTTTGGATCAAATTATTATAAAAGCAATAATAAATGCACAGAAGTTGTAAAACTTTCTGTTAACCATAACTGGACTATTACACTTACAGTCATAGAGGATTAATTTGCGAAATTGTCTATTAAAATAACCTGAAATTAGTATTGGTAATGACAAAATTGTCTTTCCTGAGTTGGAATGGATAAAATTTCAACACTGTTTATAATAAACTCATAATTTATTTAAAAAAATCTTGGCAGGTGTTGAGTATTTTGCATAAAATCCACATAATCAGTTATGTTAACTTAAAAAAAAAAATATTTTTTCTTTCTTTTCTTTACCCCTATTTTAGTTTTATAATTCAGGAAGGAGTGGTTTTGGTGATGGTGTTTTGCTTTTTTTTCAAAGCACTGAGACATAAATTTAATGTATTTTTGATGAGTATGTTATTATTCTGTTGTCCATTCCATAATTTTGTCTAAATTGATTGGCACTGTCGCTGTATCCTATTGTTCATTCAGAGCACATGTAAATACATCTGAGTATGCTTAATTGCATTTTTTTCCTGTCAAGTCTTTAATTTTCTCACAGGCAATTTCAGGTGATGGGTTTAGGAAAAGCCAGAATCCTAATCTTCTCCCTAGCATGCATATTTGTTGCTGTCTACTACTGGATGCAGTCCACACAGTATATCACTGTTTTGATAGAAGATATGCTACTTGGAGCTCTGTTGGCATAAGTTTTAAAAACAGGCAGATCTTAGTTCTAACCATACCTATTGTGACCTGAATGCTTCTAGTTTATGTAATGAAACTGTACTGTGGCCACCAGAGTCTGATATAATTGCATGTTCTGTGGCCTCAATTCTAGTATAATCCTATAAAGAAAATTTGCAGGTCAATACTTGTTAGAGCTCTGCAAATCCCATCCTTTTCTTCTGTTCTTCCTAAAATGTGTTATTAGAGTCAGTTTCTTTGTATGTAGTTAAGTTGTTCAACCCTGCCAGAGCTGATTGGTGCCATCACGTCTAGTAGATTGCCAAGGAAGAAGCCAGCTGTGTCTGTCTCTTAACAGATCTAGCCACCTGCTCCCTCTCTTCCAGTTGAGCTTATTTTATGTTATAAAACTGTCTTACACTGCCATGGAGTAATTCATGAATCAGTGTTTCCTGTTGTAAAAACTGTGGTTGTAGATCAAAGATAATCATGGCAATCAACTCATTCATAACATGTAGATTTGAAGATTTTGGTTGTAGTAATGGAGACTTGCAGCATGCTTAGACACCTGCAGCCTTCCTACACGGTGAGATCCATGGAAATACACAGTTTGAGTTCACTATTTCTTGCAATGAACACACACTGAACAGAACAGATGGGTTTCACATTGCTCCATGAGACTTTGCCCTTGCTATCTGTGCAGCTGCATTCCTTTCTGCAACTTTAAGTCAGTGATAACTTAATTGATTAAAACAATGAAAATATCAACTAACAGGAGACTTGTCTCTGCTTCAGACCAAACTTTCACCAAAGTAAAAATCACGCAGTAATAACACATTTCACAGATGTGGAAATTAATACAAAATCTGATGTATTGCTTAAGTTTTTGTCAAGATTTCTTTCCCAGATGCAACGGTGTTATAGGCTGAGCAGACAGATCCACGTAAATTTAATATTGCCTAGAACCTTTCCATGTAAACTTTATTTTGATTATTTAGGATTTTACTTTGAAAAAAAATATCTTTGAAGGCATACCTTCCTTGTTTATTTACTATCTTCCCTCAGGGTTTTTCTTTTCTTAAATTCCTTTTAAAAAAACAGGGAAAAAAGCTTAAATTGGGAAGAAATAATTCCTCTAATTTCTTAAAGTATACCTAAAGCCAGCATTTTCATAAGCTGTTGAAAACCTACTGTTGGCATGTGAAAATAGAGCCTGTTTTGAAGCCTGGTTAGGCATTTTTCAACTAAGCATTTTTCAAAGCTAATAATTTCTCTCACTAAAATATGTTAATATTGGTTTCCTCTGACAAATTTTGTCAACTGGGTTCATGCTGGAATTGCTAATCAAAGTCTGAGGGGCATCCTGCTCCTAAATAACCGGTAGGTACCTTGTTGCCATAATGACATACAGAAAGCCTGAGTTACCTATCAAAAGTATTTACTTTTTTTTCCCTCAGATGGTAGAACCTCATCCCCGTGCTTCTTACATCTTCTTTACCTATTAGAAGAATATGTACTGGAGACTAGAATGAGGTAATGACTTATTGTCAGATATTTGCCATTTTGTGGCACCACAAGTTTTCAAAAAGTCCGATGATCCTACCTAGGGAAAATATGAAGTATTATTAACTATGCATAACAGTAGCTAAGAAATACAGGTTCAGAAATAAGAAGTCTGGACTCTACCTGTGGAAAAAGGAAAAAAACAAACAAATAATCAAACCCTAAAATTATTCCTCTGCTAACATCGATGGTCTTCGAAGTCTATTTGGAATGGTAAGTATTAATTATTTTTTATTTCCTATTAAACATTTAACACTTTGATTTTTTTCCCACTCTGATTAGAACTTTTTAATGTTTGCTCAGTTATATTTTTTTTTTTTTCCCTGCTGAAGTATTGCATACAAGGAGTTGGCTGGTCTCTATAGCTTTTCAGCAAGCCATACCAGGAAACCTGACTCCTCTGGTATTAAGTGAAGGAAAAGGATTTGACAGGTTTAGGTATGAAATGAACAGTGACTTTCCTCTGCAAACGTGTCAAATTAAAGCAGGCGGGGTGAGGAAAACAGCTACGGTATGTCAACTTTTACAGGCTTTGATTTATTTTTAATCATGCAGTGCACTTTAGGAAGCCTGGAGATGTGCTCATTCACAGCCCAGGTCTCATGGTGTGCTGTATTGTTCAGGTACTTCTTCTAAGTTGGGTGCAAGATGGGATCATGACCTAGAACTCCTGTAAATAGCAATTACCTCTTTGGAAAGAGAATTATTAAAGTTTAGTTGAATGTCAGCAGACTATTCACTCCTCTCTCTTCCTCCCTTCTGTAGCTTGCTTACACTTCTTAACCACTCATCCTCCTAAAGTTTTTCTATTGCCAGCTCTCTTCATTATCTATCTATTTTATTTATTTATTTATTCATGATGCAGCACATAGGGTAATGTGAAAGCATAAGGTCTTAGTAAACTACCACATAAAAACCTAGTAATTTCAAGTTCAAATGAAAAAAAAAAATATGTTTTGCTGAATTAAAATATTTAAATACTTAACTAGAATTGTTTCAGAAAAAACAGGATCTAAAATATGATGGATACACCAAATAGGGTTCAAAATGAAGAACACAGATAATTCAGCCAGGAAAAATATGGGGTCTTTTTGGTCAAAATTATTGCAGTAAATCTCCTTATCTCAGTTTTAGGAAAGAATTTGATACTAGAAATGCAAACTAGACAAGACCCTAGCTAAAGGGCAGATTACATTTGGTTACACCAAAAAAAGAGAATAAAGTAAGAAAAACATTTTTCAGTTTTGCCACATTAAAATGTCTTGATATTGATATTTTGACATATTTTCATTAATGACCTCAACATAAAAGTTAGAGGGCTATGGTGAAATTTCTTGAAGACCCAAAGCTAGAAGGCCTTAGCATTAAGAACAAACTGTGTCACCTGGAAAATTTCAGTTATGAATTAAATAAAATTGAGCATTTCCAAACTCAAGACTAAGTGCTTAAAGTCTGAAATAATATTTCTGTTATGAAGTGACAGAACAGAGGAGGACCCAGTGTACTCATTGACATGTGATCAAGCAGTGATAACAATATTTCCCTGACAACATCTCCCTGGAGCCAAGGTAAAGAGCTCCACAGACAGTGAGACAGAACCTTACAGTACAATAGAGTCTACTTTTTGTTAATTTTTATTTATTATTGTCTCTTTCTCTAAAGAGGTTTATTACTCCGTGGGAGCTACAAAATCAAATCAGGCAGCTTCTGAAATTCCTGTATCCCCATACCTGATGGGCATGAGGGAAGACACTGGTCCAAGGATCCAATTGTCAAGCTCCAAGGGGAATAATTTTCTAGGAAGCAAGTTGCAAAGTAACCATTTACATGATTGTCAGAGGCATATGACAGAAGGATGTCCTAGGGTGGCAGGGTGAAGCTTCAGACCACGATGGGAATGGAACAGGAAAAGGGAAGTATATCAATCCACGTTTTGGATGGAACACTAAGAAAACTGTGCAGAAATACCTAAATAGCAGACATGTACATGGAGGAGATGGAAAAAAGTGAATAAACATATGTAGGCAAAGAAAGTCCAAAAGTATACACCTCTTCATTCAAAATTTTTTGGAGGGAAGCTTTAGAAATGTTAACTAAATTAATTGTCCAGTGAAATGATTTCTGGACAACAGCAATCCTTGTGGACACAGTCACTGTTAACTATGGTCTGGAAGAGTAGCTTAACCTCTGTAAATCTTAAAAGATGAACACATATTAAGACAGAGAGCATTAGTGAGATATGTTAGATACTGCCTAGCCATTCTTTAGGTAGCACTGTGAGGATTACCATATTTTATTGTGTTACAAGTCAATGTATATAAGGAGCTTAAAAAAACATGGTGTTGAAAACAAGAGTAAAACCAACTGTTCTTTTAGTGTTACATGAATGCCTCTGAGATCTTTAACCCCTACTGAACCAGTTTCTACTCTTAAGTGCTGTATTCTTGTGTTCCTGTCTAAAAAGACCTCATGTTTAAAGATATATGTGAGAACAGTTTTGACACCTTGAACAGAGGATCATAATTTATGATCTTTTAGGCAGAAGAAATGTGGCAAATACCATATGCCATCAGGAACAATGAACTTGTTTAAATAAGAAAGCATCTGAACTGTGTGCAAGTCAAATTCAGTGTGTCCAGATAAAGGTCTTTTGTCCACCACTCAGCTATGAATTGCAATGAAGAAGGAAATATACCATTTGGGCAAGTGAGCTGTTTAACTACTTCAATATAAGCTACTCTTCTCAATAATTTCAGCTTGGAGAGGAGCTAATAGTACAGCACATATCCCTCAAATGTTTGCTACGGTCTGAAGAATAAAAGCTGAGTCAGTGAAAAGCTATTGATAAAAAAAACAACCCATACTACCTCAAATAAAGTTGCTTGTTGTTTCTCCTACAGAAAAAGGGAATTTTAAAATAATAAACTATTTTTAGTTTCCAGGAAGAAGGAGATGCTACTTACCAAAACAGTGAGTCAAATCACTGATAACTGAATCAGAAAAAAAATTGGGTTTTGAAGTCTGGACTTCTACTCCAGAGCAAGCTAGATATTGCAGAGTATATAGAAGCAACCTGATAATGGAAGTAAATTGTCTAAAAGTGCTGTGCCAGGCTAAACACTCACCCCTACTGCCAAAATGATTCTGGTACTTGCCACTCATGTACTAGGAATTGCAGGGCTGTTCGTCATTCCTGCTGGCAAGTTATATACTTTTCCTCTTAAGAATGAATTGATGATACTGAAATCTCTAAAATACCTTCATTCTGGTTGAGTGTTTTAGGGTTTATTTTCTTCTTCCTTTCTTTTTAACCTTATTCACTGTTCTTTTAAAGGAGGTGTGACTGAGTGGAATGGTTCTCTTGGTGAAGGGAGAAGACTTGTCACTCAGGTGGGCAGCTGAGCAGGCTGGAGAAACTTTGGGATATGGCAAGGAGGAAACTCACAGTGTGAAGTGGTGAGCTGCAGCTCTGGCAGAGGGCTTGGCAGACAGCAGTGTGAAGGAGGGGGCAGTCCCCTTCAGAGCTGGGGGACAGAGCTGCACGAGGGACAAGAGGGGATGCAGCACATTACACTTCAGCTCAGAAAGTAATATTGGTACGTAAAACCCAGCCTGGAATTAAGGATCTATCTGCAAGGACCCAATGGGCAGGGGGAGGAGATATAAAACTTTCTTATTTCTATTCTGACAGACTTTCTAACTTCAAATTTTCTGGTTTTTTTTTTTTTTTCTTGAGATTTCTAATGTCATTTTTGCTCCCCCCACCGCACCCCTTTAAAGCAAAGCAAAGCAAAGCAAACCAAACCAAACCAAACCAAAACAAAACCACAACCAAAACCAAAACCAAAACCAAAACCAAAAACATTCCAGTGTTCTTTAAGGAATCCAGAGTTAAGCAAAGTCCTAGACAGATTTACCTCAGAGTTGTAGCTAACTCAGGATCCCATTCATTAGGGTTAACGATCTTTGATTAACACAATTTGCCTGGCAGCCAACCCTGCTCAGCATTAATATCAGCCTTCACTGAAACATTAGTGGACACTCACTGTCGCTGCAGCCCAGATACAGAAGTGCACTGAGGTGAAGGATGCACCCAGGACCTTCACAGCAGGAGACCACTACTGTAGTGTGAGTGATTAAAAAATTACTTTGATGAACTAGGAGAGTGAATGAGTGCCAAGCTAAACGAATGGCATAATGGAAGACACAAGAAGCCTGTAAGTGACTTTCTGGCTTCCACAATTTCCCATGTGTGTGCAGGTTTATGTGTGGTGGAGCCAAGGAGTTTGGTTCTGTAATAGATTTGTTTATCAGATGTATTGTCTGCAGGTTCCTGTGAATAAAGGCCATTTTATATACAGAATATATGATTATATAAAAACAACTGTGATGCTGCACTGGGCCCCAGCTTAATTTCCTGCTTTGCCACAGACTTCCTTTGTGGCTTTTAATAAGTGATATTAAGCTCATATATTGAAAGATAACTGGATGGTTGCCTGCACTTGAATTCATTAGGATCTAGTCACCTAATTTTTGCATTTCAACTTTTCTTTTTTTTTCTAAGTGCCCAGGATTTGTCTTGTTTTATAGAAAACTTATGATTCTTTTTCTAGATTACTTGTGAATCTAACAGCCTGGTGTCAAATGAATCCAAAAGCATCCGCCCAAACAAAGTAACATAGAGCATCATAGAAATTTACAGTTCCTTTTCATCTTGTACAGCCATTTGTCCAATGATTAATTGCACAGACTGAATATAGAAATAGAAACAATTCTCAGCTGAAGTTGCCTTTGGTTGTTCACAGGGAGAAAATAATATTTAAAAATATTCAGGATTTAAAACCAAATAATTAATCTGTAAATTTACCTGCAGATAATTTGAAAGCAAAATATTAACAAAATATTGCAAGCAAGTCACCCCACTGACTTTATGAAATGCCTTAGGAAGGAATAAAGTTTTATTTGATGTATAATTATTTCAAAATTTTCATGAGTTTTGGCTCTTGCCATTTTTAAATTTCCATTTTTAAATTTGATTTCAAAATAATAAATTAAGATTTAATTTTTTTAATTTTTTTTTTCCTCTCTACCAAAAAATGTCTTCCCCTGGTAAGTTTTGTTGTACAGTTGTGTATCTATTTTTGACTAGGTCACTCTGAAATATATCTTTTTTGCTTTGGGTTCATTGTTTTGTAATAATTTAATGTTATCTTGAACTTATTCAAAGCAGCTGATTTTCAACAATAGAAAGACAATAAACTCAGATATTAGGACATTATTTATTTATTTAACAGTGGTGCTTTTTTAATAACTGCTTAGCTTATATTATAAAGCCATTTCTTTGACACTACTGAAATGACATTATGTGCCTCTTTCCAGCATTAAAAAATGTGCAATCTTGGAATTTTGCCTGTAGAAGTGAGCAGACTTTCCAATTGCAGAGGTGACCAGAAGTCCATTGTATTTAACCATTGAGTTTCAGCTGTCTTGGAAAGACAAAAGCGGGTGGGAAAGGGGTGGTGGGGGGAAGATGATGTCTTTTCTTTTGTATCCTTGTATTTCAAACTGAAGTAGGAGCATGATTTCTACACTTGCTCCCCCACCCACCCTCCGCCATGCTGTACTGTCACCTTAAGGTGAATAATTTAGGTTTTTGGTTTTCTGAAGGAACTTTGAATTGCTGGTTAACAGAAAGCTAAAGCTTTTGCGATACATTTTTAAGAAAGACGCAGTACTGTATTTATTAGAAATTGCATTTTCTATTTTTAAATAGTAAGAGAGCATTTTTGAGCAAGTAATGTTGTTCTTAAGTTATAATTTTTGGCTTTCAAATCCGTTAATGATTGTGATCTTAACAAACTGAAGCCTCACAGAAATATATAGCATAAATCATATTGTTAATGTTGGGCATTGAATCTCAGGCTAGAGAGACTGTATGACTACTGTAACCAATAACATGTCATGGGATTTTCCACAATTTGTAAGTATTCATTACTCTTCTTACTGGTGACATCATGGTAATGTTTCTTGCTGATGTTATACTTACATTTTTTCTTTTGTTTAACTGTAACAGAAACTATGATACTCAGCTGATAGGTGGTTTAGTGCCTGCACAATTAAGGCTAAAAACTAAATCTGACTATGTGAAATTGAGTACGTAATAAACATTAATTTGAAGAAAAGACTGAAGTCTTTTACATTCTCCAGATAGCAATATATAGCTAATTTCATGAAAGACAAACTATGAGCTCAAAGTTGTGCGTGTGTATATATATATATGTATATATATAACTACTCTGTTTAAGAACAAAATTCTTAAAAGGATTAATGGTGCTGGTTTTATTGCCTTGAGTAGACTGTGATTTTTATATGACAAACTTTCTTGGTCAGGTTAGATTACTTTTTTGTTTTGGCCTGGAACTAAGACATTTTAAACATTTCCTATTTTACTCTTCTTTTTCTCTGCAAAACTTGAACCAGAGTCCATTGAAGAATAATATTTTTTTTCTTTCTTCTTGATCTTGTACCTTTCTTTCAAGTATCTTCCATCTTGTGCCCACTTTCTTCTGTGCCTGCCTATTTTCAATTTTACTTCATCTTTAAAATTCCTTTGTTATTATTGCTTGACATTCTTTATGAAAAAAACTCATGTTAAGTTGATTTCTTGTACAATATATCTAATTCAATGCCATGGACAATATTATCCCAGTAAATTTAATTCCTTATATTAACAACGAACAACATTAAAAACTCTAGCTAGAATTTTATCACCTCTTTGAAAGTCACTGAGACAGTGTCATCCTAAAAGTGATACTACTATTTAATGTACATCATTAAGTAGGTTTTAGATTTCTTGAGTAGATAATCCCTTAATCATCATGAGCAAGCTGAGTAGTACTGCTAGCTCTGTAGACACATCATTTAGCTTTTAATTTGCAAAAGAAATAAATCAGCAAATATTATTTTTACAGTATTAACCAGTGATCTTCAGATCACTGTTATCTTTGAAATATTCCTGAGGTAATCACTGTAGGGGTTTTTATCAACTTTGGGGTTCTTTTTTTTTTTTTTTTTTTCTCTTCCTTCCCAGGTCTGCAAAACCAACATAGGTTTGTTCTGTATTTGTCTGTGATGTATTGTTTGATACAGTACTTCATTTTTCAGACCAGCAATCCATGTACATGTAGCATAGGTTATTTACAGACACTGACCGATATTGGTGTTTTATTCAGCCCACAATGTGTAACACTGAATCTGTATCGTAAGCCATAACTGAAGTCTTGACACCAGTCCTTCAATTTGTCATCATTTTTCCATTGTCACTTTGAGCTCTTGGGATGACTGAAGTAACAAATGAGTGTCTCTTCTCAAGCTGATTTTGTTCCATAGGGAAGAACTTGTCCTTTAGCCCCATTTAAAACATCATGATCTGAAGCCGAGCTAAGGTTTAAGTACCCAGTTTTGCTCTTGGCAGATTCCTTTTGCTGTGTTGTTCAAAGGCTAATCCAGATCTGTGTAACTAAATTTTGACTGATGTGTCTGCACTGTATTTCTCACTGAATCCCAGATATTTGTCCTATTGAAATTACCTTGGATGTTTTATGCTGAATGAAAGAACTTACTCCCACAGCAGAAGAAAAACTTCTTGAAGTACAAAATCATATATTGGTTTTGTCAGATGGTCAGGAGAACTGTTCATCTGTAGGAAAGAATGACTCTTCTCTTGCTGCTTTTGGAAAGGCATGGCTCTTGACAAAATTGAGTACCACCACATCTAGCTGACACCCTTTGGCCCTAAAAAATTTGGTTGTCTAGTTCTTGCTGCATTCAGCTTGGCAGGGCAAGAGCAGGTTCCAAGCCTTCCAAGACCTTCATGTTTGAAAGGTCATGGAGACCAGGGGAGGTCTTCAGTGCCTGAAGACAGGTAAATGACTTTTCTTCAAAAAGAGAGAGACACACGCATGCAATAAAAAAATAAAAATAAAAATCAGAGAAATGCAGTCTGGAGAGATTCAGTTTTGGCCCAGGGAAAATCATGGTGTGAGTCCTTTTGAAACACATTGCTGGGCATGTGGAGGAGAAAGTTAGTGGAAGCAGCCAGCATGTGTTTACCAGGGATAAATCGTACCTGACAGACCTGTCTGTCTTTCAAATATTCTTGTATCCAAGCTAGGACATTATGGTCTGGAGAGGTGAATAAGTGGTAAAAAGCTAGTTGGATAGTCAGTCCCAAAAGGTTATGGTTAATGGATCATGCTTTACCTAGAGGTTTGTAGAAGGGGACGACTGCAGGGTTCTGTACTGGGACACGTCCTTATTAAAACTAAGCATTTAACACCTGACATGGAGGAGGTAATGGAGCACACACTCATCAAGTGTGCAGATGACGCCAAACTGGGGAGACAACTTGATATGGTCCAGGATAGGATCCCATCCAGAGGCACTTGTATAGGCTAGAGGAATAGGTCAACAGGGACCTTGGGAAATTGAGCAAGGACAAATACCAAGAGTGGTCTATGGTATAGAGGAGCCCCTGCAAGGCACAGGCTGGGGACAGACAGTCTGGGAGCAGCCCTGCTGGGTTTGGTGGATACTGAGCTGAACCTCAGTCAGCAAAGGTGGCCAACAGCTTTGGCCTGAAAAGGAGCCTGACCAACCAGTACAGGCAGTGATTATCTCTGCTCCTCAGTACTCATTAGACCATATCAGCAGTATTGCCTTCCCCATGGGGAGAGGCTGAGGGACAGGGGTTGCTTCAGCCTGGAGGAGGTGACACCTAACAGCAGCCAACCAATGCCTGTAGAGAGGTTACCAAGAGGATAGAACCAGACTATTCACAGATGTGCAGATGAGAGGCAACTTTAAAAAGTTGAAATTAGAAAGCTTTAGACTGCATATAAGGAACAACGTTTTCCCAAAAGGACAGCCCAGCAGTGAGACAGTGTTGTGGTTTAAACCCAGATGGCAACTAAACACCACACAGCTGCTTCTCAATCTTCACCATGTCAGGATGAAGGAGAGAACTCGAAAAGTAAAAGTGAGAAGACTCATGGGTTGTTGAGATGAAGACAGTCCCTCCTTTTCCTTCCCCCCCCCTCCCCCCCCCCCCCCCCCTTTATGTACTGAGCATGACATTCCATGGTATGGCATATCCTTCTGGCTAGTTCAGGTCAGTTGTCCTGGCTGTGTCCCCTCCCAGTCTCTTGTGCCCCTCCAGCCCTCTTGCTGGCAGGGCCTGAAAAGCTAAAAAGTCCTTGGCTTAGTAGGAAACTTACCCAGCAACAACTAAAAACATCAGTATATGATCCACATTATTCTCACACCAAATCGAAAACAGAGCACTGCATCAGCTATTAAGAAGAAAATTAACACTGTCTCAGCCAAAACCAGGACAGACAAGCTGACTAGAGAACTGTGCAGTCTCTGTCCTTGGAGGTTTTTAACATCTGACCAGACAAAGTCCTGAGCAGCCAGGTCTGACCTTAGAAATGGCTTTGCTCTGAGCAGGAGGCTGAACTTGATGACATCCTGAGGTCCCTTACAACCTGAATTGTCTGTGATATTATGAATCACTTTTAATGCTTTTTTATTATTCTCTGTAGAGAGATTCTTCAGAATTTTTCTATTTCCCCCATTATCTTACTTCCACTACCTTTCATTTTCTTTGTGCTAACATGTAATTTCTTTGCTCCTGCTCTTTGATCTCTACTTGGCTCCCCAAATTTTGGTGTTGGTTTTTTGTTTGTTTTTTTTTTTTTAATGTGTGTGTGTGTGCTTTGTTGCTTTTGGTTTTGTTTTTTTTCCCCCTGTTGTTTTGAGGGGTGGTGTTTTTTGGTGTTTGGTGTTTTTGATTCTGGTTTTTTTTTTCCCCTTTCTTTTCTTCTACTACGCAAGACGATGATATATCCTTGTTCTCACTTTGATCTTACCAAAATTTTACCTACTTTTTGTTAATAAAGATTTTAGTTAGTATGATACATTTATACCACTTTTTATGTTCTCAGGAAAGAATTAAAGCTTTTTCTTTGCATCTAGTATCTGTTTTAATCTCAAAGGTGGATCCATCTTGTGAAGCTTAAAAAAATCTGTTTGTTTACATATATCAGTACTGTAATCTTGTATTTTTGTGTTGAGTGAAAAATTACTCTGAGCCGTCATATCCAGAACAGAAAGTATCAATACTTTGCTCATTAGCTCTACAATACATTTTAATTCCTGTTGATTTAAAATTGTGCCAAAAAATCATAATTATACTTTGCCAAAGGTGCTACCTGAATTAAAAAGAAGAAAAAAATAGTTTGCAGATTTTCAGTGAGGTAAGGTTGTATTTATAACATGATTTTTATTCATGTAAAACTAGAATGGATTATTGTGATTAGATTTTTGACTGACTTGTCTTTTGCATAATAAAGACAAAATATTTCTCTTGGATTTTAAACTTTCATGACTCATTTTGTGTGCAGCTCTTCTTCCTTTTTCTTTGTAATAAATACACATTTCAGAAAGAAAACTTGAGTATGATGACCTAGTTTTGTTGAAAGTGCCTAGTGGATGTTCTAATGGATTTGCCCAGTAGGTTTCTGGTAATCATGAAGATTAGCATTAGCCATACAAATGCAAATCTGTTGTTCAGCTAAAGTAATTAGCTGTGTTTTTCTATTGTACAGACACTAACAACAGGATAAGTAAAATTTATATATATACATATATATTAAAAAGTGTATTTATTGGGGTCTTGGAATAATATGACAGTTTCATGGGGAAACAGGATGGTCTATTGATGTTCAGTAGAGACAGAAGTCTCCATTGTAAGACCTTGTAGCAGCAGCATTTTTAGCTGAATTAGGTGAGACACCACAAACTGCTCTCCTGTTTGATTCTTATATTCCAGCTGCCCACGGTATTATGTGACCATCCCAGCAATACATGTAATTCATTGTTATTATCTTAACCACATACAAGAACTGACACCTATTACCATTTCTTCAGGAACAGTTTCTCTTGACTACTTACAAATTTGTTATTTATGTATAGCATGACCATTTCTGCAGCAGGAACCACCCAGGGGAGAATTTGGACACTTCATCCAGGTTGTCAGTCAACACGTTTAAGCATACAAATCAGATGAGACAGACTAGGAGCTGCCTTGGGGAATTTCAAGAACTGTACAAAATTCCCATCTGGAGGGGTCCTGTAACAATCAGTAAAATACTTTATGCTGAAGGTTCAGTCAATCACCTTGTTTCCAACTGATCTCAGACCTGTCCCGTATTTCACCTGTGCAGTTCGCAGGTCACCCAAGGACTTAATGACTTCAGTGCACTCGCTGGCGGTGCTAACCAGCCCAGCTCTGATACCCAGATACAAAGTTGTAGCTAAAAGACAAATGTGATTTGCATACGTATAATTTAAGCCTGTAGCTGTTTCCACACTTACTATATTAAGATATAAGAAGGATGGGATACTGAGGGTACAGTCCAACAGGGAAAAGGGTGGTTTTGTCCTTTCTGCTGCTGAAGGTTTATTCCCAGTTATCTTATGAATGTTGCAGATTTTGAAGTGAGGTGAGGGGCTGTGCCTTTCCGCTCCTCTCCTTTCTGATATCAGAGTATATAAACAAGAAATGATGTCCCAGCCCCTCCACCATGCACGTACACTTTGCTAAACGTATTCTTAACAGTTTATACGTTATAATACAATAAATGTACGAATGAAAACTTCTTATTACTTCTCATTCCAGTACTTAGAACCCTTTTTGGAAGAGCCAATATTCTTTCAACAGATTCCAAAGAGGTGGCACATCATCACTCAAACCACTCACTTTTTCTTTTGAAAACAGTGATTATCATCTTACAAAGAGCTAACAAGACAGAAAGTCTACAGCATAAATAATGGTGGTTTGAGTTTAAGATCACAAACTTTCCCCATATTTCTGATGATATATCTCTTTAGCTGTAACATACCAAGTGACTGTCTGCTTTAGCTTTTGATTATTGTAGTCCCATAGGAACACCCATCTGGATGTATTTCTTTGGGTTTTTAATCTTACATATTCTGTGGTAGTACTTACTAGTCTTCCCAAAAGTAGACTTGCTTTAGTAGTCTAAAATTCATATAGAGACTAATTCAAAGCTTCACAGGTAAATACTATAATTAGATTTTAATATAGTTAAATACTTTTATAAATTAATCAAATTCCCTCATATATTTGACACCAACTTAAGTCAAAAAAACCCTCTCCTGACTGTAACTGGCTCTGCATCTTTAAAAATGCAGCTATGTCCCTGGAACTATTCTCCATTTTTCTTTCATGCAATATGTGCATTCTGCATTTGATAGCTTTTAGATGTTCAGCACCGAGCATATGTTTGAAGAGAAGTTATACCAGACTATAAGGAAAAGAAGTCCATGCTACAGTTCTCTAAGTCCTTGCTAGTTCTTTTTTGTTTTGATCTACACCATCATACCAATAGCACAGACGGCACCTTCATATTCTTCATGTAGTACAATGGTAAAGCTGATTTCTTCTGCTTCATTTGCATTTTTACAAATTTTGGTTTCCTGCTCTTTTAAAGTGAAATGTAGGTCAAGAACTCATTGTATAGTTCTATCTTGAGAAGATTCCAACTGTTCCCACACATATTTTACTATTTTATCCTTATGTCTACTGCTCAATTGAGTTCTATAAAAAATAATATTTGTCTGCTGCTTTTGTTGGTTTTATGCTCTAAATCTCTAAGCTATCATTGTGAAAGGTTGTGATGATTCACTCACATTACATGTAGTACCTGGAAAACCTTAGGATGTCTAGAACCTAGATAGTGACTTGGGACTTTAGATAAGATTTACAGGACAAAGAGGTATTGTCCTTCTCTGGGTACATAATAGTTTACACACAATTGATTTCAACTGTACTAGGATTTTTTCCCCTTTGCTTGAAATTTTCAGAGCAAACACATTGTTTCTACTGGTTTATGTTTTTCTAAAAGTTGTATCACACAATTTTCATGTTTTGTTTCTATACTTTGGTAAGCTTGTTAGATTATTCTGGACCAAACTTTGTTACTTGTGTGGAGAGTATTTGCTACTGCAGGTAGTTCTGCTGACTCAGGAAAAGGTGGTGTCAATAAATAAGGAAAATGCAGGGCTACAGTCCCCTAGACCTTCTTGCACAGATGAGCATTATTTATTTTTTATTTTATTTTCTGTGCTCACAGATCATCCGGGATGTTTGATGAAAGTTTTATTCCAGTCTTGGTCTCTAGAGGTATGTTATGAAATGCTAAACCAACTTTTTTAGAATGGATTTAGGGGATGGCGGGTGTTCTTGCTTTCCCATTCCCATGGTGACTGTACAGTACACAATAGAGGGCAAGTTCTGGCACACTGTGGATTTCAGAGACGGTTTCTGTCAAACTATCTTGTCAGCCAGTTTCCCGGGACTGTACTGATATTAGTTCAAAGAAACTAGCTTTATCTTCTAGACTTAGTGGGATGATAGGAAAATGTTTGAAAAGAAGAAAGCAGTAATACAACAAAGGCAAACTGGTAGTGAGAGGGAGACTATGAAAACAATGAGCACTCTAAACCTACACATAATAAACTAAATGCTTTTTTCATGAAAATACTTTCAGTCACACATCTTTCATGAATTCTTTTTGCAGGTGAGTCAGGGTATGTAGTCCATGCATAATTCATGAAGAAGAATATCTATGTTTATTTTTGTATCTGACTCAAGGGGTTTTGTGGCCCTCAGGACATGAAGGTATCAGGTGTCATGAACTATGTGAGCCAATAATCAAAAGAAGGCTGAGAAATTAACAGGTTGAGCTAGATGTAAGGCACAGTCCTATGAGGTAAATACCTCCCTTCTTCCCTTCTGTTTCCCCTAGCGTGCCCAAAATCTTAAGATGTCAGGGGAGATGTTATAATCAAAGGTGAATGCACTTCTAATTCATGGCATTTATAAAGCTTTTTTTCCACTACAGGTATAGTATTTTATTTTTTAAACTTTAAACAGTGTCAGAAAAAAAATATTCATTAGCAACCAAGACTCCCTGAGCTGAGCACGGACTTCAAAAATGTTTGAAACTAAGCTAAAAATGATTTTATTAAACAAACTATCTTAGTGTTATAGCCAGATCCTTTCAGGATAGCCCCGAAAGCTCATTTTCTGCAATGAGTAAAGCCCTTTATCTTCCTTTCATAGATTACCTGAATTTCAGACACCTGAGAAGCAAATTTGAATATATGCTCCCAGCTGGCTTGCAGCCACACAAATCCATCCCTGATCAATAGGCCAGGGTGAAAGAAGCTGAGAAAGGAGGTCCTGTAGAACTGATGTGGCCTTTTTTAGCTTGCAATTGTGAAGTCGAGCAAATCTTTGCATTGGGTAGATGCTCAGTTGCTCAGTAGAGCAGGAGGCGTGGGATGCTTTGAGGACCTCAGTGTAGATGAAAAGTGATGAATTCAGGTAATCAAAGCCAAGTTAACAGCAGACAGATAAATGAACTAGTGTAGTGCTGGGGAGTAAGTGACAACCCACGAGCTTCTCTGTTGCCTATGTTTTTCCCTGCTTTAACATGATCTTTCAGAACTGGCATGCTGATTACTGTTCCTTCTCACTGTCTCTGGAGATCAGTTTACTTCTGGCATATTTTAACAGGAAAATTATTTCCTCGGGTCCAATAGATGGATCTCAACTTTGATACTCCATTAGCATGAGATTCTCTGTGGTTAAAAGGAGAGGATTTTGCTTTTCTCTCTTCTGCTATTAGAATTCCTTTCTTCCCCAAATGAATATGTCCAGTACATGGAAAAAAAAAAACCACCAAGTCATAGAATATATGCTATGGAGTGGAAATACCTTTTAGTTGCTATATAAAATTGCAATTCCTAAATTAAAATAATAATTTAATCAATATATATTTCTATTATTTTAATAAAAATGTTTTCATACTTTCAGTTTACTCTAGTTCTTACTAAATTTATTTACAATTTTTATTTATTCAAAAACACATATCACCCAGACCAAGTGCTGGTTGATAGAAAAAAAGTCTTGAATTTCTATATTTTCTTTTATTTATAGTTCGAGCATAGATTTGGAAATGATCTAAAGCAACTGATCCTATTCTACTCCTTCCATGCTTTAACCAGTTTCATTTAAAAGAAAAAATGTAAAAATCCTGACTTTCAACCTGTAAAAAAAGTATGAAATCATGAAATCAGGAATAACAAAAATTTACTGATTTTGGTATTTGACTAACATTTGAATGTGCAGGTAAATACTAATGCTCTATGCAGCTGATTGGACAATTCCATTTTACAGTTGGAAAAGTCAGGAAAGGTAGTGACTTGCCAAAACAATTGTGTCAGACAATAAATACCAGTCTCAAGTTTGAGCTCATAAGATATAAGGAGTTATTAATTGAACTATGCTGTGAGAGTATTCGTACTCTGAAAAACAATGTTGTAGTTTTGAGTCCCTTCTGTATATTTAGATGTCCAATGTAAAAATGATGGTCCTCCAGTGGAAGAATACAATTTCTTCATTCACAATATACAAACCCATATAATGAGTTAATAGGAACCCAGGATTGTAAACCCTGTATTTTATCAAATAATCGCTTTATTATTTGTAAACTATATTTTCCTTGGACTTTATGGAGCTGAAAAACTATAACCATAACAACCCTTAGCTTGACAGCTATATGCTGAATGTTATTGCTGTTACTCTTTATACTTCAAGGAACAACTTTTATGTGTTCAAAGCTACTGTAATGTACTTCAGGGAATGTGCTTTGTGTGGTCAAACCTACCAAAATATTATACCTTTCTGGATATATGCGCTTCCAGTCTCTGGAGGGTCCCTTTAATTTCTCTTAACAGAGTATGTTCAAATACTCAATACCATGCAATATTGTAATGATGTATTTTTATAGCAATTAATTTTTGTAGGTATTACTTCTTAGCTGACTCTTCTGTCTCTGCTGACTGATGATGTTTGTCTACCACTGTTAATTTTCAGTACTGTATGATAACTAGAGAAAGAAACAAATACATCTTTAGATATCCTATTGATTTGTTCACGTGTGAAATTTAGGAAGTAGTCAAAAATACAGTAAGTCTTTGAACTATTGCTGAAGGAATTGTATAATCAGAAATTTAGCATTCAATAAACTACTGTGAGCAGTAAAAGTAAAATATTATAGTAAGTTCATGAGGCTACTAGGAAATATTATTTTAACACAATCTGCCAAATCTTGATGGAATGCTAACATTAAGGCATGGGGCAGGAGAAGATAAAAACACTTTCATTAAGCAAAAAGTTAATTTTTATGTGAAATGGTCTTTACCTTTGAAAACTTTAAAAAGCTAAGGATCAAGCAAGATATTCTATTACATAGTGCAGTCATACCAAAGCTGCTCAGATAAGCCATTTGCAATCTGAGTTTATATGCACTAGATATCTCTTTCTGTGTATGTCTCAAAAACCTGACTGGATTCTAACAGTGGACAATGGATGTAAAACTTGTCCATATGTATGCATGCATAATGCTATCAGCCACCTGACATAGCACCAGTGTGTCATGGTTTAACTCCAGCCAGCACCTGCGTACCACACAGCCACTTGCTTACCACCCCCACCACCCCTGGTGGGATGGGGAGGGGAATCAGAAAGAAGGTAAAATCTGTGTGTTGAGATAAGAACAGTGTAATAACTGAAATAAAATATTATAATGATAGTGATGATGATGATGATGATGATGATGATGAAAAAGAAGAAGAAAGAAAAGAGAGACAACAAAGAGAAAGAAATAAAACCCGAGAAACATGTGACGCATAATGTAGTTGTCTACCACCTGCTGACCGATGCCCATCCAGTCTCTAAGCAGCGACTGGCACCTGCAGGCTAACTCCCCCCAGTTTATGTACTGAGCATGATGTTCTATGGTATGGAATATCCCTTTGGTAATTTGGGTCAGCTGTCCTGGCCATGCTCCCTCCCGATTTCTTGTGCCCCTCCTCCACTGGCAAAGCATGGGAAGCCGAAAAGTCCTGGGCTTAGGGTCAGCACTACTTAGCAAGAACTAAAACATCAGCATGTAATCAACATTATTTTCATGCTATATACACAACCCAAAATGTACCAGCTACTAGGAAGAAAATTAACTCTGTCTAAGCTGAAACCAGGACACAGTGAACAACTGCAGAGTTTTCAAAGCAAGAAGACAGACAATTCTTTAATCAGAGTTTAATCTCATGAGAATAACTTTCTCATTATTGGAACAACAGTAGTATTTTAATTGCATACTTCAGTGATTCTGAGAGCAGAAAACAATTCATGGCCAAGCTGGAAGTGAGCAACATGAAACCCATAAGGAGTTTATGCAACAGTATTTGAAAAATTGTGTATCTAGCTATTTCTACTCTGCCAGTTATCTTGCTATCTAGATGATAGTAATCAGTGCAGTAATCAGTATTAATTATACCAAGTACTGCCAAGTTAGGAAACTCTTGGTGTTATTGCAAAGAAAGATGAAACATGAAAAAAAAATTTGAAAAAAGTCCTCAGAACATACTACAGTTTTTTTCTTCCTCCAGCTCCTTTTCTACTTCTCAGATGTACAAGTCACTAATTACTGTATCTCTCATTAATGGGAGATTCATGCTCAGTAAATCATCTACATTGTGTACGGGTTTGAGAAACATCCAGATCAGAGAAAAGATTGCCTGTTCTTCCAAAAGTTGTTAATACGTTCTATCTGCATGATATAAAGTCCTGCACATAAGTAGCAAAAGTTACTTCAACTTTTAAGACTGAAATAATATGTACCTTTAAGAAATGCAAAGAAATAACATAGGCATGACAAATCTACAGGCAAAGCTACCTTCAAAAACTTGTAAAATAGGAAGCTACGTGGTCTATGACAAAAAGGTGGCTCTTCTGCTCCATCTGGAGATAGAATTTGATGAAAACCTCTGGGTGCTCTTGCATTCTTCCACAACGCTGGGTCTGCACAGTGCTGTCCTCCGTGTTTAGACATTGTTTAAGGAATAACTGGTCATTTTAAAAGTAGTTGGTTAAAGACATAAATAATAGAAAAGGAGAACTCTGAAAGCTAGCTGCAACTTCTTACTTGGAAACTGGCTTAAAGTCAGCTACGTAATTACTCAGTTAAAAGCTTTTTGTATGTAGCACCTGTGAACATAGCATAAGATGAAATTTTACTAGAAGCGGGAATTAAGAGGCCATAACTCACATTAGTTAAAAAATACACAAATCAATTGCAAGTTCCTTTTCTTCAGTTTGTTCTTCATTATCACCACGTTAATGGATTTCTGTTGCTGAAGCAAGCAGCTCAACCTTTATTGTCCTTTGGCAAGCCACAATCTTTAAGTTCCTTTCTTATTATATCTTCTCCGTAGTATTTTGGTTACAACCAGAAATCTGGCTCAAACAATCTCTCCTATTCTTGCATTGAAAGAGTAAGACTGAGGATGTTACTGTTCCAAGGATAGGAAGACTTCCACTATGCAGATTTTTGATACATCTCCAGTTTAACATCAGTTTTTATCCTGCTGTTCTCACAGCCCCATGACACTGATGCTGGTACTGATGCACGCTGGTGCCACTTGTGTATTAACAGTTTTTCATCAGGGCTTGAATTGCTGATACAAAGTCTTTCCCTACTCGAAGCTGAGAAGTCGTCTGATGCATGCACCCACTTGGGAACAACTTTTTCAAAACAAACCCGCACAGAAAGGGTGTGGGATGGGATGGAATGAAAAAGACAAATTTATGAAAATTTCCCTTTTGACAGCATTTGTCTCTCAGTGTTTCTGGTTTCCATTTACTCCTGCTGTGGAAGATGAGCTCTGGCACCAGGGAGCAGATGCACTGCACTGACCTCTGCTCCCAAGCCTTTCATGTAGCATCATGCCTGGGAAATATGCCATTGTGTTACAGCCACTTCCCAATGCTCAGAAATTGAGGTCAGGATCCACAGAGGACAGGAGGATGGTGAAAAAAATAGTTGTCTCTGTAAAGAAGATATTCTACAGGTCTATAAAAGGCATCAGATCTTAGTCAAGATCCAGCCAAAACTTGCCAGCAAAAAGCCCTCAGTTGTTAACTATCTCCACTAAGGTTATACTTCTCACTTAAAATAAAAAACAAACAAACAAACCAACCAAATCAAATTAAAACAAACACTCCTTAAACCTCCTCAGTTAAAACCCAAGGGAAATGATGAGCAGCAGACAGTGTAGACACTGGAGGGAACTCTTTTGTCATAGGTGGAGCTGCCTTCCATTTGATTGCTAGACTAAATCCCTGTCATCTGGGATGAAGGTACCAGGGGTGGGAGAAACTAGATGCCATATTTGGATTCCATACTGGAAATCTGGATACCATATTTTGGTCCTAGTAATTTGAAAAGTAAAACAGGGTAGTATATCAATTCTTTTGGGGCTCCTCCTTTATTTTTTATAGTGCTAATACAACTAGTATTCTGCAGAACTTTAATTGATGATTCTCCTTTTTTACTCAATGCTAAGGTATTTTTTCTTATTATTTTTTTTCTAGCTACATTTGTGTATTGAAAAACTTGTTCCTTGACCCACATTCCTCAAATAGTTGTCTAAAACAGAGTATCAAAGAGAAACAGCCACAGAAGTGACCTAATGTGCTATAGGCACATACATAGATGACTGGTTTTAAATCTGGGAGGTGAAGTCGGTTATTGTCATTCCTAGTACAGTATTCCGTCACCTTACTTCTCTGAGTGTTTCTTCCTGTAGTATTTCTGAAGTTGGTTTTTTTTCTGTTCTCCATTTTTTTCTGAAACAGTGATTATCACTTCACAGAGATGATGGAGGTCAGGGAGAGTGGTGAGAAATGCACAATTCATTCTCAAGAATAATTCTCACCTACTGTAAACTACATTAAGCAATTTCTATCAACTATTACAAAATTGAAAATGACAGATTTCTAGCTCAATGGTTTATATTTTGGAATTTTTTTTTACCTTTGCACTCAAATAATGCTCCTCTTGCTTCATTTTACAATATAACTTTTGTTTTATAACATTTGAGTTCCCAGAACTCCAACTAATAAGGCAAGCAGTTTCTTATGGGTTGTCTTTGCCTCCAAGTTAACTTGGCTTCATGTTATCTGAGAATTTTAAAGCATACCAGGTTTTAGAATATATTTAAAAAGGCAGAATTGAATGGTCTGTGGTCTGTAATCTGTGTTTATAAAGCTTTTCAGGAAAACGCCTCTGGATTGAGATGCATGGAGGAATGGTTCTCTGCTGCTGTGCAAATGAACTCCATGTTGCCCTGCACTGCAATAAACTACTGAACTAATTGAAGAATCAAATGCATAATTAATATTTTTTATTTTGTTAAATTTCATGTTATAATCTCCTAGTTATATTGCAATCAACTCTCTGTTGCAGGTTAATGTTGCACTGAGTATATAGGCAAATCCTACCCTAAGATAATGGTTCTGTCTTAAGCTTTTGAATAAGAAGTTCCTTACTTCACATCAGTATCAATTTCACAGTTGCATTAATCTACAGGTAAGGGGAAGCCAGATAAACTTAAAAAGCAAGCACACAAAAAAAAATCAGTAAAACACAAAGATTTCTGCCAGTGTATGTCATATTTCCCATGTGGTGATGCTGATGCTGGGGAAAATGTCATTTCACTTGTCAATACAGAGCTGAATGTTTGTAGGCATGTGTTATTACACTTTGGGGGAAAAGGGTAAGAATTTATTTTGGAATTGCAACTATTCACTCTGTCTCTAAGTGAATTTGTGAATTTATATTTTCACCTAATAATACTTCTTACAAAAGTCTCTGTCAAGGCTGTAGAACCATGAGGATTATATTTATTTACTGCAAATTAATTCAAAGTAACAGGTAAATGTCCCAGATATTTTCCCATTTCTTCTTATAGCTGCCAAGGAACAATGCAGGTGTGTAACCACACAGGAATAAGAGCTGGATTTCCCTTGAAAATTTTTTCAAGGTAGGATACTAGCTATGGAAAACCCTACATGTGGATGAACTCCTTTTCTTCCTATAATAATCTTTTATTCAGCACTGTGAATCCTTACAATAGAGTTTTGTATTAGACAGTTAAGAATCAGCACATCAAAGTTTCATTAGGAGACTATCACTGCAGGGGCTCCAAAGTAAAAGGGTTTGATTCTGTTTGTTTTAATTCCATGTTTTTCAAGATGTACTCTTTGTTCAATGCTTTTTAGTGCCTTAACTTCTCTAAGCTTCTGTGTCTCTCCCTGCACTTAATTACCAGTGCCCGAGTCTGTTAGAGAAGAAACATGTCTCCATGTAAATAATACACCAAAACATTTATGAGCCAAATTTTCTATGCCGCATACTAAAGAATCACTGAAATGGGGCAGTGCTTTATATAGCTGCTTGGATAGTTTGCCTTTTTAGCTATCATTTTCTTGATTTCTTTCTTAAAAAAGTAATGTATAAAGCTATAACTTAATCTGTTGGAGCATTTTTGGCTGAAAAAGGAAGCAAAAGTAGTTAGAAATAAAGTGGTAATTAAATGGAGATGTTTTATACGTATTTAAATCATTTTAATATGATTAGAAATTTCATCTTTATTATAAAATAATAATATAACTGCTTATCCCACAAGCATTTTCTTTTTAATTATTCATAGATCTCTCTTTGCTTTTTTCTGTTTGTGTGGGAAGTTGGGTGCTTGCTGGATTTTGTTATACTCAGAATAGCTTTCTGGATTCCTGTAGCATATATTATGCATTAGCTGAAAATTTAGCTTCTGTGGCTAGTCATGGTCTCTTAAGAATAAATTCAACTACTCTTAAAATAAGCAGCCTGCATATGAATAGTCTCAAACGTCTGGGCTGCTTTGATTTTGGTTAAACCCATCTGTATTATGAAATTCTGACTACTGAAATTGTTTGGCACTAAGATGGTAAAGTTTGGCTTGCGTCAGTCTTGTCATTGCTATATGCCAAATTGCCATTTCTCATGGGGAGATGCTCCTCTTAATATTCTATCCAGTTTGACTGAAGGGATGGTCTGAATACTTCAGATGTCCTTTGGTTTCTTTACTATGATAAATCACCTGTTGTGATCTAAAAACACTTGCAAGTGAAATCACTTTCCCCTCTTGTATGTGCCATAACAGATCAAAGTATTTCAAGGAAAGATGGTCAACATTCATAAACATTTTAAGGATTTAAACTGATATTCAATTTTGTTCCCCCTGAAGTAGAAGTAGATTTTTTTTTAATTTATTTTTTCTTCTCTTTCTTCCCCTGAATAACTATGTCTGTGTATGTGCAGCTGTGAAACTAAACTCTTTGCCAACATGTGGAACTGGGAAGTAGCATTGACTTCCTGAGGCTTGTTCCACAGTCAGAAGCATCTATGTGTTAGGTGTTTAGTATGCAATGTTCCATGAAGCACATTTCTCTATTTAGTCCAGGCATCAAAAGCCACAAAACATGCCCAGTATTTCATTATGGGATTAAGACATAGTTCAAAAGAAGAAAAATCAACAAATATAATAAGCCAGAGGAAAAGAAGGGGTGAAGGTCATTTCATTGTTAAACTAAGAAGTTTACTTAGTATGATGCTAGGAGGGAACCATGTTCTTTGCTATAAACTAAGGCAAAAAAAAAAAAAAAAAAGAAATAGAATCCCGTGAAGATTATTATTATTATTATTATCATTATTATTATTCAAAACAGCTCTCATGATCACTTGAATACTGAATGAGTGAGCAAGATGCACTGGCTATAGACTAGAGAGAAAGAACAGTACCACTGGGAGTTTCCTGTGCAATATCTTGCCCATAACTAAGGCAAGTTTCTACTCCTGCAGAGAAAAGAAACCTCCACCTGAAGAGTCAAATTATGCTTGAAGGAAAAGTGGTTTCTGTAAGGTGTGAAAATTCCATTCTGGTTCATGTACAAGACAAGCAGAAGCTCTGAAGACTGTGGTTATTGCAGTATAAATATGATGCAATAAACTAAAATCAACAAAAAGAGACCAAGTTTCCATTTTACAACAGTGTGGGGATAATAAAGAACTGGAGACACTAAGATGCAGACTTTGATTTTAAGGCAAGGACTAAGGAATCCGTAACTCTCATTCCAGGCTTAATCTTTCACTTTGCCATTGTACTTATATGTACTTATAAAGGGCAAAAAATCAATGTTACTAGGACTGTCGAGATGGCTGTACATTTGCACCTTCCTAGCTGAACAGGAAGGTGGTTTTGATTATGGAAGGAGAGAAAGGAAGACATAGGGAAATTGCTCTGTCTGAGGTCTTCTAATGCTTTGAAACTAAATATGTATCAGGCTAAAATTTTATTATGTTGCCTGCAAGTCACCCAGTAAAATTATAATGTTTGAATATATATATAGGTATATGTCTGTGCATATGTAAGTCTAACTAATTTTTTCATGCATCATGGTAAATAATGGATAAGTATCAGAAAAGTTAGTAGTTATGGTTTAATCTTTAATGTATATAAATGTGATTATATAATAACTTTATATTCCAATAACTTTTATTTTAGGAAATAAATTTCATTTCTGCCTTAAGCATTTCATTATTTCATAATTGATTTTGCATAACTAGTTGCAGTATTAGAACAAAACCTCATTTGAGAGCAGGTTATCATTTTTCTTAAAAGCAGGTTACTCTGTTTCAACTCCTTAAATAGTTCAGCAAATTACATGGAACTGTAAATATATATCCTATATGTCACTTCCCATTTTAAGATCTATTTGAGTTCAGGCAGTTTACGCTCATTGGTAGGCTGCTCACAAAAACTTTTGCATGGATAAATGTGTAATTGGTTATTGAAGAAGGCTGGAATAGAAGGGACCCTTGCCTAGTTTGGGTCCAATATGACATGTAGCATCATGTTCTCATATCTGAACACACAGCAGATGCTACCTGTATGCTCTGCGTAAATCGTACTGCTGGCATAGGAAAGCAGTGAAAGACTGATGCAGATACAAGTTATTTGGGTGCATAAAACAGGAATGTGACATAATTTTGCTGATTGGCACAAGACATAGCAGCAGATATATTTTTCAAATATTACTTTCTTGAAGTGTTGGGTAATTGGAGCTGTAAACTCTCCGTTTTGTCTGTCTAGCCATTCTTGTCTTTATTTCTCCATAGATGTGTGCCAATGTCTCTTTAGAGTGGCATAAAATGGTTCCAGCTCAATGGAGGATCCAGGGACTTCTCAAGGTGTCCTGCAATGACAGGGGGTCAAGCTGAACTAGAAAATCTTCAGAAGCAAAGTCACCTTTATTTTTCCAGCTTAATACGTGCTTCTTTTAGGTTTCTCTAATACTAAAAATGGTGGTCCTTTCTCTATTTTTTAAGGAAGAGAGGGAGAGGGATGGAAAGTGGCAAAGACAATTCTTTATTATTTTCTGTATAAAAAACCAAGCTTTTAATGACTGTAGTCAGTAAATTTGAATTAGAAGTTACAGAAAATTTTGGACTTTTTTCAGACTCGTTAATGTATCCTAGAAAGGCTAAAAATAAATAAATAAATAAATATATACACACATACACACATATTTCCTTTATGAATTACTGAGGGAGGGAAACTGAAGGCCTGAACAGTTCTAATGTTGAGCTTCATTGATAAACCCAGTCATGGGTTGTGATAGTGTCAGTAGGTAAGAAGATTTTCTTTGCAGAAGCTCTGGGCTTTTCCTTTCTTTACAAGTTAGTGGACTTTTGTGGGTTCACCGTAGCTCTGTTGAAGCCATTTGACCAGTGCTTGGCATGTTAACAGATTGTGTTAACTTTCATAAGGATTATCCACAGTACGGGTGGGAGCCTGCCAAAAACATCTCCACCTCTGCCAACTGTATGTAGTCTTGGCCTGCCATCTTAGCATTAAAAGATGTGTTATGAGTCTTGAGCACCTGAAACAATATTTTCTATTTTAAATGTTTTCAGAAAAAAGGATGTTGAACTCAATCAACTGTTTCCTGAGTCCCATATGGTTGCTGTATGTTATGCCATAATGACTAAGCAAAACAATAGGGTGTAATTAACAAATTCATACCAGTCTATTTACTAAAATTTTCACCAACTTTGACATGTTGACTGCTGTTGATTCATCACAGTAACACATTAATTAGTGTTCTTAAAGCAAAAGGAAAAAAATGTGCTGGTGACAACAGCTGTCATATCAAATGGCAAGCAATGCGATAAACAGGTCACTGAGTGCTTTGTGTGATCAGTTCTTTCATGATGCAAGGTAACTTGGCAATATTGTCTGAATAATTTAATCTTGTTGTTTTATGAAGTAGTTTCCAAAATAGTAAATTACTGCAGCTTCGTAAGTCATTGAACACTTTCCTCAGGAGATCTGTGCGTTTAAAACAGTCTCCTACTTCCCCATCTCACATCAGTGACAGACACTAGAGTGTTAATTAAAGTCTGCCACTCTGTATAGCATGTGCATGCTTTTCACTTTACTGATTGTAAGGTAGATGCTTTTGGTATAATCCTACCTTTCAAAATCCATAAGCATATAGCCAAAAAACCCCAACAACTTACTCTGTTACAGAGTCTATTAACATCATGTTACCCAGTTGCTGTTTTGGCTCTTCGTGGCATTTCTTAAACAATGGTAAGTAGGCTCAACCTCATCTGTCAGCAAAAAGACGTGGTGTTGTGTAATGATGACACTTGTGGAAACTGTTAGAGAAAAACTGCAGTGACAGCTCACCTGTGTGAAGGAGCAAGGCTGCATTCTTAACAGGCAAGGATTTTCTAACACATGCTTGAAGCTTCTGTGCTCTGCTCAGTAACAGCTTCTGCCAGGTCAGCATGGAGGGTTACATGCCAAAACACCCCTTCCCTTGGTTAAAAAGAGTGTCTAGGAAATAGTAGCAACAGTCAACAACAGGCCATGGACTAACTTCTTTCTCCTCTCTTCTGAAAGTCTGTTTCTTCAGGTTTGAAAGAAAGAGCAAAGAAGATTAATGTTGGATTCATTATTTTGACAAGTCAGAAATCCTGATAATCCTGTGATTATTGTTTGAGGAAAGATTGCAACATTTTGCTCAGTGTGCAGAATTGGGAACAGACTGGAACAGAGTTTTTCACTAAGTCTTCATCCCCTCACATCCTCCCACCCTCATCTGCGGGCTATAGCAGTAACCAATGTAAACCTGGACCTTGTGGGCAAAAGCATCCTACATGCATCATCCTAACAACTGAGACAGTACAGCCTCTTTTGCAGCAAGCTTGAAAGGGCTGTCACATTACATTGACTCCGATGTGACACAGCCCATTTTAGCTGCTGAAACTGAAGTCCTCCTCCTTCCCTCCCTGCCACCGACCTGTCACACCCCCAAATGTCAAAGGGTTCAGGGTACTCTAGTGAGAGGTAAACGTTTATTTTGCTGCGGGATACCATGATAGCTCTGCATGCTCGATATTCTGTTCTGGGGAAATGATAAGAGAATATGTTGATCAGAACAGTGGAAATGTCTCACATAACGGCAGTTTTTCAAGAAAGGTAAATAGGTCAATGCTGTTCACTAGCTATTTAACTTATTTAAAATACTTTCCTGGAAGCAGGGAAGTTGCTGCTTAACAAAGGAACCGTTTCCTAAGTGGTCAGAAGAGCTGATTTTTTAATTTTTTCTTTCAATAAGGAAATGACTGCTAGAAAACAGGGTGACTAAAGCTGACAGTTTCTATTTTCTTATTTGAACAGTCCTTTCTAGATTCTTCAAGGACTATCAGGGATTGCTAGAAGGTGATCTTCTGGTCCTTCAAACTTAAAACTGTGTTAGTAACAGATGACTAAAAAGAGCCAAACGGCTAACTAAAGAAACCTGTACAGTGAATTTTGACTGCAAGAAAATGTTAACTGCCAAGACTTGTATTTGACTAAACTGGCCTAGGGTCATTGTCAGCAAGAACTGTAATGAACAAGTTTGTTCCAGCAGAAGCCAGAAAAATATGTTTTTATATTTATGCTTGTACAGCATCAACCATTAAGAGAAAGAAATGAACCTTACACTCTAAAAACATGGTGGGCATTCACCACAAATTGAAATGGACACAAAATTGAGTCTGCAGAGTTTATTATTTGTTTAGTGCTACAGGTGTTCATGGTATATTATGGACGTGTAAGACCAGGTCTTTGCCTTAAGGAGCTTGCAATCTAAATTAGATAGCAACAGATTATAAATATAGACCCTGATAGTTAATGAGTGAAAAGGAAGGACAGGATGCCAGATAAGAACATGCCCTGAGGCTAACATTATTTTTATAGAGGAATTATTTTGATGGAAATGTGGGGAGGTGCATGTATGGGTCTTTCACGTATTTCTGGATGTTTTATAAACTGATATTTTTTAACCTTTTTATTTTAGGTTTTTAAAAGGTCCAGATCTGCGTATCAAATAAATCATAATGCCAGTATGAAGTAGAGTTAAATTATTCTATTAAAATATACATATTCAGGGGCAGAAGCACATGACAAAATTAGAGGCCACTTAGGAGGGAAAAAAATCTTTTAATCATATACCTAAATTCCTTTTTTCCCCTGAAAATAGAGGAATATCCCATTCTTTTTCTGTTTGGGCTATTTTATAAGTTCTTTGAGCTAAAGCGGATTTCATGTCTTACTTGTAATGCAATTCCTTTCCCTAATCCTTTTTCAGTTATCTGGCATTTTATGTGTGCAACTTTTTAAAAGAAGAAAAGGAAAGGAAATTTAAGTTTATATTAGCTTGTGGAACAACAGGCTAAACCGGTATTAATCAAATTTGGGTTTAAAATTTAAGGTTGACTGTTAAGGGAAAGTATATGACAATAATGGGTAACACAGCTGGTCAACGTAAGGAAGGGTAGAGAACATGCTCTGGTATAGAAGCTGAAAGACCAGTTGAAAAGCAGCAAAGGTTTGGTTCTGCATCCTGCCTGGGACTTGTCCCGTTTCCAGTGGGATCTTCAGGAGTACAAGTTGCTTCTACGCAGCCTGCATGTTTCTGCCACATCTCCAGAGCCAAGCTCAGCCAGGGTCAGAAAGGGGCTGGCAGCTCCCCAAGAGCCTGCTTTCTGCCTGGGGTGGGGTGTCTTTGCCCCCTGCAGTAACTGCCTAGTCACCGAGTACATCAACATCAACCTGCTTGTTGTCTCTTGTTGAGGCCATTTAGACCTCTACAGGAAAAGAATCACCAGAATGTTTTTCAGGTTTCAAACCTATTCTTGAAGAGTCTGTGGTGTATTTCCACTATTAGTTGTGGGTTTGTTATTCTATATAGCAGTAAATCATTAACCAGTATTTTCCATGTAATTGGTATGATGGCTACCTGCAGGCTCAGGAGTTAACAATGCCTTGATAAATGTTATGAAAGCTGTCTTTGTAGGCATAGAATCACAGTCTTCAGGCCAAAGACATGTGGTCTGACTTTTGGAATAACACAGGCTCTAGAATTTATCATTGTCTGAAATAGAATATAGCACCCAACAAAAAAATCTCCCCCCATATGTATCGCTTTTCACTTTTAATCTTAAAATTGTTAGTAACTGAAAGAGTCCAACTGTAGCTTTAGTAACCTATTTGATGTTAAATTTCCCATATCTTTGGTTAGTTGACTTTTGATTTTTAATTCCAACTAATTTCTAACCTAAATTTACCCATTTTCAACTTTAAATGCAAACTGAATGAATTACATAATCTTCATGAATTCATTTCATTGTGAAGTTATTTGGGTGCATAAAACAGGAATTTGACATAATTTTGCTGATTGGCACAAGACATAGCAGCAGGTCCATTTAATATATTTTTCAAATATTAACACATTTACTTAAAATTATGAATATTAATAATTTCATTGTGAAGAGAATGTGAATTCAAGAATCAATAAAATATCATGAATTACATAATAAATACAAAAAATTACATAAGTTTGTCAGATGTATTTAGCAAGTGTATATCAAAATATATACAGGAATCTGTACTACTGAATGGATTCATAGTCATGAAAATTGGGTAAGGGGGCAAAGCTGCTAAATTCTGTGATGCTGACTAGTAACAGGAGAGTACTAAAACTGACTGCAAAACCTTGCAGACAAGACTCGGACTGCTGAATCACCTGCTACCAACCAAAGGGAATGCAAAGCAGTCTGCATGGTGCGGGGTGGGGTGGGGGGGTGGGGGGTGGGGTGGGGGGGTAGAATAATACCAACTCTTCACACATAAACACAGACCCTAAAGAAGCTCTTTTTCTTAGGAAAGAGATCTTGAAATGGCAAGCAAAGTCCTCTGGAAACATTTACTCGATTTGACAAGTTAGAAAGACAAAACTGATGCTAGATTTCCAGGAGAAGAACTTGGGAACAAAATGTAATAATTATGCCAGTATATCTACGGTGTTCCACATCTTGAAACTGTACCATTTCTGTCACCCTTCTCAAAAGGTTATAGCAGACAGAGGAGAGTAGGGAAAAGAGCCATTCATATCACAGAACAGCAAATGGCTTTCTTAAAAGCAGACATTACAAAGCTCAGGTCTCTTTATGCTGCATAAAGGTAGTGAAGGTCTTTAAAAGGATGACTGTCACAGCAAACTTGGAACAAGTGACAGGCTCTGCTCCTCAAAGCAAGTAGGCTATTGGCAGCCAATAGTGTGCTCTGAAGCATTACTTTTAAAACCAGCAAAACACATTGTCAAAGTTTTGTGGACTTCTGTGGAACTTTTTGCCATAGGATCCCATTAAGAAGTCGCAACCTGGTAAATGTAAGAAAACAAAGGTGGGCAACTGCTGTAGCAAGGTGGGAAGCAGAGGGGAAAGGGAATTTATCTTCTCCTGGCAGGGGCTAGTGGGGCATTTGCTGACACTACAAGATGGTTTGTGCTGACTCAATGCAGAGGGACCTGGCAGGATGAAGGGGAAGGAATAGGTTACTGCTGTGTTTAGAAACAACTCAAAATCCAATTTTGCATTACCTCAAGTCACACCACCTGCTTCTCAGTGTTCCACTCACACTGGACAATGACTGTGATAACAATAAGTTTATTGTGGAAAAGTGCTACGTGCTGTTCTGCATGGTTTCATATGTATATACATGTGAACACGCACACACATGTGTGTATATATATCTATCTGTAATTTATTTTTTTTTTTCTGCAAGAAGCCCATTTATCTAGTTGTTTCCCTGTGAGTAGAAGATGGGCTTATATTTTCTCCAAGGTAGAGAATATAGTGACCTAGCTTTGAAAATGAAACCTCTTCAGTCTGGCATTGCTAAACCATACAAAAGAGATCTAATGACATATTCCGGCTGGCCACATGGCACATCGACAAAGTGACATATTAGGTAAAGTTGACCAAGTTTTATATTGGGAAGGCAGACTTTCAGAAATCAAGGTCAAGGTCAAAAGCGTCTTTTTTTTCTTTGTGAAGAGAGCAGAATGAGTGGATTTGGAAAATGTTGCAGAGGGATTGCCAGCAGGATATAATACAGTGTCAAAATGAAGGGATAAGAAGAGAAGAAAAAAAAAATTACTCATGTTTACCCTCTTATCTGACATCCTGCAATCTCAGCCTGCTCTACGGGGTGTGCGCTTCCTCCTGATAACTTCTTTCAAAGGACAAATCCTACCATCTGATTATAGGCTAGGTCTAAAGTAATTGACTTAATTGAAGCAATCCAGAGGCAGAAATACAGAGTTGATGTTAATGGGATTCTTTCACACTTCTGATATGATTTGGGATGAGAATTGTTCCCTTTAGCAGGGACCATATGTGGCTATGCACAAAGACTGTCAAAGGTAATGTAAATCCATACAAACCCTGATGATTCCAGAAGCAGGCTGTGTTACACGGAAAATTGTTTTCTCTAGCCTGCGTTTCTCTGTGTCTGCCTAGTACACCTTTTCTGGTTTTGCCGGACATGGCAAACACACTGACTTTGGAGTGGGGATTGCTACTGGTGTGTGAACAAAGCACAAACATCTGTACATCGTACATCCTGCACATCCAAGTCAGTAGCTGTAAAAATATGTGAAAACACAAGATATGATGATCCTGCCATTTTAGTTGAGATGTGTGGTGAGAGAGTAAGCGTGTACTACTTCTGTTTCAAAATGCTGCTGTCTGTCCAGCACAGTGTGATCAGTGCTGTGCTGTTTATGGTGGGGATTGTTTCCTGACAGGCAGAACCTCTCTTTTTTTTTTTTCAGAGAAAAAAAAAAATTCCTCTCCCCAGCATTGTACTCCCCAGCCTTGTAAAGTGTCTAAGGTAGCTTGTACCACACCATGTGAGTTATGATTAAAATCAGGAGGGGATGATGTGACTAACAACCTTTTAATTGTGGAACCATCAAGTAGTTCTACAATAGATTTACATTATGTGGTATAATGACGATGAGTTTGATATGTAAATTACACTGCTTCACTAAATCTTGTCCTTAATAAAGCTATGGTCTCTCCCCAAAGATTGCAGTCCGTAATTTAACGAATGGTTGGCATGCTTTTTGGGGCAATGTACAACTGGAAAATGCACTGTATTTTAATATAATACAAGGCAATGTGGATGTTGTAATCTGGCATTACATGTTGTTGACAATTATCAACCGCATTTAATTTACATAATAAAAGCATGCCAAATGGCTTTGAAATAGCAGTGCTTTCTGTGCAAAAGACTAGATAGTAGGATGGGGTTTTTTTGTAAAAATAACCTAAGTGCTTATGGAAACAGTCTTTTAATGATATTTACTACTACACTTGCATTGCATAAGGTTATACATCATTCTTTTCTGACATTTATCATGTCATTGTTGATTTATGAAAAAAAAAGTTTTATTTTGAGAAAAAAGTCAGAAAATTATTATATTAAACTACCAGTTCTGCACTTTATTTTTAGTTTTTGTTATTCTTGCTGTGTTTATATCAACTGAAAAATGAAGGGAGATTGGATCCTGAGGCATGCCATACTGAGCCAAATTTATTGCTATAAGTGATTTGGTATTTCTCAATCTTTGACACAGGACAGAAGGAGAAGGTTTTTACAGTGAAAAAATTAGCTATTGAATACTATGGAAAATCTTTTGGCTTTTTAGGGTTTTTTTGGGGGTTTTTTTTGTGGGGAGGAGTGGTGGGAGGTTTGTTTGTTTGCTTTTTTTAGTATATACTTTGAAACATCTATACTCCTCCATAGTGCATACATTCATCTGATTTCTGCAGTGCAGAGTGGAAGAAGGCAGCTCCAGCTAGTCTGTTCTCTGGTGAATTATGGGACCAGGCCAAGGACCTCGTGTGGCTTTACTTCAGCTTGTGCATAAAGTGTTGAAATATTGTTGGGTTTTTTTACTTAAGTTACTGACATGATACTCACAAGCTTGAGCAACAAAAATTTGAAGCAAACTTTGCTGAGGGTGAACATCTTTCCTTTAAGCTTCTCATAATGTCTCCTTTTATTAATCTTTTCACTTGGCTTCTCATCATTAACTTCACCCATACCAATAGAAAGAATACTGATCTAGGGGGCATTTTTACCCCATACATCAAAGACCTTCTGCCTCATGCTTTATTTCTTTTCCAAGTATTCCTTTTTAATTTGTTCTTCCCTGTTTAATTTTTAAAAATAATTTTATTCTAGGAAAGTGCACTTGTCAACTAAAGCACAGCTGTTTTTCTGAGAAAAGAAAAAAGGAATCACTGATATTTTTCCTGAAAATGGACCTCATTACACCTGCTCTGTGAATACTTTGTTTGGTACTGTGTAATTTTTTCTGTGCAGTTAAAATTGTTAATGCTGAAATTATTATCCCTAGAAAATCACTATGGGCTAGCAGGTCCAGATTTTATTATACTATTGTGTATGCAAATCTAGGCTTAGTTTTATAGCAGGCATTATGCCCAGTGTCCCCAAAACCTACTAACTATTAAAAATAAGGCTTGTAATAAACATCTTAGGTTATTTCAATAAAAGAAGATTTGTGGGAAAATATATCTTACAATATCTTTCTGCTGCTTAGGATATGTTGTTGCTCAGCAACAGCATCTGTTGGACTATAGAATTAGATGGTAAATTAAAGGATTCAGAGGAATTAAACTGTTGTTTTCATGCCACTAAGTGAATCATACTAGACTAGTCCTTAAAAGTACCAAAAAGGATGCTGCATATGAGTGCTCCTTCAAAAGCTGAAAACTTAAGCACAGGAACAACCGCAGTATAAAATAGAAGAAAGATGATTCTGGTGACTAGGCCTATAAATCTTGCCTTATCATTGTAGACCTGACTGACACAAGACACAAGTGTAGTGCTCTATACTGTCTCGTAAAACTCTTTGGCAATATTCTTATAAATAAGGGTGGCTAAGTCTGATCTTTCTGTTTTTTAAAAAATAGTATTTTATTAATAGCCTAATAATTATTATTATCAAGACCATGAAGATTTCTTTTATATTTTATAAAGTATGAATTTAACTTGAAACATAATTTTAAGAGTCCTTACTGCTATCTGTCATCTTAATAAACCTGGCAGAGTAAACTAGTTATTGATAAATTAATTTACTCAAATGTTCAGAATATTGGGTGTTACTAAGAATCATTCCTCCTATGCACAACAGGACTGAGCATACACAAGACTGAAAATATGATTCATGCCCCATAAGACTTGCAATCTAAGCACATTTCAGGGTTAAAGAAATTGGATGAAAAACAAAAATAGCTTTGGCATCTATTTTTCAGTGATCTATCACTGAATTCTGAAAGTTGAAATAACACTATGTGTGCACTTCCCCGTCTGTCTTCACACAAGTTAACTGAGGTGTTCGGATGTCTGCTTGTTTGAAAAATTTTCCGTACTTTGAAATATGTGGTTAAGATTGGTCTGCAAGAATTTCAGAAAGAAAATATATATCTCATATTTTAGAGACTGATTAGTTCTGTAACTGAAACTTTTTTTTTTTTTTTTTGCATTTATGTGAAGAACAATGTATTTTGGTAAAAAATCTAGAGAAGGATTATTTGTTTAATGTCTTAATTGTTTTTTGATGTCAGAGGACAAATGAATCATAGCTGTTCTACTGGAATTACTTATGGAGTTACTGATGGAGAGGCAGTAGATGCATGAGATTTGAGTCAGATTATCACTGTTAGAAATTCAGTAACCTGTAAAAATCAATACAGCTGAGCTTTCATGTGAATACTTAAAGTAAAATTCCAATTTTCTACTAACATTTTGCATATGACTTTTTATTAGCTGAAGTTAATGGGATGAAAGTAGCCTCCAAAAAAAGTATTGCCCATTATTATATAAAAAATTATGAAATATCTAATAATCATGTCAAAAGGCAGAAGTTTCTGAAAAACACTTTTTTATTTATTTGAATAAAAATAAGGCTATGTAATCATATGATGAAGAAACACTTCAAACTTTAAAATTACTTCCGAAGGGTGTTTAGTAGTCAATGATTAAGACAGATGTGCTCTGTTATTCAGGCTCAAATAATATGCAGTAAGGTAGTAACCAGTATTTCCTAAAGATAATCTCCATAATCTAGGTACTTACAATTCTTTCACAGCAATACAAAAGAAAATAATATTGGATGCTAAATTAGATACTAAGGAGGTTGGTGTTATGAATACCAACTCTCAAGGCTTTATGAAAAATAGTCTGTCAAACTACCTTTATACTGTTTTTTTCAGATGGTTATTCTGCTTGACAAAAGTAATATTGATGTATTAGTTTTAGACTTATATGAGCAATTGACCTTGTGCTACAATGTGTTTTATTTAAGGAAGCTGATTGATTCCAAATCAACCTGGCACATAATCAGTGGATTAAAAGCTGGCTGACTGACAGGCCATAATACAAAATTGTTAATGGAATATTAAGACAGTGCATTGTTATTGAGATTGTACAGATAGAACTTGCTGACATTATACTATAAAATGTTATTAGTTATGCTTAGCTGACAAAAAAGTAGAAGGTATGTAAAAGATGTAGCAGTAACTAATCGGATCTGTTCATTTGGAAAGAGGCAAGCAAGCAATTAATGCTTATAATCAAGCAAAACTATGTCTCAATGAACAAAAAATAGAGGCCATTAATAGTACAGAAGGCTGTTCTGAGACAGTGACTGTGGGGTTCTTGGTGCTAACTCGCCTGACAAGCACAATTCTAGCTGGTGGCTCATATAACAAAACCTACTGATTTATAAGTATCCATGACACAGGGACTCTTGAAGACGGATGCCGAAGGTTGTATCTCATATATTTCGAGACAATGTCACAAATGGATCTAGGACACAGATTTTAATGTAAAGTGTGGAAAAACTCAAAGGGTTTGTTATGAATACACCTGTTCTGAAGCACAATAATCATGATTTCCAAAACATATAGACTACGGACAGCACTGTGGAGTACATCAATGCAGTCCTCTTTCAGTAGCATCATGAAATTGGAGCTCTTTGGGACCTTGAAACTGTTGAAGTGAACATTGTTTATTATGTCGATTACTTTTATTTAAAATTTGTTATGTTGTTATTGAATGTAACTCTAATTTTTGGTTGGAATAAGTGGGCAATTAAGTGTGCACTTTTAAGATGTGTTCACAAGATGCAGCTGAAAGCTGGGTTTTGTGGAAAGAAACTTACACAGAGCAACATTGGCTGAAACTCTCACCACTTTGTGAAGCAACCTTCTTTGGAACTTCAGTTCAGGTGTCTTACTGTCCAGTGAAGAACATGCTCACAATGGTCTCATCAGAGACATTTTTCCTTATCTTTTTGTTTAACTTTGCTCTTTCACAATATTTTTATTTAAGCCATGTTTGGCTTAAAAGTAATAATTACATCCTTAATAATACAGCCATGGATTTTGTCTCTTACTTTTGGAGTAGGCATTAAACCCCTCTGATTTCTTATATGGTAATAACTGTAATCAGCACATTAAACTTGACGTGGTGACTATGACTACTGAACATAAGGGAGAGGATTAAATGGTGAGTGATGGCATACCAGTAATTTTTATGCATCATGAAAAAACAAACATTCTTTTAAGAGTGGCTTCACTTGCATTTTCCTTAAAGCATAAGCACAGTTGCTCTACTTGTTTTATTTGCATAAGCATGTCTTAAAGCTCCCTTTTTAGTCTCCAAGCCCCCTCCCCCCCTCCCTTTTTTTTTGTAGACTCTGCTAAAGTCTAAGTATTCTTTAATATTTTTTCTGGATTATAGACTTTAATTTGCATAGAACATGTCAGTAACACTTTTATACACTTTTGAGAGCAACCTGGCTTTATTTTCAACATTGATTTTATTTTGACTTTATTTAGGCCAAGGAAAGACTAATATATAGCTTTGAAATAAACAGCCTTTTTTTCACTTTGCAATAGTCATAAAAGAGTTTTAAAGTTCTCTTGAGGCATCCTCTAAAACTTAGTGTGAGGCAAAATATTTGCTTCCAGAAGTATTTTATTTTAAAATAAAGTAACTTTTCTCTACAGGTCCAGACTGTACCTGGTCAAGTTGAACAGAGAGGTGAGAGACAGTTATGCCTTGATTTGGTTTTCAACCTTTTGATAGTGCCTAGTGTTCATGACCACCATGGAATCCATATACTATACCTTTTGTGCTAGAGAAAAACACATGTGTATTTAATACATACCTTTTTTGTTTGTTTTGTTTCAGCTTAGTTGGATTTAGTAAGTGGCAGTAACAGTCATGAGAGATACTGTTCAAGAAAGGGTGGAGCTATGTTACTTGCTTAATAACAATGTTGTGGTTAATACTAACATATTGTGGAAGAATAGTTTTTAATCACATTTCAAAGCACCATGTACCATTTCCCAAGGCAGCCCATGGACCTCAGGTAAATTCTGAACCCATCTGATACAAAATAAAAGAATTCGTAAGATCATTTTATCTTTGACCATGTGTTTTAAGCATCCTCTGTTTCAACCTTTTGTGTAACTCTATGTTGCTGTAAGCAGATGGAAGGACCTACCAAAGAACCATCACATTAGTGATCTTTACGTTCTTTATTGTTTGGGGAGATAAAACAGTGTTTATATACAGAGCTTCAGATATATGCAAGCAAAGCTGCTGCTGTTCTTAAGATTTTCAATTAAGTAAATTATTCCTGTGCAAGAAATTCTTTGTAAAGTGTCTGTTGCTTAAAATAAGCACTAGTAAACTTAACCCATCACTCTTGATTTAGGCAAGTCACAGCACTAGGGAGCGAATATGGCATGAAAGTGACACTTCAGGTTTAAAAGGTTGATGTATTCATTCTAGTGATGTCCTACATAGACAACAGAGTAAATTAATCTCAAGTGTATCTCAGGATGAAACTGGAGGTAAAATTTGGCCTTTTGTATCCAACAGTCTGACCTATTGTCTTCAGCAGCCTATAGTCTTTCTTTTATAAGATGTCTTTTAGTACAGACTGAATTCAGAAACGTGAATTTTCTTTGTCATGATGCTGGAGCTCTGAAATTGCATTGTTCTGCAACAGTGAAAATTTTGTCTGATTAATTTAGCTTCCATTTCCTTGCACATGAATCTTTTGTGAAATGTTTTCTGTAAACGTCATAGTTAAGCATCCACTGAAGAATTTGTATGCTGAAGTGTCTGCAAAGTGTTCACCTTTTTGCTGTATTTCTTATATTGATGGTATGTGATTGACAGACGTGGCTGAATACTTAAGATTCTGTCCTTTGACTGAGTAGTTGCAGCACTCATTTTTTTAGTGGAAAAGTGAGTGAAAAGTGAACACTGACTATCACTGTGCATGAATGCCACATTTCACTTGCAAAGCAGGCATTTTCATGGCTACCTGCCATCCCCAGATGCTTTTTCAGAAAAGCTGTTGTTGCTGATTTAACTCCCTTCACTAAACAGCTAGAAGCATTGTACAACAGAGAGAAATAATGAGGGTTTTCCAGTGCTACTTTTTTACCACTGATTACAGGAATACACTGGCTTTTAGAATCAATCTTGTATCAAATTCTCTTCTACCTAATTGTGTGTGTGTGCCCGTATGTATGGTATGAGGACAGATCACAGTTGCTGTAAATACTGGATGGAAATAGAAGAGTCTGTTTCTTTTATTTTTTAGTGGATGGAGGAAAAAGTGCAGATTTTGGGGTGTTCCACTATTAAGCTACCTGCTTTTTTATTTATTTATTATTATTTTGTTCATTTATTTATTTATTATTTATTTATTTCATGCAACATCAAAAAAGTTGTTAGACTGCCAACCAGTAAATACGGCAGAGTGTAGAGTAAGCATAAACTGCTAAGTGTTTTGCTCAATTGGTCCTATTACCTGCAGTTCTCTAAAAGTAATCTTTTTAATCTTTTAAATAGTAACCTTTTAAATATTGATCATACTGTGTAGTTCTGTGGCAAACATACATCTGTCCTGCCTAAGGATTTAGTTTTTCTTACTGTATCCCGTTGTTTCTAATATCAAAGACTGTCAACGAAGGGCTGGTGTGGAGTAATACTTTTTCTTCAACTGTGTCTGTCCTTACAGAGATATGGTGTTTCCCATCCTTTCTCTTTCCTTGCCTTTATTGCCTGGACTTCCAGTAACCCCAAGCTGGAAGTTTCTGAAGGATGTATCAAGTGCTATCCAGCTAAAGTATCCAGGCCACAACACTGGAATTATTCATACATATAAACATACCGATACAAGCCTGAAAATCCTCAATATACAAGCATATGCAAGTCAGTTTTAGTCACCACCACCAAGAGCTTGTGGCAGCACAGGCTGGCAGTGGCAGCCATGGCATCCAGACTCCAGCAGCTGCTGCAGAGGGCAGCTGTGGGCTGCTGCAGTTGTACCTCGACCAGGTGGTGTATGTTATTCCAAGTACACTGTAAAAGTTGTGTATGTATGTAAAAGATGGGATTAAGCATTCTTTTAACTTATATATGTGTGATCCAAAAAGTTTGTTTCAAGTTTTAACACTAAAAGAACAGAAGTTATACACTGAGTGAAACTAGCCACTGCAAGACAGCTGCTGGTACCTGGCTTAAATCTTGGAGCAGCATCTCTATGCAGCCCTTTAATTTTTTGAAGTAAAGGTCAAGTATATAGTTTGTTTTAAGTGAGCCAGAAGACTCTGTACACACACATGAAGTTGTGCTCATTTGCTAGAAGTATTTGTGTAATACTTTGAAATTAAGTACTGCATAAGTGATTTGTTAAAAGTGTTTACTGGCTGTAGTGTTCTCTCTTTAAAGGTGGTGGGTCCATTGATATCTGATGCATCCTTCGATGCACGTCTTATAATGCAATTGGTTATATCATAAATGATCACAAGTGAAGAATCTGAAGATGAAATTTCCTTTTCAGTGAATTAGTTTTATTTCCTAGGTGTGCCAGTAGTTACTTGAAAGCCAATTCTATAGCAGAAAGTGAACCTATAGTAAAAATCAATTAGGATCATGGCCTAGAGGTCTTCCTTCTCCCCCCCAGGTTACAGACACTTTTTACATTTTCTCATGAGCCGTCACTAAATGACTAATCACTAAATAGAGAGATACCACTTTTTGCTTTGTTAATAAATCAGCAGAAAAAATGAGTATGTCTTTTTTCTGGAAACAAGTACAATAATACATTAACTTTAAAATGGGATGCTTTCACCCTTAGTCTCTCAGTCAGGATTTGACTTCATATGATACTTTGAACTCCATTAAACTCAATGTGTGCCTGTTTACAGAATACAAATTGCATTGCACAATCTTCCTTAGAACGGTACGTATTAGCTGGGTACCACATTAAATCAGGTTTTCCTACTCAAGTTTTCCTGGGAAGAAAAGACAAAAGCTATTTCTCTGTTTATACACAAGATAGATGCCAGCAAAAAGCTTTCAATTATGGAGTTAAAGTCCAGATCTGAACTTTATCCTCAGTGGGAACAAAGATACCAATATTTAAAATGGGGGGTTCAAGTCTCAGGTTAATTGGAGTGGTGTAGAGATGAGCCTCAACTAAAACGCTTTCTCATGATCAAGCTACATGTAAAGAAACATACATTTGCGAAGCGGTAACCAAGTGATGGAAGAGGCTTGAGTGATTCATAGAACTGCTCTTTGGATTCTGCTTGAATTAGTATTTTGATTGACTGTATGATCATATAATAATCCTTTTTCCCTCTGACAGGAGTCCTTCCTCATTCATTGCACAAAATTTACCTGATACCCACCTGGTAGAAAGCTGCAAGAATTTTATCATCATAGTTCAAAATGTGGCCAAGTGCTTTATTTCCTGTAAATCCTGTTCTGATATCAGGATGAATTAATTTTCTTGTGGTCTTTACTATCATATTGATCATGGCTGTGTCTCAGTTATCCACAAAAATCAATAATTACCCTTGCAGAAGTGGCCCGTGCTGAAAAAAAAACAGATTAACAATTGTTCATTAAGGTGGACAAACCCGCTATTTTTGTACATGCAAACCATAGTTTTACAGGCATGTTATCAGCTGTGAGTAGAACTTAATGAAACTCACTTTCTGTTCCAAATAAAACATCAATATTTGAAAAATAATTGTCATTCTAGTATAGAATGGAATATATATTTAATGATTAAATGATAAATAAAAAATCTTGCATCAAAAGAATATTTGTATTGGTAAAATATTCTGGAAAATTGTCCTGTAGGATTTTCCCAAAGCCTAAGGGCTCAGCCAACTGTCCCACTTGGGGGAGCTCCTTGAGCTGCTTTGCCTCCGGTCACCAGGGCTGGATGCCCTGCAAGCATCTCCGAGCTCTTGCTGCAGCTGGAGGTTCCTGGGCTCCCCAGCCTGATTTGAGCGGCAGAACCCTGGCCACGCAGGGGGCTCTCCCTGCCCCAATGCTGCCCCCAGATAGGCACCAGCAGCACCGGCAGAAGCCAGGATCTCCCTGGTGAGCCAGGATAGGAGCTTGCTGAAACACTCCTCAGCTCTTGCCCTGCTCTTTCTCTTGGGTTTCCTTTTGTCAGAAACCAAGGCATTCAGGAGGTGTGGAAAAGAGGTCCAGATCTCAGCCTGATCTGGTGTCCCCAGTCCCTGATCCTTATGTTTAGACATATCTTGAGGGTTTCTTACCATATTTCACTGCCTTTGGATGTATGCACAGTGGTAAACCTAACTCTGAGAATCTCTGGGTACAGAGAAGTTTTCTGGAAATTACAGTCCTCAAGACAATCCATAAAATGATATGATAGTGAAGCAAGCAAAAAACCCCTGACTCTTTATAGGGAATATTATGGCATAATATTGATTTCCTTTACAGAATAAATTTTGTGAAATTTTAGACAGATTTTTCAGCATTTTACATGTCAGTATTTCCACAAGCTTCATTAAGATGTCTCTTATTGTCTGAGATAAGAGATAATGATACTGTGTTTTACTTCAAAGAATGGACCTTCCATCTGTGATTGAAATGACTGCTGTGGAGAAACAACTACACACTAAAGTGAGGATTCCCATTTCTGCAGAAGGCGAATGCATTGGGACCACTACTAGTGTAAGCTGATGGGCATTTCTGATAATTGCAAACTGTTTTTCAAGTACTGGTACAATTACTGAGAAGAAATCAAGGGTAAATTTGGTGTCTGTGAAGGGGAATATTCACCACTCACGAGCTCTTATAAAATATTTAAATACCCTTAGTTTTTATCTGCAGCTTTAATTCCCCATGAAATACATTCTATCAGTACTTACCTGCCAGATATTCAGCTGTCTTAGCTTTGTGCTTTATATTCAGTTTTTATTTCTGTCAATTTGTATTTTAGATTGCAAATCAAGAAGCTTTCAAGATAGTTTTGATTAATTTTGGGCACAACGTGGCTTCATTTCTTTTTTATGTTTTGATGGTAATTTAGCATGGCATAAAATTGCTTTGCATTAAACTATACTCATGAATCAAGAGTCTTTTCCATTAACAAGATTCATTTAAAGTCTAAGCCCACCTACAAATCAACTATTTTGTGTCAGTTTCAGTAATTATTGTTTAGCAAGAACTGGTACAATGGCACAATGAATTATGTCAGTACATAGATGATTTAGATAAATAGAATGGAAATATTAATACAACTAGCACTATGCTAAATTAGCTGGCAGAGGCCATGGTTTAGGGTCTGTTATTCTCCAAAGTGGAAAAAAAGAGCTTTAGTTTATGCTGCTTTAGATTGCAATAGTATTTCTTAAAAAGAGCTCTATTCATTAGGAAATAATAAAGGGCTACCTTAGCTCTCTAGCTGGGAAATAAAGTAATATCCAATGACTGGAGTCCCAATGTGCTCTAACTCCAATGTATGTATTTTTTAAAAAATACATATTTATCAAATATTTATTCAATATATATGTGTGTGTATATATACATAACATGTTCCAAGAAGCATTCTCTTGCTCATAAAGTTGTTTAGAAAGGCTGGCAAATTAAAAGGGATGATGTAGCATCCATCAAGTTGATGACAGCTGTAAATATTGTACCTGTAACACATTTGCTTTGAACAACCTTGTTGAGCTTATTTCGGTTGATTTCAATGTTTGAGATATTTTTATACCATATTCAATAGTTGTGAATTATTTATGGTAGTTCACTATGTCACAATATTACCACATTAATCCTCTTGTAGTTTCCAAAATTTGTGTCTGTCTTTGTCTCCATGATTTCAGCAGATTAGTCAATATAGGAGATGAAATGGTCTGAAAGTATGGATGAAAATTACTAAATTTTTGGCTTTTATCACATACCTGAAAATCAGCAGCTCAGGCACTAGAAATACTGTTTTTATTCCTCTCCTTGCAAGCTTTACAGTTTTTTACTATCTACCTCTAATGTATTAATGAATATGTTTATGAAGCACTTTACATTTGATCATCAAAGCAAATAGAGAAAAAATCTGACAAAAGAATTTGTCTTCCACCATAAATAATGGTAAAGATATGACTACTTATTATAGAAGTAAAAGGCTGATACTAAACAGGCATATTTTAGAAGCTCCGATGAAATGTATCTTATGCCTTGGTTTAGTTGACATGGTTTCAGTAGGTGATAGTCAACTTAAGTCTGTTTGTTTTCAGTATGTTAGTATTTTTTAATCATCCTATCAATTCTTACCAGTTAAGATTTAACTAGATTTGCCTTATGCCCACACAACTGTCTGAAGCAATTTTTATCTCCTCTTTACAATTAGTTTTCTTTTTTGTGAGTAAAGGGGAAGGCAGTCTCTTGCTTGATACAAGTGAAGTCATCCCTCCTTATATATGCAGACTCACATCAAAGCTCTGAGAAACGGTAACAAGCTCATTTATCTCAGTAGGTGTTAACTTACTGCCCCTAAATGATTGCTTTACATCAAGTACCTCAACATGCCTTAACATTTCAGTGTAGTCAAAGTATATAAGGCCATGATGGCTGGTTAGCTGCTTGTATGATAATAAGGGGACCATCTTAGGGCACAGAGGGTGTGGGATCACGCTGTTTCATCTTCAAAACTAACCTGACCTTTTATTTTGCCTGTTGGATACTTTAGGAGTGTGGAGGTAAGTATCACACTGATAGTTACTTGGTTTGTTTTCAAGCTCTTATTGGGAAGAACAGTGAGAGGTATCTTTTCACTTCACTTTGCTTAACTTCACTTCTTCTGTAGTTTCTGATGTCTTCATTCTCAGAGTGGGGGTCCAAGCTCTAAAATCTCTGATTTTCTGGTTTGCCTAAAGTTGTGTCCAAATCACCCAAACAGAGGTCCCAAGACTGAGGAACACTAGGGCCATGTATCATGACTCTTTGGTCAACATGCTTTTTTTTTTTTTTTTTTTTTTTTTTTTAATGCCTTGTTATTAGACTTTGGGACAGCCTTTTATGAGACCCGTCGGTCATCACATGCAATAACATCAGAAGCCAGCCCTCAAAGGCTGGTACTAACAGGAGAAATTGATTCTGCTGTTAGGGCTTATGCTGTCTGTGGTGCAGCCAAACCAGAAACTGTGTCAACTTCAGATAATTTAAAAGAATAATTGAGGTTTTTATTGAATTAAATTTGAAAATAAAAGGTGTTTCTTTTATTGTATGTGAACATGTAAATAGAGACAAACTTCCTTTCACAGGGGTACTTTCAAAAAGAAACCCAAGACAAGAAGGTTTGTGAGCTCAAAATTACCTTGAAATCTTTGTGAAATTGCAGAATTATGTCCTGTGGATATATACATTTTGCTTATGATCTGTTGATGAGGCTCACAGATCAACATCTCCACAAAGGCTGCTTAATGATGAAGGATGACATTGCCATTCTGGTTTTTAAGTTGACCTCTTGAATGACTACGAGAATTTCCTCGTAAGAGAAGTACATTTTTTTACTATATGTCTCAGTCAGGCTACCTTTCGTGCTCTCAATTGATTAATTGGAGCTCCTTTACCACTTGAAGTGGTTAATAAAACATGTATCTGACAAGCAAATCAAGGCAACTGATCCCTCTGCCTAGGGAAAAGTTGTTAAGCACAAATTCTAAAAATTTGAGGAAACTCAAAAAACAAGCAGTCTTTCTGTCACCTCGCTGTAAAATGAGATTACTAAAATGTATGACAATTAGCTATAATTAATGTTCTGCCAAAGCCTAATACAGAGCTGTAGGGGTTTTTTTCCCTGACAATGTTTAACTGCAGTTAAATATGCCAAGTTGACGTTTCCCTGCGATTACCATGGAGCCATATTGAAATCTTCACTCTCTGAAGACAATTTGTATGACTACTGCATCTTCTAGGATAACATGTCTTGTTTTCATTAATCTTTACAGTGACTTTCACTGTTGGCAACCCATGACTGGAACCCAGCTTTCATAGCATCTTCAGTCTTGTTTTGGGTGCTTGTATAACTTCTTCTATGAAATATTAATAATAAAATAATATAAAGTCCCGAATGAAATTTCAAACGTGAACCATTATTAAATAATAATTTGATTTAAGGTCTTCACAGAGTAGTCAGTTTCATTCAAAGTTATTATTTTATGTCCATTGTTGCAGTGTGACTTAATAAACTGTATATGTATCCAAATATTAACTAATATAAATGACCTGAAGACTCTGAATCTGTGCATACTCTGACTCTAACTGAACTCAAGACTGGTGTCATACTCTCAAGTTATGAGAAGGATTTGAGGAGAGAGCAACACAGAAAATTTCTATTTTCTCTTCTGCCCAGATATGCTCCAAATTTTCAGTCATAGAAATTACTTTTAATTTACTGAAAAGTCAGGCTACCTCTGTGGCAAAATGTGTTGTTCATCCCTTGTAATGCTTTCCAATAGGTGTTTAGTCTGAAAACATAATAATAATAATAATAGTGGAATATCACTGTTCAAGAAAAGGGAACCTTTAACATCGGCTTTGTATTAAAAAGAAGTAATGTCTTGGAATAGACGGCTGTCCGTAATGCTTGTCCAGAACTTCACAATTCCCTTTTAAGGGTGACATACAGGATAACTGTTTCTAATCAAGGATATTCAGCAGAAATCTAGCAAACCTGCTAACAAACTGCAGTCATAGAAATGAACTATGTAATATGAAGATGATACACACTCAAGTAGGCAGGGGGTTACGGTTTTAGAACGGAAGGAAAACACAGTGGTACTAATTGCCAATGTGTGGTTATATCACCTATGTCAAGAATAATTTCAGGAAGCATGCCTCCACTCTACAGTCACATGGAAGTCTCTAATAACTCCCTTCACATTGTCCTGATTAGTTAACATAAAACAGCAAATTCCTCACAATATTTGTTGACCTTTGCTTAAAAGAAAATCCAGGTTTTACAGAAACAGCCTGATAGGTGGTGGAATCAGCTGTCCTACAGACTGTGAATGATTTGGATTTCTTGTTTTACTAGTTCTAGAAACAGGAAGTAGATCATAGTGATTCTATACTTCACGTCAAGAAGTTGTAGATAATGTTACAGATGGTGAATGCCTCAGTGATATGCAAGCTGTACAAGTAACATAGAGATATAATGCTTCTCATTTCTGAGCAGCACTTTCAGCACAGCCATCACACACTGAGACACTGGCTTTTTTACTAACAAGTTGTGACAAGACCCCAATTTGGCCAGATCCTTGAAGTGGAACCGTCTGCAGCTTTTCCTTAAAGTGAGAATGCCAAAACCCATTAATGGCTTTCCAGTTACTAAAGCTCTGTCTTATTACAGCACAAGGAACAAGGAAACTTTTGAAATAGAGAGAAGTCAGATTTGCTGGGTGAGACACTAAAAGACCTGACCAAAAAAAATAAAAAAAAATAAAAAAAATCCCCTACTCTTACATCTTTTATTCTTCTAGGGTGGGATCTTTCCTTGACTCCTGATCTCAATCTCGTAATTTCCAATTCCTTTCTTTGTTTGTTTGTTTGTTTGTTTGTTTTTACTTCTGTGCCATGCAGCTGGTTATGTTTTGCAACCCACTGTTTTAAGGAGATTTTATGTCTCAGTTTGTCATTAGGCTCCCTGTCCTGCAATCCAGAAGGTCTTTCCCCAGCTGATCAAGTTCAATGGCTTCCAGGGTCAGCTCCATCTTTCCTTCATGCAGCTTTGTGGCTTTCACTTTTCTAGAACAAAACAGTGAGCAGACAGCTTTCCTTGCTGGTGTTGAGAACTTTTTAAAAAAAAATATACAGCAAACTGTCATCAAGCCCACCATGAACACTATATACATCATTGTCAGAGGAGCTTTCATGGAGTTTATTATTTCATCTTGACTCTTGAATCAACCAACACTAGCAGTACCAAACATCTTGTAAGCAGGATTGGAGGCAGGTGCACAGAGAAACTGCTGGAGCTACATGTGGCCTGACGTGGATGTATCACATCAGCGAGTGCAAATTTAGTCTATGTAGAGCATATTTGTTAAGTATTCATTCTGAAAACATTACAGACCATTTTTTTACTTAATTAAGAGAAAAAAATCTTATATGAGCTTACATCCTGTGTTTTGGTAAAGGCTCGGACCTTTGGAAAAGCTATTGCATGGTCATATATTCTACTGAAAAGTATTTGAGATCATAAACTAAAGACACTGGACAACTGTAGTGGTAGCTATTTTTTCTTGACTTTTAAGGGCTTGGCTTTGTAGCCTGCATGAATTCACAAGACTGTACTCATATCTTCCATGCATGGAGGTATAGTTGAGACCTTTGGCACCACATAAATGAATCAAAAACCCTTGGTGCATACAGAGTTTAAAGGTAAGGATAGCAGAAAGAAGGTATTAAAGGGGAAAGTGAGATGGCTAGAGTGCCACGTGGGCCTGGAAGCAATAGGTAGAATAGGAATCAATATTATATGTCATATATGATGAAGTTATTTCTGGAGAGGAAAGTTCGTGAGAGTCTTATTGCTAGCCTAGCTATTACAGCCATAACCATGTTTGTTGTTTTCTATTTCTTTAATCCCCAAGAAACCTGAAATTTCAAAAAGTCCAGTACTGATAGTCTTACCATTTTAGAGGAATAACTTTGCTAGTGAAATCATTCACTTGGTGAGGCTGTGTAACTTCCACGGCAAAATGGCTGGGAATCTTGTAGATTCATCCCCACTGGTAATGGCTGTTACAGACCTTTATATTAGTCTGTTCAATGAGTATACAGTTTATTAGCTCCTGGGGAAAAAGCTGCCTGACCACTGATTTTTTCTCAGTCACAATGGGCTCCTAAACATAGTGTGCTGTCTTCAGGAGGAGAAAGAATTGAAGTGGAGGAATACAGAAACAGAAGTGCTCTTTTGTTTAAAACACATTCATTGGTGTGTGAATAGATGGTTTTTGTTTGTGGGGTGGGGGGCTGTTTGTCTGCTCGTGGTTCAGTGGACGCAACCTAAAGCCTCTCAGAAGCATAGACAGAATTAATTTTTTCTGTCCCAGGAATGAGGGCTGGGGCTGGTTCGTTCCTGTCACAGAAAGGAATGAGAAAGCTAGGGATAAGGGACAGGACTAGAATCAAAATCTTTTGGGAGAACCATTCAGAGGCTTTATCTCATGGCTGTGGAGAGGAGAAAGGAGTGGCTGCTGCCTTACATTTCTCCACCCTTCCTTAACCACACTGTTAAGGAGGACAGCAGTGGGAACTTACTTCTTTTTTCTTTTTTTTCCTTCTTTTTTTTTTTTTTCTTTTTTAACACCATGATATAGGCAAAGCAGGAGGAATGATAGTTCTCATAGCAACTGCCTGGTGTTGCTGTATTTAAAGCTAATCCTAAACAATTTAAATTTGAATGCAGAACAGTGGAAGGTTTAAAAAGATGCTGTGCCGTAAACATAGTATGTTTTATGAGTTATATATACCAAGATGTATACACACACTGATTTCTAATTAAACCCATCCCCACCCCACCCCACCCCTGGATTTTCAGCATTTTAATTTAGTGTGTAGCAAAATGTTGTGATGGCTTCATTCTGCATAGACTGATAAATATACATGTCAGACTAAAGAGCAACAGGTTCCTAACCCATAATCAGAGTTGGCTTTCCTCATTTTATACTAGTTCACCCACTCTTTCCTTGCTGTGAAGAGAACACAGAATATGTAAAGAGGTCTTTGACCTATGCATTAGGCACATGATTTACTATCAAAATCCTTGGTTACATGGGGAAAGGACAGACTGCGAGCGAGCCTGGGCTCACTCCCTGCTCCACCCTCCCTGCTGACCTGCAGGCTCTGTATTTACTTTCTACTGGAGGGGTATAGCATGGGGAAGCTACTGGGTAGTGTTCTGTGTGTATTTTAAAAATAACTGGATACCACATCAACTTAAAAAAATATATATCAAGAAGCAGTTTTACAATTCAGATACCTCCTCAGCCTTTCAAATTTAAATGCAGAATGATTATAAAGGTAATTTATGATCTGAATTTCTTGTTGGACACAGGTAAATATAACATGATCTCAGATACTGGAACACTTAGTAGTTTGAGTTGTCGTTAGTCCACTGATACTGAGCTTAGAGACTGACTAACTGAAAAGTAATTTTTTCAGTGTGCAATGTATTGCAATGTGTGCAATGTGTTGGGAGTCCTGGAATATGAAATGGGAGTTCATTTAAAAACCCACTTTAAATTAAAAACATAAAAATGGGAAAATTTCAAACTTCTCAAATAAACTGCTATTACAAATAAACAATACATAGACCACAGTTTGATATGCTATTTCATGGAAGCTGTAATATTTCCTTTTGTAGGAATGACTTCTTGATTAGACACCAAACATGATGGATTGTTAATAAAATCATCGCTCAAAGATGTGTGCAGTTCTGGGGCCTCGGTGCAGGGAGAAGAGTAGGTATCAGGCTGTCCAGAGCTGCTGGCTCCTCAGCTGGCAATCTCAGTGGGGCCACCAAGTACAGAATAAACCTCTCACCCCTAGATGTCTCCCCAGGTTAGACTTAGAAATAATGGCAGAATGCTGTGTAAAACTTTATCTCTGACATTAACTGTTCTTATGTGTCCTGCAGAGAAATATCAGCAGCTACTTTCCGATGTTTGAAGTAAACAGTTTTTCCAAAGATATATAGCTTAAGCTTAATTACATTCTGTATATTATGACTGTGAGAGTCATCAATGGTCACAGGTTTTCAGAAAACATTACGTTTTAAACTCCTTGGGATCTTTGTCTTTCCTAAGTAGCATAATTAGTTATACTTCATCTGCCGAGGTTTTGTTCTCAGTGAATCGTTCAGTTCATTTGAATTTCAAGTCTAAAGGTGAAGCACCTTTCAAACTCCTTTCCTGTAAGAGGGACATATAGCCTGATAGCTCATTAAAATAAAACAAAAATGTCATTGAGAACCTTAAAATTCATATTTTCTTTCTTCTCAGTGTGCGTGAAGAATGTTAAGAATCCACATTAGATCAGAAAATAAATGAGAAGACAAAATTTGAATTCTGGATAAGGCTCCGATGCTGTCATCAGTGTAAGAACCTGAAAAGAACAGAAAATCTGACACTTTTTGCCAACCAGTTAGGAGTGGGGAGGGGGTTGGGGGGGGGGAAGCAATTTGTGTTTGTTACTAGAAAGATCAAGTTTTTGATGACACGTCACAGAATAAACAACTTTAAGAATAGTGTTAGAAAGTTAAAAACAAAGCAATAATATTGATGTGTGTTTCAATATATCAAATAACCCATAAAGTCTGTAGGATTTATTTTGCCTTGTCTAATTAGATCCAAACCCACAACTTTCAAAAAACATACCCTCTATAGTCAACTCTGAAATATTTTTTTTTCCATGTTCTGCATGGTTCTCCACTTGCAGCGGGGTTCTCCTTGGTTAGATGAGATCCCTTACCTAGATTATTTATTCAAATGATTTCTCTTTGTGTGTGACATTAATGGTCAGAATTCCTGATGTAGGAAAAGCCTGGTACCTTAAATTTCTCAAGGATTAAAAATTAAAAAAAAAAAAGGGGGGGGGGGACGGGGAGGGGGAAGAGGAGGGTCTCCCAGTGCTTGTGAACTTTGATATTTTAGCCCAACTTCCTAATCATTCCTAATCAGTACCTAATAGCAACTGCTGCAGCCTGGAGATCCCAAAGTGAGAGCTGGCATTTAACTAATCTAATCAGGTGAGAACATTTAGATCCGGTGAGTCAGAAGTATCACACTTACTGAAAAACAGGATGTAGAGGTGGAGCAAGGGACACATGTATTCTTAAGAGCTGTGTCTGAGGTAGAGGTTTGGATCTTACAAATGCACTATTGCTTTACATGGTAAACTTTATTGCTAAATAAAGACAAGTTTATTCTATCATGAATTTTATTTACCAAATGCTTCTTTGTAAGATGAAGGAAACTTTTTTTTTTTTTTTCCCCCCAAGAGCCTTTTACTTTATTTCAGAGTTTTCCTGATGAACAGGAAAGTATATCATTATTGTCTTAAAGACAACTGGGGTTTAGAGACTTGTAGGTAGTGTTATTTTCCACATCTTAAGTAGTTTTCACTGGTTAATTTTTATTTTATACTGTATGCAGAAAAAAGGATATCTTTTTTTATTATTTCCCTCTGCTTCCTTTCTCTTCAGGGCAGAGACATGCTAGACAGGGTGGGAAGAGAAGTAAACTAGTTGTGTTTTAGTCAATCTTCCTTCCCAATGACCAGAAGAGTTCAGAGGAACAGTAGAGACCTTCCTTTAATGGTACATAAAATGAAGATACACATCTTTCAGATTTTAATCTGGCTCTAGGAAGACCAACCTAAGGATCTCAGCATTAGCCGCCTGTTAGTATTGTACTGAAACAAACTATTTTCTGTGTTCTATAGCGCATCTTTCTACTTGTGCTTTTCCTTTTTGGGACCTGCAAAAGTTTTTATAAGGCATCTCTCTTTATGTCTTTGTGTGTGTATGTGGCTATGTAGGCTTTTTGCTTGTTTGGATTTTTTTGTGGTTATTTTGGGGATAGTCACAAGGAAATCATGGCAGCCATCAGTTAGTCTTGCTTGTTATTAATCCAGATTTATTTGTTTTTCATTTCTGTGTTCAGTCTCTCTGTACTTTGCCATGTTGAAGATGCAAAATGTTTTTAGAACCTTATTGTCTAGAGTTCACCGTGATGTTGTGCTACACCTCCCTCCTGCTAAACTCATGGGGAAAAGTATTAACCAGAAAAGAGTATGAATACTAAAACACACGAGTATTTTTTTCCAGTCAAATTATATTCATTGTGCAGTTGCATGTAAGATGTGCTTGTTTGTGAAATATTAACTTACTGAAATAGGCTTGACTTGTGAGCAAGCAGAGTTAACACTTTCTTAAGCTATACCTAAGAAAGATAAGGGATATAAGTTTTTAGTTTCTAAAATATAAAAGAGCAAAAAAGCCTTCAACAGCTTTTCTAAGCTTTTTTTTATGGATATGAATTTCATGTCAATTTATGGTTAACATTTTTCTATGCACAATATAAATATATTAAAAGTTGCATACTAGCTTTTAATATAGACCTGAGTTCTAATTCAAAATCAAACAGCAATTGAAATTGACATGCTGGCATTGTATTTTGTTGCTTGGAGGTAATAATTACTCTACTGCCCTTTGTGGCTCAGGAAAATATCGTAACCCAACAGTTAAGAGAATAGATGTTGATTATAATTTCCTGGTTAGCAATACCCATGCTGGTAAGAAGAATGGAAATGTAATGAAATTCTCCTGCTCCTGTTGCAGCACGCCAGTTGGACGTCTTATTTTCCAATGGTCAATGACAGACTTTGACTGCTTTCGCCTTTGTGTCCTGCCGAGGACAGGACACAGTCCTGGTCTCATTTATGAGCTTTCTCGTTTAGTGCTATTTCATTTGCAGGGATTTTAGGTCAATATGGATTTACCTGCGATCCACAAAGTTACAGGAGTCAGCAGATAAGGTCAAATGAGGAAACCTGCCAGTTTAGCCAGTTCTAAGGTGCGGGTAAGGGGGGTTGAGTACCAGCAGCAAAGCCTTGTCTTCCACCAGCTATCCTCCTGCAGCATTTTGTCTGTGTGTGCACATGTGCATGTATTAAATATTTTTTCCTCTGGTATCTTTAACATTTTTTATGTTATGTGAATGATCCAGTTTTTCTTCTTTCCTGGAAGAATGTGTCCTGGAAGACTTATCAGAAGATACCCCTTCCTCTCTAGTTTTGCCAACATTGTTCTCTTTACCACTGCTTTGTGAGGATACGTCACCCAAAAGGCTTAAAGGGCTTTCCAAAAAGTTTTTTGATGTTACTGTATTTGTCAAAAGTATAGGGATTTTTTTGTGTGAATATGAAGACATCAGTCACCTTGCTTAGGTTGACATAATCATTAAAAATTAATAAACAAAAAATAATTTCCATATGTAATAATAATTACTGAATATTTCTACATAATTTTCTTGTTCATATGCTTTCTAACACAACAGACTCATCATTTTCTTGGGCGAGGTGTTGTTTTGTGGTTTTTTTCTATTATTATTATTATTTATTATTATTATTATTATGTTTCTTTTATTCTTCTCCCCCCCCCCCCCCCAATTTCTCCTAGAAGGTTCATTTGATTCTTGTAAGGAAATTTCAATGCCACTGTTGGATATCAGGAACTATTATTGATCGATTACTCCAAATGGTTAATTTTTCATTTAAAACAGTCGATGTTATTTGCTTGCCTTTGATCATTAGATGATCTCATAATTAATCCCCAAATGAAATTCATCCTGTAAGTTCTGGTATACGTTAAGATCCATGCAGAGTTTAGAGGCATGTTTTATTTTTTCTATGGCAATTAGTCAAAAAAGCTATAATCTGTTGACTTTTTCTCTGCAGTCGCAAGCTATATGTAATTTTTGCAGCTTCTTCCTGTGCGACTATATAATTCCTGAGCCTGATTCCTGAAATGTAAAATTCCTTTTACTTCCTGCTGTTAAATCTACTGGAAGCATACCCAATGGAGGTAATTATATTAACAATTAAATAATAAAATTAATTAGAGAAAAATTGTGTTAACTAGTAGCAAAAATCAACCAACAAAGAAAATTTAAGACGTGCAAACCACTTCTAGATTTAAGCTTGGAGTCTGTCTGCCAGTTGCCCTAGGGCTGACCTGTCTGGGAAGGGCACCGGTATGGATTTCCTAATGCTTGTGCTGAAGAGCGGTGCTCACCTAAGATGAAATTGTCCCCTTGAGCTGATATAAAATGTACCCGGAACATGATCCATTGCTCCTAAGAGGAATGAGAAGTGCTGTACCTAACGTGGGCCTCTCCCACTGCAATTTGCTGTGGTTATAGAAAAAGAAGATCTCATAGACTTCATAAGAATGCGTAAGGTATATTTCCCCACACACACCTCAGGAAAGAGATAGTAAAAAGTCATGAAAGTGGGTATTTGAAGTCTTATTTAAAAAAATAAAATTATAATTAAAAATATTAAAAATAAAGTAATAAAAATATTTTCAATTTTTTCATGAAAAGAAATTAACAACAATAAAACCCAACATAGTTAGAGGGAACTTTGTGATGCTGCTTTTCTGGGGTGTGGTAAAGTACACTGGCAATGATTTGAAAATGTATATGTATTTTGAAATCCCTAGAGGTTAGGGCGTTACACCATTAATGAGAAGCAGAGGTATACCAGAACAGGTTGATATACTTATGAATTCTTTTGATTTCATGAAGTCAAAATGGCAATGTTTTCTTCAGTTGGTACTAGGATTTACAGACTGGAAGGCAGCGGGCAAAAAAAAGAAAAAAAGACAAAAAATAAGTGTGGCATTGCAGGAAAGTACAGATCATTTGTAGTTCTTACCTGCTGCATTTTTTGCGCAAAGCTTATTCAAATGAATGGCCCAAGAATTATGTTGCACCCAAAAGTGAAAGCTAATGTATTTCATAGCTGTTTCAGTGATAAGAACATCAGTCTGTGAGCAGATGCCCATCATGCTTTGCCTTTTGCTATAAATATTTATCACTTAAATGTTGCCTGTATAATCCAAAAGGCCAGTATACCAGGCAGCAAATGAATGTGCACAGCTTCAGCATCAAGAAGGTTAGTAAATAACATCATCCTCAATTTACAGATGTAGAAACTGAGGTCTTACAACCTTGCTCAAGCCACAGTCGGACTGAAGGAACCCACCGGGGCTAAACCTCTTTATTTATATATATATGTTTATGGAGCAGACTCAATGCACATATAAAAATACCATCAGATTTGACAAAATAGAGCTTTTATCTTCCTTCTGTTTCAGTTGTTGGGTTGCGTTGGAGTCAGGGATGCATTTTATGCATGGTGTCAAGGAGCTGCACTTGTCACAAAGTGAGCTGGATGATGCATATGTGTAAAAACAGTTATTCCGGAATTACTCCCCACATGACAGCGCTTCTTCTGAAGTTTAGCATCTAAAGGGGAGAACTGCTTCCAAACAGCTGTGATGGTCAGTAGACTGAGGGCTTTTTTTTTTTTTGGTTGGTTTTTTTTTTTCTTTCTTTTCTTTGGTTGTTTTGGGTTTTTTTGTGTGGAGAGTTTTTTTTTTGGGGGGGGGTTGTTTTGGTTTGGTTTTTGTTTTGTTGTTGGTGTTGGTTTTTTTTAACTGACAAGCGCTAGGAGGCAGGAGAGTGCATTAAATGTAAAATCAGACAGCTAAACAGAAATTTTTATCTTCTTGGAGATTTTTATTCCCATCTTTAAGATTAACCTGCTGCTTCTTAGTTTATGACAAAGAAATAACGAAAAAGTTAGCAGTCACCCTTCCTTCTTTCACATATTTTTTTTTTATTTTGCCTTACTAAAAGTATCATTCCAAAATGATGTATAATAAAAAGGCAACTATGGTTCATAGATTAATTTTTTAGCCAGTGAAAAATAATGAAATTCCTTTTTACTTTAAAACTTGCAGGAAGATATTTAAATAATTCAATTTCTTTAATTGAGAGCTAAATAATTAATATGTTCTTGTTGTTCACCTTTACATGCATTTCTATTACTGCAGCAATTTATGGCATGGAAATTCTACTCTCATCTTGTAAATTTTTTTCCTCTCTCCTTATTTGGCTGGACTCTTTTAACTGAAAGACAATCCCTTCAACAATAAATTATGAAAACTTTAATAAAGAAAAAAGCTAGGTAGATATTTAAATGTATAAATCTCACTCGTCTGACGTCCATTGTGTCATTTTATTTGTGACATCAGGTTTGCCTGTTTGGAATTTCATATTTCCAAACAGAAGAGAATGTAAGAGATCTAATTCAAAACATCAATCACAGAAAATGAACATAGCCTAATGTCATTGCTGAATCAGGACATCAATTTATTGCTTTGTAAAAGCAATCAGCAAGCTATCAAGCAATAAAGTGTATGAGTTAAGTGCTTCTTTTGAGACAGCACAGCCATTGACAATGATATACTGATGGAGAAGAGCAACTATTTTCCACCATAGTATGCCTATTACTTGTTAAAAGCTCTGAAACGTTCAACAGATGTGAAATATGTTTCTTATTATTATGGACCAATCTAGTTTGTTTAATAGCCATGTATACCACTTAGATTTGCTGTCTTATTTAATGAGGTTATATTTGCACTCTCTGGCTCTTTTGTTTTAGTTGAGGAAAGTATGACTTCAGTTTCTCGCTTGATTTTCCTAGGAACAGCGAATACTTGGACAATGTTTGTTTCATTCGTTCATTATGGAAAGTGCTACAGAGCAGATTGCAGACCCATTCAAATCCTGTCACCGTACCACAAGAACAAATATTTTACTCTGTGCTAACAAGATGCAACTGTGTTTTTCATAGACATCTAAAATGTGTGCCTCCAGTAGTGATTTTTTTTTTTTCTTCTTTACTCCCATCTCCTGTTTGCTTGTGATAAAAGAGGGAGCTAGAAAAAGAGGAGGATAGCATGTAGTCAGCTCACCTGATCTGTGTTGATGAGGTGCATATGTTATATTGGTATAGTGAACCCTGCAAGTGTTATCTGCTTAGGCAGGACGTCTAGAACTAACAATCTCATCTGTGTCATCGATGCTGGGAAAAGCTGATGTAGCCTCAGGGACAATGAATGGTTAGAAATAAAGCATTAAAAAAGTCTTTGTTACTCTTGATAGGTCCTAAAGGATTGCTGTGGTAGTTGGTACCACACAGTTAAATTTACTAGCCTGCTATCAGAAGGTCTGATGAGATTTCCAGCAGAATTTTTAATCACTTAACCTTTCCCATTGCATTAAGATCAGCTGTCAGGGGGCTCCTTTCTTAATGATTAATAAAACCCTCCATTGCCTCCACATTTTCTTTACCTTTTAAACTCCAGTATATTCCTAGAACAGTTTTTTATCCAAAGGAATTCATAGCCCCACGTTAAGACTGTATCTTATTTGCCTAAATGCACAATTTAAAAAATCTGAATTATTGTGGATCAACTTTAACCCAGTATTTTGTGCTATCTTTTGGTAGGATTTAATGTTGGGGCATCTAGATAAAGAAAGTGTAAATTTCTCAATTATACATATATGAAAGATTTTCCTTTATAGCCAATCAATATATGGATTTGTTGACTGAAATCAAATGGTTTTTATTTTTTCCAAGTCTCTTCTGAAAAGTGCATATTCAACTCCAATTTACAAATATTATTTAAAAAGTAGAAAATATTTATATTGTTATAACCCTGGGCATGAACGTTCAATAAATAAAAGTAATTAAAATGAAATACCTACTGCCTGTTTAAAATTTCTATTATACGTGTGCAATTAAATAGCACTACAGTACTTGAATATCTGCTTTATAAAACTCTGATCAAGAGACTGAAAAAATAGAAAGCTGAACACTAGGCAATTTTAAAAGCAAGGCAATTTTCTTTATTACACATTCTAATTGAAAGTACCTCTTTTTCTCCCACCGTTGAGCTTCTTTTCTGTCATTTCTTTGTTTTAGGAAGAACTTACTCCTGACACATAAAAAAAGAGGACCATTTCATAGGTAACTACAACCAAATCCAAATTTTAGAAAACACTGCTTATTGAACAGGTTCTCTGTTTTCACAGTTCCTGTGGTTCAGATATATACTTCCAATTGTTAGCTAGGCAACAAAGTTAGGTAAATGACACTCAGCTAAGACAGGCTTCAAAAAGCTTTAAATACACTGGACACTTTAAGGTCTTGAATAGCTGAGTCTGTTCAACAACATGGACATTTTTTGAAGTTATTGCTCCATTCACCCATGACTTTCTGACATAAACAGTTTTATCAAGTGCTTGGCTGGCTGAAGCAAGTACATTAAATACTGGCTTGATGTCACTAACCCTTCTGGAATGGAGGGTAAGCTATCTAGGAAAGTCTTTAAGAAATATGTTTTAACATGTTCTTTCTAAACTTCTCAATATAAATCTGAGATGTGAATCTGTGACTCTAAGTACATTTTTCATTCAATTATTTTTTAATCTATTTGTTAAAAAAAAAAAGGGAGGGTGTCTCTATGGGATAATGATATTTGTATTCCTCTTATATTTAACTGCAGCATTTATGTTTCTGCTTGACGGCACAGGGTCATCTAAATTCACAATGTACATATTTTTAGCTCGTTATGTGTTAAGAAATCTTATTAAAACCTCAAGCATGTTTTTAATACAGCATTTTTTGTAACTTTAGTAATGAACATGCTTGTCACCCTAGGAAGCAGATTTTGGAGAAAGAAGGGGGAAAAATTATTGCATATATCTTTAGACGCCAAAGTTATCTTTTGAAAATACTTATTTATCTATTTTCAAAAGGTCTACATGACATATAAAAGTAATTCTCTTTCTAGAATAATGATGCCCAGAAAAAGGTATTACATACTGGTTTAGCTTCACTGATAATTTAATGCTGTAAATATTTCTTTTGTAGACGTGTCCTGATTAATTGCCTTTTAAGCTTTACCATAAACAGTAAAATCTAATGGAATATAGAAACTGGTAATGCTTATCTTTGCACTTTTGGGAATTTTTTCCTTTCCCAAGAAGAGACCAACTCTTTGGAGTCTACTTGTCTACTCCGTGAAACAAAAGCAGTTTGATGACCTGATGGTTGGTACACCAGGGAATTTTATTTATTTATTTATTTATATTTACTACTTCTGCATATGTGCTTGAGGAAATTAGGTTAATAATGAAAATGGACATATCTCTTGCAAAATGGGTTTTAGTGAGCACCAAATGAGTGGATTCTTTCTATTAGTTTTTGTTGTTACAGATGTAATTATCTCTTCTGGCCTTAGATCTACATACCGATGTCTGCAAAAGTGCTTTTAAAAACACATTGATTTCTTTAGTTTAAAAAATCTTCAAAATCAGTTGAAAGTCCTACTGTGGAAAATTAAAGAATGACATTTCTTAAAACCCACAGAATATCTTACCTCATAATAAAATCTAAATTAGTAAGCTCTTAAAGCTTTTGAGTAGCTTTCCATTTGTTGCTGTTGCTCAATGGATTTGTGTTTATAAAACTAAATGAATCCATTGTCAGACATGTTATGAAGAACTAAATGAGGGAAGAATGCTTTCAGTTTATGAAATGTTCCTAAAAAAAGTAAAAAATTCTTGCAAGCAAAAGATACAGAGGAGCTAATAAAATTAACTTTCACTTGGATTATAATTTTAGGAGGCACACAGGAAAAAAAGAAACTTGAAATGATGTGGGAAATGGTGCACAGATTGAGAAGAATTATTAATGAGAAAAAAGAAAATTATAATTTATGAATATTCTGCCTGTCCCTCTATGAGAACTGAAAATATAATTGCTTGTCTAGAAAGACATGCCTTTGTGCTATTCATTATAAGAACGTGTGGTTTACATGTCTGATCCACGAAGTTCTGCAAAGAATATGCCCTTAACACACAGCTTTGCCTCTTTTTATTGTTCAGGTTACAGCCACCTATGCTGCAAACTTTGGAGCTTTCTGATTCAGTTCACTGTGCTCCAGCCACCATAATAATCCTTTCAAAAACACCTGAGTATATGTTCTAATTTGTATGATGCAATTTTGTACTACCACAGTAGCTTTAGCCTATTTTCTTGGGAATTTTTTGATACCTCTTTGTTTAGGTTCCCAGCTTCACAATAAAATAGCAGAAGAATTAAATTAAACAATTCTATCAGTTTTAGCAATAAGCATTTGTTGCTGACAAATGATGAGGCCTTCATGTTGTGAAATGGCTTTCTTGGAAACTAGCTTCTGAAGAAAAAGACACCTGCTTTATTCCTCTTTAAACCTGGTCTTGTGTATGACTGTCAGAAAGCCCATACTGATGCAATCAGTAGCCTCGCTGTGAATATGGTCTGTAAAAATGTAGGTTAAAAATGATGGATGATTCTACTTCTGGGCAAAACAGCACAGTGAGCACTTATGATTCCTTTCAGGCCATGGGACCTATTTTTTTTTTTTTTTTTTTTTTTTTTAGTAATGATTCTAAGACAATGGAGGCATTTGCTCCATATCAGTCTTATGAGATCTCTCTGCTGTATCCTTAATGGTCAGTGTAAGTTCATCATACATATAATATTTCTCAACAGTCACAGAAGCCCTGGACGAGAGGGTGATTTTTTGTGTAATAGAACCTAATGAGGAATTCCACAGTTAGCTCACCCCTGTTAAGGGTACTGAATCTATGCCTTTAGGTCAGTAAACTAGTCAAAGTCCAAATAAAGGTACAAACATCTGCATAGCCTGTTAAATAGATTTGTTTTTAAAACCTAATTGCCACTAAAAGCAAAGGAGCAAATGCGAAGGCGGTGGTTCTCCATCCAGGTGAAGCTGCCTAGAGCACTTGTAACTAGGGTATTTGTTTTAAAAGGACTCTTAGTCAGTACCTACATTGTCCTAAGCAGATGGGAGCCAAGTTTGAGTATTTGTCCAAAGATTCTTCTATTTATTGCACTTTCCTCCTAAGATTTCAAGATTTTAATTTCTACTCTTGTGTGCCTATTTTATAGCTGTTGCAGAAATCTTAATTGATTCTCAATTAAAATCGGATAAACAAGACTGCAACTTGGGTTATTGATACAATTTGGAAATCTTTTTTAAAGAGAGATTAATTTCCTGTAGTTACAGATATTCCTTAGCAAATGCTTGATACCCTATTTACTTTGTCCCTTTTTTAAATAAAAGTCTTTGAAATAAGGCAAAGTATTTTTACTTGCTGTGAAATGCACTACTATTTTACCTGACACCCCTGCAACTGGTACAGGAAAAAGAAAACTTTAGCCATTTTGTGCTCTGAAGAAAACTATATTGTATCAGAATCAGTACCCTGCTCTGTGTGTACCTTTAACACAACAAGAGGGAGACTGTATGTAACATTGAAGTTGTTGAGGAATGACTTATCGATATAGATGCACAGCAGTGTAAAATTTGTACAGTATTTGTCTATTTTTTTCTCAACTTTTAACAGAGATCCACAGGAGGGTTTTTTTTGCAGTGCTAAAGCATGCTAAACACAGTATTTATCAGCTGTGTCAGTGGGTGATTTTTGTTATGTTTATAGAACTTGTGGCTGGATCTAAATAAAACCTTTTTTATGCCCTTGATTATTTTTTTCCATTTTTTTTTCTCCTGACTGAAATTTTTGAGAGATGTGTTAGTGCCCATTAGATCCTCATGCCTTACACACATTGTACTTGCATGCAGAATTTTTCAGATTTATAGAGATACCTCATATTGAAAATAATTTATATTTGCAGTAAAGTATCCTGTTGTATAATAGCTGACTTAAGTGATTTAGAAAAATGTAATATAATGCCAGAGTTGTCACATCTCTAAACAGCTTTTATGCCTCATAATAAATGACTGCTACTATATTTAAAGTCAAAATAATTATGCGCCTGAGAAAATGGCCTGTGGTAAACAAACTTCTATGGCATAAGGAGGAAAGCAGACATCTAGTTAGAAAATTAAAATTTCATAATACCTCGTATGCAAGACAGTCACAGTTCTGTCTTCACCACTTCACCAGAAAATTATAATGTACTTATTTTAAGATCTTTTTTCTTAGCTCAATGAGTCCATGTATTTTCCCTAGGAAGGTTCAAATAAGTTTAGGGAAAGGGGAAAATGATTTTTCAACTTTTCCTTAGTCATTTGTTTGTATGATTCACTTGTGATCAAAATGTCTGTATCCCCTATTTGATATGTATCTCTATGTTACTGAATCATGTGTAGAGCCTAACCAGCAAGACATTCAAAAGTATTATGGTGGTTGCCTCTAGACTCATGCTTAAGGTTCATCTTTTTTTGAAAGTATCTCTGTAATAAAGCATTAGAAGTTATAATTTTGTTCTCCCCACCACACCCACCATTCCTTTCCTGAGTAAGAAACCTTGCTCAGAATAACTGCTTTTTAATAGCTAACAACTAAGAGCTTAAGTAACCAATTATCAGAGATTAGGACTGACAGAGACAGGTAAACCAGGACTAGGAGATCTATTTGTGTTTGCTTTACTTGCCAGAGGTCTAATTATAATTGAAGACAGACACAGCTTTAGTCGTTGCAGGGCTTTTGTAACATTTCTAAAGTAATTACTTCTTTGAAACAACTGTGTACGAGTGAAATTTGTGCTACTGCAAGGTCTTACCTCATTAATGTATCTACTTTATTCTGCAAGGTTTTCTTATCTGTTCACTAGACTGATTTGAAGGCCAACATTTGCTTAAATACTTTGCTCAAGAGAGAAGACAAGCATTCACTTAAAGCTATTTGGAGAACTAGTCAAAGTTTAGCAAATTTAGTATACAGAGTTAGAGCAAAAGGGTTTTTGTTTTTGTTTTTTGACAAAATGCAGTGCCAAAGAATCTTTCTATAAGAAAGCTGTGTTGAAGATGTGATTTGGGTTTACAGCAGGAATATTATCTCCTTGATAAGGGGTCTATATTGACCTGACCTTTGTAGAACTATGCAATGCAGATTTTATTATTCAGTGGAAGGCACATCTCTTTTGTAGATGTTTTCACTTCCTGTTAGACATGTTTGCAGAATTTCTGATTCTCACAAGACCCTACAGGACTGAGGATCTGGCTCTGCTCTTCTGCTGAGATCTCGTGGGTTGAGGGTGTAGGAATCAACAGCTCTTTATTATGCACAGGTGCACTGGTTGATTTAGAAAACCTGAAGAGGTGTGTTAGAGCTTTTTATAAGAGATACACACAATTTTAAATAATATGTCAGAAAACTTTTCCAAGGATCTGGGACTTACTCAAACCCAGGTAAAGGGAACAGCACTTACAGCAAATTTGATGGTACCTGAAATAACTGGATTTAAGACAGTGAAACCTCACCTTTAATAGAACTTCAAAACAGGCAAGTTTTGTTAGTGCCACAGCTTGCTTTTTCATTGCTTCCAGATTAATTCCTATTTCTTTATTTGTTTATTGAAGGCCACAAAGATCCAGTACTAAAATACCAAATGATGACTGCAAAAATTAGCTGTCAAGAACATTCTCAGATACAGATTTCTCCTGGTGGTGATACCCTAAAATTGAGCCATGTAGGTGTTGTTACGAGCACATGTTTCCAGCTGCCATGGCTTAACATTCAGAGGCAGCTAAGCACCACATATCACTCACTGAGCAGTGGCAGCCCCAGCCACCAGCCACCACCTGCTCCTCTGTTTTATTGCTGAGTGTGACATCATAGCATATGGGATGTCCCTTGGGCCAGTTGGGGTCAGCTGTCCTGGCTGTGTCCCCTCCCAGCTCCTTCTACACCCTCAGCCTGCTCGCTGGTGTGGCAGTGGAGGAGCAGAAAAAGTCTTGGCTTTGTATAAGCACTGCTCAGCAATAACGAAAATATCTCTGTGTAATCACCACTGTTTTCATCACAAATCAAAAACATAGCCCATACAAGCTACTATGAAGAAAAGTAACTCTATCTTGGCCAAAACCAGTACACTGGTTTTTCCTTTAGGTGCACTAATTTATGGTTTGGAGGGTGGTTGGTTTGTTTTTGTTTTTTGTTTTTGTTTTTTTTTTCAGAAAGTAGCTATTAATTAAGACAAAGAACAGAGGCTTTCTTTGCAAAGAAGCTTTCAAAACACAAATGTTTTATTTATAGGACACCCAAGATGTAGTATTTATGCAGAAATATTAGAGCCCTGGGAGCAGTGTCTCCTTTCAGTCCTCATCATTTCCCAGAATTTGCACAGGAAACTCAGCTGTATTTCAGATGAAAACCTGAAATAATTGTCTTATTTTGATTTTTTTTTTTCTACTTAGTCTTGTGAGTTTCCAAGTCAGTGAGATGTTCAGACAGCTCTGCCAGGTAATTCATGAGGCAGTTGTAAATCTCAAGTTACTCAGGCAAAATACCAGCTTCCTCTCAGCTTGATTAAAAATATCTGAGTTTTAAAACCTGATTAGTTCAAAATGGTTCTTTGATATACCTTTTTTTTCTGAAGCCTGAAAACCACATTTCCCATCTTTTCACTTCCTACAGACCCCAAGAATTTCAGCACATGATGAGTGACAGAATCGAGGTTTATTTCAAAATGGAGAGTAAATGAGACCTGTGAAAGCACACTAGAACATCTCTTTCCCTTGCCGAAAATGTCAAACTTATCACAAGCACATACAGTGGCAAGGTTTAAAGTTCTAATTCTCTAAATCAATTCTGGATGAAATCGTTTTAGATTAGGATCTCAGGTATGCGTGGTGCAGCGGTACTTTCATGGTGGTTAGTCCTGATGTTTCTGACCTCTAATGGGAGGGAAAGCACCTGGACCCTAACCAGGGAAAGGCACTCATGCTTAGCCATCGGGATGGCCAACGGGAACATGGTTCCCATTTGACTAGATGGCACCATTCTTATTCTAGGCCAATTCCCATTGTACGAATAGTCTCACATAGAAATAGTCTCACAATGCTCATCAAAATTATTAGAATCCAAAAGGTTCACGATTTTATGGCTTTTGTTCTTAATACTTAAGTTCAAATAAAAAATGATGCTAACAAAGCTTCACTTTCTAACAAATTATATGTCATCCATCTTCTCCCATTTCCCAGCCTCCATCAGGAGAAGCACCTCTTTTCTTTCTGTCCCTTATTATTCTGCCAGGAAACACCCTCAAATCCCCTGACCAAATAAGTTCTATTATATGACAAATTTTGGCCTCAGTCTCTTGATGTCCAGTACTCTAAACAGCAGAAGTTCAGCATTAATACACATGGATATTTTTTTCCTAGAAAACTTGAAACAAATGGAAACAGAGGGCTAAGATTTCTCTACTGAACAGTCTCATAAGCTTGTTATTTTCTTGTTCAATATTACTTTAGTATATCTGAACTTGTTTTCATCTCCTGGTTTTCACAAAATGAAAATTTTAAATTATTTTTCTGCTTTTTATTGGTGTTGGAAATATTTTTTAACTGGAAGTCTATTGAGTAGTAGAAATGGTTGTGACAAAAGGAATTCCAAAGAGCTTCAGATTAATTTTAAAACTTAATAACAAAGTAAGAGAGTTTGCTGAGCCACTGTAAAAATGTAGGAAGTGTTTGTGGGGAGTCTGCCTTGGAAAATCACTGTAGGTGTTTAAAAAATGTGGGAAAAATCAAACTGGGAATTCAAATTCAGTTCTGTTATACAAACAGGCTTTAAAATCAGACTCAAGAGCTTGAGAGGAGTGTGTGGTCAAGAAACACCATTTAGCCGAACACAGAAATTAGCAAAATCTGCTTTCAGACCAATGAGTGTTTTCTGTAACTTTGATTGAAAAAAAAAAAAAAATGACTAGCAGCATAGACATTTTTACATTAATTCTGTCTAATAACTTTTAAATCTGGTTTACCCAAATTAAAATTTTATAAATATTTTAGAGCAAAGCTTTGTATGTTGTAGAAATTTTCTTAATGCAGATGTTTAATATATATATTTATGAACATTAATATTGCCTGAGTAACATCAAAGCTTGATGTCTTTTAAAATCTGTCTGATAATAGGTTTGTAGTGGATATTTTCTTATTTTTTTAACCAGCCACTCCCTTATGACATGTAGAACTTCTCAGTCTTTATTTTTGTCATGTTTGCCTCCACCACAGACAAATACAGGCTATGTTAGTTTTTGTCATGAAATGAAAAGGGTTGTATTTCTTGAAGCAGGGTTTAACCAGTGATATTTGTCTTAAACTACTAAAAGCCATTCAACACTTCCTGTGCCATTGGATCTGTAACTTTGTGTATAGACATAGAAATTCTCATACACAACAGAAGAACTGTGTTTTGGAGCTTTTTAACAGTAGAAAGCAACAATAGACAATATTCATTTTTTTAACCTCTACCCTGCCTAAGAGTAATCTTAAAGTATGATCATAACAAAATTATTTTAAATAAATACATAAATAATTCATGGGAAAAAAGGATAAGGAGAGTGTTTGAACACTATTGTTATCTAATCTCTTTGGGCAAAGGAATATATTTACTTTCTTTTTAGGTTCCTGTAGAAGTGATCTATCTTGACCCTGTAGAAACCACAGAATTGCTGGCAACAAGGGCTAACAGTCTTCTCTTTAATGGCCCTTGTCCATCTTGCAGCTTTTTGTGGTAGCACAGATAAGATGTGTCATAATATAATAAAATGCATAGTAGTGTTACAAGGTTAGAGAATGGTCATTAAAGTCTTTGCAGCATTGTCAATGACTGTTTGTGTCTGTATCTTCATGATCTTCATGGTTGTTTGGTTTGGTTTAGTTTTTTGTTGGTTTTTTTTTTTAAATACTATATTCTTATAGTGTTAGAAACGTTCGTTGCACAGTCATAAGATAAACATGAATCGAACAGCCCTCATGAAATGTTATGTCGTTATGTTCTGAGTTAAATAATAGCACTTTGAAGAAATGGCAAACTATGTCTAATGGTCCAGTTTCAATACTAGCTGGTACTGGAAAAAAGGACTTTACATAAATTTTGTCAACATTTGAAGTACTCAGGAAATTAATGTTTTCCAATTTTCCTGTTGCCCAAACATTGGAAAACACCGTCCTGACTTCAACCTGCTGTTAGGCATTGCACAAACCCTGCTAGCAATGCTGTCAAATTGTTATATTCTGCTCCCTGTTCTTTCTATACTGTAAGACTGTATTTTTTCTGCCATGCAGTTATTGTGTGTTTCTATACAATACGTGTTCTCTGTGTGTGTGTTATCAGTTATTCACATAGGACATAGCAAATGGGTCATTGAACTTGTGCTCTCTCTTAAACTATGAATAACTGAACAGTTTAAATACGTCTGTAATGCAGCACTGAGTAAAATGAAACGAAAGACAACAGCATGGACTCTTGGCACTGCTGTTTTTACCTGGAGGATTTTTTTTACAATCACTCAAACAAATTGTGAGCCTAAAGAAGGAGGATGTCTTGCATTAGATTTTTAGATGCCAGTGCAGTTCACTTTGATGACTGTTTCTCTTCTATTTCCATTTGCTCTTTAGTTGGAATGGCTCACTGTGAAAAGCATTAGTCCCTGGCTGCCAGAGAGCTATACTGTGTCCTGGCCTTTTAGTCAATCATCTCCCATTCAGGGGAATCAGTGCTATTAAGTACTGCTCTGGTGCTTTGACATTCAACTCTAAAATTATGTGCGTTTTTGCTGGTGGTGTTGTTGATTTGGCTAGGGTGTTAGCCCTCACTGATTTTGAAGGTCTTGACCTGACTGTAGACTGGGCCTTGAAAGCCAGTGTTAAAAATTATTAAGGTGTGTTAGACATGGCAAGAAAATTAGAGCTTGTGGGGTGAATGCTGGAGTAGGCTGATCTTGTGGAGTATTAGCTGAGACAAAACATGAACTGAAAAGTATATATATACATATATATTCAGGGAATATATTCCTTCCTTCCTTAGGCTGAAGCAATCTGGCATCTGTGACTGCTGTTCTTCAGGGACCAATTACAGTTTAAATGCCAGTGCTACACACTCTGGGATGCAGCGCAACCAGTAAGTATATTTCTTTTGTAACAGCACTGGAAATAAACTATGCATTTCTCCTACTTTGTCCCTTTCTTTGAGCATATTGCAAATACTTCAGAGGAAATATTTCTAAAATTTGCTGTCTGCAGTGTAATTGTCTCAAAACTGTAGAAGCAAAAGGCATTTTTTTTTCTGCACTGAAAGTCAACTTTTCTTGAACTTTCCCTTTTTTAGAAAATCTGTCACATTTTAAAAATAAAAAAAAAAATCCATATGTAGATCTTTGTGTAATATTTGTACTACTGCAGCTGCCTGTATGTTCTGCCTTTTTTTTTTTCAGTTAAGTCTCTTGTGTTCTATGTTCAGAGGGCAGCATAGTTTAAAGTTCAGTGAAATTTTGATAAAGTTCAGGTGATTGTGAGACTTTTTCTTTCTATTATCCACAACATCTGTTTTTCCTTTACATAGCAAATCTCTTCCAAACACAGCTCTAATTGACGAGTCTTCATAGCAATAAATTGAATGTAATGGAAATAGAAAACCTCTCATAGAATTTATCTTCTCAGTCAATGCAAACAATTGCTCTTAACAAGAATAGTTAGAACTCTTCCTTCATGCTAGAATGCTCATAGTAGTTACTGTTACTCTTTTTACTGACTTAATCCATTTAATCTGGTGATAAAGAACATGATGACTTTAGTGGACACTTATTCCTCAAGTATTGCTCCAAACCCAGGTCAAAACCTGCAGGCCCTAAGACTGTAATAATCTACCATGTCTGTAAGATTGTGTAAGTAGGAACTTACTGAACGCAGTCACTAGGGAAAGTAAAATATCTTTTCTTCCATATACTCATGTTTCTTCCACTTAAAACCAAAGTATTTAATGCAAATGCATATTACGCTTTACCTTTAGACACATTTTGTAACATTCTAATTCCTGAGGAAAACACAAAACTTTCTGCTCTGTGTCTGCATGAATGAATGAATGAATTTACAGGTTTTTTTCTTTTTCTTCTGTTTTTTGTTTGTTTGTTTTTCCCTCCAAAAAATTTGTAGCTTAAGGCTGGCTTTGTGTCCAAGTTACTAGAGTAAGACTCCAATATGTTCCTGCTCTGCTATATGCATGTAATGGCACAAAACGGTGAGCTGCGAAATTGCACTATTTATAATGTGAGTTTCAGTGGAAATCATTCCTGTAATAATAATAATTAAAAAAAAAAAAAAGAACCAAAACACCAAACTCCCCTGTTCTTTATATCTCTGAGAAACATACTGATGTCTGTTTAGATTCCAAACCACTATGTACATTCTCTGGCAATTTCTTTGTTTTATTAAGACAGCTACAAAAAGCCATAGCTACAGATGGTGGAGCATGAGGACAAGAGCAGACTTTGCAGCTTAAACACCTTTGTTTTCTTCCTCCTCCATGCTAATGGTACCCTTAGACTATGCCAGGTCCTTGACAAGGAAGTTGAACTTGAAATAAATGTATTCCTAAACTGTTTGATGCTGTTTATCTTTTGTGTTTGCCAGTAGTGAATCAAGTGGACAAATGCAAGATGTTTTCTGAACTAAATTCAGAGACCTGGCATATGGTTTGTAGAACCTCTCATTTTCACTGCTAAAAATATAACTAAATTTGTAGAGTGAGTTATAGGCATCTTTCATTTTCATAGGAGCAGATAAAGGCTTTTAGTTCTCATTTTTAAACTTTATAAATATTTTCTGTGGTCCTATGGACTTTATAATAATTATCAGCATGATAACTTGATTCATCATGTTTCATTTACCCAAGCAGTTGAGCAGTTGTGTTTGTAATGAGCCTGTATTTATGTATGTCGATGTTAGCATATGTTTTTGCAAAATATTCTCAGCATCCATGCATCAAGAAACTTCAGTGAACTGTCTCTTTCTCCATCTACAGGACTTTCAGGTATATTTGTTGAAAAAGTTGTGCAGTTTATCAGCTGCTATGCAGGATCACTGCATAGTAGGTATAAGAAACCACTTATATTCCCACTGTGGATCCTTCTTTTGGATTCGTATATCGAATTTCACGCTGTAGTAGAATATTGATTTCTCTTTTTTCCTTTATTTTCTTCTGTTTTATTTAACTCAGGTTCTGAAATCAGTGGAAAAAGAGCATGTTCCAGTTTAAATTGTCCAAGGAATTACAGATAAAGTGTATATTCACAGCAGTAAATCAAAGGATGCTTTTTAATGAATTATGTCCAGATGAATATTATAAGTCAACAAAAAAAAATCTGTATGGAAAAAAGCTTTTTAGACTTTTCACAAAATGGTTCTGCTGTTGTCTTGAATGAGATATGTGAATAGGGGTTGATCTATGGTTTGTATGTGTTGGTATTTTGGGGGGTTTTGGTTGGCTGGTTGGTTGATTAGTTTTGTTTTAACTGACCGTGTTCACTCTCATTTGAGATCTCATTTTCTAACAGATCTAAGAAGTCACTAAACCCTGGTTTACTGGTTGTGACTGAAGAGAAAAACAGTTTAAATCCT